>NC_136072.1:153458165-154151915 GCF_964261635.1 Lissotriton helveticus | reverse complement strand
CCCCAAACGGAACACCCAACGTTGTTCTTTTGATAGAAGGTCTTTATCATTGGGGAAGGCCTCAATGACAGTCCACTTAAGGTCATGGACACTGTGTCCCACAGTGGCAAAATGAGCAGACATTTTTGTGGTTGACCTTTTGCAGCGTACATTACTGCGGTGTTTGCACTCCAGGTCTGCTGCTTGAGTTTTAAAATCTTCTATGTTGCTACAGTTACGCCGTAGGCGGAGAAATTGTCCGTACGGAAGGTTCTCACGCAAGTGGCGCGGGTGGAAACTACTGTACAGAAGTAGACTGTTCTTGGCTGTGGGTTTGAAGTGAGTGCTAGTTGCAAGTTTGCCTCCTTTAGGGAATATGTTCAGATCTAGAAACACCAGATTTTCGTTGGAGGCAGTGTGAGTAAATTTTAGGAATTGATCTTGCCTGTTAAGCCAGTCCATGAAGCAGGTAACGGAGTCCAGATCGCCCTTCCAGATGACAAAAATGTCATCTATGTACCTCTTCCAAGTAAGTACACGATGCCTATGCCACAGCCAAGAACAGTCTACTTCTGTACAGTAGTTTCCACCCGCGCCACTTGCGTGAGAACCTTCCGTACGGAGTGCAAACTCCTGAACAGACAGTACCCGGCGAACATTGTTCGTAAAGGCCTCAAGCGTGCTCGCAATAACAGGGAAGCCCTCTTGGACGACACGGAAGCAAAAGAACCAGATCTACGCCCCATGTGCGTTACCACCTACAACACCAACTCCAACCAGATCACGAAGATCGTGAACAAACATTGGAGGGTGTTATCATGTGGCCAACTGGATTTTCCCAAACCGATGTTTGCGCATAGGAGAGGAATGAACCTAAAGGATCTCCTGGTCCACACAAGACCAAAAACAACAGGTGCAATCGAACCCTCTAGAGTCGCAGGGATCAGTGGACACCACCCCTGTGGGTCCTGTGTATCTTGCCAATACACAAAGAAGAGCAGGAGTATCACTTTTTCTAACCAGTCTACATGGGAGCAGAGAGCCTTCACAAATTGCAACAGTCGCAACGTGGTATACTTAATCACCTGTCCGTGCGACAAGGAGTATGTAGGTATGACCAGTAGACCCGTGAAAATTCGAATGGGTGAACACCGCAGTAATGTACGCTGCAAAAGGTCAACCACAAAAATGTCTGCTCATTTTGCCACTGTGGGACACAGTGTCCATGACCTTAAGTGGACTGTCATTGAGGCCTTCCCCAATGATAAAGACCTTCTATCAAAAGAACAACGTTGGGTGTTCCGTTTGGGGACACATCGCACTGGCTTGAACGATGACATCCCGTGGTCCCAATTGAATACTTAGGGCTCGCTGTACGTTGTGCCACTGCAGACACCTCTATTTCCAAAAAAAGAAAATTTCCCTTTTGAAACAATGGCCACTGAAGCATAAATGTACTATAAATGTTCCCCATAGGTCCTACCCTTTCCAAACCAACCCCCCCCCCTGTAACTTAATTTGTGTATATACATGAATACATCATAACGATTGGCAAACTCTTTCTTTAATATCCTCGTCTTTAATATCACAGCACCATTTTAACTCTAACCCCACTAGTCCTCTTACAATGGACTTTGCAGTTCCATTCACCCATTTAAATGCAGTCTACATATCATTGTGGAAGGTATTCATTTTCATCTATATCAGCTTCTCGAGCCATCATTTGTTCAACCTGAAGGTATTCCCAAGTCTGTACTAGCGCGAGTGTCAACTGGGGACACAACGCGGAGATCACTGTGCGCATGCGCGCAGTAATCAGTGACTGCCCGACGCGCATGCGCTAGGTGCAGATGCTCCGGTGCATGCGCGGTGACTAAACGGACAGCGCTTAGCGCCGCTGCGGATTTACCTTCCCGGTTCGCCAACCCGGCTGGCTATGATTTGCTTCAGACTGAAGCAGAGTGTCAACAACCGACAGTAACCGGGTACCCGATCTGAGAAACCCATATCTATAGGTTTTGCCTAACACTCCAACATGGCCGCCCGCTTTATTTACCTTTATGGCCCTTGTATATTCGGCGGGCTTTTCGCCACGCTTAATTGATCAATTATCCAATCACTACCTGGTATATAAACACGCCGCCCTCTGCCTCCCTCATATCCACGGAAGCCGCGGACGAAGGAGGAAGCACAAGCGTGCTAGGGGCACAGTAAGTACGGCATAGCCGTCTCCACTGAGATGAAGCCTGTATCCCAGCCTAACCTGGTTGAGCTATACTAGACTACTTTGGGGACAGATTTACATTATACCCCCTCTTCTAACTCTCTGCAGTTGAGACCCCACCATACCCTTCAGTCTTATGCTGGCTCATGAGGCATTGACCCCTCTATTGATAAGTATGCATTTCAATACCTCTAACCCCTGGCTATTCTCAATATCTGTGTGTTACTTACTAAGTGTGTGACTGACTGTGTGTTTTCTGAAGAAATACTTCAACAATCCTCACTATTTACGCATGATCCCCTATCTTGTATATTTCTGTGTGTTTCTCATTTTTCTATTACAGGTAAATTAGAATTAAGCGCACCTTGGGATCGGCGCATTTTAATCTATTATTCTTACCTTGCAGGCAAACTACATTATTAGTGTGGTAGCATATATGTGTTGTAATTATTAAATTGTAGTTACTCACATAGTCCTTTTTGTTCACTTTTTGTACATACACCTTTTTCTACCTGTGTGGAGAAACATTAGTGAGTGACAGGGGGATCTCCCCTAGGTCCTGACGAAGAGGCCTGCGCCTCGAAACATGTTGACCCACTTAGGAGAGAGAGCCCATTAACCTGCTCCATCTCTCCGCTTCACTTTTTCCTTTTAATAATACCAGCCAGTGTTTAATAAAATTCTTTTTTCCACTAGGCCAGGTATTTTTTAACTCACACCTTATATCACCCCTGACCCCACTGACACTCACTCCTAACACATAGCACCTCCATCTAAAAGGTGCTCCAGCGTATCCGCTTGTCGCAGCACTGCCCCGCCCCGCAGCGGGACGGGAAGACCCCGATGATGAAGCATGACACCAAGGGCCCTTTTGGTGTGTGAGGGGTATTTTAACAAAGATGTTGTTTTCCAATGACATCTGGATACACATCCACCCAATGTGAGGTGGCCTTTTCTGATTAACCTACATTTTAAACATGCCAGAACGGTTTTGTTTAAGTATTTGTACAGTAAATAATGTAACTTCGTAGTATATGTTTTCTATGTCTATGGTCATGTGACCTGGGGAAGGGCGGTGTCCAATGTGGTCACTCGAGCATTATAAAACTAAAAAAATGGCACTAGTTCTTTGCATGTGAACAAGGGCTCTTGAAGCCCGAAACGCGTATTGCCCTCCTGTTTTTACCAGCTGCAATAAAAGTAAGAACCTGTGAAATACGTGGTCCGTCTCCTGCTGTGCCTCGCCGGTCCTAGGTGGATCAGGAAGTGGCGTTCGTGGATATATATATATATGTATATATATATGTATGTATATATGTATATATATATGTGTATATATATATATATATGTATGTGTATATATATATATATATATATGTATATATATATATGTTTGTATATATATGTATGTATATATATGTATGTATATATATGTATGTATGTGTATATATATGTATGTATGTATATGTATGTATGTGTATATATATGTATGTATGTATATGTATGTATGTATGTATATATATGTATGTATGTATATGTATGTATATATATATATATATATATATATATATATATATATATATATATATATATATATATATATATTCCTGTCCAGATGGCTGCCTCGTCTTAAATCACGCGCCGCCGCCAGCAAACAGGACACGGACCCAAAATCCGTGCTTCAGTTTTTTATTTCCCCAAAGTCAAAGACGCGTTTCACGGCTTCTCGCCGCTTGTTCACTCGACCAATAATCAGGACTTGGGAAGCATTTTTAAAGTGGCAGTGCATCATATCAGTGAATCACGTGTTGTTTGATCTCAATGGACATAGAAGACAAACTCTATCGCAGTTGTTTGCAATGTTCAATACTGCTTGTTGTCCAACATTTGAATATTTCTTACTGTGCAACAAAACGCAATAAATACACATATTAATAACATAGATATACTTATAATAGTTAAATACTGAAACATCATTGTGATTTTGATGGGTTGCCTCGCATCGAAAAGACAAGTCTACATGTTCAACCTCTATCTTTTTCCGATGTCATTTACAAAACATAAATAGTTTGTACATATATCTAGTATTGATTTGGCTTAACCCTGAAAGTTTACTTAATATATAACTTTATCTTTGATTGCGTTATTGAGTATTTCTGTCAAATACATACACCTGTATCTTGTTGGAAATTTTTCTGTACCCCCCTTCCATCGAGATAACTTATACAAAAAAGTGCCTAAAGTGCTGGTGAAAATTAAACTAATACAGTTAAATAACAGATTTATTCTACTATTTAAACCTAATGTGCAATTACAACAAATAATGGCATAATTGCCGTGGTGGCTTTTGACTCTTCTATGTTTACATCACTTCATCGTCATCTGTTTCTTTTTACATTTATATTCATGAACATCAACTTTATCCATACAATCTATCTCATTGGATATTACCAATATTGGACTCACTCAAAGTGCAAAATATAAGATATTCCATTTGCAAATGCTTAAAAAAATTTGATAATATTTAAAAATATTTGATAAAACATCCCAAAATTGTCTATAAAAATATTTGTCTATAAATATTTCTCAATACCTTGATACTAAAATTCAGCTATTTACACACTATCTATTCTTTGAGTGATATTGATATTATGGACCACTGTTGCTATTTCCCTCTCAGTGCAGGTTCTCAGGACATGCATGTGCCATATCGGTTAGCTCAATCTGGTTACGTGCTACTCTAAACAAGTGTATAAGTCCTCTGTTAAATTCAATCCCTGTGGGTATTTGGAGTCTAGTAGTAATATATATCGGGTCTCCAACTTGCGTAGTTTGCCTTCTCTATCCCCTCCGCGTCTATTTGGGGAGATTGCATCAATAAGATAATAGGACAACCCTTTATTGTTTGATCCGTGGTGTTCCTTAAAATGCCTCGCCACTGGATAGGTGTTGTTCATATTGGTTATTGCTCGCAGGTGTTGGAGTATTCTAACGTGAGCTTGTAACTTGGTACTACCCACGTATAGAAGTCCACATGGGCATGTTAAGACGTATACAGTGTATTCCATCTTACAATTTAACATTTTGGTTATTTTATAAGGTTTAGAGTTGAATGGGCTTATATAGGTTTTGGTATTGGTTCCCATGAGTGCATGCCTTGCACGTTTTGCATTTTCTGTACCCTTTGAGATTTTGGTACCAAATAGGATTCGCTATTATTTCAGGATCAGATACTACAAGGCAATCTCTCATTGAGGGAGCTCTGCTGTATGTAATGGATGCCCTCTGTGGTAACAGAGGTCCTAATATAGGGTCATTGAGTAAAATGGGCCAACTTCCTTGAATAATTTTTGAAGTGCCTTGTGCGGTTTACTGTACCCTATTATGAGGCGAAAACTCTTGTCTTCCTCAAACTCCCTTCCTTCATTGTAGTTGATTTCCTGATTCCTTTTGTTGCTTTTTGCCAAAAGGTCGTTTCTAACGACTGTCTCAGTTCTGGCAATGGCCTGATCTATTGTTTGTCTAGAGTAGCCTCTTTCTAAAAATCTTTTCTTGCTGAGTTGTTGGGCCTTTCTAAGTTCATCTGAAGTACTGCATACCCTCTTGATTCTGAGCATTTCACCATAGGGTATGCTATTTACTAGGTGACGTGGGTGGGCACTGGATGTGTGCAGTACAGAATTTCTTGCTGTTTTTTTGCGGAACAAGGTGGTCTCCAACTTATTACAGATATATACTTTAGCATCTAGGAAATTTACACTGATGTCACTTATTTCTGCAGTAAACCTCAGATTTAAATCATTTATGTTAATTTGTGTCACAAATGTATCTGCCTCCTCCCTTGTCCCCTGCCATATAACAACAAGCATTTGCAATGCAATAGGTCTCGCATTAGGAAAGTTTGAGTTACTGGTCTTGTAAATGACAATTTTTTTATTTATGTGTTGGTTTTGAAAATAGCTAAATTAATAGCTTTGTCATTTACAATGCCAATAGTTATAACTTTCGCAAATGTGACACCTATAGCATTTGTAATGCAACATGTTTTGTATTTACGTGACTTAGATGTATTGATATTACAAATAACCTAGGCTTTTAATTTTTTTAAATAATTAATACTTAAATAAAAGTGATTGTAATTTATAATGGCAATAGCTTAAACTTTTGTAAATACGTTTTGTGAAGATTATGTTCACTGTATTTTATTGTGACGAAAATCCAAGAACAGAAGTGAAATATTAACATCTTTTTGTGACATTTGTAATAAAGCTTGAAACATTGAGAGAACATATTAGAACCAGTTGTTGTTGAATGGTTGCACATATTGATGCTGTGATGGCCCCGAGTGATGCTGTGGTGGGGCATAATGATGCTGTGGTGGCGCTGAGTGATGCTGTGGTGGCGCTGAGTGATGCTGTGGTGGCGCTGAGTGATGCTGTGGTGGCGCTGAGTGATGCTGTGGTGGCGCTGAGTGATGCTGTGGTGGCGCTGAGTGATGCTGTGGTGGCGCTGAGTGATGCTGTGGTGGCGCTGAGTGATGCTGTGGTGGCGCTGAGTGATGCTGTGGTGGCGCTGAGTGATGCTGTGGTGGCGCTGAGTGATGCTGTGGTGGTGCTGAGTGATGCTGTGGTGGTGCTGAGTGATGCTGTAGTGGTGCTGAGTGATGCTGGGGTAGTGCTGAGTGATGCTATGGTCATGCAGAGTGATAATGTGGTGGTGCTGTGGTGGTGCTGAGAGATAATGTGGTGGTGCTGAGTGGTGCTGTGGTGGTGCTGAGTGGTGCTGTGGTGGTGCTGAGTGATGCTGTGGTGGTGCTGAGTGATGCTGTGGTGGTGCTGAGTGATGCTGTGGTGGTGCTGAGTGATGCTGTGGTGGTGCTGAGTGATGCTGTGGTGGTGCTGAGTGATGCTGTGGTGGCGCTGAGTGATGCTGTGGTGGCGCTGAGTGATGCTGTGGTGGCGCTGAGTGATGCTGTGGTGGCGCTGAGTGATGCTGTGGTGGCGCTGAGTGATGCTGTGGTGGCGCTGAGTGATGCTGTGGTGGTGCTGAGTGATGCTGTGGTGGTGCTGAGTGATGCTGTAGTGGTGCTGAGTGATGCTGGGGTAGTGCTGAGTGATGCTATGGTCATGCAGAGTGATAATGTGGTGGTGCTGTGGTGGTGCTGAGAGATAATGTGGTGGTGCTGAGTGGTGCTGTGGTGGTGCTGAGTGGTGCTGTGGTGGTGCTGAGTGATGCTGTGGTGGTGCTGAGTGATGCTGTGGTGGTGCTGAGTGATGCTGTGGTGGTGCTGAGTGATGCTGTGGTGGTGCTGAGTGATGCTGTGGTGGTGCTGAGTGATGCTGTGGTGGTGCTGAGTGATGCTGTGGTGGTGCTGAGTGATGCTGTGGTGGTGCTGAGTGATGCTGTGGGGGTGCTGAGTGATGCTGTGGTGGTGCTGAGTGGTGCTGTGGTGGTGCTATGGTGGTGCTGAGTCATAATGTGGTGGGGCTGAGTGATGCTGGGGTGGGGCTGAGTGATGCTGGGGTTATGCTGAGTGATGCTGGTGTGGCTCGAAGTGATGCTGTGGTGGTGCTAAGTGATGCTGTGGTGGTGCTGAGTGATGCTGTGGTGGTGCTGTGGTGGTGCTGTGGTGGTGCTGAGTGGTGCTGTGGTGGTGCTGTGGTGGTGCTGAGTGGTGGTGGTGCTGTGGTGGTGCTGAGTGATGCTGTGGTGGTGCTGAGTGGTGCTGTGGTGATGCTGTGGTGGTGATGAGTGGTGCTGTGGTGGTGATGAGTGGTGCTGTGGTGTTGCTGAGTGATGCTGGGGTGGCGCTGAATGATGCTGGGGTGATGTTGAGTGGTGCTGTGGTGGTTCTGGGTGGTGCTGAATGATGCTGTGGTGGTGTTGAGTGTTGCTGTGGTGGTGCTGAGTGAAAATGTGGTGGTGCTGAGTGGTGCTGTTGTGGTGCTGAGTGTTGCTGTGGTGGTGCTGAGTGATGCTGGGGTGGCGCTGAGTGATGCTGGGGTGGTGCTGTCATGGTTCTGGGTGGTGCTGAGTGATGCTCTGGTGGGGTTGAGTGTTGCTGTGGTGGCGCTGAGTGATGCTGTGGTGGCGCTGAGTGATGCTGTGGTGGCGCTGAGTGATGCTGTGGTGGGGATGAGTGGTGCTGTGGTGGTGCTGAGTGGTAATGGTGCATTGTAAGAACGGCCTACAACAGATTATCTTCATTCAACCCTCCCTTCCCTATTGCTCCTGAAGCTCGGAAAAGTCAGAAGCTTAGGTGTATGGAAAGCCTCATTGCGAGCAAATGAGTGACGACATTGAGTACTTGGTATGTTATCACTGTACTTCAAAGATAGCAAGGAGGTTTCCTATTATACGTTTACCATAGGCAACTGTAAGAAGACACGGAAAAGCCTTGTGCTATTAATCATGTTAAACAAAACCCGGCTTCACAGTAGTAAAAGGGCATGTTATTTTCTCCTGCCTATGCTATCTTTGCGGCTAAGTTATTATCGGTAAGTACAATCAAGTCAGGATTCTGTGTCAGAGCTCTGAAGCTGCAGTGTGTCACTCAGGAGCATCTCTTGGCATTCTGGTTCAAGTAATGTTGCATTATAAATGGATAATTCAAAAATACAAACAACGCGCTGAAACACATAAATAAATAAACTACTCATTCCTGAAACAAAAACTTGAGAGCTCTGCCAAACTGTGAGTGAGACTAAATTGTGATTACAGAATTATGGTGTACGTATAAATTCATATCACTTACAAATGACCGTTCTCTGATTGAAAGGTGCTGCCATGATCTCAGTGACCCGCATATGCGCAACCATGCCTTCTGAGAAGTATTTAAAAGTAAACTAAAATGTACTAAACTTTCTTGCATATGAATACTCCAGCTCTTTAGATAACAATGATCGCATTCACTTTCTAATCACGTTAGTAGATGGTCATTCTTCCATTCTAGCCTGCACTTCATACCTGAACAGGTGCAATTATGCCCCTAATAATAAAAACTACAAATTACATTAGTCAAATTATTACACATCTCTTGCGGTGAGCATATGATTAACCAACGTCTGCTTGGAGCTCATTACCAGCGTGACTTTAACATGGAGCTGCACGGAAGGCCACATCGTTTTTTCTGTATTGCATTAGAGTCTTAAGTACCCCAGCGCTGTTTTCCTCCCGTTTGCTGCTTGTTTGTGTTCTGTTTGGTGTGGTGCCAGCTGTCCCATTCCGTGCCCCTTAAGGGTTTCTAGTGATGGATTATGAGTTTTTGAATAAGCATGCCCCCCTGCCTCCCAGTATGACAAACCTAGGATTTCAAAGAAAAGGGCGAATAAGAAAGGCAAGAACCTTACCTGCCGACTTAGGGTGCATCTGAAACTTGTTAATCGGATTTGTGTGTTCTTTCAGATGAAAACTATAACAATCACACAAGTGGGGCGCTCACTGCTGCCGTTCCTTTTGTTATGTCAATGGAAGCAATGGAGGGCAGCAAGGAATCGAGCGCACACCCAGTCTAGCTCTAGTTAACATGGATTGCTGAATAAATCTGGGGTTCAATGTCTGGCTCTGGAGTTTATTTTCTTAAGATGATACCCTCAGAGACAGCCGTCAGTATTTTAAACAGGTACACCGCTGGGACATATTAGTGTGTGCTCCGCGCACATGCAAATCTTTTTCGAAGAGGATGCACTTATGTGCTTGTCTAGAGAAAGTTATTTAGGGCCGAATTTAGATGTTGGTGGTATATACTCCATCGCAATGGCGACGGAGTATACATACTGCCAACATGAAGGTCCGTCTGCCCGATTTCAATGCAGGCCGACCTGGAGTGTGGGTTCATACTGGTCTATAAATCCACTTTATCACAACAGTGCTGGCATCTTCTGGGATGGTGTAATACACTGATGTACCCGGGGGCGGGGGGCGCATTCCTTTACAGTGTTAAGCAGGGGGCGGGGGCATTGTTTAGACCAGAAATAAAGTTGCAAACCATTAGGTTTAAATTCAGTTTGCCCATGTACATACCGACAGACTCCTGCTAAAATTAAGCCCCTTGCATGGGCATGCGTTAAGTCCCTGAATTGAAGTAAGGGTTAAACACAGGACACAGGTGAAGACCGCTGACACTAATAAAAACAAGTTACAGAATTCAATGAAAACGTGCACGACCATGTGCATTTAAAGTGCATGCTGGGATTTGCAGTCCTGTTTATTAGCCCATTTTAAATCGGGTCTGTAAATCTAGGCGGCTAAGGAGTTTGTGAGAACAGGAAATAGGGTAAAACTTACCTGTCTGTGCAGCCCGGTGATACTTGCGAGGGTGTAGAGCGCAAGAGTCCCTATGCACCCGAAGAAACCAGAATAGGATCTGTGTGCTGGCGCGTAGATCAGCACTTTCGGTTCCGTATACGCACGGGCATTGGGTCTCATCACGTACATGGCCACTACAAACGCCTCCGTGTGCGCATGCGCACAGACACATTTCTACAGGAAGCCAGGCAACGTTTATTGGGACGGGGCGGGGCCAGACAAAAACAGGAAGCAGACGGGAGTCTACCCCGCGCTCCTGTGCCCGCCAGCAGATTTGCGTGACTGCGTCTCAGCGCGGCACCCGCCTGTTGCTCAGAATGACCGGATGGCTGCAGAGGGACACGAACGAAGAACATGGTGAGTGGGGCGGGTCTGGTGGGGCGGCGGGGGTCTTGGTGCGCTTGTGTGTGTGTGTGTGTGTGCGTGCGCGCGTATGCGACGGCGGGTTCTCTGTATGTATGTATGTATGGGTGCATGCGTGCTTGTGTGTGTGTCTCTGTGTATGCGGCTGTGTATGCAGTGTGTGTGTGTATGCGACGGCGGGGATAGGTTCTCTGTATGTATGGGTGCATGCATGGGCGCTTGTGTGTCTCTGTGTATGCGCATGCGTGTCTCTGTGTATGCGCATGCGTGTGTGGTGGTGGAGCTTCGAGGCAGGAGATAGGCACGGCGCCGTGCGCGCCCACGAGGTGCAAACTGCGCTCGTGCATATTTCGTGTCCTCAAAACTAAATACGGCTCGCAATAGGTCTGAAGCAGACACCTCAATGCTCACGCATTGAGAGTACGTCTGCTCGACCTAAAAAGGTCATCAATTAACCTAAGCCAAAGTTTTACCTTAGATGACATAATGTCGCCATATTTTTCCATGAGGACTAGCTTCTCCCATCTAGCCATATGGAGGCAAGCGTAGGTTGGGGAGAAGCTAGCCCCCATGGCTACTCCTTGAATCTGGCAGTACAACAAATGATTAAACATAAAAATGTTATTGTAGAGGCAAAATTCTATCATGGCCAAAAGCATTCTATTGTGTGGTTCATAAATTGGTTCTCTGGTCCTTAGGTAGTGTTCCACCGCTTGAATACCATCCACGTGAGATATACTTGTATATAATGAAGACACATCAAGTGCCATCAGTATATAATCAGATTTCGATTCAAAGTCTTTCACTTTATTTATGAAGTCACTGGTGTCTCTTATGTAGGAAGGTAATGATTTGACAAAATCTTGGAGAAAATAGTCAACGTATACAGATGTTTTTTCCAAAATGCTATTTTTCGCACTGATTATAGGACGTCCTGGAGTTGTTTTGCTGTCTTTATGGATCTTTGGTATGAAATATATCGTGGGTACAACCGGATTATCGTTTTTTAAGTATTTGTACTCATTTTCACTTATTAGCTCTTTGTTTCTCCAGCTTGTTAATTTTTTATAGTAAATTTGATACATTTCTTTCAGTTTTTTAACATCCGTACGTGTGTAACATTGTCTATCATTTAATTGGCTCATAGCCTCCTTTATATACATTATTCAAGGCGTGTGAGCTGTAGATCACATGCTGTGCCAATTTTAAACAAAAAGGAGAGAGAGAATATATTACCTGGGAATGGATTCGTTCTCCCTGAGTTACATTTATGAACAAGAGGATTCCATTAAGTGATGGGTTAACAGTGTCCCTACTATGGTTGGGAACGCGTTTGGTGTTTTTGGGTACCCCTCACACACCAACAGGCCCCTTGGTGTCATGCTTCATCATCGAGGTCATCGTATCCCTCTACGGAATACAGCGTGCTGCGACCTACGATTACGCGGGAGCACTTCTTGACTGTGTGGTGTATTGTGAGGGATTTTATATATTTATATTTTTTATATATAGATTTTTTCCCTATGGGATTTTTGAAAATTCTATGTCTAATAACTTTGGCGTTTGTGGACGGAATTGGCTGAAATTTTCAGGAAAATGGCACATTTTGTTTCTGAGCAGCCCTTGAAAATTTGGGGGGGGTTCGTCCAGTGGGGGCCGAGAAAAAAGGGGGGTCCCAAAACGTGTTTTTAACATTGAGTTTTCCATAGGGCGGTTGGCCTCACTTTTAGCCCGAACGGCTGAATGGATTTGCACGAAACTTGGCAAAATTGTAGGGACTGGTAGCCCGATGTGCCTTTTGTAGGTCTCAATATATGTGCTCCAGTGGATTTTGAGAAATTAACGTTTAAAAAAAGATATATATCTGTAACAGCGGACCGGTTAGCGCTCTGGTTCGCGGACTTTTCGCGCAACGGAGCTTTGTGAAGCGAAGCTGATTGGTTCTCCGGCGTCTGTCAACATTCCAAACAGTCCGTAGCGGCCGCCATCTTGTCATCATCTCGGTAGGATCGAGAGACAAGAGGAGGTCAAAACAAAGGGGGAAATAACTATAAGGGGGCATAGTAGATCCTCGCTGACCCCCTAGGTTTGATGTGGAGGTTTTAAAAGGGCCCCGCGGGGCAAAAAAAATAATAATAATAATAATTGAACGGCTGAATGGATTTGCACGAAACTTGGCAAAATATTAGGGACTGGTAGCCCGATGTGCCTTTGCTAGGTCTCAATATATGTGCTCCAGTGGATTTTGAGAAATTAACGTTCAAAAAAAGATATATATCTGTAACAGCGCTCCGCTTCGCGTAACGGAGGTTTGCGAAGCTGATTGGTCATTCTGTCACTGGGCTATAGTTGGGCTACATCTGGCTGATATTTGGGCTACATTTGTTTTTTTGTGTGTCTGGCGGCCATCTTTGGGCTACATTGGGCTACATTGGGCTACATTGGGCTACATTGGGCTACATTCGGCTAATTAGCAAATAGCTCATCGCAAACTAGGAATGGTAAAGAATCGCTATTTATTCCTTAAAGTTCGCTATTTAGGAAATGCAAAAAACTTTGATGATATATATGGCGGTTCATCTCTAACAAGATAAGAAGCATAGGGATACATTTATGATGACTGGCGCATCACCAGGGATGTGTTAGTCATTCTGTGCCGCTGTTCCGTCACCTATGGTGTGCTGCATTTACAATGCGGCGCATCATGGGGCAAAAACAGCACAGATGCGTGATGTATCTGTGCCGTAAAGGTGGCGCATTGCTGGAGTTGTATCGCAAGTGTGATGAAGCTCCAGCAAGGGTCGGGGGTGCCCCTGTCGCAGGGTTTCTGTTCTCACACAGAACTGTGGACAGAGGATTGGAACCTCGGCGAATGCATTGCTGGAGTTGTATCGCAAGTGTGATGAAGCTCCAGCAAGGGTCGGGGGTGCCCCTGTCGCAGGGTTTCTGTTGTCACACAGAACTGTGGACAGAGGATTGGAACCTCGGCGAATTAGGGTGTCCCAAAACTCACGTTAGTAATCAAAAACTCCTTAGCAAGCTAGGTACAGTGTCACATTGGATATAACAAACTCTCAATGTTTAGACAATCCAGAATATGAACTTATAGTACCTCAGGATACGTGGAACTCATGAACAGTCGGTCGTTATAGATTTCTTAGAAACCAGAACATGGAGTTAAGAAGAACAGATGTGTATTTGAAATGTTTATTTACTAATGCCGTCTTCTCAGGCGTAGTACCTTAGATAATAAAAGTACACATATTATCAGTAGCAAAATTACCAGCATAGTTACTAGTACATAAAAAGTGAATGGTGATAGTATGTTAACATGCTGTAAATGAATAAGAGTTAGCAACACTTATAAGCAGCCGCGGGCCGTGGAGGGAGTTACGGTGAGGCGGGGAGGGGGAGAAGCAGGGTGGAGAATACAAGTACACATATTATCAGTAGCAAAATTACCAGCATAGTTACTAGTACATAAAAAGCGAATGGTGACAGTATGTTAACATGCTGTAAATGAATAAGAGTTAGCAACACTTATAAGCAGCCGCGGGCCGTGGAGGGAGTTACGGTGGGGCAGGGAGGCGGGGAGGGGGAGGGGCAAGGTAGAGAGGGCTCCACCCTGCTTCTCCCCCTCCCCGCCTCCCTGCCCCATCGTAACTCCCTCCACGGCCCGCGGCTGCTTATATCTCACCCTCCCTAATACACATATTATATTATTTGCTAAGAAGGTCTCTTTGTGTTGGTTTAGGGCGTGCCCATACTTTAGTGTCTTAGATTTGAAGGAATCACATCACCATACACCAGCTCTCTCTTCATGTGAACCGCATCAACTGTTGTGTATGTGTGTTCGGCAAAGCAATATAAAACCCGCCTCATGCCCAGAATTGGCAGAAGTTGCACTTATGTTATGAGTATGAAGTCGTGGAGATCAGACCTCATAACAATTCTGTATCGTGTTGTTCTTGAAACTTTAGCACTCGCTGTACAGATATAGTTTAACAAGTAAAGCAGATAGTAGACCAATAACATATTATTCTCATGTAAACCACGATGAACTACTAGGTGGAAAGCTAAAGCAACAACTAAGTGTTGTGTGCAGAAGTTGCAAAAAAGGAAAAATGGCGTTTAAACCGGTAATGAGCCCATGCTAACTTAACACGGTGTAAAGATATCCAGGACCTAGATGACACCTCCTCATGATCCGGAAACGAACTGAATAAGATAATAGAAGTGCCATCTCATGAGAGCAGATTGCAAGTTTATATGTGGACGGTCCGCAAGGTAAAGCATTAAAAACTAGGAACATTTAATGCTAAAGAAAAATAAAACAGCCAAGTACTTTATCGAGTCTTAAGCCAATAGGCAAGGTAAATAATAAAAACTTGACAAATAAGTCAATGAATTGTCAATGAAATGCTAGTACTCAGCATATCAAACATGAAAAAGGTCTATGACATAACTGTGTATGCAAAATAAGCTGCAACAGCCTCCAATAGGAAGTCACCGTCTTCATCCGAAAACAGTTCAGCCATCCAATTTAAAAGCGGAAAAGAACATACGTGCTCTCCCAGCACCGGATCCTCTATCACCATCAGAGGACAGCTCGGTGGGTTTTCAAGAAAGCTCTCTTCCAAGAAAGACTGTGCTGCCGCCAGTAAATTCCAGGGACCAAGTAGTCCATGCATCAATGCCACAGCCATAATCCTTTCGCCAGGACAAACCAACTCGTGAGTAATGATAGGAGTCATCAGCTGATTAAAGTCGACGTCAGGAGAAACCGGTCCGCAGAGACACAAATCAATGGCCCAATCGAAATCACAGGTCAGGCAGTGAAATACAGGCTGGACACAGGTGAAGTAGGAGAACCGAAAAGATAATCCATATGCCGTGCTTAATATCGCCAACGGCATTGTGCCATAATATTCTAGCATGCGATTGCGGAACAGTGTCAGCAGCTGCAGGGTCGGAGGTTGCATAGGAGGGACATCCATATTTAAAAATGTAAACAAGCACAAGAGCGTCCGCTGGTAATGCAAGTAAAAATGCCAATCCACGAACCAGAGTGCAGAAAATACAATGAAAGGAAGCAGGGATGACTCCAAAGATTTTCTCAAATGAAGTCACGAGACCACTGGTAACAACTTTAAAAAAGTGTGTCAGGGACTTTGTGGAGGATGCGTTAAAGATAGTCGGAAACATGTTGCTGAAATTGAAAGGCAAATCTTAATTGAAAAGGGTGTGCACCTCTGTACGGGTGTTCGCTATGTGAAGTACGAAAGTTTCACGGGCCGAACTCAAGGCCACCTCTCTCTGAGACAAAAGAGCTCTTATTCTTGCCATGCCATTGAAACGTGTCCCAAGGTTGGTATTTGTGGCCAGATTGAAAACTCCCTATGTTCATGTGTGGGAGGAAATAGAACATTTCTGCAGCAAATAACCCGTTCACTTACTGTTACGATAAAAGGAATACTTTTAATTAACTCAGAACAATCTTCATTATTGAGCATCAAATAACTACCATTTTCCAACAACTTGAACGTGGGGATGATAGCAGGAACTGGCGTGCCTTGCAACACGCAAGCCATATTTGGTCGGTGTTTGTTGCATGAACCGTGTAACTGTATGTGCCTACACATTAGTGAATGATCTGGCGTCTCAGTGCATTCCTCTCCATTCAGATAAACTTCTTGATCATCTTTGAAACATCTGTATGTGTATGGAAGCGACCAGACCTCATGAAGAAAAGCACTACCTAAAGGTTCATAACGACCTATTGGTATATATTTCATACAATTTGAAAACTTATATAAAGCAAAAGGCAGCGTTATTAAACCGTGGATAAGGCATGTTGTCAAAAAACCCGCAATCCTCTGCTGATGATGTCACTGAGCATGTCATGAATGATGTAATATGTGACATCATCAGCAGTGGATTACGGGTAATAGTATCTCTAGTTTACTCCCCTATAGCTGTCTTTATTTTAACATAAGTGTGTGTTTCCCTCCCTTATACTTACTGTTTTTGGTTCGCTTCCAGTTCGCGTACCGGCGAGCGAACTAGGAAGCGAACTAAGAGAAATAGAGGTTGGCACAGTTCCAAATATTGTACCAATTTTTTAATAACGGGGAGGTAGTTCTGAAAAGAACTTTTTTTTTTTTTTTTTTCTGAACATTTTTTTACTGTTTTTGAATTTTTCGGAACAGTTTTATATTTTTTTGGGTTTTTCTTGGAGGGGGCAATGAAAACGATTCATTGTAAAGGGCTCAACAGGAGCAACAAAACAAAAAAAAGAAGTATTTATTATTTTGGGCGTTTCGGACAAACTTGCATATGATAGTCAATAGCTCTGTTGATCAGAGTGATGCTTCTTTCTCCGTAGGAAATGAATCCATCGCAAAATACGCAGGTGTGTTTTACTTCACCAAATCTCATTTGTATATTTGGCACCATCTCCCTGCCCTCTGGTCCCGTTACTTCCGGTACAACAGATCTTCTGGCCATAATAGGGAGATTATCTAGGTCGTTCCGAAACTGTGCAGCACTGTAGTTGTTAGGATGCCACCTAGTCATATGGCGATGCATTGTGTAGTTTCCGAAACTGTATTTTTTGTCGGTCCCTCTGGACAGTCTATCTTGACATATAAGGCAAGTTACGTATCTTGCATTTACTTTTTTCTGACCTTTGGGAATTTAAAAAAATTGCCAAATGAAGTTTTCTTTCCGGTGAGACGTCCTGGGCTGCTCAGGCAAAAACTGCCTCTCTTCGTGCTCGTCCTCCTGTTCCTCTTCTTCTTCTTCTTGTTGAATTATAACTTGAGCAGGTGGTCCACTCTTCCTTGGATGTGGTGGAGGTGGTGGGGAAGCACCAGCTGAAGCTACTAAAGAAGCCATTGCTCAGTGATCACAAAGGGTCTTTCTCTCACAATGATGAAAGTCAGAGTGAGGAAAGAAGGAGGGATTTTCATCATTTGGGAAAACCAAGAGTTCTCAACCAATCAAAAGTGTTCATTTTAGATTATATGACCTAGTCTTACATCATTAGGAAACCAAAAGTGAAATGAACCAATGAAAAGTGTTATTACCAAGTCACATGACTTGCTGTGTTTACGTTAAGCGCTTTGCAGGGCCTCCCGGTTTGCTTCCAGAAACCTGCGCTTTGCGACTCGCTTCGCGTACCAGTTCGCTAACGTAGTACGTCATATGACGTATCACGCGACAACGTGAAACGTCATGCGGACGGGAGGCGTCACGATGTTGTTTTGTAACGCGGCACTTGCGGTAAAGAAACGTTTACCGGCTTGCGGTCTATTTCGCGGCATCAAGGTCAGCTAACGGGAAGCTTCCCGATTTGCGAAGCGGGAACGAAGAAAAAAAAATATTAAAAAAAAAAATTATTCATAAACATATAAAATATATTTTTGGATTTAAAGAAGAATACATTTTACAGCTACAGATATTAGCTGTTAAAAAACCAATGAAATTCACAGAAAAAACCATAGGTTATGGACCATATATAGTTAGGAATTAGCATTTACAAAACCTTGAAAATTCACTGAAAAAACCATAGGTTATAGACCATATATAGTTAGGAATTAGCATTTACAAAACCTTGAAAATTCACTGAAAAAACCATAGGTTATAGACCATATATAGTTAGGAATTAGCATTTAAAAAACCTTATTTTACTCACACAAAACCATTGAAATTCCATATATAGTTAGTTGCACTAACTATATATCGCGCACCCGCAATCCACTGCTGATCATGTCACATATTACATCATTCATGACATGGTCAGTGACATCACTGATGACATCACTGATGACATCTCAAATGACATCACTGATGACATCTCACTTGACATCAATGATCACATCACTGATGATATCATTCATGTGATAATACAATGCATCTCCTCACACTCTAATATAACCTCCGTTACACCCAGTGTTAAATAGAGAGTATCATTTTTGAAACCATTGACACACCAATACTAGTTACTACATACGCACTCACTGATTCCTATGTCTACACACACATTCACTCATACAATCATTCATACATACAATCACTCATCTTTACAACACTATCATATGCACTCATACACCTATACAGACACTCACACTCTGCCACTCATCCATGGAGTTACTCACACACCTAGTCAGTCCTGAAAAGAATCAATCACACTTCTATTTTCTCATCTATACAGTTAAACACAGAACACCTTACATTTTTGAAACATATACTAACACATAGTTACTCTCTTATAGAATCACTGATACAAGTACACATTGATCTGCACAGAGTCACACACCTCCCAGCCAGCCATACACACACTCAGTCTCCCATACAAATACTTGTGCAACCAATCAATAACCCATATAGCTACTTATATAGCTACTGATCAACACGTGCAGCAGCTTGCACAACAACAGACATACTGATGCACACTTTTAGACAGTTTAGTCACTAACCCGTGCATTCAGTAAGACGCATTTAATCACTCACTCATACAGTCAATCACGCACCTACTAAAACCTTCATTCAGACACTTATACATCCACTCATTCTTCAATATGTAAACACATAATCACTGGATGTTGTCATCAGTGATGTCACTGACCATGTCATGAATGATGTAATATGTGACATGATCAGCAGTGGATTGCGGGTGCGCGATATATAGTTAGTGCAACTAACTATATATGGAACTTCAATGGTTTTGTGTATATATATATATATATATATATATATTCACTGAAAAAACCATAGGTTATAGACCATATATAGTTAGGAATTAGCATTTAAAAAACCTTATTTTACTCACACAAAACCATTGAAATTCCATATATAGTTAGTTGCACTAACTATATATTGCGCACCCGCAATCCACTGCTGATGATGTCACATATTACATCATTCATGACATGGTCAGTGACATCACTGATGACATCACTGATGACATCTCAAATGACATCACTGATGACATCACTGATGACATCTCATTTGACATCAATGACCACATCACTGATGATATCATTCATGTGACAATACAATGCATCTCCTCACATTTTAATATAACCTCTGTTTCACCCAGTGTTAAAAACAGAGTATAATTTTTGAAACCATTGACACACCAATACTAGTTACTACATACGTACTCACTGATTCCTACGTCTACACACACATTCACTCATTCACCCATACAATCATTCATACATACAATCACTCATGTTTACAACACAATCATATGCACTCATACACCTATACAGACACTCACACTCTGCCACTCATCCATGGAGTTACTCACACACCTAGTCAGTCCTGTAAAGAATCAATCACACTTCCATTTTCTACTCTATACAGTTAAACATAGAGCACCTTACGTTTTCAACCATATACTAACACATACTTACTCTCTTATACAATCATTGATACAAGTACACATTGATCTGTACAGAGTCACACACCTCCCATCCAGCCACACACACACTCAGTCTCCCATGCAAATACTTGGGCAATCAATCAATAACCCATATAGTTACTCATATAGCTACTGATCAACACATGCAGCAGTTTACAGAACAACAGACATAATGATGCACAAATTAAGACAGTTTAGTCACTAACCCATGCACTCAGTGAGACACATTTAATCACTCACTCATACATTCAGTCATGCACCTACTAAATCCTTCGTCCAGACACTTATACATCCACTCATTCTTCAATATGTAAGACATATTTTAACTTTACAGAAACATAGTCACTGGATGTTGTCATCAGTGATGTCATCAGTGATGTCATTTGAGATGTCATCAGTGATGTCATCAGTGATGTCACTGACCATGTCATGAATGATGTAATATGTGACATCATCAGCAGTGGATTGCGGGTGCGCAATATATAGTTAGTGCAACTAACTATATATGGAATTTCAATGGTTTTGTGTGAGTAAAATAAGGTTTTTTAAATGCTAATTCCTAACTATATATGGTCTATAACCTATGGTTTTTTCAGTGAATTTTCAAGGTTTTGTAAATGCTAATTCCTAACTATATATGGTCTATAACCTATGGTTTTTTCAGTGAATTTCAATGGTTTTTTAATAGCAAATATCATAAGCTGTCGAATGTCAAGTACGTGGTAAGAATTTTTTTTTTCGTGTTTATGCACACTGATCTGCTTTGATTGCTGCCCCCCACCCCTCATTTCTATTAGGAGTACTCTCTCTTTGCAGATAGTGAAGGGTAGTTAACGCAGCCCTTTCCCCCTTTGTAATCCGTCGTGCCTGCTTCTCTCTCCATTTGATTGATTGTTCTCTTTGGTTCATTCTCTATTTACAAACAAGCACAGAGTCGCAATACTCTGTTTAGTCTTTGCAGATAGCGAAAAATCGTGTAAAAAAACAAAAGGAATCGAGCAAAATCAGTAGGCCACTAATGGGATCTCTTTTGACCTCGCTAAAATAGAAACATTAGGAACAACCTGTTGAAAATAGCAATGCGTATGTATATAAACGGCGTTCATTTGTGTTCACAGTACCCCTTGTTGATTGTTTCAATCGAGCATTGAATTGTTCGAAGTTAATTCTCTTAACGATCTTCTCTACCTGCAAACGAGGAAGAATAGGAATATTCTCTCTCCCTTTGCAGATAGTGAAGGGTAGGTAACGCAAGCCTTTAACACGTCGTACCTATTTCATTCCTCATTGATTGATTGATTGTCCGAACATTGACTGTTTGGGAATTAGTTCTTTTTGGAGGTATTCCCTGTTTGCAAATAAACGTAGGAAAATCTTTGCAAGTAGTGAAAGGGTACGTAATGCGGACCGTTCTCCCCCGTTGTAATCTGTCATGCCTATCTACTCCCCACTGATTGATGCACCTTTTTCACCCGGACCATTTACTAGAGATACGTCATCTGGCCCGACCAGAGAGCACCCCTAGTGAAAAGGACATATGCAATAATAACGAAGTGATCACTGTATCCTGTTAACAGAAACTTTACCATGAAACAACCTGGAAAGAAAAAAATAGGAAAACGAAAATCAGTAGGCCACTGATGAACATGAACTTTTATTAAACAACGAACAAAGAAACGATAACATAACGTAATGATAAAACCTATTAATGTCCTAGAAACAAGAAAACGTTAAAATATGCCAGTGGTGAGAGACCAGAAAAACAGTAAGAGAAACCAAATCACCCCTCGCTGTCCCACCGCCTGCCACGCCAAAAAAATCGATAGACTAGGGAAAATGCAAGTCAGTAGAACATCCACCCCCACTCTGGAAACTTCCAAGGTGGGGCAGGGTTCCGGCTACGCCCAGCCGGGAGCAGCCCATATAAGGCAGGTCCTGCTGCCACGCCTCGGCCAGGAGATCCTAACGTAGGGTGTAGCCGGAGGAGAGGCCGAGACCAGCGGGACCCGGCCAGGGGATTGCCTTTACAACGCTGAACAGTTGCAGGGGGGGGAATGTCTCCTCGACCCTCCCCTCTCTCTCCCAGTCCGGCCGCGGTGGCCCTTGAGAGTTGCAGGTAGTCCCGCCACATGCTCTTCCGGTCCGACCACCAACGGTCGGGGGGCCGAGGCCGACGGGATCCGGCTGCAGCCGATAAACCAAGAAACCCGTTCATGGGGCCAGAGCCAGGGGCGTCCGGCCGACATCCACCGGAAGCCCGGCCCGAAGACGGACGGGACACTTCTTTCTTTTATAATGGCTGCGACAACACTGGAGGGGGATGTCTTGCACATGCCTCCGACCCCCCCCTCGTCCTCATCGCCTGGTCCGGCCATAACAAATCTCAAGCGAGACGCCGTGGGGTGCACTGGGAGGGAGAGACGGTGCGAACAGGCCTCTCCCGCCTCCCCAGGTGGAGGCTTCCCAGCTGCACCCTCAGCGCTCCAGGCGGTGGCATCCTAACAACTACAGTGCTGCACAGTTTCGGAACGACCTAGATAACGGTTCTTCCACTGTGGCCATGCTGCAACGTCTCGCCCGGCAGGGTGGAGCCCGTCCGCTCATGTGACCCCGCGATCGCCGGTAGCTGCCGAACTCTCAAAATGGCGGTCGACCTGGCAAGAGCGGGCCCAACATAAAGAAATGGCCCGGTCACTGGTTGACTCCACCACCGTAGTCCTCCACGACCTTGAAGATTCTAGAGGAGCCGCGGGAGTCTCCGACCCCCGATGGGGAATGACTGCCATGATCGCCCGTGGAGTGACGAAACTGTATCCGCGGGACGTCGGCGCTCCCATGCTGGCGCCAGCCTCACTTTGAATTACTACAATCCTGCAGACCTCACTTCCGGTGAAAGCACAGTGTGACCCGGTAGGAAAAATTATTGCACCCCCTCCCCTTTTTGACTGATAGTTCAAACCACCGATCCTTTCCTTTGCCCTTTTAACGGAACTTTGGACTGCCTCCCCCTCTTTTACATTTTCTAGAGAAAACAAAACATTAACCACTACATTAGCATAGCAGTTGACACCAGAACTGTTTTCAAATTGAAAACCAACAACATCTTCAACAGAATCCTTTTTGTTTCTGCTGTGACCCTGCTACAGCACAGGCATTGTCCCCAGCAGTAATTCTGCAATGCCGGTAAGAATAGCTGTGGTGCCTACTGGACTCACTCACCCCCGCGGCGCCCCACGCCGTTTTTTGCTGGGCGGCAACTTACTAGACATCACTTTCGTGCCATCTAGATTTCAGCGCGTTCTGCTGCCTTGGAACTATTCGCACAACAGACCGCTACTGACAAGAATATTTCATTATTGGTGCTGTCAATTTCAATAAATCTATTGGATAATTAAAAAGAAATTGCCACGGTCTCTTCGTTGTTTAAATGTTTTTACTGTTTTTGTTTTGTTGTATATATTTATATGTTATTAAAGTTTTATATTCCTACTACTTTGTTGGAGTGCTATATATTTTTAATGTGACACATAATTGTAAAAACTTTGATGTACAAAGAGTCATTCCTGGAATCTTCCGCTTCAGGCTCGGTCCCCTCCCCAATCACAATACAGGATGGTTTTCAGATAGTAGGAACGCGTGTGCTGTGACGGATCACATCGGGTGTGGGCCTTGATCTACTATAACTCCTTTGAAGAGGGGTGATTCTTTACAGCTGGGGCCATAAACTACATCTGCAGGGCTAGCTGATAGCCTAGGACCGGCCTGGACATTCGGACACAGAGGAAGAGGAGTGTCAGAGGGTGCGGTAGTGAATAGGGCGAAAGGGAGGTGTCGGGCGGGCACAGAGTGTGATTCTCAGGGAAGAGCAGCGCAGATGGGGGAAGGTTTATTGCCCATGCATAAGACAGAGAGCGGTGGTGACCAGTGCCTGGGGGAGATGCTTACGAGGGTGAGGAGCCATGCTACGAATCGACAGCGTGCAGAGAGTGGGTCTGGTCAAGACATCTAAAATGGCTGCCGTGCACGACAAAAGTGTGGCATTTCAAAAAAGGCAAGATGGCGCAGACAATGTTTTTCAACACTTCCTCATTTCCTTCGAATCGAACGTTAACAGACGTTGGGGCATATTACCAAAGTTAAGCGATATTTATCGCTAACGATGCTTACCAACCAATTTTTTACCACTAAGCATCGTCAGAAATTATCGAAGATAAACCTTACTATTATCAAGGTTTATCGCAAATGCGATAATAAACGGCCGCAATGCATGAATATCGCTAAAAACTCAGCGATATTCATGCATTACCGAGCTAATACTCTTAGCCATGTTATCCACCTCCCATTGGATAACATGGCTAAGAACTGCTCAGGGCAGGTGTTACTTTTTGGAGATATTCGCGCTTAGCGCGAATATCTCCAAAAGTTGGTAATAGGAGATAGATATCTTGCATGTTGTAATGCAAGTTATTGTGGTATATGGAACTCATACCATAATCTCTCAGGAAAGCAGAAACTGATCCTTTTGGGACCGCCTAAAAAGGCCTAGGGGGTGAGGAGTACTCTACTTTGCCCCCTTTTCACGTTCCGAACTATTTTATTTTACTCTCTTCTGTAATTACACAAAATACCAGCGATAAGATGCATCGGAGACACACACTGAGAGAAAGGAGGCCGGAGATGAAGAAGACATGTCAAATACACATTGGAGATAATATAGTGGCAGAAGGGAAGTAAATATGAGTAAACTTACCATGTAACATAAAAATGTTGCACTCTATACTATAAGTCTCATTTTATACTACAATCACTTCGCTACAACCTCATAAATTAAAAATAAAAATAAATAATGTCTCAAACAATTTTTGATTTCTAAATATAAATTTATTCTTCAGAATTTTCTAAATTTGAAACAACTAGTAACATGTCCTCATCAGTAATTTCCTCTTCAATCATCTCATCTGGAATCTCCTCATTAAAAGTCTGCAATGATGATTCTTGTAACTCTATGGTCTCCAAACACTCGATAAATTCGCCATCAAGAGATTGATCAAAAAAATCATTCAAGTCATCTCCTCCTTCTGACAATATTTCATTATTGGTGCTGTCCATTTCAATCAATGTAGTGGAATCATTCAAGTCATCTCCTCGTGACAATATTTCATTATTGGTGCTCTCAATTTCAATCAATGTAGTGGAATCATTCAAGTCATCTCCTCCTTGTGACAATATTTCATTATTGGTGCTGTCCATTTCAATCAATCTAATGGAATCATACAAGCCATCTCCTCCTTGTGACAATATTTCATTATTGGTGCTCTCAATTTCAATCAATGTAGTGGAATCATTCAAGTCATCTCCTTGTGACAATATTTCATTCTTGGTGCTGTCCATTTCAATCAATCTAATGGAATCATACAAGTCATGTCCTCCTTGTGACAATATTTCATTATTGGTGCTCTCAATTTCAATCAATGTAGTGGACAATTCAAAAGAAATTGCCACGGTCTCTTCATTGTGAGCCATTTTATTTTGAAATTGCTTGCTGTAAATTGCAGAAAAAAATAATCACTTTCATTTATCGTTTTTAGTAATACATAATATAAAACTAACTTCATCAAGTATTTAGTATAACAGAAGGACTGCAAATAAATAACAGAAAACATTTTTCAAATTATCTTCAAGTGTACAACATAGTTCCCCTTACAAATTAACAACTCACCTTTTTAAAAGTAGCAGAAGTGTTAGTACTGTGTAAATCAAACACCAGAAATTCACCACCAAAAATTCCTCACAAATGTACCTCAGACAGTAGTATCACAAAATGGCTGTGGTTTCCTCTCATTTGACATATATACATAACCAATTAACTTTCATCACACACAAATACAAAACCAAAGTAACATTTTAATTGGTTCTAAATTTCAACACTTTCAAATGTGTTTTCCCCATGCAATTTTCCATAGGACATTTACATACGTCTACAGCCTGAATGGCTGAACGGAATTACACCAAACTTGGCAAAATGGTACATCAAACCTAAGAGGTCAGGAAGGATCTACTATGCCCCCTTATGGTCATTTCCCCCTTCGCTTTGGCCTCCTCTTGTCTCTCAATCCTACCGAGGGACAAGATGGCGGCCGCTACGGACTGTTTGGAATGTTGACAGACGCCGGAGAACCAATCAGCTTCGCAAAGCTCCGTAACGCGAAAAGTACGCGAAGCGGAGCGCTGTTACAGATATATATCTTTTTTTCAACGTTAATTTCTCAAAATCCACTGGAGCACATATATTGAGACCTAGCAAAGGCACATCGGGCTACCAGTCCCTAATATTTTGCCAAGTTTCGTGCAAATCCATTCAGCCGTTCGATTATTATTATTTTGTTGTTTTTTTTGCCCCGCGGGGCCCTTTTAAAACCTCCACATCAAACCTAGGGGGTCAGCGAGGATCTACTATGCCCCCTTATAGTTATTTCCCCCTTTGTTTTGACCTCCTCTTGTCTCTCGATCCTACCGAGAGACAAGATGGCGGCCGCTACGGACTGTTTGGAATGTTGACAGACGCCGGAGAACCAATCAGCTTCGCTTCACAAAGCTCCGTTGCGCGAAAAGTCCGCGAACCAGAGCGCTAACCGGTCCGCTGTTACAGATATATATCTTTTTTTAAACGTTAATTTCTCAAAATCCACTGGAGCACATATATTGAGACCTAGCAAAGGCACATCGGGCTACCAGTCCCTACAATTTTGTCAAGTTTCGTGCAAATCCATTCAGCCGTTCGGGCTAAAAGTGAGGCCAACCGCCCTATGGAAAACTCAATGTTAAAAACACGTTTTGGGACCCCCCTTTTTTCTCGGCCCCCACTGGACGAACCCCCCCCAAATTTTCAAGGGCTGCTCAGAAACAAAATGTGCCATTTTCCAGAAAATTTCAGCCGATTCCGTCCACAAACGCCAAAGTTATTAGACATAGAATTTTCAAAAAACCCATAGAGAAAAAATCCTAACTATATATACCTACTGGCGACCGCCAGTAGGTAATATATATATATATATATATATATATATATATATATATATATATATATATATATATATATATATATATATATATATATATATATATACGAGTGCTGTGGTGGGGTTTAGGATAGTGAGTGGAGATTTAAAAAGGACCTGACTCGTGGGGTTGCAAAAAAACTTTAATTGGTCCCCGAGTTGGTACTATTAAAAGGGTACATGAGGAGGTGTGGCGTAGTTTTATGTGCGCCGCCTCCTTGTGTGTGTCAACATGTTTCGATGTAAAAACATCTTCTTCAGGACTGGGGTACACAAATCCCCATCTTACTCACGTTTTTCTAATCTTCTTTTTGAATATTACAAAAAATGATATTTACAAGTGAAGGTATATCAATGTACCTACTTAACAACCGCTATTTAGCTGACCTGTGGAGGGAAAGGACAAAAAAGTTTTTTCAGGTGATCCCTAAAAAACCATGGGTTTGTCCACCCGTGGAACTGGTCATGCAAAAAGATGTGCGGTTTATAACTTATCACGACACGAGAGTGTCATTCTACACATAATAATCGTGCCTATGGTGAAAGGAAATTTTTGAAAAATCAAAATATCGAAAAATATTCGAAAAAAGACACCTACAAGACAGACACACATATAACATAAAACACACGCTCTAATGTCAGGACCGTAGATAGAGCTCTGTGGTATTATCTAATTTTTGTGATTAGTGAGGAGATGGCTGTGAAGCTCACAGTGGGCAAAAACATACTGTTTAGTAAGGAGTTTATTGCTCCATGAGACCGTTTGTAACGTAGGGGTTACCCGGGCTTCCTTGCTGCCTGTAAAGAAAAGGAAGGGACAAACAATATACACACATTCCGCTATTTTGTTTTCTGGTACTTACCTATTGCCTAGGGGTTGTTACGTTTTTTGGTATTACTCACGGGTCTAGGAGGAGAATCCCTCTTCGCTGCCCCTTACGCCGGCTCCGCTGATAGTGGAAGTGCGACTACAGAGTGCCTTTATATACTCGCTAAAACGCCCTTAATTAGATAATTGGTGACCGGGGCGGCCCATATTTGGTTCGCCGGTAATGGGGTTTGTTTTCTGTATTTCTCCCAAGCAGGCGCATGCGTTGCAGTCAGCCGCATTTGCTTGCGCATGCGCGTTAAGCTTGGTGGTCTTTCTGTCATACGCGCATGCCCACAAACGTGCTCCTACCCTCTCTAGGCTTAACTGAGAGTCGGGTTCGTATCTGAAGTGGATTCGCTTATGAAAAACGATCGTTTATTGGCAACGATACCTTTCTTCTTAAGGGAAATGGTATAGCGGTGATTGCAAAAAAGGGTTTCTTTATCATTACTAAACTGCTAAGTGTAACATGGGTTCTTGCCCGTTTTCAGTCTATAAAAAATAGTTTTATGTATACTTGTTTCTCAATAATAAATGGCAATACTGGTATGATGTTTTTAAGGGGTTATGATCAGAATACCAGTGGTTGTGTGCACTGGGTTCTTGGTAGATATATTTAGTGTCTAGTGGTCGCGTTTACTTCATTACGATGTTTTTGATAGACAAGGAGGTTTTGATAGACAAGGAGGTTTTATGTCTTAAGTTGCCCCCAGGGGATGTCATCATTTAGACCTGATATATGGGTGCCCAAACGAAAAACCCAACGTTGTTCTTTTTCAAAAAGACCATGTTCTGTGGGTAATTGTTCAATCACGGTCCAGTGGATGTCGTTGACACAATGTCCCATCTCAAGAAAATGAGTCGCCATTTTCGTAGTACTCTTTTTGCACCGTATATTGCTCTTGTGTTCATTGAGCCTAGTTTTCACTGCTCTGGTTGTCATGCCAATGTATTCCAAGTGGCAGGGGCACACAATCATGTAGACGACATTTTTGCTGTTGCAATTCGTCATCCTTCGTTGTTCCCATTTCGTGCCATTGGCGAAAGTCAGTTGTTTGCTTCTCTTGGTTAGATGGCAGCTGGCACAGTTACCACATGGGAAATGTCCCTGTATTCCTTGTACAGATGGTTGTCGTTGTGGAAATACTCTTGTATGTACTAGTATGTCCTTGAGGTTCCTGCCGCGCTTGTGGGAAAACATAGGTTTCTCTATCTCCATGTTCCCGCAATTTCGAATGCGCCAATGTTTGTTTACTATCTTTGAAACCTCATTTGAATGAGTGCTATATGTAGTGACACATATTGGTCTTGTTTGTTTGACAGTAGGTTCGACTTTGTCTTCCAGAAGAGCCTCTCTGTTGTTGTTCTTAGCCCTTTTCATGGCAGTATTGATTACTCTGTCTGGGTACTTCCTGGCTAGTAGTTTGTTTTTTAAGTCCAGGGCTTGAGATTTATAGTTGTCCATTTGGGTGCAATTTCGCCTTAGTCGGAGAAATTGACCGTACGGTAGGTTCATCCTTAGATGGCGTGGATGGAAACTGTCGTATCTGAGTAGACAGTTCCTTGCCGTCGGTTTAAAATGTGTCGTGGTTTCTAGTCCTCCATTTCGATGATAGATGTTGAGGTCTAGGAAGACCAGTTGTTCATTGGAAACTGAATGTGTAAACTTCAGGAAACGGTCTTGGGTATTGAGCCATTCCATGAATTGAGTCACTGTCTCATGGTTGTCCTGCCAGATGACAAAGATGTCGTCGATGTATCGTTTCCAGGTGAGTATGTTTTCTCTGTAGGGGTTGCGAGGGGTAAGGATTTTGTTGGTTTCAATGTGGTGTACATACAACCCGGCTAGACTCGGCGCGAAAGTGTTCCCCATGCTTGTGCCATGGCTTTGTAAATAGATTGTTCCATCAAATTCGAAAAAGTTTTTGGTCAGTGCCAGTGCGATACACTCCATTACTACTCCTCTTGGAGTTTGGTATCGCCAGCTTGTGCTGTACAAAACCTCTTCGATTATGGCCAGGGTCTCGTCATGGGGGAGGCTTGTATACAAGCTCTCCACATCCAGGCTGAGCAGTAGTTGGTTCTCTGGGTCAAACTTTAGATCTTTTAGCATTTGTAGAACTGATTTTGTATCCTTTAGATACGTGCCGGTGGCCTGGATGAGAGGTCGCAAGAAAGTGCCTGAAAACTTTGAGAGGGGCTCGAGAATCGAGCCAATCCCGGAGACAATGGGTCTCCCCGGTGGATTGTCCTGGTTTTTGTGGATTTTGGAGATGCAGTAAAAGTAAGGTGTGCGTGGGTTCTTTTGTATCAGGAATTCTGACTCTTTCTTAGAGAGCCAATCATGTGCCACAGCCTCCTCTACCATCCCACCTATAGTTACCTGCAGAGATTCGGTCGGGTCATCCGCCAGTACAGTGTAGTTTCGTCTATCCGACAAAAGCCTCAGACATTCCTGGTTGTATGCTGTCGTTGTTTGTATGACCGTGGCTCCGCCCTTGTCGGCGGGTTTTATAGTGATAGCCTGGTTGCTGGTCAGTTCACATATTGCCACTTGTTCATCCTTACTTGTGTTATGGAAAATAGTGCGTTCTGTTGAGTTTAACTTCTTGAGGTCGTTCATTATCGCTTTTTCGAAAGTCAGAACCTCTATGGTAGTAGAGTATCAGGCGGTGTGAAGGTAGATATGGGTCTCAATCCTGTGTCTGTCTCTGGGACACTCGCTTTGTCCCTAAAGAAAATCTGTAACTTGATTTTTCTCAGAAATTCTTGCATCTCAGTGTGAAGTTTGAATGAGTCCAACTTGTTGGTAGGGACGAAACTCAGGCCCTTGTTCAATACATCCTTTTGGGTTGATGTAAATTCCCACGGTGTGATGTTGACCACTAGGTCCCTCTGGAACTGGTTGATGGGTTGCTCTGCAGGGCCCCCGTCATGCTTCTCGTGTTCACCCTCGGGTCCCCTTGGTTGGGGTCTTGCCACATCACTGTGTTGCCTTTTCTTTTCCGCCCTCTGTTGGTTCCTCGGCGGGAGCCTAAAAAAGGCTGATTATTGTAAAAGTTTGGGTCGAACTCAGGGACCCATGGTTGGTACATTGGTCAATATAATATAATACAATACAAATGGTCCTTGTCCATAGTTAAATGATGGGAACGGTGTCGGTACTGTGAAAGGTGGATGGAAAGGTTGTGGTTGATACCCTCGCCATCCTCTTTGTCTCGGGTAGGATTGGCCCTCTCATCTTTGGTAGCCTCTCTGCCGCTGATTACTGCGGGTGCTTGAGCTAGACGAGCCGCTATCGGTGCCATCACTATCGTTGTCATTACTCCCGTTACCCGCGTTGTAATCATCCTTGGTATAGGGGTATGCAGTCTCAGGAGTAAAGCGGTCTTTATCTTTACCTAATTTCTTAAATTTGTTTTGTTTTAGCGTGGCTTCAAAATCAGCCATTTGTTGGTTTAGTTCCTCCAGCCTCCTTTTGAGTTCCGCATGCTTTATGTAGGCTTTTAGTTGTACTTCAATCTTTTGTATATCCAATTTACACTTAGCAGTTTAGTAATGATAAAGAAACCCTTTTTTGCAATCACCGCTATACCATTTCCCTTAAGAAGAAAGGTATCGTTGCCAATAAACGATCGTTTTTCATAAACTAATCCACTTCAGATCCGAACCCGACTCTCAGTTAAGCCTAGAGAGGGTAGGAGCACGTTTGTGGGCATGCGCGTATGACAGAAAGACCACCAAGCTTAACGCGCATGCGCGAGCAAATGCGGCTGACTGCAACGTGGAGTGTGCAATGTGGAGAAGTGTGGCTCACTGGTTAGAGGAGGCAGACCTGGAAGCAGAGGTCAGCCCGGGACCAGGGTTCAATTCCCGGCTCGGCGGGGTCTTGAGTCCTAAAATGTCCATGGACTCGACAATTCTCACTCCGGTGCCTACTCGATTCACGGGTTCACACTCTGCGACTCTGGGCAATAGCTTGCTTAATCTCCACAACGGCCCCTCGCGGCGGGATGCCTGGCTTTCACCTTGCGGTTACCCTGCCGGGTTATCTCACAGGGGAATACCAGGACGGGTTCCCTAAGCAAGCGCTTAGAAACCGCTCGGTGATTTGCGCTATATAAATTCCTGTACATTTACATTATTTACATTAACGCATGCGCCTGCTTGGGAGAAATACAGAAAACAAACCCCATTACCGGCGAACCAAATATGGGCCGCCCCGGTCACCAATTATCTAATTAAGGGTGTTTTAGCGAGTATATAAAGGCACTCTGTAGTCGCACTTCCACTATCAGCGGAGCCGGCGTAAGGGGCAGCGAAGAGGGATTCTCCTCATAGACCCGTGAGTAATACCAAAAAACTGAAGAACTTAACAACCCCTAAGCAATATGTAAGTACCAGAAAACAAAATATCGGGATGTGTGTATATTGTTTGTCCCTTCCTTTTCTTTACAGGCAGCAAGGAAGCCCGGGTAACCCCTACGTTACAAACGGTCTCATGGAGCAATAAACTCCTTACTCAACAGTATGTTTTTGCCCACTGTGAGCTTCACAGCCATCTCCTCACTAATCACAAAAATTAGATAATACCACAGGGCTCTATCTACGGTCCTGACATTAGAGCGTGTGTTTTATGTTATATGTGTGTCTGTCTTGTAGGTGTCTTTTTTAGAATATTTTTCGATATTTTGATTTTTCAAAAATTTCCTTTCACCATAGGCACGATTATTATGTGTAGAATGACACTCTCGTGTCGTGATAAGTTATAAACCGCACATCTTTTTGCATGACCAGTTCCACGGGTGGACAAACCCAAGTTTTTTCAGGCGATCCCTTCCTTCAAAAAAACTTTTTTGTCCTTTCCCTCCACAGGTCAGCTAAATAGCGGTTGTTAAGTTGGTAGGTACATTGATATACCTTCACTTGTAAATATCACTTTTTGTAATATTCAAAAACAAGATTAGAAAAACGTGAGTAAGGTGGGGATTTGTGTACCCCAGTCCTGAAGATGTTTTTACATCGAAACATGTTGACACACACAAGGAGGCGGCGCACATAAAACTACGCCACACCTCCTCATGTACCCTTTTAATAGTACCAACTCGGGGACCAATTAAAGTTTTTTTGCAACCCCACAAGTCAGGTCCTTTTTAAATCTCCACTCACTATCCTAAACCCCACCACAGCATTCGCATATATATATATAAAAAAAATCCCTCCCAATACACCACACAGTCAAGAAGTGCTCCCGCGTAATCGTAGGTTGCAGCACGCGGTATCCCGTAGAGGGATACGATGACCCCGATGATGAAGCATGACACCAAGGGGCCAGTTGGTGTGTGAGGGGTACCCAAAAACACCAAACGTGTTCCCAACCATAGTAGGGACACTGTTAACCCATCACTTAATGGATCACATGCTGTGTGCATAGCTCGCCATCTAGTGTTGCGTCCAGATGTTTGCACTTTGCTTTTCTTCGAAGAAGTCTTTCTGGTCACAACGTAGGTGACTCCTCCTTTCAGTGATAGTGCGCATGCGCATCGACTCCATTGTTAGATTGTTTTTTTCCGCCATCTGGTTCGGACGTCTATCGCTGTGCTCTGGTTCGACACCGTTCCTTCGGTTTCCCTCGGTGCGCAAGATACTCACCCTCGATGATATTGTTTTCGATTGGGTCTCCCTTTCTATCGTGTATCGTATTTACTTACTAAAACTAATCTTTATATCGGAAAGCTCGTGGAAGGCCGTCTGGCCTACTCGCGTTGGGCTGGCCCGCAGTCGATGGAATGAACTCCCTTCAAATTCTGCCCTCTGTGTCACGCAAAATACCTGCGCACCGACTCACGCGAAGTGTGTGATCTGTGTTCGTCCCCCGTACACAGAGAACATGACTGCAACATGTGCCAGGCTTTCCGCTCCAAGAAAACTCTTTGCGCCAGTCTGGCTCGACATCGTGACATGCAGAGCCTGCACACAAGCTCCGTTCCAGACATCTTCGGGCACCAGTCAGACGAAGAGGGCAGAGAGGCCATGGGAACCGAGGAGGAGCAGGGCCTGGTTGACATCTCAGAGCTCGACTCCGACCAAAGGAAGACATCCCACATGGACAACGTACCGCGAGTACAGCTCCCCCCTCGTTCTAAGACACAACTCCACATAAAAAGAAGGCTCCGGTCCAACCTGCGCCCTTGGGCACCGGTCAACACTGAGACCACACTTCCGACACGCTGCCTTCTGGCTCGACACCAAAGCCTACTAAAAAACCTTCCGGCTCCAAAAAGACTCCCACCAAATCAAGCCCGGAGCTGAGACCTTCGGGGTCGAAACACAAGTCCGGCACCGACCCCCACCTTTCGGCCTGAAACACTCTTCGGATCCGAAGACACCAACGCTTACGACTCCAGCACCGGTAAGTTCGGCGCCGAAACAGTCAGATGTGCTGAAAAACCCGGAAAAGCACAGTTTCGACACTCTGATCGACAAACCGGATCCGAAACAGAAAGTGTTGTAAATTCATCCACAGACTGGACATATCACCACTAAAGTGGCTTTAAAAAGACGGGCTGATACAAAAGAGGAATATCACATTCCTTTGAAGAAAAGAACTGTTGGAACTAACCCTTCCCCTCCTCTTCTTCCTCTGCCTCCTTCCCCTCCGTTTCAGACCATTTCACCTGAACATTCACCACCACATACACCTGACAACCAGGATGATGGGGATGACAATGGGGATGATAATCAGCCACTACAAGACCCCTGGGATGATTACAACACCAATACGCCCTCAGGCAATGATCTCGACTTGTAACATAACAGACCCTCTCCACCAGATGACAGTGTAGGCTGCATTGAATTACCGTGTAGAGTTGCCAACTTCCATGGGGTGCACCTACATAAAGAATCCTTAGAAGAGGATTTCCTCTTTGAAACCCTCAGTACCACGCAGAAGTCATCACACACACTACCCATGGTCAAAGGGATGATCAGGCATGTAGATGACCTCTTTAATGATCCGGTCGGAGCTCTTATACTAGAGTAGACAAGAAGTACAAGCCAGCACCATCAGACCCAGTATATAAGGGGACAGTTACCACTAGACTCCCTGGTTGTCTCCAATGCAAGGAAAAGAGCCAACTCCTAAACAGAATGATCCACCCCCGGATAAAGAATACAAACTTATTGATGCTTCGGGGAAAAGGGTGGCCTCTCAGGCAGCAAACGTCTGGCGTGTCTCCATCACTCAGGCATTGTTAGCACAATATGACCGTGCGCACTGGGATGAGATGGAGCAATTGATCCAATATTTGCCCCAGGAACACTGATCTAAAGCACAAGACTTGGTGCGTGAAGGACATCTTATTTCTAAGAACGCCATAAGATGTTCCTTAGATGCTGCAGACACTGCTGCTAGAGCTATAAACACCAGTGTCCTATTAAGGAGGCATGCCTGGCTTTGCATATCTGGGTTCAAACCCGAGGTTCAAACCTCCATATTAAATACACCCTTTGATAAGGAACATCTATTTGGCCCAGTGGTAGATTCTTCACTAGAGAACCACTTAACACCTGTCGCGGGAAGACTGTCAGATTTCCTACCAATCTGGCAGTCAATAACACACAGTTGGGTACTACAAATTATCCGTTCAGGTTACTGCCTGGAGTTCATCAACACTCCTCCAAACATTCCACCAAAGTCACACAAACCAGATCACCTACAACTCCTCAAACAAGAGGTTCAGTCTCTACTTCTAAAAGGGGCTATAGAGACCGTACCACCCAATATCACGGGTCGGCGTGTTCTCCTTTTACTTCCTAATACCCATATAAGATGGTTCTCTCATACCAATATTACATCTCAGAGATCTCAACCTTTACAGTCAAATCATTTCCACATATTAGCACTTCAACAAGTACTTCCTCTGCTGGAGAAAGGTGACTTTCTGTCTACTCTAGATTTAAAAGACGCCTATTTTCATATTCCAATTCACCCCACTCATCGCAAATTCCTCAGGTTTGTGGTAGCGTGTCAACACCAGTTCAAGGTACTCCCATTTGGAGTCACACAGCCCCCAGAGTTTTCACAAAGTGTCTGGTGGTAGTAGCTGCTCACCTAAGAAGACAAAGCATCCATGTCTTCCCATACTTGGACGACTGGCTCATCAAAGCCAGCACGTATCAGCAATGTCTTCAGCGCACTTTCAGAACGATTCAGTCACTACATCAACTAGGGTTCACAATCAATGTTACAAAATCACATCTCCAACCAGCCAATACTCAGAGCTACCTAGGAGCCACGCTAGATACTCAAAAAGCTATGGCCTTCTCCAGCGCAACAAGAATTCGAAATATTCAGGCTTTAGGATTCCAGTTTCAACCGAATCATTGGATTCCAGCACAGGTTTATTTGCAAATGCTGGGTATGATGGCATCTTGCATCATAATCGTCCCCCATTCCAGGCTGCACATGCGTCCACTTCAAGAATGTGTAGCCAGTCCGTGGAACCAGTCACAGGTTCTATTGACCGATCTAGTGTTGGTAAGCGGCCGTACTCCTCGAGCTCTCCAGTGGTGAAGCACACAAAATTTGTCAAAAGGACAGCTGTTCCTAGACCCGGTTCCACAGATAGTACTGATAGCGGACGCGTCCCTCACTGACTGGGGAGCTCATCTCCAACAGCACACAGTGCAAGGCCTGTGGAGCCAACAGCAGAAGTTGCTTCACATCCATCATCTAGAGCTGCTTGCAATCCTTCTAGCCCTCAAGGCGTTTCAGACTCACCTGGAGGGCAAAGCTGTCTTGGTTCATACAGACAACATGACAGCTATGTATTACATACAAAAACAGAGGGGGACACACACTCTCCTAATGTCCCACTTAGCCCAAGACATCTGGAGGTGGGCCATTCACCGCAAACTTTATCTCCTACAAGAGCACCTCCCAGGAGTGAACAACCAGATTGCAGATCTCCTCAGCATGCAGAGGCGATCTGCTTGCTGAGATCTGCAAATACATGAATGGGAACTCCACCCTCAGGTTCTCCTCCCATACTTTCAAAGTTGGGGAGCCCCTCACGTAGACCTGTTTGCCACATACCAAAACGCGAAATGCCAAAGCTTCGCCTCCAGGTACCAACACCAGCAATCCAAGGGCAATGCACTATGGATGAACTGGTCAGGGATATTTGCTTACGCTTTTACACCTCTCCCACTCATTCCATTGGTGGTTCACAAGCTCAGGCAAATATCTCTCACACTAATCCTAGAATGTCCCACATGGGCACGTCGTCCTTGGTTCACAACCCTGTTAGAGCTATCTCAGGTTCTGCATCAAATGCTGCTTTTAACCTTCAGTCTCCTCACACAGAGCCATGGAGAAATCAGACACCCAGATCCCAAACAGCTTAACCTCGCGATCTGGCTCCTGAAATCTTAGAGTTTGGTTACTTGAACCTGCCACCAGAATGTATGACTATCATTAGGGAGGCTAGAAGACCTACTACAGGGGCCTGATACGCAGCTAAGTGGAAGCGATTTGTTGTTTATTGTGGTAACAAACATATCAACCCTCTTGATGCTTCCATACAAAACATCTGCTATCTGTTACACTTGCAACAGTCCACGTTGGCTTACACCTCCAGTAGACTACACCTAGCTGCAATAGCTGCATATCTACAAAGCAGACAGCATTTGTTGTTGTTTAGAGTACCAGTGATCAAACTCTTCATGGAAGGACTAAAAAGAGTGACCACCTAAACTTCCACCTGCTCCAGTATGGAATCTTAACATAGTCCTCACAAGATTAATGGTTCCACCTTTTGAGACCATGCACAAATGCGGACCACAGTTTCGCTCCTGGAAAACCACTTTCCTCATTGCAATAATTTCATTTAGGAGAGTGAGTGAATTACAGACATTAACCATACAAGAACCATTTTTCCAACTACACAGAGACAAAGTGGTTCTTACCATCAATCCTACATTTTTACCTAAGGTAGTGTCTGCATTTCACATAAATCAGTCTGTAGAATTACCTGTATTCTTCCCTCAACCTGATTCAGTGGCAGAACAAGCTTTACACACCTTAGATGTTAGAAGAGCACATTTGTACTACATTGAAAGGACAAAATCTTTCTCTAAAACAAAACAACTCTTTGTTGCTTTTGCACCACCACACAGGGGCAATCCTATTTCCAAATCAGGTATTGCAAGGTGGATTTTTAAGTGCATTCAAACCTGCTATGCGAAAGCAAAGAGAACTTCAACTGTACCCCCTAGGACACATTCCACTCTCAAGCTAGGGGCGACTATGGCTTTTTTTGGGAAACATTCCAATAGTTTACATTTGCAAAGCTGCAACATGATCTACACCACACACATTCACTAAACTCTATTGTGTAGATATGTTAGCAAGACAACAAGCAATGTGGGTCAAGCAGTACTTAAGACACTATTTCGGACAACTCCAACAGCCACAGGTTAGCCACCGATTTGGGAGGATACTGCTATATAGTGTATGCACAGCATTTGATCTACAGCTCACATGCCTCGAACGGATAATGTTACTTACCCAATAAGCATCTGTTCTTGGAATGTAGAGCTGTAGATTCACATGCGCCTCCCCACCTCCCCTGACACCTGTATCTTCTGTAGCTCTCCATTTAATCTGCATACATATACATGGACATCTCTATTCTTTACTACTATTCCATCCTCACCCTCTGCGGCAAACAACCTAACAATGGAGTCAATGCCCATGCTCTCCATCACCGAAAGGAGGAGTCACCTACCTCGTGACTAGAAAGACTTCTTCGAAGAAAATAATGTGCAAACATTTGGACCCAACACAAGATGGAGAGCTATGCACAGCATGGGAATCTACAACTCTGCATGCCAAGAACAGATGTTTAATGGGTAAAATGGATATATATATATATATATATATATAATCGAAACTCACAGCTCTGCCACAGAGATGAGACTCTCTCTTCTTTGAAACATCTTTATGCAAATTAGCAACAACCCAGGTAAAATTATAGGTGCAGGCGCAACGAGTTTCAAACTTATTCAGTCCTTGAGCACGGGCCAATTTGAGTATCTAGGGACCCAAGATCGCAGCAGTTGTTTCTCTTGTCACGGACCGGTCATTAAAAAGGAGCACTCAGGCACCTTTGACTTTGCCTTAAAAATAACTGCTTTATATAGAATTGAAACATTTTCAGTGAGTTTCATAGGTGGCACTACTTACACAAGTAAATGGAGGAAGCTAAGAAGTAGGAGTAGAGAAATTACTAAAATAAGAAAACGTTTTCCTGTCTCAAACCTGTTCAGTTGACTGGTAGGAATGGAATCCAATGGCACTGCCTCCCTGTCCTCTTAAGCATGTTGGACATTTGTGTCTTGGAGTCTGAAAACGTGGAGACACACTTTAATAAGAAAGTTAATCATCATAATTACTCCAGTATTTGAAGCCAATGCGCACTTCCATATTGATAGTGTATTTCCACGCTTCCCCCAAAACTGAGTTTTTATGTAAAACTAAAACCACACCCATAACAGAAATGGCTTACTATTACCACACAACATTTAGTTCCCACAGTAACTAAGTGCTCACTCCTAGGGTCCACTGTTAAAAAAAGCCCTAATATCTAGAGTCATTTCAAACCAGGCAGAAGGAGCACCATAATTTAGATAATTAATCTATAGAATATACGTATAGAATATACGTTGCCTACTCAGTCTAAAATAAAGGCAAAGTACAAAGTCACACAAGACTATAATTCATCATGCGTTTAAAAGAAAGCATACCAAGATGCATATATTCTTAGTGCTCTTTTTATATTTTTTCATTTTCAAATGGAACAAGGACACATGTCAACGCGTTTCGTCCTGAACTATGGGGACTTTTTTAGGACATAAGACACGTCCTAAGCCCATACAGTCTCTAGCTGCATTCTTTTCGTTAGACAAAAGCATGTGCCGTGCCACTGTTTTTCTAGAGGTGGTACATTTTGTCAACACATTTGAAAGTGCAATGTATAAAGTTTGTGAACAAATGCCACTCCATGTGTTACGCATAGAAACATGTTGTGAACCACTCGTATGTGTTCAACACATACGAGTGGTTCACTTTATACATTGCACTTTCAATTGATCTCTTACGCCCATGGTTTGGAACGAACATGTTGGCTGTGTCCGTGTTCCTTTTGGAAATGAAAAATAAAGAAAGAACACCAAGAAATGGTCTATCTTGACATGCTTTCATTGGAGCACATGATGAACCTAAGTCTTGTGTGACTTTGTTTTTTGCCTTTATTGTAGGCTGACTAGACAATGTATACTCTATAGATTCATTATCTAAATTACGTTGCTTCTTCTGCCTGGTTTGTTAGTTATGTTAATATGTCTATTTGTATTTAGTCTTCAAGGGATCATTTGTTTTCGCTGCCTCTTGACTATTTTAAAGAAGTAAACGCATATTTATCTAAAAGTGCAGATCACTATTTATATTTTGTCAAAATACTTACATTTCTATTTTAAAGCAGTGGGGTACTATTTAGGAGCACAATTTAGGTCACTGTGTTCATAGTGAAAAATGTAATGTTTCACTGAATCTATCTCTAACACGGGAGAGCAGTAAAGTATTCAGCCCCAGCAAACCATACAAGGGAATACTTTACATAATACACTGGAAAAAGTGTCCAGTATTTGTTCTTCTTTTTTTATCCGTAGTTTTTTCTAGCGTCATGCCATCTTTCTTGAACAGCTAAGTAATTATAGCCTCTCAAATGCCACCAGTGTAGCCAAAGATGTGTTCACCAGTTGTAGTAGAATATTTTCCTCTTTGTTAAGATGTTCATTTTTCAAATCCGAGTTCACCTAAACCTATAGAAAGTTTCATTTAGAGGAGAAGATCGCTCAATAAAGTAAACACTGTGTACTGACATCTGCTGGGACCTCCAGGTGTTAAATTCAATCCTGGCACAGATTCGCCTTCCATCTTTTCTAGGTCAATAAAGTGAGTACCATTACCTTTTTTTTTTTCTTCAAGGCTTAGAAACATCATTATGAAGCCTATATTAAAACTTGTATTCCTTACAACATAGGTGTGAAACATTTGACATTGTATGTGTTCACGTTTTCAAGTGATTGATTATCATAAACTGAAATTGGAATAGTTTTATTGTCGACGTGCCTAGATTTTAATTTTTACATGGTTATATAATTACACAATCTAGTAATATGTATTCTGTTTTTTTGTTTTTTTACACGGACAGCCTATGAAAAGGACAATCAACATCAAGATGAAGGGGAAGAAGTAGATGAAGAAAATAATGCAAATGAGCCACAGGAACCTGACGAGAATGCAGAGCATGACCCTCTGGAGGTAAATTTACCCCAAATTCATATAATTGCATGATACCACCATAGTGCCACCGCTTTGTTTTGTACTCTTTGTTGAATTTGTTACAGATGAGTCGCATTTCCACCTTTCATTGGCAAATATAGCCATTGTTGCATTTGTATTACATTTTCAAAAGCTTCCCACGTCCCTTATGTTTGGTAATATTTTGCTTGCGTTTAGTTAGCACATATATTTTTTGAATATAAGGTTTTTAGTCGTTGTAAAATGTTTGTTATTCTGCACAGTATGATTTTGTTCTTAAAATCAATTCAACTATAGAACAATGGATATTTAAAAATAAAAAAAGAAAGTTTTCTTGCCAACAAATATCTTGCACCAGAGGAACCGGACCTCATAAATAAAGACACAATCTGTCAGGGATCTATAGAGCGGGGCAAATCGTCTGCGAAGGTCTCAAGGTGTTGTAGGAACTTACTGCTTCATGGTAATTGTTCATTCAAACAGTCAGGTCTTGAGTCCTCAGCCCGGTCTTGAGAACTTCCCTGAATTCCTGGCATGATGGGGCGGTCCTGAGGTACAGGGGAGAAGTTGTTCCAAGCTTTTGGTCACCAGGTGTTAGAAGGAGCGTCGCCCTCAGTTGCTTTAGCGCATCGGGGGGTGTTTATGAGGAAGAGGGAGGCGGAACGTAGTTGGCTGGTCAGTTGGTGGAAGGTCATGCGTCTGTTGATGTATTGCAGGGCTATGTAAGCGTGGGTCAACATCTTGAACTGGCATCTCTTCTGTATCGGGAGCCATTGTAGCTTCTTGAAGTGCAGTGTGAGGTGGGTCCGCCTAGGGATGTCAAAGATGAGTCTTGCCACTGAGTTTTGTATTGTCTGTAGTCACTTCAGGAGGCGTACAGTGATTTCTACGTAGTGTGCTCCTGTGGTCCAGCCTGCTGGTGATGAGGGCCTGTGTGACTGTCTTTCTGGTGTTCACTGGGAGCAACCTGAAGATGTTGCGAAGAACGCGTAGGGTGTAGAAGCAGGTGGGTGAGACTGCGTTTACCTGCTTCTTAATAGATAGCTTGCTGTTCAAGACAATTCCGATGTTGCGGATGTAGCTGGGTGTTGTCTTAGAAGATGGTGAGTTCATGCGATCTGATGGTATCAGCCAGGATGGGGGGATGTCATGTATGTTTTGAAGAGGGTGGAGCTGAGGGACAAACCTAGGGGACACTGCAGTACATTTATTAGTATCTAATAGCAGAGCAGTTGGTGTTTTTCCCTTTCATTGAGCATAATGTGCAGCAAGTACTCTGTATGTACTCTTTAATGAGTTATGAATTGAGGTGTTGGTTGACCTTTTCAACTACTTCTACTCTGTTCTAGTAGGCTAGGCTAATTCTCTCAGACATTGACAATTAGCAGCCTGACTGAGTGTCTACTCTGCTTATATTCTCGTGTGCTTTTATACGATATTATGTAGTGAGTTTATACATCTCTGGGGAGAGTTACACTTTTCTATCAATGTTGTTTTCTTAGTCTCCCCCAGTGTAACTTTTTCCTTAAATGCCAGGATTATTGGTATCATTTTACCAATTTCTGTTTAGCCAACTTGATGGTCAGTAGTTGAATAAAGAGTATACAACACTGAAACAGTTACGCTTCTTAATATTCAAAATAGTTCTTACGCAGCAGCATCTACAAATAAAATAATTCTTGTTTTTCAAATCTATGAATTAAAATTGTGTTCCTTTTACTCAGCTTCCCAATCTTCCTCCCATCTCAGTCATTGTCCTCTACTCCCATTCGCCATCAACTTTTCTTCATTCGCTGTCCTACTGCTCTTCTGTCTCGATCCTTGCGGTTCTTTTTGTGAGCATTCTAGTTCTCTTACAAGATGGAGATTTTTTGCCCTCAACTATTCCTTGTTCCTCCATTTAACACCACCTCTGTCTCTCCTCTGCCCGACCCCTCCCCATCTAAGACTAGTATAATGGAAACCTATTGCTTCTATTCTGGTCTTAGTTTAAGTCATCAGTTTCTTCTGGCTTCTAGAATGCGCTGTCCTCCATTTAATGCAGCTTTTATACAACTTAAAAAAAACCTTCTCTTGACAGACATCTCATCATCCGCCATCCAGTCCCACTTCAACCAGTCTCGTAAATATTTGAAAGTTTTGTTTGTTCTAAGTCAGTTCAAACTTTATATCCTTCTTTTAGGCCCTTAAATTCAGAACTCTTCTCTTTTTATCTAAATGCTCTGCTCTTCTCTGTTTTCACATCTTTCACACTTCCACAACGATCAGGCCTCTTTTCATATTCATAATCTCTGTTCTCCTCTGTTTTTTTGGAATCTTTAGTTTACTCTTACGCTTAAGCTTTGTCTCACTCATATGCCTTTTGGTCTCTGTTCAAATTGTTATCCTTTGATTGCTGTTCTATGGGGCTGGTAGTTTAGCATCTTCAGTTTTCCCTCTACAATCTCCTTTGGTGAACTAAATTATTTGTAAAACTCATTTTCTCGGTTTGCTTTTGGTTGTCATTGTTGTTTCTCCACTAATACTAATAACTGCCAGTTCATCTTTTCTTTCCCATATATTTCCAGAAGCAAATTTCAATCTTACTAGCAAATTCCCTAGTAAAGTGCACTTTGTGTGCCAGGGTAGGTAATACAAATGCTACTAGTGGGTCTATGAGAAAGGGAAGAAGTTCTCGAAACGCGTGAGGCATACGGAGGAAATTACGAAATGTTCAGTGGGCTGTTTGATGAAAATAAAGACTGTGCCTGAAGTCTACTGTGGCTTGTGTGCGCCTTCAATTACTGAGCAACGTTTGGAAGATATATATATATATATATATATATATATATATATATATATATATTCTGCCATGGGTACTTGCTTCGCCCCCAGCTATGCTAATTTGCATATGGGCTGGTGGGAGGAGCAAGTACTCATGAAGACACACACTGTAGAAATGTCAGAAAATATGGCGCATTATAGTCGCTATATTGATGACATTTTTACTATTTGGAGAGGAAGTGAGGAAAGTGCAAGGGAATTTGCAGAGCAATTAAATCAAAACAGTCTGAATCTAAGGTTCACATGTGAAACCAGCAAGAGTAGGATACATTTCCTAGATTTGGAGTTGTTTGTGGCAGATGGGAAAATTCAGTCGAGTACTTACCGTAAGCCTACCTCTGGAAACACCATCCTTCACGCCTCTAGTTACCATCCCCCAAACTTAATAAATAGCATCCCCTATGCAGAATGTCTGAGAATGCGGCGAAACAGCAGTACCGACACAAACTACAAAGATTCCAAGGCTAGTTTGTTTGGCAGATTGCGCCTCAGAGGCTATCCTGAACACACACTAAAAACAGCAGAGCAAAAATGCGATGTGAAGGAAAGAAAAGATTTACTTTTCTCTCACAAACCTGGAACACAAAGGTCAAAACAAAACACAGGGACCCCACGCCTAATCACAGGGTACAATGCCTATCAGAAACAACTTAGAAATATAATTTATAGGCATTGGTCTATAGTCAGGAATGATCCTGTGATAGGGAAAAGCTGTAATAAAATTCCTCAGCTTACTTTTCGTAAAACTAAAAGTATGAAGGAAGAATTGGTAGTGAATGACCCTGTCCTGAAGAAGAAAGAACCACCTTGGTTAAAAACAATTTTTTTTTTTTTTTTAAATGCATTAAATGCAAAGCATGCCAGTATGGAATGAATGTTACCAAAGTTGATGTGCCACATAGAAAAAAACCACTAGAGATATGTGCAAACTATACATGCAAGACGGACTTTGCAGTTTACGTCTTGCAATGTAGCTGTAATAAAAAATACGTGGGCAGCACTATCCATCCCGCCTACGTAAGGGTGTTACAACACTTAAGAGCTATCCCTAACAACGACCCCTCATACCCAGTGGCAAGGCACATCAATACTATACATGGGGGAAAAGCGGAGAACATTAAGTACTTTGTGATCGACCATGTGAAGAAGAATATCAGAGGGGGGAATAGACAACTGGCCCTCCGAAGACTAGAGTCGCGGTACATTATCCTTCTGGACACTAAGGCCCCACAGGGATTGAACGCAGATGAGGCCCTTAGTGTGCATTTATAGCCCATAAAATTAGAGCAACAAAAGTAGCTGTCTATGCGAACCCGAACCCACTCCTCCGTAGGAGAAGGTTAAAATTAGCTTCACTATTACTTTTCAGCAAAGGCTGTAAGTATCACAGTAGAAAACACACAAGGTCGAAAGAGATTTTAGTGGTGGCAACATAAAGTATGGTTGATGTGAACATTGCTTGTCATGTAAGAAAATTCAACAAATATCTTACATTAGGTAAATTAACATTAATAGTTTGAAACACTATATGTCAGATTTTCACTTATAATTGCCCACATGGGCTGTATTCAAGAACAATCCGGAATATGCTAAACAGATGGAGGGGTTTGTACCATTAGATTATTTTGGGCTGAAATATGGGGCACTAGACCATTAAGCCAGTTTTCCCTCCTTAGCATATGGCATATGTGAGATGTATCGCTAGGGTAATTACTTAGCCTACAGTAAAGACTGGTACCTATGTATATAGACAATATGTGTACAATTTTATACACACATGACCAAATATATAAACAATGACCAACCACATACCGCGCTGAGTCACCTTGAGAGATGAAGGTGGCAATTTCACGAGTTTCACAAGCGCTGAACATTAGTTGATAAAAGATTATACTTTGATACAATGGAATTGAATTGTTGTCGAATATGTTTACTTTATTATTGTTTTGCGTCTATTGTGAATGCTATGTGCAGCGCGTTTTTAAGTGTTGCATTTAAATTTGTAACTCTTCAGTGGCCATGGTGAAATGGTTGCTATGGCAACAATGATGCCGCCACGCAGACCAATGAGCACTTTGATTGTTTAAAAAGCACTCACTTACCTGAATTCTTTGTTGTGAGCAAGACGGTCTCATCCGTCGAAACGCGTCGAACTTTGCACTTGTGATAAATAATAAAACTTGTTCTTGAATGAGACCCCACGTTGTCAGCGCCTGTTTATGATCGTGTAAACACAGGAGTGGAGAATATATATATATATATATATATATATCTTTTTATTGGCATTTCAACTAAAACAAATTTAAGAATCAAACTGAACTACTAAATTCACCTACTCTGTCGTACTCAAAGCATCATTCCTGTCCACCTCGTCCCACCACCACAGCCGCCAAGTCTCTGCATATGTTTTCGTCTTCCTTAATAACAGCAATGCCAAATGTAAAGCTGTTTTCTTAATGGCATTATATATTTGTTTCACCCTGAGCACAGTATTGAGTCCCTATATGTATTATATTGTATATATCCATCTCCCAGTTGAACAAGAAAAAAGACTGAATAGATTTGATTCCTGGTATCCCCGCCACAGGAGGGCCTGTTTATTTTCATAATTCACTATTGTTTACTGGTGGAGTCTTCTGTTTCTGACCAAAAGCAAGAGACTTCACCTGTGACCACCTGGAGTTACATAATCTGGTGGATTACTTGTGCCCAGCAGTTAAGAATTCTACCTCCTGGTGGGAACTCCCAACCTTTACTTAAGGTAGTCCCTAGAACTGTGCTCTATCACTGTGTTGCTCTTACACTTCTCTCCCATCACAACACATAGGCGTTTTACCATAAGTGATCCTAATAATGTCTTCCAACCTATGTATAGGTATGAGCATGAAACTATGTGAAATATGAATGATATACCATTCTGTAGTCCTCTTTATTGTCTCAGAGTGTTGACTGTAACAAATGTTTAGATCCTGAATATCTCTGAAAGTGAACTGTATCTTTGCCTTTAATGTGTACCAAATCCATAGGATTGTCACTCAGGTTAGCTAATGCTCCAGTTTCATTTGAAATATTAATCCTGAGTCTTCATTAAATATCCATTAAACTTCATTATCTTCCTATTAAGCCTATTAAAATGTTACCTTTTCTTTTGGCCACATAGAGAATACATTAAATACTGTAGCAGACTCCAGGATGGAGCACTAGCATAACAGTTTCCCACTACCCCAAACTTTCAGAGCGCATATTGCTTAGCACCTACGTCCTCTACATATCCTTGCAAGGATCAATTTAACCCCTTCCATGCTCATGACGGAACGGTTCCGTTATCAGCGTCGGTGCTCCGGTGCTGATGACGGAACATTTCCGTCATGAGTCAATGTGATTTATGACCCTTCAGCACTGCAGCGAAATTCGCGTAGCACTGAAGAGGTTAAGTCCGATGTACAAGTTATACTTAATACTTTTTTTAAAGTTCATGTACATAACATAATATAACAACCACATGTGTTGATTAATTTGTTTACAAGAAGTTATATCAATGCGCATAGATGGCTATAATTCATTTGTACACACCTTTGTGAATAGAATTCATCATTCTATCATCGAAGTTGTAAATATTAACAAGCATTTACAATGCAATGGTCTCGGCATTATTAAAGGTAGAGCTATTGGCATTGCTCATGACATTTTTTTTTAAAAATCATAAATAAATGGCATTGTCATTTACATTGCCAATAGCTTAATCGTTAAATAAATGGCATTGCCATTTACAATGCCAATAGCTTAATATCTCGCAAATGCATGACCTATTGCATTTACACCCACACAGAGCCACACACACAAAGCCACCCACACACATACAGAGCAACCCACACAGAGCCACACACACACAGAGCCACACACACACACACACAGAGCCACACACACACAGAGCCACACACACACACACAGAGCCACACACACACACACACAGAGCCACACACACACACACACAGAGCCACACACACACACACACAGAGCCACACACACACACACAGAGCCACACACACACACAGAGCCACACACACACACAGAGCCACACACACACACAGAGCCACACACACACAGAGCCACACACACACACAGAGCCACACACACACACAGAGCCACACACACACATACAGAGCCCCACACACACATACAGAGCCCCACACACACATACAGAGCCCCACACACACATACAGAGCCCCACACACACATACAGAGCCCCACGCACACACATGCAGAGCCCCACACACACCCAGAGCCCCCCACACACCCACCCAGAGCCCCCCACACACCCACCCAGAGCCACACACACACACTCAGAGACACACACACACTCAGAGCCACACACCCAGAGCCACACACACACATGCAGAGCCCCACACACACATGCAGAGCCCCACACACACATACAGAGCCCCACACACACATGCAGAGCCCCACACACACCCACCCAGAGCCCCACACACACCCACCCAGAGCCCCCCACACACCCACCCAGAGCCACACACACACACTCAGAGACACACACACACACACACCCAGAGACACATACACACACACACCCAGAGACACATACACACAGAGACACACACACACACAGAGACACACACACACACCTTCACCCAGAACCACACACACACACACACACCCAGAGCCACACACACACCCAGAGCCACACCCAGAGCCACACACACACACACCCAGAACCACACACACACACCCAGAGCCACACACACCCCCAGAGCCACACACACACCCCCAGAGCCACACACACCCCCAGAGCCACACACACACACAAAGCCGCACACACACACCCAGAGACACACACACCCAGAGCCACACACACACACACACACACACACACCCAGAGCCACACACACACACCCAGAGCCACACACACACACCCAGAGCCACACACACACACACCCAGAGCCACACACACACACACCCAGAGCCACACACACACACACCCAGAGCCACACACACACACACCCAGAGCCACACACACACCCAGAGCCACACACACACACCCAGAGCCACACACACACACACACACACACCCAGAGCCACACACACACACCCAGAGCCACACACACACACACCCAGAGCCACACACACACACACCCAGAGCCACACACACACACCCAGAGCCACACACACACACACCCAGAGCCACACACACACACCCAGAGCCACACACACACACACACACACCCAGAGCCACACACACACACCCAGAGCCACACACACACACCCAGAGCCACACACACACACCCAGAGCCACACACACACACCCAGAGCCACACACACACACCCAGAGCCACACACACACACCCAGAGCCACACACACACACCCAGAGCCATACACACACACACACACCCAGAGCCACACACACACACACACACCCAGAGCCACACACACACACCCAGAGCCACACACACACACACAGCCACACACATACAGAGCCCCCCACACACGCATACAGAGCCCCCCACACACCCACCCACATACAGAGCCCACCACACACCCACCCAGAGCCACACACAAAAAAATAATGTAAATTGATACTTGTATAGCGCACTACTCACCCGCAAGGGTCTCAAGGCGCTTGTACGAATACCGCTGTGGAACCCATCCTGGCTTTCCCTGTGAGGTGTCCACTCCTGGGCACCCCCAAGGTGGAGGCCAGGCATCCTTAGCGTTGTGGGGGCCATAAGCAAGCTATTGCCCAGATTTGCAGAGTGGGACTCCATGATTGGAATAGGCACCGAGGCGAGAATTATCAGGTCCGTGGAATTTTGAGCCCAAGACACGCCGAGGCGGGGAATTGAACCCTGGTCCTGGGCTAGACCTCTGCATCAGGGTCTGCCGCTCTAACCATTGAGCCACACTTGTCCACTACACACACCCACACACCTAGAGCCACACACACCCGGAGACTCACACACACACCCAGAGCCTCACACACACCCAGAGCCTCACACACACCCAGAGCCTCACACACACACACCCAGAGCCTCACACACACACACCCAGAGCCTCACACACACACACCCAGAGCCTCACACACACACACACCCAGAGCCTCACACACACACACACCCAGAGCCTCACATACACACACCCAGAGCCTCACACACACACACCCAGAGCCTCACACACACACACCCAGAGCCTCACACACACACACACCCAGAGCCTCACACACACACACCCAGAGCCTCACACACACACACCCAGAGCCTCACACACACACACCCAGAGCCTCACACACACACACCCAGAGCCTCACACACACACCCAGAGCCTCACACACACACACCCAGAGCCTCACACACACACACCCAGAGCCTCACACACACACACCCAGAGCCTCACACACACACACCCAGAGCCTCACACACACACCCAGAGCCTCACACACACACACCCAGAGCCTCACACACACACCCAGAGCCTCACACACACACCCAGAGCCTCACACACACACCCAGAGCCACACACACACACACACACCCAGAGCCACACACACACACCCAGAGCCACACACACACACACACCCAGAGCCACACACACACACACCCAGAGCCACACACACACACACACCCAGAGCCACACACACACACACACACACACACACACCGAGAGCCACACACACACACACCGAGAGCCACACACACACACACCCACCCAGAGCCACACACACACACACCCACCCAGAGCCACACACACACACACACACACACCCAGAGCCACACACACACACACCCAGAGCCACACACACACACCCAGAGCTACATACATACAGGAGAGCAAGCACAGCGAAGGGGCAGAGAAGCAAGAACAGCGAGGGGGCAGGGAAGCAAGCACAGGCAGGGGGCAGGGAAGCAAGCACAGGCAGGGGGCAGGGAAGCCAGCACAGCCAGGGGGCAGGGAAGCCAGCACAGCCAGGGGGCAGGGAAGCCAGCACAGCCAGGGGGCAGGGAAGCCAGCACAGCCAGGGGGCAGGGAAGCCAGCACAGCCAGGGGGCAGGGAAGCCAAAACAGCCAGGGGGGCAGGGAAGCAAGCACAGCCAGGGGGGCAGGGAAGCAAGCACAGCCAGGGGGGCAGGGAAGCAAGCACAGCCAGGGGGCAGGGAAGCAAGCACAGCCAGGGGGCAGGGGAGCAAGCACAGCCAGGGGGCAGGGGAGCAAACACAGCCAAGGGGCAGGGGAGCAAACACGGGCAGGGGAGCAAGCACAGCCAGGGGGCAGGGGAGCAAGCACAGCCAGGGGGCAGGGGAGCATACAGGGCCAGGGGGGCAGGGGAGCAAACACGGCCAGGGGGCAGGGGAGCAAGCACGGGCAGGGGAGCAAACACAGGGGGCAGGGGAGCAAGCTCAGTCGGGGGGCAGGGGAGCAAGCACAGCCAGGGGGCAGGGGAGCAAGCAGAGCCCTCTGGAGCGCCTCGGTACGGCTATCGGCAACGGTCCTACCAACTCCCACGCATCTCGCGTGAGACGCGAGCCTGCCTGTCCTGAGGTGTGACGGTGCCTGGCACAAGCTCCATGGTTCCCTTGTCTTTCCCGCCCTGCTCCCCTCCCGTCACACCCATGTGACTGGTGTTGGTTGGCATGAGGCCCGGGGTCCCACACTGTGTGAGCCCCAGTTCCTGCCGAGCTCGGCCGTGCTTTCCTGATGTTGTTTTGCCGGGTCCGCGCGCGGAGAGATGTGCATCCGTCGAGTGAGCCATGGAGAGGGAGTGAAGCCAGGGGGAGCGGGAGCTGAGTGGTGGGAGGAACCGGTGAGGATGGGGGGGGGAGTAAGGTGCCAAGGGGGAGATGTGAAACAGTTAGCTGAGAGGAAAGTACAGGTCAGATGAACGTTTTTAGGGGACAATAAAACCAAGTAGACTCTGCCCCGAAAGTTGGGGGTGAGTGGTTGCCTAGTTTCACGTGGTGCATCAGAGGAAAGGCAGTGTTTACAAAACTCAGGTGGTGCACGCTAAATACCTTAAATGAGTGAAAACACTCTACAATCCCTGGCTCGCGCACTCCAATCCCTGGCTGCGCAGGCGACACCCTGTGGCCGTCCGGCTTGTAGACTCACTACAATCCTGAGAAAACATGCATGGAGAGCAAGTCCTATAATTCCTCATAAAAAAACATAGGAACATCAAGCATCGTCTGTCGTTCATGGGAGTTGCTAAAACCAAGTGACATAGATCATACCTGGAGCAACACAGTCTCACAGGGCTCAGAAAATCACCAAATGTCCACTTCTCGCCTTACACCAAGGGCAGGGGTATGTCTCCTGGCAAAAGATTACAGAAAGCAAAAGTTCAAAGAAACTCTCTCCTAACAGAACATAGTCGCAGAACACACTGAATAAACGTACAGTATCGTAACCAAAAGTTCGGGCGGCCCCTCAATTTATATACCTGCAAAACGGGTCCCCGTCACGCCACACAAATCTTCAGGAATTCATTCTGTTCACGTCCACATAACACGTAGAAAGCACGCCTCCGGACGTACAAAAGGACGTTCACAGTGACGTCACCTACGTCCATCCGGCGGCATAGAGGGTGGACTAAAGTTCGTGGCGTCCTATAACTAGAACGACCAAGTCACCCAAAGCAAATATGATGACGGACGAAACCTCCGGACCTTCAAATGTGCCCCAAAATTCCTCCCAAGCAAAATTAATAAATAATCGAACCATCAAAATAAAAAAAGAATCAAAACCCCAACAAATCATAAAGGCTGCCTCCAATGCGAATCCACCCAGATAATTGCCCAGATCAAAGTACCGATCCAAGTGGCAGACAGGATCGCATCGATCAGAACAGGGGACCCTCGGAGATCAAACAAAGACCTCAACACAATCATAAGTTAACAAGCAGGTCACAGTAACCACATGGGCATAATACACGCCACAGTTAACCTTACGCGGTCAAATTAAAATTACAAGGACCGAGAAACCCAACGTTCCTCATCAGTCGAGCAACCATATAAGATAACAAGTAAAAAAAGGGGGGGGACTTAATCGTAGCCCAGCTAACAGTCTCAGGGGCCTCTGACTCTATTCTGCGAACCAAACAACTCACATTCATGGCTCTGCATGGTCGCATCCGGTTTCAAACTGCGAAAAAAAATGACGGCCGCAAAGCTCCACAAATTTCGGATTCGGGGGCGTGGCTTAAAAGTGGAAAGAACAGCACGAACACACCCCCGAATCCGAAAGAGACGGAGCTTCTTTCGAGGGACGCCTCTCTCCTCCAATGGCTGGCCTCCGTTTAGGAAGCCAGCCAATGGAGGAGAGACGAGGAGAGAGGCTTGTTTAAAGCACCCACTGAAAGACATTAATTCTCCGACTTCCGGCTGGCAAGCCAGCCGTCGGTCCGAGACCTAAAAAGGACCTGATTTACAAAGCAATTTTGTAGTTGCAGCTTCTGCAGTTCACAAAAGTCACAGAGTTTACGACCATAAAATGTGTTTATGTGCTTAAACCCATTTTGTGATTTAGTTACAGGTTATTGAATCACAATATGGGTCTAGAAATCCGTAGCAAATGGCTATTTGGAATGGGCATGTTTAGGGTCAAATAGTGATTCATAATTCAGTGTATCATCCTTATTCTACCCATCTCATCAAAAATCATTGGAGACTTACAGACTCCCTAATTGAGGTGTAACCCATTTGTAACGGGGGGGGTTCCTGTGGGACTGCTTCTACTTTGAAGGTAAAACAAAGTTTTATTGGTCGTGGACAGTGGTCCATGAGACAACTGCCAACTATTCATAATTTTTTTTAAGTCCTTTTTTCTTACATGCAGACTATTTTCCTTAAAGAAAAGTGGACTGCATTAAAAAAGTACTTTATTAAAAAGGCACTCGGAGATGGTTGGCTGCCGATCCCAGCAGGCCACCATCCCGGTGATTGTATCCTATCATATTGAGTCGATTCAGAATTTGCAACCTACCTCATCAATATATGATTCAGAATTTTGTGAACCCACATAATAGAACATTGGACATTTTGCTGAAAATTCCTTTCCATTAGCAGAGTTGGTGCAACGTTTGTGACTACTTTATGCAAATGAAAATTTCATACATCTGTCCCGTAGTCCATAACATTCCTAAATGGCATTCCTAGGGCATGGCTAAGTAGTCAAACATATACAGTATATGCAATATGGTATCTTACTGTTTTTCTCCTATTAATATAGGAGTCTCAGAAGTATTACAAGAAATGTGACCCAATATAGGAAGTGGTTTGACCCTTTGACAATACGTAGTACTCTGAAATGTAGAGTTCACAGATCTATGATGACTCCGGCTTCCGTCTGTCACAATTTTAATTTACTGTCCCATAGTCAAGGATGTTCCAATTGTGTAGATCCATGCACATTTTATGGATAGTTATTAAAGCATGCAGTCTATTCCAAAAACATACCTTCTGTGGAATTCAAAATTATTTAGCCGATCCAGGGCTGGACATAGGCCTCGACATAGGCATTCATTCATCCAGGACTGGTCAATATGAGGCGCTCTCTCAAAGAACATCATTGCTACATTGCAGTACAACAATACAAAAGCAAAGTCCGTTCAGTTTCTCGATATTGTGTATAAAAGAAATCTTTACTTGCTATCAGGACTGCATTTTATCGTCACCCCAATATGATGCAGACCGGGCTGATTAAAAAATAAATAAAAAGGTATGTCAGTGCTGTCAAAGCAACTTCATTTGGAATTGCAGGAAAAAATGATTTGACCTCTAGGGTTACTATTGACCAATTGTCTTCTGTCAAAAGTGTTACTAATTTTGAAATCCATCTTGGTGTCTCGGTCATTAGTTGTAAGTGCTCTTTACAGATGGATTCCTTCTAATGGATCGCCACAAAAAAAGCAATCATTGAGCAGGAATCCACTCCACTGGAACACCGGTGCAGATGATATTGGGAGGAGCTCCCTCGGCATGGACTAATGCTGTCCCACCTTCAGAAAGCCCACTACACACTAGAGAGACATGGGAGGGGAATGAAATGGGCATAGAACATCTGTCATGGGGCTTGCTCCAAACTCTTAGATTCTAGACATTCTTTCAGTCCAACTGGGCGAGGAGACCAGGTCGGGTGTGGGGGCCGGGGATGGGGGGGTGTAAGGGGTTATACACAAATTCCCGTCTATGTGGGGTCAGTTTGGGGGTGCCTCTCTAATTCACCAGGAACCATACAGTCCTTTTCTGTCAGCACACTACCTAGCCCAAGACACGGTTTGTGTCCCTCCTGAAGCCCAAGGCCACATTTCATTGCATAAAGTTCTGTGCCTGACCATCCTAACATGGTTACCCCAGCCCCCAAATTCCCCGGGCTCCAGATATTCTTACTTTCCCCTTTAGGGAGAAAAAGTAAGGTGTATACCTCCAGTTTGGTCAAGCTAGGGGACAGAAAGCTCACCAGAGTCAGTGAGAAATGGGGTGGGTTCCAGGCAGGGCAGAACATGGGTTTATCACTTCTCTGCTGGCCGTAAGTCAGAACTATCCCCAAATAACTCCAACTTTTCTGTCACTTGCCTTAAGGAATTGTTGTAGTATTTGGGCCATCGTTCAGTCAGCACCTAGGCAATGCCTTTCAAACAACAAAATTAAGCCTGAAAGTTCTCTCTCACTTGCAGTGGTTGATCACACCAGTATTCTGGCTCTAGGTTGCTGGCACCTTTCGAAACCTAGCAACTCAGGGCATTTCAGAATACTAGAACACCAGGGGAATACAGCTTTTTGTGATTTGCATGGATCCCACAAGGTTTCCCTACCCAGAAAGCCCTGCAAACATCAAACCTACACCTAAAAACACACAATTTCCTCTTTCCATGGGGGATGACTGCAACAGTTGGTTACGTAGTCAGCTGACGGGGAACCTCCTACCAATCCAATTCTAAGAACTAAAAATGTGTAAACCTCCAGTATTGTGTTGCTTGTGTGCGTCCCATCCGATTTTCTTCCCTAGACGACAAGGCAAATGTCAAAGTATGGGTAAAAAAAACACCATATTTGTGGCATTTGTAGCTGTAGATAAACCTGCTGTGCATACTTATCTCATCTAGTCATTGATCAGACGTGTACAACTTGTTTTTCTTCAAAGAAAGTCTTTTAGGGTCATGAGGTCTAGTAACTCCAACTATTAGTGGTATTGCGCATGGGCATCGGCTACGTTGTTAAATTGGGTTTTTGTTTTCTTCGCTGTCTGGTTGACGTGTCATCCACGGCTCCAGTTCGACATCTCATGGTGTTCTCACTGGGCCATAGGATCAGTTCTCTCATCGGTTTTTACAAACAATCCTGCATTTTCATCGGTTTTCCACTGTTGTGTACCTTGGACTCTGTATCGAACTAAACCAATCGCTCGGGTCGAGAGTGTTCCCATGATGGAATGAACTCCGTTCCAATTCTGCCCCCGTTATCGGGCCAAGTATCTGAGATCCGACCTCCTCTAATACTGCAACCTCTGCTTGTCACCAGATCACTGTGAGGAGTCCTGTTTGGACTGCCTTGCATTCCAAAACAAGCAAACTCTTTGGAACAGTCTCACATGTCTGATCACCTCCACCACCGTGATGCAAAGGCAAGAAGTAGAGGAGACCCCGGACATCTTTGGAGAACAGGAATCGTAGGATGTCAAAGATGTGGATGCTCCAGGCATTGAAATGAAGGTGGCCTTTTCACCTGGAAGCATTGGCTCTGAGGCAGATGTTTAGTCCATAGAGCCTCCGCCAGATCAGCGCCCTGAGAAGGTTGCACTGATGTTCATGTAACTCGCCACTCAGAGGTGCAAGGCTCTAAATCCCAAGTTGCTTATAAGACCTCTGGTGCACCAATGCCTTCCAGCCATCATCAGCACCGTCATTTGGAGACAGACCCATCTCCCAAGACACATTCAGCACTGAAGTTCCACTCGAAGTCTCGAGCACAGCTTCGGATCCAGACCCAAAGGTACATCCTCGACCTCCCTCATACTCGATAGGGTTGGAACCGCAGTGTTCAGAGCTTAAACATCCTGCCCCAAACCATTCAGAGCCGAGGCCATGTATGATGCCGAGACCTGTCGACTCAAAGTAATTGGGCTTGAGATTGAGCTCAGCACCCTCTGGTCAGCGGATCACTGCAGTCCTCTATGCTTCAAGAGGAAGCTCACTTTTGAGGAGGCCATTAACCCACCAGAACTTTCAGTCACCAAAAATACAAAAGAGACATGACAGGGCAACCTTTCCTTTGCCTTCTGCTCGTCCCCCTTCTTCCCTGCTTTTTTCTCCTACACCTCCACCAGTGTCTCCTATCTTGACTCTACAGGCTCTTGACATTCAGATGTGAGGAGAGTCCTAGGCTCTCGACCCATATGACCAACTTCATGACGCACAAGGCCTAGACCAATGGTATGTCTGATTCTGAACTCCCTGTGGACACAGAGCCAGATCTGTACCCTACTAAACCATCCCCTCCTGATGATGTCACTTCATATTATGAGGTGTTACTCAGAGCTGCCACTTTCCACAATGTAGAACTCCATATGTAGCAAGAGGAGAATGATTTCTTGTGGAAACCCTCTCTTCCACCCAACATTCTCCAATATCTCCCCATGCTTAAGGTGTCTGCAAGCCTGCCACCAAGACTTTTAAGAACCCCGTCAAGGCAAGGGTGATAACACCTAGGGTGGATAGGACGCATAATGCCTCCCTTAACTGCCCTCCACACATTTGTGGCCAACTACACCCTTTTTGCTTAGTTGTTCATATAGCCAGAAAGAATGCCAACACTCGGGCAACAGGCGATGCACCTAATTCTCACCAGGTGAGTAAGGAAATTGATGCAAGTGGTTAGAAAGTAGCTGTGCAGTCCATGTCCCATTAGAGAATTGCACATTCATTTGGCTTGCTCTCCCGGTATGACCGTGCTCACTCGGACTAAATGACAGTCCTGGTAGAGCACCTCCTATAGCAGTACCAAAAGAAGTGGCAGCATTTAATGTCAGAGATGATCGTCCCTTCTGCCAATAACATCTGCTCGCTCTGGATGCCGAAGATACAGCCGATCATACCATTAGCACTAGCATTCTGCTGCAATGTCCTGCCTGGCTATTTGTTTCAAGCTTTAAGCCAGAGGTGAAGCAGCACCTGCGCAATGTCCCTTTTGATGGCCAGCCTCTCTTTGGCCTACAGGTAGAGGGAATGCTTGAGAAAATTGAAAAGGACACAGACGGCTAAAGCCATGGGTGCCCTACTATCACAGACCCAGCCCTGGGGTTCCTTTCAGCACACGTTGTTTTTGGCGCATTTAAGGCCCCCCCCCCCTCTCAAGAAATCTCTTCTACCTTCACAAAGCCAACACAGCAGTCCCCCGTGCGGGTTTACTATAGAGGTGGGTATAGGAGCAATAACACAAGAGGTTGAAAAAAGGGCGCTGCTGCTAAAGGAGCCATCCCCCAAAACAGTGACATCTTACTGCTTCCCCCGATCACAAAACACCTGTCAGGGTGTCGATTCAGAATTTGCAACCTACCTCATCAATATATGATTCAGAATTCTGTGAACCCACATAATAGAACATTGGACATTTTGCTGAAAATTCCTTTCCATTAGCAGAGTTGGTGCAACGTTTGTGACTACTTTATGCAAATGAAAATTTCATACATCTGTCCCGTAGTCCATAACATTCCTAAATGGCATTCCTAGGGCATGGCTAAGTAGTCAAACATATACAGTATATGCAATATGGTATCTTACTGTTTTTCTCCTATTAATATAGGAGTCTCAGAAGTATTACAAGAAATGTGACCCAATATAGGAAGTGGTTTGACCCTTTGACAATACGTAGTACTCTGAAATGTAGAGTTCACAGATCTATGATGACTCCGGCTTCTGTCTGTCACAATTTTAATTTACTGTCCCATAGTCAAGGATGTTCCAATTGAGTAGATCCATGCACATTTTATGGATAGTTATTAAAGCATGCAGTCTATTCCAAAAACATACCTTCTGTGGAATTCAAAATTATTTAGCCGATCCAGGGCTGGACATAGGCCTCGACATAGGCATTCATTCATCCAGGACTGGTCAATATGAGGCGCTCTCTCAAAGAACATCATTGCTACATTGCAGTACAACAATACAAAAGCAAAGTCCGTTCAGTTTCTCGATATTGTGTATAAAAGAAATCTTTACTTGCTATCAGGACTGCATTTTATCGTCACCCCAATATGATGCAGACCGGGCTGATTAAAAAATAAATAAAAAGGTATGTCAGTGCTGTCAAAGCAACTTCATTTGGAATTGCAGGAAAAAATGATTTGACCTCTAGGGTTACTATTGACCAATTGTCTTCTGTCAAAAGTGTTACTAATTTTGAAATCCATCTTGGTGTCTCGGTCATAAGTTGTAAGTGCTCTTTACAGATGGATTCCTTCTAATGGATCGCCACAAAAAAAGCAATCATTGAGCAGGAATCCACTCCACTGGAACACCGGTGCAGATGATATTGGGAGGAGCTCCCTCGGCATGGACTAATGCTGTCCCACCTTCAGAAAGCCCACTACACACTAGAGAGACATGGGAGGGGAATGAAATGGGCATAGAACATCTGTCATGGGGCTTGCTCCAAACTCTTAGATTCTAGACATTCTTTCAGTCCAACTGGGCGAGGAGACCAGGTCGGGTGTGGGGGCCGGGGATGGGGGGGTGTAAGGGGTTATACACAAATTCCCGTCTATGTGGGGTCAGTTTGGGGGTGCCTCTCTAATTCACCAGGAACCATACAGTCCTTTTCTGTCAGCACACTACCTAGCCCAAGACACGGTTTGTGTCCCTCCTGAAGCCCAAGGCCACATTTCATTGCATAAAGTTCTGTGCCTGACCATCCTAACATGGTTACCCCAGCCCCCAAATTCCCCGGGCTCCAGATATTCTTACTTTCCCCTTTAGGGAGAAAAAGTAAGGTGTATACCTCCAGTTTGGTCAAGCTAGGGGACAGAAAGCTCACCAGAGTCAGTGAGAAATGGGGTGGGTTCCAGGCAGGGCAGAACATGGGTTTATCACTTCTCTGCTGGCCGTAAGTCAGAACTATCCCCAAATAACTCCAACTTTTCTGTCACTTGCCTTAAGGAATTGTTGTAGTATTTGGGCCATCGTTCAGTCAGCACCTAGGCAATGCCTTTCAAACAACAAAATTAAGCCTGAAAGTTCTCTCTCACTTGCAGTGGTTGATCACACCAGTATTCTGGCTCTAGGTTGCTGGCACCTTTCGAAACCTAGCAACTCAGGGCATTTCAGAATACTAGAACACCAGGGGAATACAGCTTTTTGTGATTTGCATGGATCCCACAAGGTTTCCCTACCCAGAAAGCCCTGCAAACATCAAACCTACACCTAAAAACACACAATTTCCTCTTTCCATGGGGGATGACTGCAACAGTTGGTTACGTAGTCAGCTGACGGGGAACCTCCTACCAATCCAATTCTAAGAACTAAAAATGTGTAAACCTCCAGTATTGTGTTGCTTGTGTGCGTCCCATCCGATTTTCTTCCCTAGACGACAAGGCAAATGTCAAAGTATGGGTAAAAAAAACACCATATTTGTGGCATTTGTAGCTGTAGATAAACCTGCTGTGCATACTTATCTCATCTAGTCATTGATCAGACGTGTACAACTTGTTTTTCTTCAAAGAAAGTCTTTTAGGGTCATGAGGTCTAGTAACTCCAACTATTAGTGGTATTGCGCATGGGCATCGGCTACGTTGTTAAATTGGGTTTTTGTTTTCTTCGCTGTCTGGTTGACGTGTCATCCACGGCTCCAGTTCGACATCTCATGGTGTTCTCACTGGGCCATAGGATCAGTTCTCTCATCGGTTTTTACAAACAATCCTGCATTTTCATCGGTTTTCCACTGTTGTGTACCTTGGACTCTGTATCGAACTAAACCAATCGCTCGGGTCGAGAGTGTTCCCATGATGGAATGAACTCCGTTCCAATTCTGCCCCCGTTATCGGGCCAAGTATCTGAGATCCGACCTCCTCTAATACTGCAACCTCTGCTTGTCACCAGATCACTGTGAGGAGTCCTGTTTGGACTGCCTTGCATTCCAAAACAAGCAAACTCTTTGGAACAGTCTCACATGTCTGATCACCTCCACCACCGTGATGCAAAGGCAAGAAGTAGAGGAGACCCCGGACATCTTTGGAGAACAGGAATCGTAGGATGTCAAAGATGTGGATGCTCCAGGCATTGAAATGAAGGTGGCCTTTTCACCTGGAAGCATTGGCTCTGAGGCAGATGTTTAGTCCATAGAGCCTCCGCCAGATCAGCGCCCTGAGAAGGTTGCACTGATGTTCATGTAACTCGCCACTCAGAGGTGCAAGGCTCTAAATCCCAAGTTGCTTATAAGACCTCTGGTGCACCAATGCCTTCCAGCCATCATCAGCACCGTCATTTGGAGACAGACCCATCTCCCAAGACACATTCAGCACTGAAGTTCCACTCGAAGTCTCGAGCACAGCTTCGGATCCAGACCCAAAGGTACATCCTCGACCTCCCTCATACTCGATAGGGTTGGAACCGCAGTGTTCAGAGCTTAAACATCCTGCCCCAAACCATTCAGAGCCGAGGCCATGTATGATGCCGAGACCTGTCGACTCAAAGTAATTGGGCTTGAGATTGAGCTCAGCACCCTCTGGTCAGCGGATCACTGCAGTCCTCTATGCTTCAAGAGGAAGCTCACTTTTGAGGAGGCCATTAACCCACCAGAACTTTCAGTCACCAAAAATACAAAAGAGACATGACAGGGCAACCTTTCCTTTGCCTTCTGCTCGTCCCCCTTCTTCCCTGCTTTTTTCTCCTACACCTCCACCAGTGTCTCCTATCTTGACTCTACAGGCTCTTGACATTCAGATGTGAGGAGAGTCCTAGGCTCTCGACCCATATGACCAACTTCATGACGCACAAGGCCTAGACCAATGGTATGTCTGATTCTGAACTCCCTGTGGACACAGAGCCAGATCTGTACCCTACTAAACCATCCCCTCCTGATGATGTCACTTCATATTATGAGGTGTTACTCAGAGCTGCCACTTTCCACAATGTAGAACTCCATATGTAGCAAGAGGAGAATGATTTCTTGTGGAAACCCTCTCTTCCACCCAACATTCTCCAATATCTCCCCATGCTTAAGGTGTCTGCAAGCCTGCCACCAAGACTTTTAAGAACCCCGTCAAGGCAAGGGTGATAACACCTAGGGTGGATAGGACGCATAATGCCTCCCTTAACTGCCCTCCACACATTTGTGGCCAACTACACCCTTTTTGCTTAGTTGTTCATATAGCCAGAAAGAATGCCAACACTCGGGCAACAGGCGATGCACCTAATTCTCACCAGGTGAGTAAGGAAATTGATGCAAGTGGTTAGAAAGTAGCTGTGCAGTCCATGTCCCATTAGAGAATTGCACATTCATTTGGCTTGCTCTCCCGGTATGACCGTGCTCACTCGGACTAAATGACAGTCCTGGTAGAGCACCTCCTATAGCAGTACCAAAAGAAGTGGCAGCATTTAATGTCAGAGATGATCGTCCCTTCTGCCAATAACATCTGCTCGCTCTGGATGCCGAAGATACAGCCGATCATACCATTAGCACTAGCATTCTGCTGCAATGTCCTGCCTGGCTATTTGTTTCAAGCTTTAAGCCAGAGGTGAAGCAGCACCTGCGCAATGTCCCTTTTGATGGCCAGCCTCTCTTTGGCCTACAGGTAGAGGGAATGCTTGAGAAAATTGAAAAGGACACAGACGGCTAAAGCCATGGGTGCCCTACTATCACAGACCCAGCCCTGGGGTTCCTTTCAGCACACGTTGTTTTTGGCGCATTTAAGGCCCCCCCCCCCTCTCAAGAAATCTCTTCTACCTTCACAAAGCCAACACAGCAGTCCCACGTGCGGGTTTACTATAGAGGTGGGTATAGGAGCAATAACACAAGAGGTTGAAAAAAGGGCGCTGCTGCTAAAGGAGCCATCCCCCAAAACAGTGACATCTTACTGCTTCCCCCGATCACAAAACACCTGTCAGGGTGTCGATTCAGAATTTGCAACCTACCTCATCAATATATGATTCAGAATTCTGTGAACCCACATAATAGAACATTGGACATTTTGCTGAAAATTCCTTTCCATTAGCAGAGTTGGTGCAACGTTTGTGACTACTTTATGCAAATGAAAATTTCATACATCTGTCCCGTAGTCCATAACATTCCTAAATGGCATTCCTAGGGCATGGCTAAGTAGTCAAACATATACAGTATATGCAATATGGTATCTTACTGTTTTTCTCCTATTAATATAGGAGTCTCAGAAGTATTACAAGAAATGTGACCCAATATAGGAAGTGGTTTGACCCTTTGACAATACGTAGTACTCTGAAATGTAGAGTTCACAGATCTATGATGACTCCGGCTTCTGTCTGTCACAATTTTAATTTACTGTCCCATAGTCAAGGATGTTCCAATTGAGTAGATCCATGCACATTTTATGGATAGTTATTAAAGCATGCAGTCTATTCCAAAAACATACCTTCTGTGGAATTCAAAATTATTTAGCCGATCCAGGGCTGGACATAGGCCTCGACATAGGCATTCATTCATCCAGGACTGGTCAATATGAGGCGCTCTCTCAAAGAACATCATTGCTACATTGCAGTACAACAATACAAAAGCAAAGTCCGTTCAGTTTCTCGATATTGTGTATAAAAGAAATCTTTACTTGCTATCAGGACTGCATTTTATCGTCACCCCAATATGATGCAGACCGGGCTGATTAAAAAAAAAATAAAAAGGTATGGCAGTGCTGTCAAAGCAACTTCATTTGGAATTGCAGGAAAAAATGATTTGACCTCTAGGGTTACTATTGACCAATTGTCTTCTGTCAAAAGTGTTACTAATTTTGAAATCCATCTTGGTGTCTCGGTCATAAGTTGTAAGTGCTCTTTACAGATGGATTCCTTCTAATGGATCGCCACAAAAAAAGCAATCATTGAGCAGGAATCCACTCCACTGGAACACCGGTGCAGATGATATTGGGAGGAGCTCCCTCGGCATGGACTAATGCTGTCCCACCTTCAGAAAGCCCACTACACACTAGAGAGACATGGGAGGATGGGAGGGGAATGAAATGGGCATAGAACATCTGTCATGGGGCTTGCTCCAAACTCTTAGATTCTAGACATTCTTTCAGTCCAACTGGGCGAGGAGACCAGGTCGGGTGTGGGGGCCGGGGATGGGGGGGTGTAAGGGGTTATACACAAATTCCCGTCTATGTGGGGTCAGTTTGGGGGTGCCTCTCTAATTCACCAGGAACCATACAGTCCTTTTCTGTCAGCACACTACCTAGCCCAAGACACGGTTTGTGTCCCTCCTGAAGCCCAAGGCCACATTTCATTGCATAAAGTTCTGTGCCTGACCATCCTAACATGGTTACCCCAGCCCCCAAATTCCCCGGGCTCCAGATATTCTTACTTTCCCCTTTAGGGAGAAAAAGTAAGGTGTATACCTCCAGTTTGGTCAAGCTAGGGGACAGAAAGCTCACCAGAGTCAGTGAGAAATGGGGTGGGTTCCAGGCAGGGCAGAACATGGGTTTATCACTTCTCTGCTGGCCGTAAGTCAGAACTATCCCCAAATAACTCCCACTTTTCTGTCACTTGCCTTAAGGAATTGTTGTAGTATTTGGGCCATCGTTCAGTCAGCACCTAGGCAATGCCTTTCAAACAACAAAATTAAGCCTGAAAGTTCTCTCTCACTTGCAGTGGTTGATCACACCAGTATTCTGGCTCTAGGTTGCTGGCACCTTTCGAAACCTAGCAACTCAGGGCATTTCAGAATACTAGAACACCAGGGGAATACAGCTTTTTGTGATTTGCATGGATCCCACAAGGTTTCCCTACCCAGGAAGCCCTGCAAACATCAAACCTACACCTAAAAACACACAATTTCCTCTTTCCATGGGGGATGACTGCAATAGTTGGTTACGTAGTCAGCTGACGGGGAACCTCCTACCAATCCAATTCTAAGAACTAAAAATGTGTAAACCTCCAGTATTGTGTTGCTTGTGTGCGTCCCATCCGATTTTCTTCCCTAGACGACAAGGCAAATGTCAAAGTATGGGTAAAAAAACCACCATATTTGTGGCATTTGTAGCTGTAGATAAACCTGCTGTGCATACTTATCTCATCTAGTCATTGATCAGACGTGTACAACTTGTTTTTCTTCAAAGAAAGTCTTTTAGGGTCATGAGGTCTAGTAACTCCAACTATTAGTGGTATTGCGCATGGGCATCGGCTACGTTGTTAAATTGGGTTTTTGTTTTCTTCGCTGTCTGGTTGACGTGTCATCCACGGCTCCAGTTCGACATCTCATGGTGTTCTCACTGGGCCATAGGATCAGTTCTCTCATCGGTTTTTACAAACAATCCTGCATTTTCATCGGTTTTCCACTGTTGTGTACCTTGGACTCTGTATCGAACTAAACCAATCGCTCGGGTCGAGAGTGTTCCCATGATGGAATGAACTCTGTTCCAATTCTGCCCCCGTTATCGGGCCAAGTATCTGAGATCCGACCTCCTCTAATACTGCAACCTCTGCTTGTCACCAGATCACTGTGAGGAGTCCTGTTTGGACTGCCTTGCATTCCAAAACAAGCAAACTCTTTGGAACAGTCTCACATGTCTGATCACCTCCACCACCGTGATGCAAAGGCAAGAAGTAGAGGAGACCCCGGACATCTTTGGAGAACAGGAATCGTAGGATGTCAAAGATGTGGATGCTCCAGGCATTGAAATGAAGGTGGCCTTTTCACCTGGAAGCATTGGTTCTGAGGCAGATGTTTAGTCCAAAGAGCCTCCGCCAGATCAGCGCCCTGAGAAGGTTGCACTGATGTTCATGTAACTCACCACTCAGAGGTGCAAGGCTCTAAATCCCAAGTTGCTTATAAGACCTCTGGTGCACCAATGCCTTCCAGCCATCATCAGCACCGTCATTTGGAGACAGACCCATCTCCCAAGACACATTCAGCACTGAAGTTCCACTCGAAGTCTCGAGCACAGCTTCGGATCCAGACCCAAAGGTACATCCTCGACCTCCCTCATACTCGATAGGGTTGGAACTGCAGTGTTCAGAGCTTAAACATCCTGCCCCAAACCATTCAGAGCCGAGGCCATGTATGATGCCGAGACCTGTCGACTCAAAGTAATTGGGCTTGAGATTGAGCTCAGCACCCTCTGGTCAGCGGATCACTGCAGTCCTCTATGCTTCAAGAGGAAGCTCACTTTTGAGGAGGCCATTAACCCACCAGAACTTTCAGTCACCAAAAATGCAAAAGAGACATGACCGGGCAACCTTTCCTTTGCCTTCTGCTCGTCCCCCTTCTTCCCTGCTTTTTTCTCCTACACCTCCACCAGTGTCTCCTATCTTGACTCTACAGGCTCTTGACATTCAGATGTGGGGAGAGTCCTAGGCTCTCGACCCATATGACCAACTTCATGACGCACAAGGCCTAGACCAATGGTATGTCTATGATTCTGAACTCCCTGTGGACACAGAGCCAGAACTGTACCCTACTAAACCATCACCTCCTGATGATGTCACTTCATATCATGAGGTGTTACTCAGAGCTGCCACTTTCCACAATGTAGAACTCCATATGTAGCAAGAGGAGAATGATTTCTTGTGGAAACCCTCTCTTCCACCCAACATTCTCCAATATCTCCCCATGCTTAAGGTGTCTGCAAGCCTGCCACCAAGACTTTTAAGAACCCCGTCAAGGCAAGGGTGATAACACCTAGGGTGGATAGGACGCATAAAGCCTCCCTTAACTGCCCTCCATACATTTGTGGCCAACTACACCCTTTTTGCTTAGTTGTTCATATAGCCAGAAAGAATGCCAACACTCGGGCAACAGGCGATGCATTTAATTCTCACCAGGTGAGTAAGGAAATTGATGCAAGTGGTTAGAAAGTAGCTGTGCAGTCCATGTCCCATTAGAGAATTGCACATTCATTTGGCTTGCTCTCCCGGTATGACCGTGCTCACTCGGACTAAATGACAGTCCTGGTAGAGCACCTCCTATAGCAGTACCAAAAGAAGTGGCAGCATTTAATGTCAGAGATGATCGTCCCTTCTGCCAATAACATCTGCTCGCTCTGGATGCCGAAGATACAGCCGATCATACCATTAGTACTAGCATTCTGCTGCAATGTCCTGCCTGGCTATTTGTTTCAAGCTTTAAGCCAGAGGTGAAGCAGCACCTGCGCAATGTCCCTTTTGATGGCCAGCCTCTCTTTGGCCTACAGGTAGAGGGAATGCTTGAGAAAATTGAAAAGGACACAGACGGCTAAAGCCATGGGTGCCCTACTATCACAGACCCAGCCCTGGGGTTCCTTTCAGCACACGTTGTTTTTGGCGCATTTAAGGCCCCCCCCTCAAGAAATCTCTTCTACCTTCACAAAGCCAACACAGCAGTCCCCCGTGCGGGTTTACTATAGAGGTGGGTATAGGAGCAATAACACAAGAGGTTGAAAAAAGGGCGCTGCTGCTAAAGGAGCCATCCCCCAAAACAGTGACATCTTACTGCTTCCCCCGATCACAAAACACCTGTCAGGGGAAGATGACAGGGGTTTCTGCTCCACTGGGCGGAAATCACCACAGACTGATGGATTGTAGGTGTTATACAAGAGAGGTATTGTCTAGAGACAACACAAATGCCACCAAACATCCCCCTCCCTTCGTCAACAGATTGTCTGAAAAACATCTGCACCTCCTTCACGAGGAAGTACAAGCCCTCTGGGACAAGAGGGCCATAGAGCCTGTTCTTCACCAACACCACGGAAAGAGTGTATACTGCATTTACTTTCTTATCCCAAAGGATGGCTCCCTCTGGCCCATCCTCTATCTGATGCCTCTCAACAAATACAGTTTGTCGGATCACAGTACCACTCTGGCAGAAAGGTGACTTCGACTTCCCTGGATCAGAAGGATGCCTACTTTCGCATACTCATCCACTCAGCACAACAGCGATATCTGAAGTCTATGGTAAGTGGGCACCATTATCAATTCAAAGTGCTCCCCTTAGGGGTCACCACTGCACCAAAGGTCTACACGAAGTATCTGGCAGTGGTGGCCACTCAACTTAGGAGGAGCAGCATCAATGTTTTCTCTTACCAAATAGACTGGCTAATGAAGACCGCCACATAGCATCTGTGTCTGGAGCACATCCAGACCACAATTCACACCTTGCACAGTATGAGTTTCACCATCAATCTGACCAATTCCCACCCTCAACCCTTTCATGTACAGCCTTTCCTTGGTGCAGTCCTAGATGCACAGGTAAAAAGAGCTTAACCCAAATCAGCCAGAGTATAAGCCTCTTTTTCAGCTATAGCGATAGGTAACAGAAGTGGTTGCGGAGCTCATCTCAAACATCTTACTGTTCAGGGTCCGAGGTCCCCTACCCCGCAACTTCTTCATATCAGTCACCTATAGTTGCTTGCAATCCAGCTTGCTCTCCGTGATTCTCTCCCCATCATTCAGAACAAGACATCCTGATACACACTGACAACCAAACTGCTGTGTTCTACCTTTCAGAAACAAGAGGACACACATTTACCACAGTTGTTCAGTGTAGCCTAGAGGATCTGGTGGTGCGCAATACACCACAGAATACCCCTATTCAAACAGCATAATTTCCTGGGGTGGTCAGTGAGATAGCGGACCGGCACAGCTGGACGCATCAACAAGTACACAACCCCCCGATCCAACTCCTATACTTTAATCACTGGGGGCTCTCACCAATTGATTTGTTCACCAACATAGAAAACTCAAACCACCCACGCTTCGCCGCCAGGCTACCACACCCACAGTCGATCGGCAATGCAATATGGATGAGTTGGTCAGGGATAGTTGCCTATACTTTTCCACCTCTCCCACTCCTACTGTTCATGGTGAGGCGACTGAGACAAACATTCCTCATGCTCATTCTAGTGGCACTAACCTGGGCACACCAGCCATGGTATACCACACTGCTATAATAACTCTCTAAGTTGCACATGAGAAGCTCCCCAGCAAGCCAGAACTTCTTACACCAAACCACAGCACTCTCAGGCATCCCCCCCCCCTCAGGAACTTGGCCTTGCAATCTGGCTCCTGAGGTCTTAGAATTTGGTTACCACAACCTGCTAGAAGAGTATAAAGAGGAGTGCAGACCTAACACAAGGGTCTGTTACACAGCCAGATGGAAGAATGATATACACTGCTGCCTGCAAAACATTAATCCCCTCACAGCACCGGTTCAGGATACTGTTTGTTACCTTCTGCACCTGCAGAAATCAGGCCTAACCTATACATTGATCAGATTACACTTGGCTATCATAGCTGCCTACCTACAGAACAGGCAATTTTCTTATTCAAAATACCTGTATTTATAGGTTCTCTGAAAACCCTTTAAAGAATTATTCCACCCAGGACACCCCCCTACCCTGGTTTGCATCTTAAGCATTGTACTCACGGGTCCTCCTTTTGAACTCCTTCACTCTTGCCCACTGCAATTCCTTTTTTGGAATGCAGCTTTCCTTGTGGCCATCATTCCCTTAAGACGAGTCCGTGAAATACACCCTCTCACTTTAGAAGAGACATTTTCCAGGTACACCAAGATAGTTTGGTCCTCCGAACGAATCCAAAAATCCTTTTGAAGGTGGTCTCTAGTTTCTACCTTAAGCAGGTGATTGAACTGCCAGTCTTCTTCCCACATCAACAATCTGTAGCACAACGAGCTCTGCATACTCTTGATGTCAAAAGAGCACTCATGTACTAAATCGATAGAACAAAACCATTTTGTAAGACCCAACAACGGTCTGTGTCCTACTCCAAGCCTCACTAGGGAAGTGCTCTTTCCAAAGCAGGCGTAGCTTGTTTGTTAGTCAAATACATACAAACTTGTAATGCCAAAACTAAGAGAACACTTCTCGCCCTCTTTGACCTCATTCCACTCGTAAAAGGGCTTCTTGGCTTTCTTGAGTAACATAACATTAACTGACATCTGTAAAGCAGCTATTCTGTCTACCCCACATGCCTCCAATAAACATTACTGTATGGATATTCTGGCCAGACAGCAAGCTAGAGTTGGCCAGGCTGTCCTACATACACGTTTCCAGTCTTCTGCATCATTCTCTGATTAAGTCACGGCTTTTAGGAGAACTGCTTTGCAGTCAATGCATAGCATGTGTATCTACAGCTACAAGATATGAACAGAAAATGTTACACACCCTGTAAGCATCTGTTTGTGGCATGTAGTCATGTATATTCCCATGCACCCACCCTTGTTGCCTGAGACAGTTGCAGCGTCTATTCTTTTACTATGCTTTTGTTCTTTGCTTTGCATGGTCATTTTTTTTGTATGCTCCATCTTCAGTCTCGCCCTTCGTTCAGAAAAAAACAATCTAACAATGGAGCTGATGCCCATGAGCAATACCACTAGATGTGACCGAAAAGACTTCCTTCGAAGAAAAACAAGTTGTACATGTCTTAGCCCAACACTAGATGGCAGAAGTATGCAGAGTATCGGAATCTACAGTACTAAATGCCACAAACAGATGCTTACAGAGTAGTAACATTTTCCTTTCCAGCGTTTTATTTGGATAAAATTATGTGGCTAAAATCGAGGTCACGCCAGTTAATAGCAAACTTCTTAACATTCTGCATTCACACATCTTCCAAGAAAAACAGTACCCACATGTGAGTGGGCCTTATCAATATGATAGGCTCTAGTCTAGACCAAACTGTAACCACATAAAAACTGTATTAATGCTACTTTGACCAACCCGTCTAGCACAACAGGTTCACCCACAAATGTGGGGTCATGTTTTCCTCGAAAGAAGTTTGGGATTGCAGGTTGATGTTGGCTGCAGGGTCAGAAAGTTTCTGTCACATAAATATGTGGAAATTAAGTTTTACACCCATCCCTGGGCATTCGTGGGAAAACAAAGAGGTGGAGTGCAACACTAGTTTTCAGAAATGTGAAGGGTTGATAGCTTTTCCAGGATGCAGCAGACTGTGGGACAAATATTGGAGCCAATCTTCATGGAAAGGCATGATATTTTATTTTTTTAGGAATTGTTTTGACACTGTCATGCTATTCTGGGTATAAAAACGTTCTGAGATGCACAGGCCACACCACCCAGAATTAACTGGGCCTCTAGTTTTCAGAAATGCTTCCAGTGGTGCTGGTCTACACAAGGCTCAAACACTGTAGCAGTGCTGTGTAGGTAGCACAAAGTACTCAACACCCTTAAATTATGTTTTCTTCATCTGAAGCATTGTCTTGTTCTCAATAAAAAAATGAAAGATTTATTCAGAAATTCTGCTGCCCTCCACACCCAAGCAATGCTGCAACATGACAAGTTTTCTTTGTGTCACAAAAGGATCACCTCCTTCAAACTACGTTTCTAATCATTTCTGCCAGTCCTCCGACATTGTTGATGGTACACCTGGACTTAGCTAAAACATATGGGGCTCTGCCACGGCTTGCATAGCCATTGTCACTGTGGTAATAGAACTACAAAAATATACAATGTAAATAATAAACAGTAAGTAGCAGTTTTGAAAAATAAAATAGATAAAGTAGCCACTGTTGGCAGTGCAGTCTCCAGAGGGTAATAGAATAATGAAAGTATTCATCAAAGTTCTGGCAGTGTCAGAATCCACGGTCACTACATGGATTAAATAGCCCTGCAATGTCGATGACAGACTCTCCTGTACATGCAGGATCATCTGTTTACATGCACAGTAATTTCAGGTTGGCACATAAATCCTACAGGCAACACTGCATAGCCCTTTGTTGAATGAGGCAGTCTCATGCATAATACTGCTTTTTCATAGAAGGCTCTAGTAGTCCCTTTTCAGCGTCTATACTCATCTCCCCACCTGGCTCATCAGAAGGATGTACTCTAAGTACAGCCGCTCCTAAAAAATTGTCAGACCATATGCGACTGTACAAGTGCAATGCTGCAGTGAGCACCTGAGCGTGGACAAGTAATGCAGTGCCAAGTGGGCCGCCAGCAATTACACGATTCAGAAAAGGGGGTGGTGATGAACAGAGTGTCTGAATTAAGCAGACCACTCTTACCCAGTCCAAAGATCAGGGCTTGATCCATCACCGTTATTTAGCTCACTGCCCCATCCCAGCTCAGAACCTGGCTATATGCAAATTAGTCTGTCCCTGGCCCAGTGCATCATGGGAACAGGGCAGACCAAACTACCAAGCCAATTCTTCACCAGAAAGGAGACAAGCTACCGGGGACCGGTTTCTGGCATTTCAGCCTCGTCGGCCCGGCTTGCTTGAATCCTGATGGAGCAGTGAGAAAGGGACTCATGTCTGAGTATACCCTGCCACACCTGTAGTGGCCAAAAACGATTCAGAAAAGGGGGTGGTGATGAACAGAGTGTCTGAATTAAGCAGACCACTCTTACCCAGTCCAAAGATCAGGGCTTGATCCATCACCGTTATTTAGCTCACTGCCCCATCCCAGCTCAGAACCTGGCTATATGCAAATTAGTCTGTCCCTGGCCCAGTGCATCATGGGAACAGGGCAGACCAAACTACCAAGCCAATTCTTCACCAGAAAGGAGACAAGCTACGGGGACCGGTTTCTGGCATTTCAGCCTCGTCGGCCCGGCTTGCTTGAATCCTGATGGAGCAGTGAGCAAGGGACTCATGTCTGAGTATACCCTGCCACACCTGTAGTGGCCAAAAACGATTCAGAAAAGGGGGTGGTGATGAACAGAGTGTCTGAATTAAGCAGACCACTCTTACCCAGTCCAAAGATCAGGGCTTGATCCATCACCGTTATTTAGCTCACTGTCCCATCCCAGCTCAGAACCTGGCTATATGCAAATTAGTCTGTCCCTGGCCCAGTGCATCATGGGAACAGGGCAGACCAAACTACCAAGCCAATTCTTCACCAGAAAGGAGACAAGCTACCGGGGACCGGTTTCTGGCATTTCAGCCTCGTCGGCCCGGCTTGCTTGAATCCTGATGGAGCAGTGAGCAAGGGACTCATGTCCGAGTATACCCTGGCACACCTGTAGTGGCCAAAAACGATTCAGAAAAGGGGGTGGTGATGAACAGAGTGTCTGAATTAAGCAGACCACTCTTACCCAGTCCAAAGATCAGGGCTTGATCCATCACCGTTATTTAGCTCACTGCCCCATCCCAGCTCAGAACCTGGCTATATGCAAATTAGTCTGTCCCTGGCCCAGTGCATCATGGGAACAGGGCAGACCAAACTACCAAGCCAATTCTTCACCAGAAAGGAGACAAGCTACCGGGGACCGGTTTCTGGCATTTCAGCCTCGTCGGCCCGGCTTGCTTGAATCCTGATGGAGCAGTGAGCAAGGGACTCATGTCTGAGTATACCCTTCCACACCTGTAGTGGCCAAAAACGATTCAGAAAAGGGGGTGGTGATGAACAGAGTGTCTGAATTAAGCAGACCACTCTTACCCACTCCAAAGATCAGGGCTTGATCCATCACTGTTATTTAGCTCACTGCCCCATCCCAGCTCAGAATCTGGCTATATGCAAATTAGTCTGTCCCTGGCCCAGTGCATCATGGGAACAGGGCAGACCAAACTACCAAGCCAATTCTTCACCAGAAAGGAGACAAGCTACCGGGGACCGGTTTCTGGCATTTCAGCCTCGTCGGCCCGGCTTGCTTGAATCCTGATGGAGCAGTGAGCAAGGGACTCATGTCTCGGAAGCTTGTTTCCTTCCCAGTATAAGAATTGGCTTGGTAGTTTGGTTTGCCCTGTTCCCATCATGCACTGAGACAGGAACAGACTAATTTGCATGTAGCCAGGTTCTGAGCTGGGATGGTGCAGTGAGCTAAAAAACGGTGATGGATCAAGCCCTGATCTTTGGACTGGGTAAGAGTGGTCTGCTTAATTCAGACACTCTGTTCATCACCACCCCCTTTTCTGAATCGCCAGCAATTACACAGCAGGCAAATGAGGAAAAAGGCCTCACACTTTGAGGGTCTGTGAGTGGAGTGCTCAGGTGCCAGTGGGTACCATAACTACCTTAAGGTATCCAAAACCATCAAGCTCGAAAAATAAAGCTTACGTGGCATACACCGCTGAATGCAGAAAGGAGGCAATGCCTTTTTGTTATTTAACCCTCACACACCCTATTGGTGTAATGCTTCATCATCGAGTCCACCCGACTCCTAAAGGTCAGGGTGGGTTTGACTGTATTTCGGGGAGTGCTTAGGAGATGTAGGCCAGGGGGTCAAAAGATAAAAGTCCTACTCGGTTCCCCAGGTATCCCTTTATTCACCGGGACATAGCGGATATTAAAATATGTAAAAATGCGTGTCTTTTTGGGGGCGATGGTCCTATGACACTAAGATCCTGCCAACATGTTTCAGCCCTTTTAAATGACCTGCTCGGTCATGGGCTTTCTTCAGGGCAAAACAAAAATTCCCTCCCTGGATTTAGTTAAGGATTTTTCCTATGTATTTTTATGTTGAAGGAGCAGATAGCTGTCCCTTTGTGAAGGAATGGAGGGTATACTTCTCTCTCCATCTGAGATGTACGTAAAAATTCTGCCCAATTTGAGTGGAATAATAGTTTCTCACGGATGGCGGAAAAGGGGATGCCTTGTAGTCAAACGTACTCCAAAGGTCCTACCCCTCTGACAACCTGTTCGTCTCTAGGGGATACGCAAACTCTTCCTTATGTCTTTTAGCGTGCCCTTCGTCTTCACTTCTCACCCCTGTCCTGATTAGGAGTTGCATTGTGCATAGGTGCTAAAATTACCGGTTCCAGAATTACTGAATCCAGCCAGTAATTGTATGATGGCATGGTGCAATGCGAGTTTTATCATGGGAATGGGCAACAGCCATGAACAACCATGAATTGCAAGTTCTAAATCCACAGGTTCATTTCAGATTCCTGTAAACCTTTTGCTTTTATTTACCACGTGTACCCAGCAGGTGGTAAATTGGTGTCAGGGGCAGCAAGGATTGCGTGGCCAGGGTTGGCGAGTGTCAGCTGGGTAAGCTGTGGCTCGGTAGGGGAGTCTACTCCAAGCTCCCCCTGTTCTATTGCAGATGGTCACCCAGGGGCCAGGCTGCACTTGCTCCTGTAGCCCTGCCCGAACTTGATTTTATTTCCAGCTAGCATTTCCAGATAGTAAGAAAAGGTCTGTTGTCCCCGCCTCCAATAATCCAGAGTCCAGGAACTTTGGACCACTTGTGTTCAGTTAGAGGATTGTTCCCGAAAGGATACTGCTATGATCATCTTGTAATTGGTCCAATACTGGTAAATGGCACACAGCAGCTGATTGGTCCACAGCCGAAAATGCATTTTGAATTGTGTTGTATTGTTGAAAAAAATGCTATCCCAGTAGAGCAAAAGCTGATTTAAAATGAGAAAAACATGACTGAAACAGCTGAGATTAATAGGAAAGTTGTACAGGTGGGCTTTTGAATGCTTGTTGCATGATTGTTGAAACTGTATTTTTCTACAAAGGAATGGTAAGCAGTTGTGCTGTTACTCAGACACAAAGTCAGTAAACATTTGTGAGTACAAAATACAGAGCATTAGTTTGTGGTTGCTCATGAAGATGCCTTAACATACCTCAGTGCCGCATAGGGAAAAGCTTCTCACAAAAGATGACTTGCTGAAATCCGAAGCGTGATTTATTTATTAGCATTTTTTTTCTATTCAGGACATTGCGGTTGGTGCTTAGTTACTGGCTTGTTTGCCTAATACGTTGGAAACAATTTAATTCCTTCAAACCTACATGTTTTGTATACATTTCTCTTGTGTGGGTGTATAGTAGTATCAAGATGAGAATCCAAGTGGTGCTAACAACATTCACAAATCTAATGGATTACTAGGTACTTGTGATGGTAATTGAACAGTGTACTTTCTGAGAAAATGTACCCAACAATAAATATTACAAAGTGCATTCCAACATGAGCCTGGAAGCCCACCTGCCCTCCTCACACGTAGGATTGCTACGCCCAACTCTGAACTCCATTCCATGAAACCCAAGCGCAACAGAGTGAGGTGGATCCTTCAAGAAAATGTGCTGTCCATAAACACTGGGTGTACAAGTCAAGAGGAACAGAGTGAATCAGTATTTACTCTAAATGCATTCCGCAGTATGTACACTGTACTTGGAAAAAGATGTCTGCCACACCCAATTGCTTTAGTAATGCATGTTGGAACACAAATGGACATTTCTTAGTATATGCCTAAAAACTGAGACTGTTGGCAAATGGAGGCAGATTTGAGATTGAGTAAATGTTAACTTTTATCTAAGTTACTGTTCATGCAATGTCTGCAGTCCCCCTCGCATAGTGCAGTACTAGGTGTTTAATGTTGCACATTGCAAAGTATTGTGTGTGCTTCAGATTAACCATTGTATCATGACCACGATTGACCGGACTGACAATGCTTAAACAACATTATTCTTAGTTTATGAGACAACATCTGTCTGTAGATGTGTTTGGCTTGAAGGGCTCGCCTGAAATCCCAATCCATAACTCGGCTAGCGAATGTGGTGAATTGTGTGAAATAGGGCTGGCAGGAGTCCTTCTGCCCCTGTGTGCGCAAAGGGAGCTTGCATTTGTCAGAGTCGAAAACCTAATGAATAAAGGTGTTGGTTGGGTGGTTCTCTTTTCTTTTAAGCATGCCTCTCCATCCCTGGATCTCAGAAGAGGGCAGAATTGTGAAATTTGAAAATAAAATAGGCACCTCTGAAGGACTAAGTGAGTGCCCCGCAGATTGCATCTCTCTGTCCAGACACACTATTGGATTACAAGTTGCGGTCAGTTTGCATTTGCTGGGAAGTTTGCCCAGTGTGGTGGTTTGCCGTAAATCACAGATGCAAATTTAATGCAATATTGGGGTGTGCACCCCTGGCCTGTGTGAATTCAAATGCAAATTGCAAGTAATTCCTCTTTGCAGAGGTGCAACATGTTATCAGGTGCAATTGTGCACCCAGTAATTACCACTCCCCACTGTAGCAGAAATGAGCTATTTTAGCAATGGGGTGCAGTAAATTGGTGTGTGTGCAATTTGCACTCGTGACTAGCAGCCCTCATGGAATCGTGCCCGATGAAGATATTTAAAGCATTGTATTGCCTGTTTACTATGGCCCTGTTAGGTCTCGCTACAGAAAACTTTAGCTGTATATTACGACACGGCCTGTTGGCATCTGCCGTGGTCCGTGCAGTTAACAGTGGTAGGGCGGTGGGGCTGGGGGCTTTCGAGGGGAAATTATTTATTTTTCCCTCAGCATTGTCCCTCGAAATACCCCTTACCCAACCCCACCGCTGTTACCTGCACGGGCCGCGGCTGGTTGGCATGGAAAAGAAAGAGTGGTAGAGTGTGTGCTTTGGGTCACTTCGCTTATGTGGTTATTCTAATTTGCCATTTCTTGGATGGGCCATGATCATGACCGTGGCATTTTTAGGATGGTTGTGCTTTCCATTTGTGTTCCCATTAGATCTTGGTGATGGGATCAAGTAGTCTATTAGTAAAACTGCAATTTGTAGCGTGAAAATGAGCCCTAACGTGTTCTTTAATGTATTCCCTTTGTTGGCATTCACTTGCTGACTTATGGCTCTTCCACTCGCTGTGTGAATGCCTAAACCTGTCAGATTATAAGGTCACAATGCTATCAACTAATCACACTTGCTGGTTCATTTGTTTTACTAGCTGTCGTGGTACCACACGCTTTGATATACACCGCTTTGTTAACAAAGTAAATGTGCATGACAGACTTTTATGAGACTATAAAAATGCTGACCCATTGTCACATTTATCTACTGTGAAATATTTACTTTGCTGTGTAAGTGTGGCATCGAAGTCCACTGACACTTCCTTGATCTTAAAGTTATTTATTGGCATCAGCCCTGGGGCACACTCACAGGTCTGGCACCACAGCATCAGGAGTTCCAATGTAAACCTAGATGGAACAAGATTACACTATTTTCTTGAAATCAATTCAAGTTTCAGTTGAGCACTATCATAGCAAACTTCAGCCTCGATTTCGTAATACTGTGCTTTGAATGTAGAGCTTAGTTCTGCTAATTGAGTGCGATCACCAAAGGGGTCCATATTAAATCTGTATAACTTTGATAAATAATAGTAGTTTTTATTATCCTGCAGGTCTGTATTTTTTATATATATTTCAAGCTGTGAATTGTAAACAATTTCCAGCCTCAGATATGACAAAGCACTTGTTAACAATGTTATAAAAAACAAACAATCTAGAAAATGTTCAAACTTTTCTTTTTCAGACAAAAAATGTTTAACCTTTTATCCATATCTGACTTGCAATGCCAACCTGCCATATGTGGCATACCTAATATACCATACCAGTCTACCCACCTTACCTACCAAATCTACCTACATTCTAATCCACTTTACCAAATCCACCATACATACCATAACTAACATACAATAAAGTCTGCCTATATCATATCTAACCTATCATACATTCCTGCAATGCCTAAGTACCATAACCATTTGCTTTCCATACCTACAATAACGTACCTATCCAGTTTACCTAATCTACCATAATAAAGCTACTTCCATCTCTATAGTGCCTATATGTTACTGCTGCCCTGAGGTGGCTGTTTTGCGCAAGAGGGCACGTTCGTTCTGTGGGATCTTTAATTATGGCTTAAGACGTGCACCTTGCTACAGAAAGCACGTGTCTAACTCAGTGATTCTAGTAATGGTCTGAGTGCTGCAGCCTGTGCTGGGAAAGTGCTGGATTGCAGCTTTTGAAGGGCATAAAAATATGAATGCAGTTACGTCAAAGATCCGTTGGTTTTGTCTCTGCTAGTTTTGTACTTCCAAGACAGTATATGCCCATTGCTATACACGCCCCTTATACATAGCTCTGTAATTTGAAACATTGGTGGACTGGTTGGCTGGCCACTGTCTGATAATTGAGGGACCAAAAGTTGAGTTCCATATAGTCAGCCCCAAACTGGTTCTTCACCACTAAAACAAGCTTCCTCCTTGCTGCACATAGCCTGTGAGATCTCATTGGTCATTAATTGGGTTGTACAATACTAGTCTTTGAGATTGTTCCAGCTTGATGGCTTTATAGTATGATTATCGAAGGAAGCAATTTTGTTCTGATGGTGAGGACCTCAATGAATTGTGGACATCGGCCAGTTTGTTGTTTGTCCATTCAATTGGGAGGGCAGTCTGCTCAGCAGTAAACCTTTTCAATCTCTCGTCAACAGAAAGCAGCAGCGGAAGATGTTAATCCTGCAGATGATCCCAACAATCAAGGAGAGGATGAGTTTGAAGAAGCAGGACAAGATGGAGACGAGAATCAGTCTGAAAATAACGAGCAACAAAAGCAGTCCCCGCGGAAACCAGACACTCCAGAAGTGGAGGAACATTTAGTGGTAGGTACTGATTTCATGGGATAGTTGCTTTTATTCTCTGTTGAGCACAAGCGCAACTTTCTTTTTCATCAGATTCATGTTTTGATACAAATGCCTATGTTCTGTTACATGTGAAAATAAAATGAACTATCTGATTTTAAGCTAAATACCAGGCATGTTTGGGAAATGATTGGAAATTGACTACATAAACATGCTTTTCTGTACTATTTTCTGTCATTCAAGCCTTTCTCTATCTTTATCATGTCTAACACTTTGACGGGTTTCTACTCATCCTCAGTGTCTGTAATTTGCCCGTTCAAGGTTGCGGTGTGTTAACGCTCCAAGCTATCACAGTGTATCTGCTTCTCACCTCAGTCTTGTTGCCGTTGTTTTCTGGAATGATCATTCGATTGTATGATAAAGCAGATCACACATCTGACCTCCTCTTTAGGCTCAATTATCAGTTTTTATGCAGCACTGAAAGCTGAATCTTCCACTTATTACCTCTACATTTGCTGTGTTTATCAGCTTCTTCCTCTCCTTCTCTCATTCTCCCTGCACTACTAGTAATGTGGTGCTGTGGGCACTTGTCTTCTTTTTTACTGTTCTTCTTGGATACTATCTCAGTCATTCCTTTAATTACCGTTTGCTCCTAATTAGATTATCACTGTTTCTTTTTACCAATGTTTTGACTTGCCATGCTCCTGCCCTTTCTTTCTACTTTGCAAGGACCTGGCCGGTTAATCATTTTACTTCTTTGCTCTTCATGGCGACTTAAACCTTTATCTAAATTTTACACATGCTTCAGCCTTTTGTCTTTACTGTGCTTAATAGTGACACCTTTTATTTGGGATCGTGGACTCCCACCTTGTTTATATCTTTACCTGTTCTTCCACATCCTCTGTCTGATTTCTCCACATTCCTGGGGTAGTCAAACATGTTTTCTGTCTTTTTTCCCCTTCTCCATCACTGTTTCCTATCTTTTGCCTCTTATACAACCACTTTCTCCACCAAGACGTCTTTTCATTACTGCTCCTACGTCTTCTATTTTGTTTTGTCTGTCGCCTGTAGTGTGTTTTCATTATGTTTTAACCATAGTTACATTTTGACTACTTTTCTGCTTCTCTACACTGCATTTATTCCCTCCTTCTATTTGTTCTTTGTTCGAAGTCCCCATCTTGGTGCTTACGCACGCCATTAACAGTCTCCTTATGAGTGGGAGATTATGGAAGATGTGGCACCTGTTCTCTCATCTTGCTCATCTGCCTTCTTGTTTCTCGTAGATTCTGGCTTAAATGTTGCTAAGCATAAGTACCTTTCTTCTTAATTATATTCTCACATCGCATACACCTAACTCTTTCTTTCTCCTTTATGCCCATCAGGTTTTGAGGCAGTTTTCACTTTTGAAATTTTTAACTCTGTTCTTCTTTTACCTCTAGCAACCCCTGGCCTTTTATTCCAATTGTTGCTCCTCCTCTACTAAGATTTTAATCGTACTTGTCCTTCTCTGAGGTTATCGCCTTCAAGCACTCTTGCTGTGCTCTGATCACCTTCCTGCCGCGCAGATTGATTTGCTGTACCTTCACTCTAGCACAGTCTTGCTCTGTTGGTTCCTCTGTTATCAACAAACCTTACTTGGCCCATCTTTCTCTTTTACTATTGGCCCAGGAGTGCATTGACCTTCTCATCCAGTCCGTTGACTCTTTTCACCAGGACCACTCTTCCACTCTCATTTGTGGTCTCTAAGTTTTTTAAACTAATTACGCTCCTATATGTTATTTGATTTACCGTTCCTAATCCACTTTATGCTGAATCCCATTATTTCTCTGCTTGCTCCAGATTACTGTAATGTACTCTCCCTTTCTGCAGCTTGTAGCTCTTCTAGCATTCACTCAATTGTCTTCTAAAGGGTCATCGTCTGTGTTCCTCATCAAATTCTTGAGGTTTTATGCGGTTGCGTTTTTTTTTCTCTCCACATTTTGCTGTATTTTGTACTATTTTATTATATCCAGTGCGTTGGCCCAGATATTCTCTATACATCCATTAAAAATTAAAATTGAGTTTAGAGACACGTGTAAGTGCTGTCCAAGGATTAATGCAGCCCATCAGTCATTTAGGTGCCTGCTTTGCCCACTGTAAATGGATGAATACCTGCATTCAGTGGCACTCCAAGGAAGATGGAAGTGGGTCAGATTTAGGGGAAGTACATAGTATGCATAACCTTTTTTCTCTTTTTAAAAAAAAGTACAATCGCCTGACTCTCCGACCTGACGCATAATAGTTCATAAATAACTAGCAATGCTATTAGTGTGTTTGTGTCATGTTCTGACCACTCAACTCATGTTGGGACAAACCTATCCTGTCAAACATATCACCATGCATAGTGCCATTGACTGCTATGCAGTCAGTAATTTATCAGGATACATCCACCGGATTTTACCAAATCGCCTCGCTGTTTCACTTTTGTGTGGTGTTAAAAGCATCAGTGGGTTTTATTCTGCTTCTTTCACCTTTGTGAGTGGAAACTCTAGTACCGCAATGGTCTTGGTTCTGGTAAGGACTTGCACACCTGAGCCTTTTTTAGGCAACTCCTTATTTCCTTAGTTCAGTTTTGTCATGGTTGCTATAGGGCCTACATTAGGATAGGGGACACCTCAGAACAGGAGTTATTTGTCTCCAGAATTAAGTTTATTATGTTACCCAGGATACCTTGAAGACCCAGGAAAGTCTGTGTTTTACTTTCTCCGTCCACCTTTAAAGACTTGTTCCAGAGTCTGATCCTGCATTTCTAGGTTGAAATGGCTGAGGCGTGATAGGTAGACCTTTTCATTTCAGTGTCTTGGACCATATTTGTGCTGCTTCTTGGGGAGCAGGCCTAGGGAGTGTTGGTCTGTAGAGAAGCCTGGTCAGTCTTTACCTTGCATTCAGAGGAGGCGTATACAGTTATCCTCATTTTTCTTGAGAAATAGTAGTTTACAACCCATTAAATATCCGCATCATATTTAGTTTTCTGTCTGGGGCCATCAAAACAACAGTGGAAGGAAGGACCATCTTCTGGGGTTGATAAGACTTGGATATGGGAGGTCCTGCTCACCTTCTCTAGGAAGTTGATTCCCTGCAATGCAACATTTACCTCTATCCATCTGCTTTCTTCTCATCTATATCACGGTTTGTAACTTCCCAGAAGGCAGGGGATTTGGTGCTAGAAGGAAACCTACCTATAAATAAATACATTAATTAATATGGTGCACACCAAGGCATAGTTTGCTATGTGTAAACGTGCTAATAAGGGATTTTGACTTTTATATAAGATGAATGCCAATTGTCCTGTAATCTAGACCTCTATTGCTCTACAGAAGGCCAGGTTTGTTGATTGGTAGACTCCTACGCTTTTATTGTCTGCATGGCCAGTGGGACTTACAGTCTGTTGGGTGGAATTCATCACTTTTCTGACCGGGTAATACAATATTCTTGAAAGTAGTTTGGGATTGGATGCTGACTGTAGTCTCTTGTCTGTTTCACAGTCTGATGTATCTCTGATTTCTACTATTTAAGTAGTTTGGTTACTGGTTGTATATAGAAGAAAGCTGGTGTAGACGTTTCGGTTTAACCATTTATTCTGTCCGGATTATAGCATGTCGCTCTCCATTAAATCATTAATTTCATCATTACGGTTGTTTGTGGACGTTTGGCAGCGCTGAGACTGTGATACTCAAAAATAATTGAGCTAAAAAAGTGAGATTTGTTATTTTTAGAAAATGTTCCAATGTTATGTTTTTATTCAGATGGCAGGAAATCCTGATCAACAAGAGGATAACCTTGACGAACAATATCAAGAAGAAGGTGAAGAAGAAGTAAGTTGAACACCCAATGTACACTGAGAAGTAATATTTGTAATCTCTGGAGTTAACGTAGTAAACTACACAGTTGATAGTTTGTATATGACCAATATTTAATACACACAAACACTCTCTCGGAGCGAACCGTAAGCCTAAGCTCTCCCGATGAAAGAAAACAAATGTTGAGGGAGCAAATTCGCCGATACAAATATAAATATATATATATATGTATAATATTTGTATCAGCATATTTGTTTCAAAGATACAGGAGTAATCGCCAAAAGGTGCTCCAAAACAACGGGGCAGTGCAGCTCAGATGTGGCTAAGGTGATTAATGGTGGAAACAGTCAACTCCTTGGTAGTACAATGTTGACCATACAGAGCTCCCATATTAAATGTGCTGCACATAAGTCCACAATAAATGACAGTTAACCGTTCAAGACGTTGACATTTCAACTCCCTGTAACCACTTTATCGCAGTCTTCATCAGGACCAACGAATGGTTGCAACACTGGTAATGAGTACACTATTCCTGCATAAGGTCCCATACTGTCAAGACTCCAAAAACATTTCAGAAAGGTTAACACCTATTCTAAAAGACACACACTGTCATGCAGTCTGTGTGTAGACCACTGTTCAGGCAGCAGTACGCGTGGTATCGTGTCTGTCGATGCAGTGCATCCTGACAGTGCGGGACCTCCCAAAACGGATCTCTGAGCATAATTTTCCATGGTTTGTAATAGTTAAATGTTCCCCTGTGGGCAGCCCAAGACAGTAACGTATTAGCTAGCAAGCTACATGGCTGGTTTGCTTGAAAATCAAACCACAGCAAATAGCTTGAGGCAGAGAAGATTAGGAAAAGCTATACCAAAAAAAACTACAAAAAAAACTACAAAGGTAAACGGAATATCATCATTGCATTTCAATATTTTTAAACATTATCCATTTTATAGGTACAGGAAGACGTAACAGAAGAGAAAAAAAGACAAGAGGAAATGAATGCAGAAGGGCCATATGGGGAAAATGATGAAAATGTGAGTATTCTGTCATATGTAAGCAAGTTGCTCCATCAACAAAGCAACAAACACGGGAAAGCCAGCTTTACAAGAGCAAGTAATGGGTGTAGATTTTCGATTCCATGATTACTGTCTGAAGTCTTCATCTTTTAGAAAAGACAGCTTACTTCCAAAATGTAAAAGGTTTGTGTCAGAACCCCTATCAGAGGACCATGGGTCATGCAGGGGTTATTGGACCCAACCATCGTGGTTGAGGACTTTTTCTCCTAATGTCCGGGGGCCCAACCTACTATGGATTCTGAGCAGCTGGGCCATGTATCCGTTCTGCACTTCACTCTCAGTGCTAGATGTGGACAAGCAGTCAAAGGCTCCCGCAGAGGGGGAAGTATGAATACAGATTAGTGAACACGAGAGCACGTAGCAGTGTCAATAAAACAATGGCCAGTCAAATACTTATTTTTATAATAAAAAGAAGTATTTTATTTCTCACTCAAAGCATTGAAAGAAATGTACAACATGGATAAAAATAAACACCTTATATTTGGCTTTCGGGGTTTTTGTGTTTCTCTGTTACATCAGCTTTTCGTAATGTGTTTGGAGTAATTCCACACTCATTGGTGGCCTCATCCTGGGAATACTCACTAGTAAGCCTTAACTCAGACTCTTAGAAAGTAGTCAAAAGTGTTTTGGTTCTGTAGCGAGTTACCCAGGGCCTGATAGGCTTGTAACCAATCTTACCCATTTCAGCAGTGAGGAAACATGTGGCATCTCAGCGGGTAACCCATCTGCAGACACTCGCAAAGGCTCCAGTCCTATTTGGAAAGTTGGCTGGACTTGGGAAGCGCAGCAGCACCCAGCAAATGTAGGCTCTCATTTGAACTTACGAAGTCGATACCAGCAGCAATCGGAGATGCTCCGGTTCTCCTTCTGCTTGGTAAGATCCATAGAGAGGAGGAGCTGGATTCCAGTGCTCCCAATCGGGGTCCGAGTGATGTAGCGATGCTCCCAAGGTGTCCTTCTCGGTTCATAGGGGCAGATCGGGTGCAGTTCCTTGTGACTTCACAGTTCCTCACAGCACTCTTGATGCCTGCAGCCCATCCTGGCATACAGAGTTCTCGCAACACTACATACCAAGTCTCCAGCCCTCACCACATGGTAGTCTGTACCAAGGCGACCCTAACTGGCATACGGAGTCACCGCTAAGGTTCTGCACAGACTTCGTGCCTTGTTATTTCTCAGTATTTTCTACAGCAGGCCCTCCTGGCATATGGGGTCGCTGTAATGATGCAGCACAGACTTTTAATCTGCCCTCGCAGAACTCTGCTTATGGCTATCATCAAGGAGGCCCTCTTCTGGCATACAGAGGTCACAAACTTGAATCCGCACCCAAGCAACAGCTGTTTTTTCACACTGGGACTCCTTGAGACAGAGCTCCTCACTGGATCTCACTCCTTCCAACGCTCTCCTCTTCTTCACAGGGCATACTGGTCTTGGCAAACAGGCAGGCAAATGTGGCTCTAGGCTCCAGAGCAGGTGTTTTTGGTTTCCCTGAGTGATGTCTCGTCACCCAGCAAGGAGACTAGCAGACATTGGCCCCCAGTCCTGGTCACAGGCAGGAGTCTTGTAGAGCTTCTTCTCGTCACACAGCCAGTCTGGCTGCTTGGCCGATGTCACATTTTGGGGGTCTCAACTTCCCCTTCCTACAGTCCATTTCTAGACACCAATGTGATGTAGGGTCTGGATATTTGAAGCTTAATGTTGGGGGTTCTACTTCATTTGAAGTGTACACTCCTCCTCTTCAAAAACTATCTGTTACAGCAGGGACGACTCCGAAGCAGATAGCCCAACAACACAGGTCATGTCAGTAATTAGGGTTTACACATGGATGTCGGCCACAATAATTGTGCATCAAACATTTCATTCTAGGCTCGTAGCCCTACTCTTAATGGTTCTCTTACCAGCCCCATCTCCTTCCGGATATGCGTCCAGGCCCCTGAAATCAAAGAACACCCTTTGAAGTATACAGGGAATGTTTCTCTCTCTCTCTCACTCTGTTCTGCTCACACGAATGTACGGGGGGCTGTGGGGGGGGGAGCCCAGTCAGGCAGAGGCTTCCTAAAATAGAATCTTGGGTTCTCCATGTAAGGTACCATCACAGGCACACTTGCATTCAGGGTAGGCGCACACAGTATCCAGTACTGTTACCTCCATGTTTTGTCCCACCTCAGGCACACATACCTTCAGCACACACATCCCTCTGTGCACACTGCTCACTACTGTAGCCTTTCTGTATTGTGCCATTAGGTGCCACTTGCAGTCACACACTCAAGTCATCACACACATTCACCATGTGCGTGCTGCACAACATTATACATCTTGCAGGCACACATACACCCAGTTCATGTATTCACCATGCACGCACTGGACAGCATTAAATCTCCCATGTAATGTACTTCTCACAGGGATATATACACCCTGTACATGTACTCCCCATGCATGCACTGCACAGCACTGCTATATACCTGTATTGTATCCTTCCCAGGCACCCATACATCCAGTGCAGATTCGCCATTCCTGCACTGCTTAGCACTTCATATCTAACTGATGTAAGCCAAGGTTGAGTTAAGCACACAGCAGCATAACTTTTAAAAATGATGAATGAGTCTGTAGTCTTCACTCCAGTGACACAGGTTAATAAGAACATGTTTACTCCTATTGATCGCTAAACGGTATGCTGCCACCATCGCGTTTGTGCTGCTTAACCCCTTCGACGCGCATGACAAAGCCAGCTCGTCATGGGCGTTACCTGCGCTACGCGCATGACGAGCTGACTTTGTCACGTAACGCGCGATTTTCAAAATCTCAGCGCGCAGCGGGAAAACCCGCTAGCGCGCATGCGGTTAACTCCTGGTTAAAGCAGAAGCCTTTCACCTCTGTGTGTAGCGCTTTGTGTGCCCCTTCTGGTCCCACAAGACAGCAATCTGTGAGATGGGCCTATGTCATGGTGCACATGCATGATCTGTGTTTACCTATGACATCAAAAATCAGCATTGGGTATCCAGGCAGCAGTACAGTTGGGCACTCAGGGCAGTGGTACAAGTCCTTTGCCATGCAGAGGACCTTTCCATCCCAACAATTTGTTTGCCCTTTTCTCAGCTCCTCATGTATCTACCAAGACAAAGGGACACTCTTTTTTTAAATCCTATTTTGGTTTTTATGCTTTGATATATTTTCTTATTTGCCTATTCCTTTTTCCTGCATTTCTGTTCTAATCCATAGGGAGTGAAGTAATCTGCTGGTTATTTTGATCTGAAAGGCCAGAACGTTCCCATGATGATCTGGAGACCGTGTTTTACATGTTAATCTGCAATGAGCAGCACTTGGGTTCAAGCTTTCTTCTCTTATGCTGATGCAAGAGATGCTCCAGTTAATAGAATTGGCAGTTCATCAGCTGATTGAAAGTCCAGTGGTTGTATTATTTAGTTTAGCTCCACCACATTGTCACATTACTGGAGGTGGCTGCTGTCTGGTATCACATCCCTGGCCAACTCAAATTTCACAAATGGTTGCAGATCCACTACCTCACATGTCCACCTATTGGGCACAGTTACTTGTGGTTCTTCCATTATTTATTTCCCCTCATTGTTAATCTTGCACCACCCCCATGCCAGGCCTTGCATCTTCTTTTCTGCGCTAAAACATTTTATTTGAAGAATATTTTGCTTTTCTTTATGGTGATGTAACTTTGCAGACAGCAGATTGCTTTGATGCAACAATGCAATAAGTTATACATGCTCAAAGAATGGTAGAACTACCGCATATAGCTGGCAAATATGCTTGAACACCATCTATTCGATACCGAATGCAAAGAAGAGACCTAGGCTTGCACCTCTGTGCAGAGAGTGCGTGTTGGGTTTCACTTTGAAATGATGGCCTCATCTATTCAGGCCTTGACCGGTTTCTCCATCAGACACAATCCTTTTTTTTTAATGCAGTGCTTGTTGGTGAACCTGCTCAATTCCTCGCATGTTCCATAGCAGAGTGTGCAAAGAACACTTATGCTAATCAGTCTGAGAGCTGGTGAGACACAACCTCTGCTTTCTTTCCCCACTTTACAACAGTTTTTCAGTTAAAGAGAGCTTTGTGTCCTAACTTTGTGTCCTTGTAGTTCCTTTCGGTTTCCAAAAACATGCCTTTGTGCCTGATGTTGCCTGGTCTCTTACTGGGACCAGAGACACTAGACTCAGTGGTACATATTGCTGCCAGTACGGACTGCTTCGCATTAATAGGTTGGCTCTGAAATTATTACTACAGCTGAAAGCCCTGTTCTGCCTAGTGAGTCAGAAGAGGTGGTTTTCTGTGCTCAACACCATCAATTGGATTTTATAAAACGAAAAATCAGAGGCTCGTCTACCTTTTTTGTTTTTTTTAGAGTCTTTTGGCTGCCTCCTGCTCTAGGCTAGGGCATTTAGCTGTACACTACTCACATTCTGGCAGTCCAGAAAATGTATGTTGATGAGTTGAGCTGGCAGTCTTATGTCCTGCATGAGCTGAAGCCTTAAGACCTTGGCCTATGCTCTTTCTTAACTTTTGTTTCTCTCTTCCACATTGGCCAGAATGTGCGATCTTTGTTTCCTTGATGGGAAGAAAACTTTACATGTTGGGGACCACATACTTCCTGCAGTCCTCTGGCTTATTCTTTCATCTCTATCCCCCATCCATCCGAAGGTTCTGTTGAAAGTCATGGAGTAATTCTTCTGCCTGCACTTTCTCGTGCATAACCAAGGGATGCCCATCTCCCCCAGCAGCTGCTAAGCCTGGTAGCATTCTACCTGAGGCTCTAGTTTTTGCCTTTTATTTTGGAAAAAAAATTAAAAAAAATACTCCTCTCCTCCAAGAGGCCAGAATGTTGTCATCTTGAGTGCAGTAAAGGAAAAGGCAGTCTGAGTTATGCTATTGAGCTTTTTAGAAGTCTTTTTTCAATTTAGAAATTCCCTGGCCTACGGTTGCCTTTTTATCTTCCTTAGTCATTCATGGCATCCAAGTTAATTATGTATGTATTATGTGGCAACCATTATCACCAACAGTAATCCATATTTGGATAATTTTTCTTTTCAAAATACATTGTTTTGATGGGCTTCACTGTTTGTTTCCCTCTCTGGAGTCTGTCATTTCTCTGTGAGACCAGTAAGTCAGTTCACTTCATGATCCAGCTCTGGAAGGGTAGCTCCACAGCATCACTCTCCACCTGCCATCCAACAGTAATCTGGGCAGACCAGGTTTTGCTTAATTGGAAAATATCCCTATCAGGGACTGTAGCCTTTCACTGTAGGCTTCTAAATGACCACCCTTCTCTATCCACCTCTGCCACTTGAGCCAAACCCACCTCCTCCATTTATCTAGACCAGGATCACCCATAGTGCCTTACATGAGGGTGGATATCTCCTAGAACTAGGAGTGAATAAGCCATTAGGCAGCAACCGTAAGGCCCCTTTGTGCTCCTATAGCTAAGGAAACCTGCTGTTACCAAGCAAATACGTTATTTAGGGGAGTGCTTGTCTGTGGGAGGCAAACCTATACGCTGCATGAAACTGCCTTACCCATGTTATTTTTCCATTAAATGAAATCCGGTCACTATAGGTTTTGGTGGTTAGTTTTCCATGTTTGGTGACGTGCAGCATTACTATAATTGTTTTGGTGGTAAAGAGTTTACTGTTATATAATAATGCTGGCTCACATAAGTGAGTACACTAGACACATTCATTATTGATTATCAAGTTAATGCTGTTGCCACGCACTTTTGCTCAAAACGTTTGGACTCCGTGCAGTGGGTATTTCATTGACTGGCATCATCTAATTGCTATCTCTGCACAAAATCTTGCTGCTATATGTGCACGTGTGGTTCTACCTGCATCTCAATTTGCACAGAAGGTGGGCAATGTCAAGTAGTGTATTAGAAAAAGAAAAGAAGAACCCTTTTATTTGGCCAAGCAGATGTACTCAAGCAGTTTTTACTACACCTAAAGTCTCTTTAAAAAGACATTCTCTCCGATGTTCCTGTCAGACTAGCTGCCTTCCTCCCAACCCTCTTTTCTCAAGCACATGGCAGGTGGGCCAGCTGCTAGTGTCCAGAGAAAATAAAAATGTTTTTTCATGCACACAGCTGTAGGGAAAAATTACAGTAGACCGTGAAAATGTCTTTAGAGCAGGCATTTTAGAGTAGCACTGCAGGTGACCTTCTGTTTTCATGTACACCATTTCTGCTCCTAACTCTTACATGAAACTTGTAGTTCATCTTAGCACACTGGTCAGTTGAGCCACCTCTTTGTCCCACCATTAAATGATTATAGAAATGACATTTGAAAAGCTCTCAGCTTAGCATTTCTTCTGATGGACAATCTGCAACATATACTCGAGGTACATTTAGAAAGACGTGGTGTGCTTCACAGTGAAACACCTTAGGTGCTCCCATCATGGGATTTTTATTCATATTCTTACAGTACCATAGAACCTCCCCCTTATCAGAAGCAATCTTGTACCTATACCCCGGACTGCCCCGACCCCCACTACCACTTCCCTCCCCGGTCTGGCGGGGTTCTTCATCAACTGCCGATCGGCAGTAAAGCATGCCGCCGATGTCGCTGCTCTCATTCTGAACAATAACACTGACCTACCATCCTAACTGAATCATGGCTTAACGATGCATCATCCCCATGCCTCGGCCTCTTAGTCCCCCCAATTTTAACATTACCAGACTCGACAGACCACTTAACAAAAAAGGTGGCGGAATTGCTTGCATCTATTGCTCTAACCTCCTTGTCTCAGAGCTCTCAACAGATACCACTGATTCCTGCGAATATCTAGCCCTCTCAGTCTGGAGCAACACCACCCTCCTGTGCAACCTGCACGCTTTTTACCACCCCCCAGGCAATAACAATCAATTCACGGACTACCTCATGGAAATTATCATGGCTAAGAACTCCCCCAACTCCAAAGACCTCTTCCTTGGGGACTTCAACCTGCACTGGAATGACCTTAAGGATCCTCATGTCAATGCCATTAAAGACCTCATGGCTGATCTAGCCCTTGCCTACTCCCTACCCACTCGAAAAGGGCTACTCTCGACTGGATCATCTCTAATATGAAAACTGTCAAGCTCATATCCACCGACCCCTGCGACTGGTCAGACCACCATGCCATCGCCTTTCTTCTACCCTGCACCCTCAAAACATGGGCTCCTCAACCTGTGCTCCCAAAACGCTGGGTCAGACACCAAAAACCTAGACCTAATTGAACTTGAGTCACATTGCAAATCCGACCTTCCCCCCCCTCCCCACATCACCTCAGCCAGTGACCTCAATGATCACTACACTGTTTCGAAGTCGAACATTTTGGATGACCTTGCCCCTCTTAAACTAAAAAGGACTCAAGTCAAAGATAGAAACCCATGGTTCACTGGCTCCCTCATGACGAGAGAAGATCCCTCCGTCAAGCCGAAAGAATCTGGAGACAGCACCCATCGACAGATCACCTGAAACTTCTTCGCCAGGCCAGAAATGCTTACAACAAAAACATCCTCAATTCAAAAAAAGAGTTTATCAGAGCGGAACTGGAAATGCTCAGAACAGGCCTCGCAAACTCTTTGAGATGATCAAACTCCAGTTGAACAAACTGTCCAAAACAGCGAAAGAAAAACCCAAGTCTCTTATCCTCAGAAGATTTCTCCTCGTTCTTCGCAAACAAAATCATAACCTTAGATGCCAAACTCAAAGCGGCCTCACTCCCCCCACCAAACACTGACCATCCGCCTCCTCCATCACTGCTACTGACACTGACCTCACCCAAGAACCTAGCGCACTGGTCTGAATTCTTACTCTACGATGAAGACTCCGTCGCAAATATGCTCTACTCCTTAAACCCGAACAACCATTTAAACGACCTGCTCCCCTCGAACTGTCTTGCGACGATTACCAAATCCATTATTCCTTGCTGGACCACGATTATCAATGCCTCTCTCAGGCAGGGATCAATACCAATCTCACTGAAAGCTGGACCAGTTCTCCCTATTCTGAAAAAGCCATCGCTGGACCCAGCCTCCCCTGAACACTTTAGACCAATCTCCAACATTCCCCTCTTAGCAAAAGTGTTAGCTGTATGTGAACACACTTTTCCAAGTCACCACATCAGCAACTTCCATCTACTCGATGACTGCCAATCCGGCTTCCGGCCAGGACATAGCACTTAAACCACCATGCTCCACGTCGTCGATGATGCTCTTCAAGCCCTGGACCAAGACAAAACTTGTCTCCTAATCCTCCTGGATCTATCCTCGGCCTTCGATACTGTCAACCATGAGATGCTACTCGAACGTCTCAAACTTAGGATGGGTTTAGAAGGCACAGTACTCGACTGGTTTAGTTCCTACCTCCAAAACCGATCTCAGAGATTCCTAATCAATTGTGAACTTTCCTCCTCCTCCATGGTCACCGTGGGAGTCCCTCAAGGATCAACGTTGTCCCCCACCCTGTTTAATCTCTATCTAGAACCCCTTGCTGAAATCCTCCGCAATGCAAATATCTCCTTCCATATGTACGCTGATGATACTCAGATCTACATAAAAATCTCATCTCTTGCGGAGATCCTCACCATGAATGAGGCCCTCAAGTTGACCGTCCGTTGGCTAGCCTCAAACCAACTCAAACTCAATGCTAACAAAACTGAGTTCCTTCTAATCTCCCCGCCCAAGAGCAACTCTGAGATACAGACTTGGATCAAAGCTATCACAGCCCTAAACTGTTCCCCGACCATAGTGGACTCTGCCAAATCACTGGGAATCACCTTGGATTACAACCTAAACATGCGAAACCACATCAACTCAATGGCCAAATCTGCCAGATTCCACCTGAGTTACGTATGGAAACTGAAACCATTTCTAGCCGCTCCCGACCTAAAACTAGCAGTCCAATCTCTAGTCATCTCTCGGCTGGAATATGGCTGCTCCACGCTCTCTGGTTTACCCAAGATCACTCTGGCACCCTTAAAAGCCTGCCTCAATGCAGCCGCCAGACTACTTACGGGCTCTAGAAAATTTGATCACATCACCCCTCACCTGAAAGCGTTGAACTGGCTCCCTCTCGAGGCTAGGATTCACCTCAATTTGGCATGCATCACGCACAAGACCCTACACACCAACTCCCCTGCGTATCTTGCACAGAAGCTCGCGATAACTGGAGGAAGCAGAAACTCTCGATCGGCAAATACCTTCCTACTCCGGCCTGCACGTTTTTAAGAAAAAAAAAACTACAATCGCTCTTTCAGCGGGTCTGCTCCAAGAATATGGAACGCCTTCCCGCCTGACATTAGAAGTATCCACTCCCTGGCACGCTTTAAAAAAGAGTCTAAAGCCTTCCTCATGGCTAAATTCCTTGGCTAACCCGCTCCACAAGCACCTAGAGACTTATTACCTTTGTGATACCCTATTCTATTGTATGATCCTTGACTCTGTAAAGATCACCGTGTTATTTTTCTCTTTTTTCTTTTTTTTTGCCAGCCTCGTAATGTAAAGCACCCATGCACTTTCCTCCCTAATGTATGACCATATATTCTGTAAAATGTTCCTATGTACCTTTGCACCCCCTCCCTCCTTGCACATACCCCTTTGACTCCCTGCCTACCATATGACCCTTGTTTCTGCATATCCCCCCGATTTATTGCTATCATTTGTCAACCGATCTTTCTGTATTACTCTTTGAACCTGTAAAGCGCTCGGATACCCTCACGGGTCAAGTTCGCGCTCTATAAAACTTTAAAATAAATAAATAGATGGCTTTCTACAGACATAGCATCAGCCTGCCTTTTCAAAGCTTTTTTTATTTTACGCTATTCATGTACAATTAACATTGCCCAGTCATTGGGGTATAGACACCTCCCCTTTCCACCACACAGCACCTATTAAGAAGAAAAGTCATATATGATTTGGAAAATGGAGCCTTCTACATTCCTAAGAGAAGAAAGACGACCATCTCACCGCACACTACGAAAGCTGTACCAACTACAATTAAGACCATTCTGCGGATCAACTGCGCCTAGATGGGGCCAGAGCCACCATACTAATAAGATGATGCCTAGGAAGTTTATAGTACTGAATAACTCTTACTTAGACTCCTATCTGCTTAGGGCTTCTCTACAAGATTACACCTCATCTAATTGTCCTGTATTAATAAGAGCAGCTTCCTACCACTTGCTCAAATATAGGCTTGTGTTCCACAGAAATCTTCAAAGACCCTGTAAAAACCAGAGTAATCACTCCCAGAGTGGCAATGAAATTAAAGTCAGCAGACCAAGAAAACATTGTTAATTTGGGGGCATTGTACCACTAAACTCTCTTGTTGTGTGCACTGCAAGGAAAATACATTTTAAGCATGGCACATAGCTCATTCCACTTGCTGACATGGAGAGCATGAGGAGTGATGCATTTGGAAAAACTTGTCCCCTTGAGAGCATCTACCTAATGACACTGCTGATTCCATGGAAAGGTTTGTCGAGTATGAATGATACCATTAGGAGTAGGTGAAACAAATTATCAAAAGTCTCCTACAGATGCTCAGCAAGATGACAAAGAAGATTGTAGAAGACGGGAAAGTAATCTCCTATGCAATCCTCAGGTGTGCTCTTAATGCAGCGGATACACCATCTAAACACATGAATAGGTGTTTCAGTTACACTATAATGCTTGGCTATAGTTCATAATGTTGGGAAAGATAAAAAAAGATATGGACACAGCATGTGCATGTATCCAGCTAAGTAGAAAAGATTTGTACATTACTGTAAAGATTTTGACATGCAACTTGTAGCGGTCGTGGGTTTCGTGCAAGACCATCAGAGATCAGGGCTTCAGAAGCACTGTCCACTGTTCCTTCACAGACGTAGAAGCCACAGCCATCATTTCAGGAAGCCTAGCAGCAAGAAACCAGGGCAGAGCACAACATGCAGATTTCGGGTCATGGGCTGCTCAAACAGAGGTCAGAGGCACTTGTGTTAACAAGCATTGACATACCCATCTTTCCCCTCTCCAATCAACCAACGCCTGTGGGGGGAGAAAGGGATTATACCTCCACCAATAAGAGGAAATCTCAGACCAGTGGGTGTGCACCACCATCACCCAAAGTTAATGCATAGAACTTCACACCACCTCTCCAAGCATCTGAACCTGACAACAGTAAACTTTGCATGGTACACTTGGAGGAAGTAAATGCACTGGTCTTTAAAGGAGTGATAGCCGCTGTGCCAACTATCAGCAAGGGCTTGTATTCTATGCTTTCTAATTCCTAATCCCCAAGAACAAGGAAGCACTGTGGCCCATTCTCAGTCTACGAGCGCTGACCGGCTACGTTACGTCGACCCATTTACTCAGTGTCCTCCTATTGTTCACTTTGGGAGACCATATGGCCTCCCTAAATCTTAAAGAAGCCTTCATCCCAGGGTCATCCCAGGGTCACCATGAGTATGTCGGGATTATAGTAAGTGAAGTTCAACACTAGATCATAGTGCTACCATCTGGGGTCACGTCGGAGTGTTGCAAAATGTCTAGCCATGTTGGCAGCACACCTCTGGCAGATTAACTTTAATTTCTTTTGATACCTGGATAAGTGGCAAGTAAAGGGAACTAGTCATGCACAATGTCTCACCTACACCCAACAAACCATTTTGCATTGATCTATATCTTGGGATCAATGCAAAAATACACCTGTGTCTTTAATATACTCAAGTGTTCCTAAGTGCCACACTCAATTCAATTACAGGCAAAGTTTACCCCACCCCAGAGAGTGATGGTATTTCATATACTTCTACCCTTTTCTCAGACACTGTGACAGTGAGAATGATAGCAATGCTGGGGTGATGGTGCCTTGTATTGCTCTAGTCCCAAGTGCAATGTTACAACGTGCGCCCCCTTCAAAGAGCACCTTTCCAGTCTGGTCACAAATGAGTCTGAAAATTGAGACGGTCTAGTATTGGTAGAGCCCTGTGTTCCCCAGAAACTGCAGTGGTGGAATGTAAAGAACGTTTTTGCTGGACCGGTCATTCCTTAAACCACACCAGCTGATGACCAGCAATACAACCTCCTCCCTTATGGGTTGAGAAGGTCACGTAGGAGATCTCGCAACCAAATGGCCAGGGGTCCTTGCAGCAGCATTCCTGCCACTGCAGTGTGTTGGGAATTATGGCAGTAGAGTTAGACCTTAGAGCTTTTCAAGCAAATTTTACATAAGGTGTTTCTCATCGGAACACACATGACCACCCTTTATTTCATCCAGAAACGAGAGGAAGAAAGCAGTGGTGTAACAATAGGAGAATTCTAAATATACTTTGAACAGTTGTGTGAATACAGTCGAACTATTCTGATGTACATACCTCATAAGAAACCAGATCTATAGTTGGTCACACACTCCATCAGGGAGGAGATGAGTCGGTACCAAAAAGCGACATATTTGCATTTTTTATTGCATTTAATTAGTGTTGAGGGCTGGATGCAAGGGATGTTGGCTTCTACTTTTGACAGTTCGAGGAAAGGAAGAACTCTTAAAGAAACCACAATGTCCCCTTAAGGATGAGAATCATTAGAGTGGCATGGTCCTCGGAAGGAGCCACGAAACAGGAGAGGTGCAGTAGCAGAAAATACCTTTGAAGTACCATTAGCAAGCAGAGTGAAGATTGAACCTGAAACAGGAGCTAAGAACGCTGCAGGAGCAGGGTCCTGTACTTAACAGACAAGAAAAAGGAATAGAAGGGCACTGGAGAGAACTTGGCATTCCCAACAGAAATGAATTTGATGAAGAGACCTTTGATTGCATTGTGATTCAACCTGTCCTAACCTGGGCTTTTTATATGTTAGAAACAAGATATGATGTCTGAAAGAGTTTGCCATCTTTGACTAGGAAACTGGGGCTGATTACATGATTACATGTGCCATCTTTCATTGGGGAACAAAGGGCCTTTCCTGAACTCGCCAGAATATTCTTAAAGGATAAAGTATGCGTGACAACGTATTGCCCAATTGTCAGAACCTGTGTATAGAATTCAGCACGGCCAAAATCATCCTTCGTGCATGCCCCATGCTAAATCCCTTGAGACATTGATTGCACCAAGCAGGGAAAAACGGGCTGAGAAAAAGTAGTGAGAAACTGGCTTCCAGAAAGAAGGGTCTGTTACTTCAAGTCGGCCCTTCAGCAGCTATAACCTAGATTACACCTACAATCCCTGTAGGATCTTTAATTACAGCTCTGCCCCCCCCCCCCTAACATCCCACTACCACTGCCAGCAAGTGTGGTGTCTGTCTCCCACACTGTCCAGGCTGCCTTGAACGCTGGTGAGAGTGGCTCGTTGACTCTATCCAGGGTTCAAAGTCCCCAGTCATCAGGAGAGTACAGTGAGTGAACTGCAGTTGTTAGAGAGTGCAAAGAACAACATCCTACAAATGTTTTGTGCACCATGTTCATGGCCATGAGTAGTTTGTTGCCCATCCACAGTCCTCTTCAATACGTATAGCTGGAAATTGCGTGTTTCACATAAAGCGAATACCTTGATGGAATGGCCTTAGCTGTGAAGTGAAAGGCTTGTAATACATACATGCATGCCTAAACTGGTAGACCAATGGATTTTTCCAAGGTCCATGCGATACGATCTCATTTTGGTATACAACTTACTGCTATGGTTGCTGGGTCCTGGGCAGTTAGTAATTTGGGTTGTTCCTGTCCACAATATACAATAAGGAGGAGTTAACGGTGGTAAAAATTCGAACCTATAATTGCCTTACCTGATGCCTCTGTTTGATTCAGATAAAAATGAGAAAACTTTGAGTATTAGCTGTATATGGTAATGTATTTGCTTATCTAATTATAGATCATCATGTGAGTATCGAGAGTAGCAGTCCAAGTCTGCAAATTGTTAACTGTTATTGCATGTGGAGCCTACCCGAACAACATTTTGAGTTTTGTTAGTTATGCTTCCATACCCTCATTTCATACAGATGTAGACAGCTGGCATGCATCCTTGAACAAGTAAAATGAAATTTTGTTTTATTGCAAACCTTGTTACATAAACCTCGTGCTGATAGAGTGCAAGCCTGAACATAACATAATTCACTTTAAAAACTCCTCTCACTGTGCAGTCAGAAAGAAAAGTAAACACCAATCCCCATGTTGGAAGATTAAAACAGCCTGACATTTGACATCTGTCTTTGAATCGCCAAATGTTACAAGTTAAACACAGAATTTAAAGTCCTCTTTAGTTATTGCTTTGACTTTCATGACCAACCAAAATCAGCCTGTGACCCACTAGTGAAGGGAAGGGAAGATTTTAACATAGCAACATTGTCTAGAATGTAAACTAATTAGGGCTCAGAGGTGCCTGTTACTGATTATTAGAAGTGCAATCTGTTTGCCTGTTTGTATTCATACACGGTCAAGAAGACAAAAAAAGTGGTCTTTTGTTCGGCGTCCCGAGCTGTAACTAAGCTTTGCAGACCAGTCGGTCTGTAAGTATGCAGCATAGGAAGAGGGAATAAGACACACATGTGTGTAGCTGGCCCTTTCGTTTCCTTTGAGTCGCCTTCATTATAATTGTAAATTTGGATCTGCTAAAACTATTTGTGGAACAAAAATTAATAATCTTCCTATCCTCGCTTGCTTGTGATTTTTGCATTAACTTGCTAGTTAAATGTTTTTTCTCAAGAATAACTTAACCATTTTCTCATCTGTAGCAACTGGTTGTTCGCATATTAGCAGACAAACAGTTTGATGAAGCTGTGGAGAACCTATGTATCCCATGGTCTTAATCGGTCAACTTCCACATAGTCAATACTATGACTAGGATAGTTGGAAATGCTGGACACAGAATGAAATAAACATCAGAAAGTCAGTTACAAAAAAACATTGGCTTTAAACATTGTTGCATTGTATATGGCTACTTAATAGAATGCTAAAATCCGACATGTATCCTATGTGCCTTACAATTTTGTGGGTCTGTAAATGTTACAGGGTACAGACATGGTCTGGCCAGTCCTACGGAAATTAAGTTTCTCCAGTTCGATGTTTCCATTGATTAGTTAGTCCACTATGGCCCCTGTTTCACGACTTGCTGATCTGTTTTCACTAGGATACTGATGAAGAGTCTAATTCTTAGGTAGTAATAGTCTAGAGAACATTTTAAAGACACACACACACACACACACATACACACCATGGCACACCACACCCCACCCCACGGCTTGTACATAATACCTTACATATGGTAACACTTGTACCAAACATTCTCCTTCTAGCAACCTCTTACTAATTCAAGCTTGAATTGTTAAATCATTCTCTTTTTTTTCTTGACTTCAGTCAATGCTCATTTTTCCAATCTGCTAAATGTCTAAGTGTTGTCAAGAAGGCAAGTGTATCTAAAGATATAAAAGACAAAAATCCAATATTCACATGCTATATAGAAAAGACAAAAAATAAGTATTTACATGCCAGACATGCCAAATGCTTGCTAAACTGAAAATGTTTCCTGAATGCATTTTAGGCGCATATTTATTGGTCGTTGTATTTGACCTTCATTCTCGAGCTGCAAGAAGTTTACCAATAACATAAGCACATAAGCCTTTCAAGTAACGGGACATGTAACATTTGTGTGTTTTATTTTAATGCAAGTTAAATATAACCAACAGACAACGGATGGCATTTAAATATGTTTGATGCTCTGCACCTGTTAATGTTATTAAAGAGGGAGACACTTCCTTGTTGCTTAGGATATCTTGGTGTGCTTCAGTATTGTCAACTTTCACTAACTTTCTGTTTCTGTTTTAAGGTTGATGAAAAGAATGACGGAGTAGGCCAAGAGCAAGGAGCACACCACGATGACCACGGAAAAGACGAACATGATGAAAACTATGAAGAAGATGAAGACGAAGGAGCAGCAGTTGGAAAAACGAATCGCAGAGCGGAAATGTGATGTGTTGAATGAGGAATGACGTCCAAACGAACTTCTGAAGATGCCAGTCTAGATTTTACCTACTGACCTTAAGATCTTCAATTCATGAATTGAAGTTGGACTTTTTGTTTAGTTTATACAATTCAGATATATGCGTTATACAGATTCAGATCTCTTTTTATACTAGATACCAGGTTCTTTTATATAGAAACTGCATGTAAAGAAAGGGACGGACTTGGAATTTTTCCTGTAATCATGCTGTCCTTATTTGATGGTTGGTTACATTTTAAGTTAGCAGCACACTAATTTCAAATTTAGAGTGGTTTTCAACAGTAGCACTATTGATGGAATCCACAGTCTGCGGTCATCCGAAGAGGAGAAACTGAATACGTTGATACAGTGCAGTTCTCAATAACTTGCAGCCATACTCTTGACGAAGTCTGAATGGATGGACTGTCATGAAGCACAAAGCAGTTAGTGCCATTTGCAGTTTGCATCATAACTCAATTGTGCTGTTTGAAAGGACACTCAAGATCTGCCTCGTCTAAAGTCTACCTTTCAGATGATCATTAACTGGAAACCGCAAGTTAAATAGATGAGCAAAGAGTTAGGTTTAACATTCTAACTTTTCATTTGAATTGCATAACCTATATTGCTTGTGTTGTTCAAAAGTGCATGTTTAGTAATGGCAAACTAGCTGCAAGAAGCAGATTGGGTACGTAAAAGAATGCCCTGATAGGACAAACCAATCTGTGGCAAACCACAGGAGTACTGTAGTGGTAGAGCATTTTTTTCAGAATGTCTTTCTTCTCAGATTTCAGTGCCAAACTCTTGAATTGAGATACTTTGGGAGAGACGGTCAGCTGGTGGTACGTGCTTGAGTGATAAACCAGAGATGCTACTGTCTCTGGTGCTGTTATTAAAGCCCCTTAAATCTGGTTAAGGATAACCAGTATCCGGCCTAGCATCATTATTTAAATAAATGCAGTGTTCAAGGTATTCTACAGGTGCAAAGTAGACTTGTTGTTGTTAAAGTTCATCTGAAAGTTTTATGAGCTTTTGTCCATATAGTCCTGCCCAATGATTGTGTTCTAGGCCCCCGTTGGCAGAAAACAAGAAGCTTTCTCATATTGCTTGCCAAAAGCTGCCTAAATTCGTGGGCCCCATTTTTTATTTTAACATCGGGCCCTTCTTGAGTTCCATTTTGCAACCATCAATGTTCTGTTGTGCTCGACTTTGAACATTTTTGGGCATTTATTGACTGCATTTCCTTTTGATGTTCAATGACCCATTTTATAATGTCCTCTTAATTGGTGCTAATTTTGTGCAGTAGCCACTTTAACAAGATGAACTTCAGCCTCACAATTTTTCAACCAAAAGCCCCATGGAGCTGTCTGCTCTCCGATATTGGAAGACAACATGATATCTGCTTATCTGCTTATGTGCCAGACAGACTGATTAATATGAAGGACCATGGCAAATGCTGAGACGTGGGTGCTTTAGAAGATGGATCACCAAGACTGTTCAAAGTGCCGTCTTCAGAAGCCTATAACGGACCATTATATTTGGGTGCAAATGTGGGATACGTACGTTCCCAGTTCACCACTAGACATGTAAAGGATTACAATTTTTATTTTTTTATTTTTTAAAGTTGATTAATTCTAAATTGAAAAACTGGTCATAATTTGATATCACATCTTATGCAGTGGTTAGTTGAGCAAGGTTGTAACCAAGTAAACACGAGGGAATCGGAAGCCCATATCTCTCACTGGTGCAATATGTGCAACAGAAGTAAGCCTTTGATTCTGCAGGCAGTCACTGGTCACTTTAAGAATAGAGCAGTATTGCTGAAAACATCATCCTGACCGCTTCCCTCTTGCCTACATTTTTAACATAGGATAAAAGATGGGGGAGCGAAATGTTGATTCATGTAGATCTATCAAAGTTAAACATTTAGGTTCATTTTCTTTGTCTTGCAGAAGGGAATTTTGAAGGAGTCCTGTGCCTTGCATTACGTTCAGTAATGTCCTTATTTTCTTCTTGATATGAATGTCCTATTCGCATTCTTCATACAGATATTTTCTTGCATGTATTCAGGTAGTTTGGCTGCCATGAAATTAGGTGCATTGGTTATGTCTGAATCGTTTCCTCCTTTTCTGGAATTTTATAATCACATTGGGTACTGCACCTACACTTATGTGGCTAATGTGCTTTAGTCTTAGTTATAGTGATCTTGATGCAACACATTTTTTTATAACTGCAAATAGGCAGCACAGAGTAAAACTTTTTCCGAAAGCTCAGATTTTGCAAGAAGCACTTTTCTGTATACGTTTCATCATTGATCATATTTCAACACCTCAAAAGTGTGTGTAGACCAACATATCAAAGCCATGTCCCAGTAACTTAGTAATTATGTTGTCTCGCGTTCTCTTTCTTTATTTAAATTTTTAGTTCTGATTGTCCTATTGTGCTGTCTAACCAAATTTGTTTTCTACCGGGAAGCATTTGTGTTAACCTGAATGTTTTGTCTTGAGGAATACTTCCTTTAAACTGGTTTTTGGTGACAGTTTAATATTTCCTTTTAAGCGAGCTCCCATGAATGAGAACTCCGATAATGCCCCCCCCGGGTCTGTCTTACACCCCTGTATGATATCTAAGCTAGTGTTTCTCCTGTGATCAATGCATTTCATATTGAGAAACTATAACAAGTTTACATACCTCCTTCATTCACCACTGAGGATGCAAAATATTAAATGTATTCGTTATTTGGGCAAGAATGCTACTCATGACGCTCTACCTGTCAGATTGTTGATTATTATTGGGATGTTGACACTAGTCTACCAAAACAGCTTTAGTCCACTTTCCAGCATAGTTCCTAAAATTCAAAAATTTCGGCACATGGCCATCTTATAAGGTTCATTTTAAAAGTTTATATTCATAGATAGACACTCCCTGGCCTTGCCTTTGTTTTCATATCTGAAATATTTCATTTTTTGGTGCAGTGCCCTTCTGTGCCTTCCGATGTTTTAGAGCATTGCCTCAAGCAGCCGTTGTCCTGTTAATATGATGAGATTGAAGGCACAACATTTATAGTCCATGTACATTTGTCTTCCGACTGATCTTACATGAATGTCTGTACATTAAGGATAAGTTTGACAAAAATCCCAGTCCCAGCTGCACAATAGGTTTTCTCTTCCAAAGAGGGCAGTGATCCCTCCATTTTATTTAGTCTTGTTTAGAGAAACAAGAGTCCCCATAATTGACCCTCTTTTTTTGCACTTTGGTGAAACAATAATGAGCAAGGTATGTCTCTAGTTCAGTAGAACATTTATGGTGAAATTGCTTTGGTAAGATTGTCAGGGGCCCATCTTTTACTTGTGTTGTCTGTATGTCGAAGGCTAATTTGTATTTACTTTGTGGTTCCAAGTAATGCTTCCTCCATTAACCAAAGACGCCCAGGGCTTCTGGTCTGCCCATGGTATACAATTTCTTTTACCATTAATGAAAAATCCTACAGCAATGTTGTTGCTCTTTTAAGGTGGTCTCTATACAGCCACGTTCAGAAATGGTCTACTGAAAAAAGTCACGCCATGAGACTTTCCACGGTCTATGTGAGTTAAACTATTGCTGTTCTTACAAAATCTGTCTTTCCAAATGTGTTAAGACAAAACTGAAATGATGCTGAAACCTTTCTATAGCCCATGGTTTTCATACGTTTCTTGTTTATGCATGTTTATCCCTTTCATTCCTTCTCGCTGCAGCCTGTATGCAGAATGAAGCAGTTGCCTTTCAAACTCCTGAAGTACTTAACACCAGTATGTCCTTGCCATTTTTCAGCGCCACAATTCCCTCTTTCATTTTCACTATCTGTAGATAGAAGATGAGTTTACAGATGCAGCCCAGTGCTGGGAAGTGTAAGTCATGCATTGGAATCTATCAGCAGACATCAAGAACCATTGACAATGGCAATAATGTGTCAGAATGTTTTTTTAGACTCCAATAACCCATCTATGTCAATGGCACAACGTTTTTCACTAGTACTTTGGTTCTTTTTACATAATTTGTTTTTCATTTTAGTCACATATCTTCCCCAGCCTCTATGTACTTAGAATGTGTGTGTCTTTTGTATTGCCTGGAATGCCTTGTTCTTAGTCGCTAAGGTCTCTGAAGCCATTCCCTAACCAGTGATGTTACCAAATTGTGCATATCCTTGTAAAGTCTGTTTTCCTTAATCTTTCTCACTACCTCTCTATACTCCTGACAACCTACAAACAGGTCCATGATGTGCACTACATTAATTTATCTCTCACATAGGATGTAAGATATGTAGCCCCAGGTGGGGCTTTTTTGTAACTTTGTTAAACTTGTTTCTCTTTGAGGGAAGATAAATGCCAGGTCCTCAGTAAAGATGAAATAAAAATTAGAAACAGGTACTAGCATCCAGTGAATTGCCTTCTTGGAGTTCATTTCTCAAAGCAGAATTGCTTGCCCCAAGTTTTCTGTACATGAATGATATGTAGTATTTTCCTGTTTATAAGAAATGCAGATTTTTGCATTGATTGCATTTTGTAAACTTCTTTCTGCGTTTTGAGATTTCCTTAAATAACAGCTGCATAATGTATAAACATGTTTATCACTGTAAAATGTATAATATGTACATAATCTCCAGAATATAAAAAATATTTTGGTAAATTAGTCTGTATTTTTATGTCTCATTTACAGAATGTAATTACTTTAGGCTTGAATAGGACTTTGGTTGCAATCAATAAAACTAGAATTGCAGGTCACTTCTTTTTAAATATGACTTCTGTTTTTCTTTTTAACCAATTAATAGTACTGGTTTGTATGCGATGCAACCCTGTGAGCCAGTATTGGCTAGCTAATATTTTCAAAACAATGTACGTAGCAGCTACATACATTTTTACCACAGTTTGAAATCCGTGCTAACTTTCACAGTGTTAGAACTGATACTTTCACATTGGAAGTGCATTTCTGTGACTTAATTTGCTCAAATTGACTATCTGCAATAACCAGTTTACTTACGTGAAGTTATGCATGAATCCACACTCGGTGTATTGTGCTTTCTTATTTTAACCACTGAGTCCTTTAAATATTGTAAAAGAAACCAGCGATAACACACGTGCCTAGACTTTTTTCAACTACTCCTGTTTACTGATGCACTACCGGTACTAAGCTTTACTCTCACTTTAAGCACCATCACTCGGTGAATGTTTTAAGTTTTGTAATACAGTTCCTGCTACCTCTTGAGCTATAGGTTTTGTGTTTGTGTGGAACTGGATTCACAGTGTGTACTTCCAGCCAGTTCATCTTGTTATTGCCTCCTTGGATTAGGATCAATAGGGGAGTGAACTAGTTAACTATCATTGATCATTCTCTGGAGTCTGATCTGTTCAGCTGTGGCTTATCTCTGGGAGTGTAAATGGTTGCTGTACCGGTGGCTATTATTAGAACTTGATGCACACTTTGTTAAAGTTGAGATGAAAGTCCCCATTTGATCATTTGTGCAGTTAATGTTTTGCCATGAAAGTGAACTGGCCTCTTCATCTTGGTGGTGAGAAAATCAATACTAGTTAATTCACTGATGCCTGTCCATCTTTGGCTATAGATTGTTTTTTTTTTATTGTTTTTTTTAGGCATTCATGCGCTTAGCCTTATTAGTCGAAGGCAAGCAAGTAAGGTAGTCTGAGAAAGTCCATAAGATCACCTTGCCAAAGAAGCATACTCCTTTGGGCTTCCCCTTTCCCAAAGAGTGAAAGGCACATCTGTTAGCATCTGTAGTTCCATTCACTACAATTGTCTTCAATAACAAAACTTTCCTTTGTGATGAGGTGATGAACGGTTTTGCAGTGGGGATATCATTATAAATGAGTGACCAGCATCCACAGAACATCCCTGGGACACACTTCTCCGTTCTTGAAATCCTTTATGATCTTATCTAGAGTGCATAATATTCTGTGATGCTTGAAAAGGTAGTCATTGGTCAACTTTCCTGCTTAGACAATCTGACATAGCTTGTTCCTATCTAGCTAAGGGAACCCCCGAGGCATCCAAATGTTCCTCAGCGTTTGTCAGTGCTAAAAAATAAAAATAAAGCACCATGGCCCATAACTATTAAATGGAGTACAGTGCCCACTGCCTCCGTCATGGCTGCACACTTTCTCCTCCGTTATTAATCCCTCTACCTGGAATGGACATGGAGTAGCATCTTCTTTCACTTCCTTGCACAGTCACAATTATACATCTGCTGGCTCCTTTACAGTGAAAGATGAAATGTATTGAAATATGTTGATGTCTCTTGGGCAGCTGGATAAAACAGCATATTTTGTATGCCATAAAGTTTTATATATATATATATATATATATATATATATCGTAGCAAATCTCCCTCTCACGAAGTAGATTGAGGTGACACAGCGGGGTTAAAAGTTCGCCGTTTATTTCATTTCCATCAGGCATGACTCGTTTCGGAATGTCCTTTATCAAATGCCTTTAACTGTGAAAAGTGCCACTGGTGTTTGCAGTTCCTTTGTCAATCCTTTATATTCTCCCATTCAACTGAAGTAGTTATGGGTGCCTGTAAAACGTTGCACGGAATCACCTATTGCCTCCTAATTAGGACTGCATCTCCCAGCATGCAGTGTTTCCATCACGCTGGCGGCTCCGTTAAGTCGGTACTTTTCTTTCTTCCCCCATTTGAGACCAGACTTGCAGCGTGTCCAGGCAGGAGCTGTTACACATGTTCTGGGCTGTGTGGTGTCCTTTTCCCTCACTCCCTGCCTTGCATTTCCATTGGCATCAGGGTCGGAGAGACTGATAAAGTAGCAGCATCCCTTCATTAAGGTATGAACTGCCAGTTGGCAGCGTTTCCTCTGATGCCTCCGTAGTGTGAGGCGGTCGGGGAGTCTTCGTATGAAAACTATCGACTCCCAAGAGTAAGGTTTTGTAATATATATATTTCACTGAAAAAACCATAGGTTTCAGCGACGTTATAGGTAGTTGGACATTTCATTGTTACAAAACCAGAGAAATTCGGCCGGTATAGTTAGTAGAGCGAACTATGACTCGTGCCCCCGCAATGCTCATGACATAGTCAGTGACATCACTGATGACATCTCAAACGACATCACTCATGACATCATCCAGTGAATGTATTTCTTTAAAGTTTAAATGTTATATATATATATATATATATATATATATATATATATATATATATATATATATATATATATATATATATATATATATATATATATATATATATATATATATATATATATATATATATATATACGCGCCAAGGAGTATTGAACAATGAGTGGGTGTATAAGTGTCTGAATGGATGATTTGGTAGGTGCGTAACTGATTGTATAAGTGACTGATTAAGCATAATTACTGAATGCATGGTTTAGTGAGTAAACTGTAAATGTCTTTATCAGTCTGTCAGTTGGTGTATAAGTGGCTGCAAGGGTTGGTGAGTAGCTACATGACTGTCTGTATGGGTTATTGATTGGTTGTCTGAGTGTATTTGTGAGTGGGTGGGGGTGGATGACTGCATAGAAGTGTAAGTAGGTGATTCACTGGGTGTATGGGGTTAAAGAGTGCATCTTGAAGGGCTGTATGGGTGGGTGAGTGTGTGTATGGGTGTGTTGGTGAGTGAATAGATTTCCCAGTGGTATATGTGTGAGTAACTACACATGTGAAAGGCAGTATATGCAAGTGTTTGGGTACAAAAATTACTATACGTGAGAGTGGCTGTATGGATGAGTGCTTGTATGAGTGATTGTATAATAGAGTAAGTATGTGTTAGTATTTGTAGAAATAAGCGAGGTGGTCTGTGTATAACTGTATAGATGAGTAAATGGGTTTGATTGATTCTTTGCATGACTGAGGAGGTGTGTGAGTAATTCTGGATGAGTGGTGGTGTGTGTGTGTGTGTGTATGTATAAGTGTATGAGTTCATATGATAGTGCTGTATTGATGAGTGACTGCATGTATGAGTTACTGTATGGGTGAATGAGTGGATGTGTGTATAGACCTAAGAATCAGCGAGTGTGTATGTAGTAACTGGTATTGGTGTCTATGGTTTCCAAAATGGTAGTCTGTATATTAGAGTGGGTGTATCAAAGGTTATATTAGGGTGTGAGGAGGTGCAATGGATCATCACATGGATGATGTCATCATTGATGGCATCAGTGATGTAATTTGAGATGTCATCTGATGTCACTGACCATGTCATGAGTGATGTAATATGCGACGTCATCAGCAGTGCATTGTGGGGCACATGTTATTGATAGCTCTACTAACTACAACCGCTGAATTTCTCTGGTTTTGTACAAGTGAAATGTCCAACTAACTATAACGTCCCTGAAACCTGTTTTTTTCAGTGAATTTCTAAGGTTTTTTAAATGCTAATTTCTAACTATAACGTCCCTAAAACCTATGGTTTTTTTTTTGTGAATTTAAAATGTTTTTTAAATGCTCATTTTAATTTTGACCCTCCGGATCAAAGGGGACTTAATCCCCCAATTTACAACGTGCCAGGGGGAACAACTGCACACTTGTTATGTCAGGCCTTCCCCTCCCTGCACCACTGTGCAAACGCGCCCCCTGGTGCATTGTAAGTTGGGGGATTAACTCCTCTTGAATCCTGAGGCTCCCTGGCGGCTAACTAGCCCACCAGGTACATCCAGTAAGTGCCACAGAGCTGCGTTGCAGAGAGGTGTAACAAGGGACATGGCCACAGACCACCTCTGTGGCGCTTACTGAAGGTACCTGGTGGGCTAGTTGGGGCCCCAAGGGAGCCTCCGTATTCAAGGGGACTTAACCCCCCAACTTAGAACGCACCAGGGGGCCGTTTGCAGAGTGCAGGCAGGGAGGGGGAGGGGGTGGCCTCCGGCGAGTTGCCGGTTTCTTTTTTTAATTTTTTTTTCTGGGAGGGGGGCTGCATGGCCCCCCTTCCCTGGGCTACTTTTGGCCCCAGGGACCCCATCCCCCAGGGCCTGTGTCACTATTGGCCCCGGGGAACCCATCTCCCGGGGGCTGGCCTGTTTTTTAAAAATATATATATATATTTCGGGGAGTGGGGCCATGTGGCCCCCCTCCCCGGGCCATTTCTGGCCCCTGGGATCCCATCCCCTGGGGCCGGCCCGTTGTGTTGGGGACCATGGGGGGAGCCCCAATGCCCCCACAAGCCTGCAGGCTCGCCACGTCCTGCGGGATCCGGCATTGCTTTTGAGCAAGGAGACCTGCTGACATGCAGCTCCCCTTGCTCAAAAGCAATCTGCTTTGCTTCATTGAAGCAAGAGCAGGTTTCCCTGCTCTCGTTTCAACTAAGCAAAGCAGAGTTTGCAATGTGCTCCCGCCCTGTCATTGCAAACAGCAATGTCCCGGGGGTGGGCACCCTTGGACATTGCAGGAGCTGGCCCTGGGGGTTAGCGGTCCCCAAGACCATCAAGGGCTCCAGGAGGGTGCCGCGCTATATAAATATGGTAATAGTTAGGACCTACCTTCATTGGGGAAAAGCGTTTTTTTTGTTTTGTTAATAACTTTGGTGCTGTTTAACAAATCTCAAAATGTTATAAACTAGTTTGTTACTCACTTCTACTGCTGTCTGTAAAGTGGTGTAGCGATTCGTCAAGCAGGGGCCAAGAAAAAAGGGGGTCCCAAAACGTGCTTTCCCCCCATGCAATTTCTGATCGTGTTTTTAGACACAACTACAGCCCAAATAGAATTACACAAAGTTTGGCAGAAAGCTAGATCTTGGTCCAGAAAAATCTTTTCATGTTATTTCGTGTAAAGCCGTTCAGTAGTTGTGGAGCTATTGAAGAAAAAACATAGATATAGATATAGATATATATCTAGAGATGCAGAGGGTCAGTGGATGTGACAAATCTCTTGGTGAGATCTGATTGGCTGTCACCACTTCAACCAGGAAGTGGTGGCAGCCATCTTGGGATTCGGACTCAGCTGAGTCCCAAGAAAAAACATTCAAAAAAAGACAAGGGGGCAGGGTAGTAATACACTGACCCCCCTAGCTAGGTCTGGTGGTGTGTTCCCACACATTCTTAAAAATGTTTTATTTCATGGAAATTCACTGGCAATCCCCAGAAAACTATTAAAAGAAGACTGGTTTCCACGCTTGTTTTTACTAGCCCCCTTGGGCGGGCCAGGTACCAGGGAAAATTATTGTATAATGGGGAGCTGGGCCCCTATCCCCAGACAGTGTTTGGGACCTAGGGCCCAGCCGTGCTTTCAATAGTGAGGGAGCCATTAATAACCCTGGGGACCCCATCCTGAAGGTCTGACTCTTGATCTGTCTTGGGGAGCCCACACCCGGAGCAAAGCAGTTTCCTTGCCTCCACTGGTATGGGCAGGGAAACCTGTTTGATCTAGCTTGGCAGGAACAATTTCAAAGCTCCCACCAAGTGGCGGGCAGGAGCGTGAAGAATGGAATGGACTTTTCAACCGTTTTCCTGCCTGCACTGAAGTGGGCAGGGAAACAGAAGAAAATATTGCTTACACCTGCAGTTTAGCTGCTCCCTGCATGCAGGAGTAATGCTGGCTCCCGCTGGAGGCGGGGAGCGGATGGGGCTGCAGGGGCCTTTGAGGCTACCCACTGCGGCACCCAACAGATAGACACACAAGACCATAGAAATTTGTGCCCTAAGGTAACGATGACTCTCGCCCTCGCCATGCATTGCTAATTATCCCACATCAGTCATGCCGTCTTCTATGGCATCATTGATAATATCAATGTAACATTCCAATCAAATTATTGATGAGAAAACTGTGAATGGCGGGGGTGTGAGTCACCTTAGGGTCACGAGTTCTAGTTTCTTGAGATAAGTAGAACTATAACTACTGAATGTCTATGGTTTTGTGTGTGTGTTATATCTTAACCTAACTATAAAGTCCCTGTAACCTTTGTTTTTTTTTCAGTGAATTTTTATTGAGACCTATATATATATTGTTCAATGAAAGAACCAAAGGTTGCGGGGTCTTTCTAGATAGGTTCAGATTTTACACACAAAATCATAGAAATGCAGCAGTTATAAGTTATCTCAAGTAACTATAACTCGCCCCTCCCGCCATGCACAGATTTCTCATCAATAATTTGACTTCAAATGTTGCAGTGATGTCATAGAAGATGGCATAAGTGATGTAACATGTGGGGAAATTAGCAGTGCATGGCGAGGGCATGAGTTATAGTAACCTTAGGGCACAAATTTATAGTTACTTGAGATAACTGGAACTACTGAATTTCTATGGTTTGGGGTATGTGAAATCTGAACCTAACTATAACGTCTCTATAACCTTTGGTTTTATCAGTCAATTTAAAAGTTCTTTTTAAGTCTATTTCCTAACTAGAATGTCCCTGCAACCTGGGCGTGTGCAGTGCTCAGTGTGATCTGCAGCCAGGCCCTTCTCCCAATTCCCCAGCCGCATGCTGCGCACAGCCTTTGGTTGAAGTGCCAGGCCCTGCACCCAATCAGCCATGGCTGCCTAATCCAAACTAAGCATGGTCTGACATGTACCAATTCTGCGCTGTGTGCTGCCTTTGACCAGGACATGTGCACAACCACCTTATGTGATTTGCAGCAGGTTTGGTTGCAGGGATTGTCTAACCTTGGACTGGGCTTAATCTGCTAGCTGCCAAATTATATGCAGATTCAATGAACAGATATTAGTGAATGATACTCTGATTGCCCTACCCTTTTATCTTCATCCCAATGGATCTGCTTAGAACCGTAGATAACCAGTATTAAGCTAAGCATCTGCTAAAATGTGTATGAATTAATCAAACAGTAAGCCGTATATTAGCAGATGAATGCCTCTTTTATCTCTCCCTTAAAAACAGTTCCCCCTTGTTGGGCCTGCGTGAAATTGAGAAAACCAAGAATAGGATACGCATGCGAAGTCTCTGCCAACTTTTGTAAAGATCCATTAGACCGTGACCAAGTTAATATTTATTTTTTAAGTATTTTTATTTGCCAACATGAATATACATTACATAAAAAGATGAAAAAAGAAGGAAGAAAAAGACACACACTTAAATAATTATTTTCTTTAGAAGACAAGAGAGAAAAAAAATAGTTTAAATAATGTCAGGCATAACTGAGCATAATGCATTGTATATGAAATCATAACGCAATATATCCTAATCTTAAAACAATGACCCCAAGATTTTATCAAACTTTCCAATTGAACGAGTGCTTCTATTTTTAATTAAAGCATATTCCATATCATATGTTTCTTTAACTAATCTCCACCAATCTAAGGCTGAAGGTGAATCACGTGAGATCCAGACTCGAGCTATAGTGAGTCTAGCACAGACTATTAGTATGGTAATTAAATCAGATTGGTGGGATCTTGTATTCTGTCCACTCATCATTACATCAATAGCTCATAGGTTTATCAGACTCCCTAATTTCTGGGTCATTATTTGGCCCACCTTTTGCCAGAATACCAGTAGCGTTGGGCATGAGTAGAGCATGTGTTTCAAATCTGCAGCCACTAAGTCACACTTAGGACATTTTGTACGATCACTGCTATAGTTGTTAGCTGCCCATTTCGATATTCTTTCAGGGGTATAGTATAAAAAACATATTGTTTTATATTGTTGAAGCTTTAAGTTAGATGAATGTACAGACCTATTAATGCTTTCTAGAGCTTGTGTAATAGTATCAATTGGGACACACATCCCCATACTTTGACTCCATCGATCTGAGAGCCTAGCACAGTCATTTGCTTTATAAATGTTAAGGCTTTTATACCCTTTGCTAATCAAGGATGTGCTATTCATCCCATAAAAGCAATCCCATATGTCAGAATCTGAAACGTTATCCAATTTCAGAAAACGTATAAAATAATCCCAAAACTGTAGATATTGGAATTGCATATTTCCTGGTATGTTATATAACATCCTCAGATTTTCAGATGTGATGAAGCCATTGTGACCGTACAGATCCCCTAAGTTTTTGACCCCACTATTAGCCCATCGTCTGACAGCCCCCCCAAGAAATATCTCGGGAAGTCCAGGATTATTCCATAAAGGGAGTTTAGTATGATAAAAAGATGTTGCATTTAAGCATAATTGCCCGCCAAATAGTCACCGTGTCACGAGCAGTCTTAAATTTAACTCGCTTGTAAAAGTTTGCGTCATTTGTTCTGTAAAGAAACATATTATGCTCTTCGCCGAACATAAATTTATGAAAAAAGAAAGTTTTGCCCATAGGATTCATTAAGCTACGAAGCCGATAAAAAAAGCTGACCAAAAATTCAATTTGAAGTCGGGAAAATCCAAACCCCCTTGATTGAATGGGAGTTTAATTAGATCAGTAGCCCGTCTTACTTTCTTATAGCCCCATATAAAGCTACTGCAGATTCCATCCAGTGGTTTAAAAAAAAAAAGATTATTCAATCGTAGAGGGATAGACCTAAATAAATATAAACATTTTGGGTGAATTTTCATTTTTATTAAATGTATCCGTCCGATAATACCCATTGGTACTTTGTGCCAATTCTTAAGTAATTTTGAAGTCTTTCAATAAAGTCTCATAGTTTAACAATATAATATTCTGTATTGTAGCTGATATTCTGACTCCCAAATAAGTGGCGACATTGCAGATTCCCTGTATTGGAGTTACTGGTTTATAGTTTGTTATAATTTGGGTTTTATTTGTATTTAATTTATAGCCAGAAATTCTTCCAAATTTTTCCGCCTCATCTTCTATCCCTTTCAAAGCTTCAGGTACATCAACAGAATATACAGCAATTTCGTCTGCATATGCTGGGACCTTGAGACTATACGTTCTGTTTGTGAATGGGCTGATTCGCGATTGCTTTTGCAGAGCAAGAATAAATGGCTCTATTGATAAGGCAAACAGTAAGGGTGATAGAGGACACCCTTGACGAGTGCCTCGTAAAATTGGGAAAAAAGTTGAATGTAAGCCAGCATATAAGATTTTCGCAGTGGGATAGTTATATAAAGCCTTAATCCATTTTATAAACCTGCCCTTAATGCCAAAGGCAGACCGTGTAGACCAGAGAAAATCCCACCCCACTCGGTCAAAAGCTTTCTCAGCATCAAGTAAGATCATACCGAGTGGGGTAGTCCCTCTCTTTGCAACATCGAATGCCGTTATTGCCATATTTACATGTGCAGTAGTGTCTCTACCCTGAATAAAGCTGTGTTGTTGGGGAGACACTAAATCAGGCATAATTGGAGCAAGCCTGCTCGCTAATATTTTAGCAAAAATGTTGGCGTCGGTGTTTATAAGCGATATTGGCCTATATGAACCACATTCTATAGCTGGTTTATTTTTGTTCCTAAAAAAGATAATCTGTGTAATATTCCATGAAGCTGGAGCATTACCTCCTATCTCTATGAAACCAATTACTTGTTTAAAAAAAGGGACAAGTTCGTCCTTACACATTTTATATAATTCTAAAGGTATTGAATCTTCTCCTGAAGCTTTACCTGTAGGTAAGGTATCAATAGCCTCCCTAATCTCTGCCAAATTTAATTTTGCCATTAACGAATCTAAGACTTCGGCTCCCATGCTTTTAACTAAGTTAGATTGTAAGTAGCTAGCTATATCGGCCGGGTCTGTTTGATTCTCAGGAGTATATAATTTCGAATAATAGTTAACGAATTGCTCAAGTATTTGATTTGAGTTTTCGTAGACCACATTATCGGGTCCTCTGATTGCCTTTATGAGAGTCTTAGCTTTATCGTCTGCCACCCTAAATGCTAAAATCTTCCCTATTTTTTCCCCGCCCTCATATTGAGATAGTTTATATTTTTTTAGCTTAGCTACGCTTTTATCCCTGAACCTCTGTTTCAGTGTAGATTTCAGTTCAATTAGCTTATACCTGAATTCTAGTGCAGCTGATGAGTCTGTAAGTAAAGCTTCTGCTTGTTGATTCTCTAAGAAGGTCCGACCAAGTTATTAGTAATAATAATAATCCTGTATTTGTAAAGCGCACAGCTACCCATAGGTTTCCTGGCGCTGGGGGCCGTCTGCAAGATTAAGCAGGCTATTGCCCAGAGTCACATGGTGCTGGGCAGACCCCTGCCGCCGGTGCCGGGGATCGAACCGTGATCCCCAGCATCCGGCGTCAGTCGCCCTGAGACTAGGCTTTTCCAACATGTGAATTTCCCAACATTAATGTGTGCAACCTGTTTTCCCAGCTTCTTTTCAACATAATCCCACCACCGCCCAACAACCCATCCTTAATACACACAGGCCATCATGAGGTACAACGTATAGGTGCACCCCACACCTCCAGATCAACATTATATATCTATGCATTCAGCGCACATATACATACATTGGGTCAATCAATAGTTCAGGTCAAAGGTCCTCCGTTTGTGCAGTCAGGTCAAGCAAACTTCAGTACCTAAATAAGGGTTGCCAAACCTCTTGAAAGAGTTTGCATTGGTCAATTAAGTTGTACATTATTTTTCTGTAACCACCATTGTCCAAAGTTTGACATACCATCTATTCAGCATAAGAGTTTTTTTTTTTTCTTCAAGTGAGCAGCTATTAGCGGCAGCTGCTGCCATATTGTTAACACGTATTCTACTCCCTTCAACCATGTATTTCACCGCTGTCTCCCTAAATCCCAACAGTATCACTTCTGAAGATCTTGTTCAGGGTATCCAATGATTTGCTTAACCCGACTAAATATGTCCTGCCAGAAATATACATGACCAACATATTTGTAGACTGGATCTTCTTTGTCTCCATATCTCCAAACACAACCCACTTGTGTTAGGCGATATTTCTTTTAGCCATGAAGAAGTAAGGTATACATTGTACATCACTTTGTACCCTGCTCTGTGGCTTGCTTTCTAATATCCACCTCTTGTATCACCCTACAACTTTTCTCATTCCTTGTCCACTATCACCCTACCCTGTGTTTCTCACATGTTTTCTGAAATCCCCATGTTTCCCCTCTCTACCACCCAATCTTCAGGATTGTGTATGAATTTGAGATAATTGAATTGGATTAAGAACTTTTCATTAAATATTTTTTTCAAAGGCTGCTCCCTCTTCCACAAAAGGTTGGCAGATCATATAGCGCAGTTGCACATGTTAATCTGTCTTACTTGGCGAGTCTAAAATCTACCTTACATTGTGGAAAGGAATTAATATTCCCCTTTGAAAGCAAATATCCCAATGTTACAGTATCCTTCCTTCCATCTCTGAAATGTACCCCTTTGTTGCCGGTGTAATGTCTGATGAAGGGAAATGATTGGTGATGGATTGGTTGTAAATCCTAATTTGTTATCTACTGCATCCCATGTTTTCATGAATCTACTGAGTAGGTCACTAGCATATGCTTTTCTGGGCCTAGCATATTTTGACTAGTATAGACAACAAATGGTCCTCGACATAATTTCACTGGTAGAAATACTCATAACATTTGATCAATATTATTAGCTCCACAATCAGACTTAATCTATAGTCTTTCTGATATGAATGATGTTAGCCCACAACTTCAAAGAACATTTACAGTATGTGCCAATAAATCAATAAACTCGAAAAAAGAGGAGGTTCAGCTGACGTAAGTAATTTAATATATCATGTATTAACAAATGGAAATCAATATTTCTATGTACATATATTTACACAAATCCTAAGACGAAATACATTTTTACTCTAAAACTAGAAAAAGGAGAGAACGTGCACAGAGATAGATAAAGCGTGTGCTCAAGTGAATGATCAAGAAGATCTAACTGTACAGTTGTACCCATGAGTTCGTGTATTGGGTGATATTGAGTCTACAAAAGTACTGCACATTTATGCATCATGTAGTTGATATACTTTAAATCTATGCAATATGTATGTATTACAATTGTCCATATATGTTCAAATATTGATGGTTTTGCTTTGCATCATGTTTTTGACAGTTCGGTGAAAGTATTATGTATTTGTTGTACTGGTCACAGTATTCTGTCTTTCTGACTCTTTCCACGAACACTGATGCGGGTACCTATACTTATATAGGCGCCTTCAGGATATAACTTGTATCAGTCCGGCCTTACCTATGACATTGCGTTAATTCGTCAATGCTTATCGATTTAACGTGTGAGAGTAACCCTCTCCCTAATATTGGATTGCATCTATGAGTTGCCCCATCTACACAAACGTATGCATCCTTTTGTGCATAATCGAAGGTTCACCGGGAAATAGGACGCAGTACCGGTATGCATGTTCTGTCCCGGTAGTTTAGGTGAACAACGGCCGATAGCTTAACAACCGGCAAGACGCCATGACGTAGGCGCGCCTGTTGCTTAGCGGCACGGGACGCCATGACGTAGGCGTGCCGTTTGCCTAGCTACGTATACTACCGCGCAGGGCCCGTCTCTGCTTCCGCATTCCAAAACGCGGTGCAAGACGGAAGGCTGCACAACGCGAAACGGAGCTAAACAACCAGATACCTCGGCGCTGATTGCACACACGAGGTATGTTAGGATTTGGGAACATATACAATAGTTCAATTTCTCTCTCGGACTAAGTAATACGGGGAGCGCGCTCACGAAGAGACTTTGTGTCTTTTTTCTCTTACAGCGTGAGGCATCAGACGTGCTGGATTAACAGTATACAATTCTGAATTAAGTACACCAGTGACAAACGCATTGGGTAAGTGACCATTGCAACGACAGTCACTATATATTCCAGTGATTCTTGATAAATTTCTTAATAGGACTATGGCTTTTGAAAATAGATCCTGGATATAGGGTTTATAGCCAATGTTGACATTTGCAATACAACTCCCCTAATCAAATAGCCAACCCAAGGAAAACCTTGTAACATTAATGATTTTCTCTATGAAAAGCAGTCACTCATAGGTGACCAGAAGCGGTGTAGCACTAATGGCTACCTTTCCTTTATATTTTACAGTATAATTTTGGACACTTGCATATTACAAGTGCGGACCAGTCGTCGCACTTGGACGTGTCAAGGCACCACGGGAGGGTGAGTGCTTTTTCACAATGGTCATTAGTGGATAAATAAAAACATACAGTGATACTTAGCCCCACTATTCATTTATCATTACAGGTGCCATACAAATGGTTTTAATTGACGTGCACTTTGAGAGATATCCCTTGTCACTCCGTCCTGATGAAGACCCGCTGTTGAGGACTTGAACCGCCCACTCTCTTTTGGGTCGAAACGTCGACGACATTCCCTTCTGGGAGCCTGTACCTAGTGACCCCTGTCCCCAGTCCACCTTCCATCCCCTTCTCCCTGGTAATCCTATTGCCAACGGGGCAATTCAAGGACCAAGGAATTGTAGATAGCACTTAGCGAGTAAAAAAGAAGTATTTTTTACAAGCTATACCTAGGACAGGCTCAATGTTTCCCTGTATATAAATGATCTACACTGTTTTCCTGATCTTCTTGATCATTCACTTGAGCACACGCTTTATCTATCTCTGTGCACGTTCTCTCCTTTTTCTAGTTTTAGAGTAAAAATGTATTTCGTCTTAGGATTTGTGTAAATATATGTACATAGAAATATTGATTTCCATTTGTTAATACATGATATATTAAATTACTTACGTCAGCTGAACCTCCTCTTTTTTCGAGTTTATTGATTTATTGGCACATACTGTAAATATTCTTTGAAGTTGTGGGCTAACATCATTCATATCAGAAAGACTATAGATTAAGTCTGATTGTGGAGCTAATAATATTGATCAAATGTTATGAGTATTTCTACCAGTGAAATTATGTCGAGGACCATTTGTTGTCTATACTAATGAATACCCAGGTCCTTTGACTACATTGGGTCTACCCCTGTTTTATAACAGTAGCATATTTTGACAGCCATAGAGCACTCCAGAGCCGCCTTTCCATCACACCTCCCCTTTTTAACTCTGCACCCCCCTCCCTTTGGTGTGTTTCTAGGAATTTGACCATATTAAAAGTAAGTTAAACATGTTGAGTCCATACTAGCATTTGTGCTGATCTATCAAACAGTGGCAAAGTTACTTTTATATCAAATATATTTTGCTTCTCCCCACCCGGACTTTTATGAAACCTGCACAGGCTTCTCCCCACCCGGACTGTTATGAAACCTGCACGGGGGAGCTGGAAAGTAGAGGATGGCAACCAGCTTGCTCAGGTGGCTGCATCAGCTGTCAACCCAAGGTAGGAGCATGCCAAGTCCCTTCCGAGGCGCCAATATTTCAGGACACCAGATATCCATGGTGCAAGCTCTGGGCAGGCTGCAAGTGTTGTGAAGTCTATGTAACCTTGAAATTGTAAGGTTGATTTACATTCATTCTAGTAGATTTTTCTTAGGATATCCTGGGAAACTGCAAAAGATGGGGGAACATAGAGGCACACTCAGAATCACAAGATGAGGCGGATATAGAAGTGCTGTCACTCATTACCCCATAGTATCCGTCTGGTCTTGAGAGGTGCAGGTACTCTCACTTTAAAAGCTGAGAAGAAGTGAAACTGTCCGTTTCAATTTAAAGACCTGCAGATACTGGACACTCCTATCCATGAAAGCACCAATCGGATGCACAGAACCATTCTAACATGTGCAATCTGTCTGCAGTGGCCCAGCATGGTGGCATTTATGGTTCTCTCCCCCCTCAACTTCTAATTCAGACTGCCTCATAAAAGTTGCCAACATCACACCATCGGGCTGCTTGCTTGCTCACTGTAGCTGACTGGCCTAGTGAGTTGGGAAGCTGTTGATGCTGAGCTGGCGGAGCAGGTCCCAGCTATGCCCTGTCGGGCTTAAGGCAGCTCTTATTAGGCAGCTGGAGACTGCTGCTATTCAGTCCATATTTTGATTGAGCTCCACTCCACCCAATAAGGTGGGGTGTCATGGAGGAGAGCTAACCATAAGTGCACCCACCCCCACTCTTTAAGGGTTATTGGCAGATCATCATATGGGAGGGAGCTGCCACTCTGTAAGTTGGGGCAAAAGGTCTTTAGTTGTGTGTGCCGAATGACTCTCAAAATGCAGAATACAGGGCACACCTTACCTCAATCTGAAATTAAGCATGTGTGCATGCCAGAGTGTGTATGTTTGTGTTGTGCGTGTAACGGTGTGGTTATACACTATCGTGCTTGTTTGTCACACGGTTTGCAAGTGGATGTCCCACTTTCTCAACTTGTCTGTGAGTTGCTCACTTAGTGTGTTTGCATGTGTTAGTGACTGCGGTACTGTGTGAGGCCCACTCTGTCTTCTGTCTGTCGATCTAAAATTAATGTATCACCCAGTGGTGGTTGCCACAGGGTAGTTAGTTAGGACCACTTTCCGAAGGAAAAGCTTTTTTTGATTTGCTCATAACTTTGGCGGCATTTGACGAATCTTCATCAAACTTTCCAAAGCAGGCAAATTCCACGTGTCTTGGGGGACCAGATCCCCCAGGACGTGGCTATTTAGTGCCCAGGAGAGTGTGGGCATACACTGCTTGAGCTCTCCCAGGCAGGAAGCACAACTTTGATCCAGTTCAGATGGGAGCAGAAAAAGAAACTGCTCCTGCCTGTGCCGGAGCCAAGTCATGGAGCCTGCTACCGCCAACGCCACAATGGGTGCTTTCTGGGAAGACAAACACACAAACATTGATGGGAGGCTGTTACCATTAAGTCTACCTACTGGCAATTGCTCAGGGTAGCATCCCAACCCATTGTTCTTTTGCTCACCATGCCACCTCAATTTGGACCCAGCCATATGCAAATCAGCCTTGACCCTGCTCCTCATGGGAACAGTCCAGCCGAACTCCCATGCCAGGTCCTCCCTGAACCCGAACACAAGCAACCCAAGACCGGACTTGGCAGGGCTGGCTGGACTGTTTCTATGAGGAGCAGGGCCGGGACTGATCTACATATGGCTGTGTCCAGACTAAAAGGGGCAGGGGCACCACCAAGCATTTGTTTTAATGTTGGGAGCTGCAGTAGCCCCCAAGGAGCATTAAAAAAAAAATCTGTAAGTCGCCTGGGTCATCAAATCCTCGGCCACAGGAGAATTTAAAGGACTCTAAGCTAGAGCTGTATGCTCTTCAGCTTGAAGGCAGATACTCTTTGTGATGAGTTATATAGCTACACTTTGTGGCCTGAAAAATGTTAAAAGAAAGACTCAAAACCATGTTGATTTTCTGTTTAATAAAGATTTATTAAAACAATTGGATAGCAATCCCTTTTATTAAACACTGCAACATGTGAATATATATACAATATACATTTGATTACAAATAGGCCTCTGTTGTAATGTACTTTTACACATATGATTCCTTGTTTAGTTATATTGTACTATTGGGCTCTATAAAGGGACTTCAGAATGCTGTAAAGTTCTGTAGTTGTCGTGAGCAGTGACATTCGATCTTTGACCGTTGCGAGGAGCTGCTACAGAGAGAAGTCATGCTCTATCTCTACTCTTAATAAACCACATCATTCATCTTAACTTAGTGATTGTGATGTTCTTTACAATCTAATTTTGGCGACGAGGGTAGGCTTGAGGTCAGCCATCTGTAAAGTGTTTGGTGCAGGGTGAGGCTGCACATAGTAGGGGCTACACCACCTAAGGGGGCCTAGGATGTCTAGAGGGAGGGGGCTCTACAGGTATTGTGCACAGGACGAAAATCTTGTGCAGCAAAGGCTTACCCACCCGTGGCTGAATGATTACTCTTATGAGGTTGTCTATTTGCTGGCCTTACGACTCTGCACACTCCCACTGCTAACCAGTTCCAAGAGCTTGTGCTTTCTCTGTGGTAAATAAATAATACCCTATTTTTGAATGCATAAATGAATAACAGATAGCTCAATAAATAAGAGTCAAGATTCGAAGTAGTAGGAGTTTTGCAGGTTTAATACAGCATAAGGACAGGAACAGGACGACCTGCACGGGAATAGGATGGCAGCTGCCGGGGACAGGATCGGGAATGACGGCTAACTTTTAATAACAGTACATGAGCATATATACATAACGCAAACACATAGCATTACATTGCAATAGGCGTAGCAGTGGGTGGAGCAGAAAGCGTGACGCGTAGCAGTCGCGAAAGATAAGGGTGAAAGTAGGTGTAACAGGGCGTATACACAGACATGTGATGCAAACGTAACAGAATATGTCATGAATGGGGTGGAAACCGTGGAGGGGGCTACCTAAGGAGCCGGGACCTCTAACCTGATGGTGCGCGCAAACTGGCAATGACGTGTTACTAGGAGAAGCTGGGGGCTATGAACTCTGTGCTAGGAGCAGAGACTGAAGTCTGGAGAGTCAGGGCGACATGTACCTAAGCAGTATCTAGTATCTGATGTTTAGAGAACATGTTGATATAAACTAGAAGTCAGGAGGGGAAAGGCTAACAGACTCTAAGACTGGAGTATGCATTATTCTACATGTAGTGCGTGATGAAGAATATTAAATGACCATTAATACAGTATTTCTCTAACATGGGGCCGTAAAGGCTAGACAATGACGGAAACTATTGATGCGATTCAGTAGCTTAGGAATGCAGAGAAGGAGGGCTGTACTGATAACTCGAATCATAACATACTCTTGGCAGACTCAGAGGCAGGGCCAAGCTGAACCGGGCACTGCGATGCAGGAAATAAGCGAAGGGTCGAGGATACAGGTGGGGGCTGTATCGCTCCTCAGCGAGGCTTCAGAAGACAGGAGCTGAATCTGGTGTCCAGGCCCTTTTGAGGCCTAGAAACGGGGACTTTACAATGCATTAACGTGCACACTGAGAAACGTGGCAACGTAGCTTTACATAGGCCTGATATTCGTATTATTCACGAGAACTGGAAACTGGCATACTAGAGGTGGACACAACTATAATTGCGTCTTTAATCCAACATGGGGAATAACATATGCATATTAATCATGCACACATAACATATGATGGAGGATGCGTAGGGACACAGAACATAGCAAAATTTACTTTTCCACATTCCCTCCTTGTCACTACGTTTCCTTCAGGAAACATCAATATTCATGATACCATCTATCATTTCATACAGTATCATTTGCTCGTCTCGAATTTTCTTGGAACGGGATTTAGAACGGGGCTTGGGACTAGGAATACAAGAGGTAGCACAAATGCCGCAAATCGCAGGGCCACATTGTATACAGAGGCAGCAGCTGAATATGATCGCTACTGCAATACCTAGAAAGGACAAGACTTTCCATCCCCAGGCGGAAATTATATTCCAGAACCAACCGGACCATGTCCAGGTGCCTGGATTTTGGTGTAACAGATGGGCAATTTTATGAAGTCTGGTTATAGCTGAATAAACAGACGGCGCGTTATTTGGAATGAAAATGCAGCAACTAGATCCGATGACTCTACAGGCCCCGCCCCTATCGGCCAATATGACGTCAAGGACGAGACGATTTTGGAGCACGACAATTCTCATAAAGGATTGTTCTTCGGTTAAATTACTTAGAGCAGAAGTAGTCTCAATTACTACGGCTTCGAGTGTTCTGGTTAATCTATGTATCAGTTTACTATTCACAACTGTACCTAAATAAGGAAAGACACCTTTATTGATATCTATATATTGTTCTAGAACAGTTTCAGTATAATCGACAATCGGGAGGTTTCTCTTGTGTCTAGTATGTACTAGGTGGGAATTCCTATGGTAGTCGGGTGGGGCTAGAAAAACAGGTGGCAGTAGGAAGGCAATGTAACAGGTTCCCTCCCAATCGAGGGGCAGACGAACATATGCGGTTTGACCACAAATAAAATAAGAATGACGTGAAGCTTTGAAAATAGATTTCCTACTGTCACTATACTTGACAATAGTAGTACAATCACTATGTCCTACATGTACGGAACCATTATTTCGGACACATAATTCGCCTTTGACTGGTAGTACTGAAATTGCAGGTAAGTCTGGAGTAGTATCAGACTGAACATTCAGGACCATGAAATTCGAAGAATAATTACCTAAATTATACACTTCATTTTCTAGATCTAACCCAATTCTGTGGGGAAGACCTTGCTTGTCTGGAAAACATGTACTGTTAAGAAAAGACATATCTGTTGAGGATGACGTTAACGTGGACCATGCTCCACACGAACCATTATGTGAAAAAGGATAAGGAAAGAGTGGCAGAACTCCCTTCGGTGTCTGGAAAGGGGGGAGTCGACCACACACCCAACAATTAGTGGCATTGCTGGTCTGGTGTGAATAATGTAACATGCGGATGAAAGAATTATTTCGCATAGCGAGGCGGTAAGAGAGTTCATGAGGAGGCAGATCACTAAACGTGTGCTCCACCGTAACATTAGCAGACTTATTTACATGAGAAACTGGAAGATACAGGTAAAATGCATAACTGGTGCAGGAAATCATAATGCTGAGAAATAAAACGAAACTTAGAAAAACGATACATCGGATTGAGTTTTGACTAACTCTCTCACTATGGGGGTCTATTTTATACATGTCAGAAACAGTCTAACCGTTTCACCTAGGGGAGGACTTAGACAATCAAACTGGCTGACTTATTTTACTAGACCGGAGTTTCAACTTATACTCCTGCTGCGGAGTTTTCTCTAACAGGGGAGGGTTTGTAGCAATGTCTTTTGCGGGACAGTCCTTAAGAATAGTACTTTGGCAATCCTTCAAATCCTGGGAAATGTTCTTTGAGACGGGTTTCAGTCCATAAAACTTTTTCACGTGCGAAAGGTGCACCCAGCCTTTGCGACCCTCCAACTTCACGGCTGTACGGGTGGCGAGGAGGACCTGTCTGGGCTCCTTCCAGCGTGGCTCCAGCGGACTTGAGCGATCAAAATTGCGAATTAAGACCATGGATCCTGGAACGATTTCATGCGGTGCCACCTCGGTATTGTCTGGAAATGCGGCGGCAACCTGTGAACGACAAGAGTTGAGGGCAGACATCAAGGAAGCTAGGTAATCTGTCAGCATATTACTTGAAACATCGGTAATACTTCGGGGTCTAGGAGTACCCCACATGTTAGGGGGGCGGCCGAAAACGACCTCATACGGGGACAGACCTGATCTGGAATGTGCGACCATGCGCATATAGAATAAAGCGACTGGCAGAGCTACTAGCCAGTCCACACCTTTCTCTTTACAAATTTTTGCAATGCGAATTTTCAGGGTCTGGTTATGTCTTTCTACGAGACCTGCTGCTTCAGGATGGCGTACACAATGGAACTTCCACTGGTACCCTAACAAAAGGGAAACGTGCTTCATTAACTCTGAGGAGAATGGCTGGCCGTTATAAGAATATACGACCCTAGGGAGTCCATAACGGGGGAAGAACTCACGAACCAACTGCTTGGCAGTGGTCGCGGCTGTGTAATCTGGGACTGGATATGCCTCTGTCCACCTGGACAAAGCGCATACAACTACAAGGACATACTTGAAACCTCGACATCGCTCCATCTGAATATAATCCATCTGGAGGACTTCAAAAGGGTGGTCAGGAGGCTGGAATCCACCTTGTTCCACCGGGACACTTTTACCTGGATTAAACTGACAACATATCATACAGGTACGGACTTTCTGCTTGGCTGCAGCTCGTAAATGCTTGTTGAACCAAATGTTCTGGATACTGTCTAGCATAGCTTTTTCTCCTAAATGTGCTGGACTATGTGCGGTATTGATAATGACTTGAACCATAGAGTCGGGGAGAAACCATGTGGCTCTACCCTTTGTTAACCATCCTTGATCTGTCTGGACCCCTCCTTGTTCGGACCATTTCTTGATTTCATCGGGAGTAGCATGTAACTGTATGTCTATGACATCTTGAGTAGGGTCCTTAACTGTCATACATGTAATCGGATCTGGAGTGTGTGTCATGTTAACTGGAATGTCTGGAGTCTGTGCTGTAAGCTTGGCTGTGCGATCTGCTAGATCGTTACCCTGGGAAATAATGTCAGTAACTTTCGTATGTGCTTTGCATTTCATGATAGCAATGGATGTCGGTAAGTGTATGGCATCTAACAGAGCTTGAATAAGGAGACCATGCTGAATCTTGGTTCCATGAGAAGTCATGAAACCTCTCTCCTGCCAGAGCACTCCAAAGTCGTGTACGACTCCGAATGCGTAGCGTGAATCTGTGTAAACATTAACTTTCCGGTTCTTAGCGTGTATGCAGGCTTGTGTCAGAGCAACTAGCTCTGCTGCTTGAGCGGACAGGGTGTCAATACGGTGTGTCTCAATAACTTCGGTGTCGGTAGTCACTGCATATGCGGCGACTAGTTCTCCTGTACTTGTTCTCATACATGAACCATCCACATAAAGTGTCAGGTCGGGATCTGGTAATGGAATATCTGTCAGATCTTGTCTTGGCTTTGTCATGATGTTGACTACTTCCACACAGTCGTGTGTGTCCGGACTTAAAATAACTGATGGTAACAGTGTAGCAGGGTTCAGGATGTTGCAGCGTCTGATTTCTATGTGTGGCTGGAACAGTGTCAATTCATAACCTGTTAAACGTGCGATTGTCAAGTGCTGAGTCTGTGTTCGGTTTAAAAGAACTTCCACGGAGTGTGGAACTTGTACTGTCAAGGAGTGTCCTAATACTATGGAATCACTTTGTCTGATAGCTAGTGCTGTGGCTGCAACTGACTTGAGGCACGCAGGCAGAGCCTGGGCTACAGGATCTAATGTGCTCGAAAAATAAGCACAAGGCTTGTATTGTCCTGCTTGATCTTGTGTGAGAACAGATAATGCTGTACCTTCACGTTCAGTGACGAAAAGTGTAAAAGGCTTACTGTAGTTCGGTGTAGCTAGAACTGGAGCTTGGCATAAAGCTTTCTTTAACTCATTGAAACTGAGTGTATGTTCAGATGTCCAAGGGAGGACAGACGATACGGCTGTCTCCTGTGTCGTTAACTGTATCAGTGGCTTGGCTAGAAATGCATACTGAGGAATCCATTGTCGGCAGTAAGAAGTGAGGCCGATAAAAGCACGTACCTCCTTCTGGGTCTTGGGCTGAGGAAGACTCGCTATTAACTGGATACGGTCTGGTGTCAACTGCCTACCCCTCTTGGACAGTAAGTGTCCCAAGTAGACCACTTGCTGGACACAGAATTGAAGCTTAGAAGGGGACACCTTGTGCCCCATCTCGGCTAGGAAATACAGAACCGTCAGTGACGCTCGCTCGCAGTCACGTTCAGAACGGGCTGTGATCAGTAGATCATCGACATACTGGAGCAGGGCAGTGTCAGTTGGCATGTGAATGTTGTCAAGCTGTCTCTTGAGTGCTTGACTGTAAATACTAGGACTTTCTGTGAAACCTTGAGGAGCTCGTGTGAACATATAGCTCCTTCCATTTAAACAAAATCCGAAAAGGAACTGGCTGTCTGGATGAATGGGAACACTGAAAAATGCATTCTTGAGGTCGATTACAGTAAAGAACGTGGCTTCAGAATCAATGGCTGTCAAAAGGGAAGAGATATCTGGGACAACTGGGTACTGAGGAATAATACATTTGTTAAGTTCTCGTAGGTCAATCACTAATCGATATACTGGGGGTGCATTTGGATCAGTACGTTTCATGACTGGAATGATCGGAGAATTGCATACATTGGAGTCAGTTTCTACAACCACTCCTTGAGCGATGAGCTCGTCAATAATTTTGGATAAGGCTGCTACAGCCTCAGGTGGCAATCTGTACTGTCTGATTCGTGGTAACACTACACCTGGCTTGAGAGTCACACGATGGGGTGTGATTTGCATGTAACCTACATCAGTTGGACCTTGCGCCCATAAATGCTGCGGAACATTAGACAATCTGGGATCAAAATCTCGTAATACATAGTGACCCTTAAAGTCACGCAGGAACAATCGTATTCCCTCCGGGGAACAGCATATAACTGCACCTAACTCTTTCAGTGTTTTAATGCCTAACAAATTCTCTGGACATGACTTAGTAAGTAACAGATCAGTAGTACGGGACAATGGACCTACTTCTAGAGTAACTGGCTTTGATATTTCATTTACGATGGGTTTTCCTGAAAATCCAAGGGAAACATTTCTTGAGCCTGAGAGCGGAGCCCCTGGAACTTCGGCGTGACTAATTGTGGTCCTACTTGCCCCTGTATCAATCAAAAACTTTCTATCTTTCCCTAGTACTTGACTGTGAACATAGGGACCTTCTTGATCTACAGGTATCTCGATGAGAGGCAAGCCTACCTCCCTCTCTAGGCTGTTTCATGAATACTGCTGGTACTCTGGATACTCGGACTGTGCATACTGATACATTTGCTGTGTAACATGCTGTGTTGCAGCGATGGGCTGCGGTGCTGTAACTGTCTGTGGTGCATTCTGTGGCTGAGGAATCTGTAAAACTTGTTCTTGTCTAGGCGGACGTGGTCTTTCTTTAGTCTTACCAGTAGCTATGTTGTGTTTCAGAACTGCACACTCGTTTATAAAATGACCTGGCTGTTTACAATAATTGCAGTTCCCTTTAACGGGAGCTGCAGGATGACTGGCTTGATTCGGACCCCTCTTCTGACTGTCTTGAGGAACAGATTGTGCAACTAGTACTTTCATTTTCGTGTCTTTCATACGCTTTCTTTCGTGTTCTTGCTCTTCCCTGATTCTATTCTGGTGGTATTGGAGCATCTGTAACATCTGGGACGGGGTATTAGCTTGCCAGGTGCTTTCGACTTTCAAAACTCGATTCTTAATTTGTGGAATTGAATTCTCGACTAATTTAGTAACAAAAAGGTGAGGGTATGACTCACTACTTGTCTTGAGGCCACTGTTGATGCTAAAACATTTCTCAAATCTAGAATAAAAATCACTAATGTCTTCATCTTGTTTCTGTTTACAGGCTGAGATTGCATCCCAGTCTTCTTTTCTAGTTGTCAATAACCTAGGCAAAACTTGTATTAATAATTCCGGTAATTCTTTACATTTCGCTCCAAGACCGGTACCTGGTACTCGTGCCTTATCTTCAGCTTCTAGAACTGCCCAATCGATCTTTTTCTCTCCCACCTCCCATTCTTTTTCCTTGAGCTTTTCATACACCCCTGCGGGCAGCAAAACCTTTAACATTTTAATTATATCTGGATATGTGTATTCTCCCATACGGAGCATGTCTTTTAATTCTCGGTGGAACCCTGCTGGATCTTTATCATGACAGGGAATTAATTTCTTCATCTCTAGGAGTTCCATCTTTGTAATCGGAGTGTAAACAAACACTCGTTCTAGTTCGCCACCCGTTCCTCTAACTGGGTGGACTTCTCGTAACGGATTCTGTCTCTCCATGTAAAATGGTTTACTTTCTGGGGGTGAGACATGAACAAAATGCGGGTTCAAAAACGTTCTATATTTGTGACGCTGTTCTAGAACGACACTAATTAGATCGGTACCTAAACCTTTCCATCTATACTGGAGTAACTCGTTCAGGATATCATGCAACGGACCTGGATCAGAGTGCTGACCCTCATACAATGTAATGAGGTGCTGAATCATATACGTACCCGCCAGTCGTTGCTCGGCTGGGGGCATTTTCAGAAACATTTGTGCCACTATTTCGTCTGGAAAAGTGGTAGAATCAGTAATCCATCGGACTGCTGATCGGACTAGTTCTTGTTCATGCATGGTACTCAACTCACTGTAACCGATTCGTGATTTCAGAATGTGATCGGTAGCTTGGAATACTTGTTCTAGAGAACCTTGTTCTGGTGCTGGATGATGGAAAGTAGACTTGTGTTCTTGGCGTAAATGGCGATCTGGAAATCTAGATTTTCCTACATACGCTATTCTGTCGGGATTCTCGTCCTCTACCTCTTCAGTATCAGAGTTACTTTCTTTCTCGCTTACTTGTGCTGCTTTACGCTGTTCGTGTAGCTTTATTATTTCTTTACGAATTTTCTTGTACATACTTTCCATAGCACTGATGGTCTTGTGCTTACCCTCGGCTATATTATCACTCCACCTTGTCAGGGTTCTCATTTCGGCTTGATCTTTGGACGGGTAATCTTGTTCTCTTATTAGACAATTGATCAGAAACTTTAATATCATGAGCTGGGTCTCAGCTTTCCTTTGAGACATGGCCTCGCCAATACTTTCTGGATCATCCCCTGTACGGATGAAACGATATATTCTGTCTAGGTCTTCTTTCATATTCGGTAGGGTGACCAGATACTTGGCCACCTTTCTTACGCGAAATGAATATAAAACCATATTATCCTCGCCTGGGACTGGATCATAGCCGCATTCATTAAGGGCTTTTCTTATTTCTGCTACAGTCTGATGTCTGGGCGTACGCTGTGACGCTTGTGCATGTAATTCGGCTGACGTTAAACGCTTATGTGGCGGCGGGGTCTGAGGAGGACCTCCTCCTGCGGCCCCTAAACTAGAATCGTCGACTGATCCTCTTCGTACTAGTGTGGCAGGAAATTGAAATGCGGGCTGAACTGGTATGGCGGGCTGGACCAGGGGGGCCGTAGCAGGTACTGCAAGGGGTACCCCGGTGTCTGGAGGAACGGGAAGTGCCTGATTTACAGGGACTGGCGGAGCGCGAACAGGATTTACATATTCTGGGACTGTGTCGTCCAAATAGGACGAAATGAAAATATCAGCTGCGGTCTGTTTGTGACGTAGCTTGGTCGGAACTAATGGTGGCGGAAAGTTACTGGATGCCTCCGGGGTCGCTTTTGGCAGGCCCTCGGCAAGAAGAGGATACATACCCTTAATAAGAGCATGCCTCTGTCTGTCTGACTGTTCGGTTTTAACTTGTTCACCAATCTCGACTAATTCCCTTTCTTGGGCTCGTTCTAAGGATTCTCTACTTAATTCTGACTTTCTGATTTCTTTTTCGGTTCTTTTATGAGATTCTTTGCGCCATAACTCGATGGCATCTTTCTGTGACTGTCTGGCTTTCTTTTTCCATAATGCTTCTTCTACTCTCATGATGCACTCGGCATCCCATGTGCCTGATACGGGCCATCTATACTTTTCCTCTAACTGTTTGGTATACTCGACCCATAAATCTAGATACAATATGGCGCTTATGCCATGCTTCTGATACATAAAATGACCTGGACTGTCCCTAGGCGGGACTGGAACTGCTTCTTCTAACAAACCCTTTCTAGTTTTTAACTGACGTAATCTGGAAAACAAGGGCATGACTGAACTGTAATCTAGACACAATACAATACACAATGAACACGATACTTATTCCCCATTCATACCACGACATTAAAATACATGAAGAACATTTAAAATAACAGTTCGAACAGAAATACCACCTGGAATACGGAACACAGAATACATGAATTTTCTCGAGAACAGAACTGACTAGAACAGAAACTAGATGCACTGCTGAAACAGTACGAAACTTACCGGTCTCATCAAGAGACACGTCAGGACCCGTATCCACCGGAGTGGACACTTCGTTTGTGGGCTTGTGTACCACCAACCCACGGACCAGAGTCAATTAAATTGACCCTGTCTAGATACTACCCCAGTAACGGTACTCACCGGGCAGCAAGAACGGAAGGCCTCGGACTGGACTGGACTGCTACGACGACGGACGACGAACTTCGGACTTCAGTTACGGGTGGACCTCCGGATACCTCGGACCTTGGACTCTCGGCTTGGGCTCTGGTCGGGACTCGCCGCGTTCCTCCACCGTCTCGTCTGGATGCTGGACCGCCTCCTCCGTCTCCTCCGTGGGCCTGAGGGATACTTGAAGCAGAAATATCTGCCGGTGCGCAGAAGAGTTCCGTCACGACTGCAGAGGGTCAGGGGGTCGGCGTGGCTTCACCGACGCGTGGGGAAAGGGCAAGTCCCTGTTCGGGCGCCATTATGTGGTAAATAAATAAATAATACCCTATTTTTGAATGCATAAATGAATAACAGATAGCTCAATAAATAAGAGTCAAGATTCGAGGTAGTAGGAGTTTTGCAGGTTTAATACAGCATAAGGACAGGAACAGGACGACCTGCACGGGAATAGGATGGCAGCTGCCGGGGACAGGATCGGGAATGACGGCTAACTTTTAATAACAGTACATGAGCATATATACATAACGCAAACACATAGCATTACATTGCAATAGGCGTAGCAGTGGGTGGAGCAGAAAGCGTGACGCGTAGCAGTCGCGAAAGATAAGGGTGAAAGTAGGTGTAACAGGGCGTATACACAGACATGTGATGCAAACGTAACAGAATATGTCATGAATGGGGTGGAAACCGTGGAGGGGGCTACCTAAGGAGCCGGGACCTCTAACCTGATGGTGCGCGCAAACTGGCAATGACGTGTTACTAGGAGAAGCTGGGGGCTATGAACTCTGTGCTAGGAGCAGAGACTGAAGTCTGGAGAGTCAGGGCGACATGTACCTAAGCAGTATCTAGTATCTGATGTTTAGAGAACATGTTGATATAAACTAGAAGTCAGGAGGGGAAAGGCTAACAGACTCTAAGACTGGAGTATGCATTATTCTACATGTAGTGCGTGATGAAGAATATTAAATGACCATTAATACAGTATTTCTCTAACATGGGGCCGTAAAGGCTAGACAATGACGGAAACTATTGATGCGATTCAGTAGCTTAGGAATGCAGAGAAGGAGGGCTGTACTGATAACTCGAATCATAACATACTCTTGGCAGACTCAGAGGCAGGGCCAAGCTGAACCGGGCACTGCGATGCAGGAAATAAGTGAAGGGTCGAGGATACAGGTGGGGGCTGTATCGCTCCTCAGCGAGGCTTCAGAAGACAGGAGCTGAATCTGGTGTCCAGGCCCTTTTGAGGCCTAGAAACGGGGACTTTACAATGCATTAACGTGCACACTGAGAAACGTGGCAACGTAGCTTTACATAGGCCTGATATTCGTATTATTCACGAGAACTGGAAACTGGCATACTAGAGGTGGACACAACTATAATTGCGTCTTTAATCCAACATGGGGAATAACATATGCATATTAATCATGCACACATAACATATGATGGAGGATGCGTAGGGACACAGAACATAGCAAAATTTACTTTTCCACATCTCCTTAAAACATCTTGAATTGGCTTGTACCCAATTGGCATATTTAGCTTACTTGTAAGTCCATAGGAAACTGCCACCACCGGTGCCTAAGTCCAGTAAATTAAGTGCTACTGGTGGCCTGCTGTGTTCAAGGAACAAGGGTGACCCTACTCACAAAGAACCAGGGTATATAGTGTGCATAGAAAACAGTGGTTCCTGCAGACAATATGAAGAATACTTGATAATGTATATGTGCAATGGCAATTACTTTTGGCAAAAGGATGCTAAAAAAGAAACCTTCATAAACAATGAAATGGTAAGACCAAACTGTTTATACAAATAATCAGTTACATTTGAAGAAATATATATGAAAAAGGCAGATCAATTGTGCTCAGTGTCTCAAATGAACATAGAACCAACAAAGAAAAAGTGGCAAATTGTGGCAGACGGCAAGGTTTCTAACTGGGTGACCCTTCGATGCTTTCCAGCTCATAGTAATTTGCCTGTGTGCCAAAACCAGAGCCAGGTCTACAAATTAGAGCCCACCGTCTTAGTTTTTGGTCTGGGGAACAATCCGAGGAGGCATACCTCCACAGAACACTGGAGTGTTCGGGCCAATGTTAGATTGATCTGATCCAGTACTGTGTTCCAGTATTCTTGTAGTTTCGTACACCCCCATGTCATATGTATGAATCCTACGTCTTGTCCACATCTGAGCAGCCCCAAACACCTTTCCATGCATTATGTTTAGTCTTTGGGGCGTGAGGTAAACCATATGCACATAGTTAAATTGAATGAGTTTTAATGCAGCATTCCTAGATATCTGTTTCAGGCTTCTTAATACTTGGGACCATTCCTTGTCTCGCAAGTCCTCCCCACCGCTACGTTCCACTCTTTCCTGTAACCGCTCTAGGGGTGTTTTCACCATACCAATCAGCTCTCTATAATGCCATTTTACTAAGTGCCTGGCTGATCCCAAAGGGCCTAGCACTTTTAACGCTTTGCGACGGTGGTTCCAGCTGGGTGCTTCCACAGAGATATTTGAACGTTTTCACTACTGCATGGTAAGTGAGGAACTGGTCACCAGGCAAGTCATATTAGACCAGGAAGTCCTCTAGAGGAATTAATACACCACTCTCATAGCAGTCACTGTTGTTACCCCAGCCTCTGTCCAGCTAGCCATTTGTGTGCTCGAAAATAATGTAGATGGCTTCCCACCTGGGAGACCTGTGAGTGGCAGGCTCAGAGCATATGGCGTGATTCATATTGTACATCGACAGGATTTCTTCCAGCTATACAGTGCAGCTTCTAATAGCACCCCTGTATTTTGGATGGTCACCTAGGGTTGTAGGAGCTTAGCTAGTAATTGTCTTTGATTGGTAACTAAGTACATAGTATTTAAGAGTTCCAGGTTCAGACCATCTAACAACTGGGCCAGCCATTGTAGTTGGGCTGCCAAATAATATAGCTTGAACTTTGGGTCCCCCAATCCTCCTCCTTCTGGGGTCCTCTGTAACACGGCAAGCATAAAACTGTTTCTGCCCCATCCAAGGTCAATTCTCGTAATAGTCTGTTAAGTCCAGTGAACTATGATGGTGGGATCACCACTGGTAAATTCACGAAATAGTATAACAATCTGGGAAGCACGATCATTTTTGCCAGTGCAATTCGAGCCATCATGGGCAGTTTAAGCGAGCGCCAGAAAGGGACACATGTCATGAGGGAACCGCATAACTGGGTTCAAGTTTACCTCCTGCACATCCTCCACATCATGAAATACTTGTATCCTAAGACATTTAAAATAGCGTGGGGCCCAAGTCGGGTCTGCAGGAAGGCCAACTGGGCGCTGAGCCCCTCCCATCAATGAAATATATGGGTTTTTGTTTTATTTAGTCCTAAACCTGCTATGGCAGACTTAGTCTCCGGAAGGGCCAGTGCTTGTTCCACTCCCCGTCTCCCATCCCCCAGATATAATAGTAGGTCATCAGCAAAGAGTGAGATAATGGGGTCTCTCCTAGACTCATTCCATGTGGTTGTCCTTCTTGTCTGAACAATTCCGCTAATGGCTCAATAGCTATGGCGAACACAAGTGGAGAAAATGGGCACCCCTGCCTGGATGTTATATGATTGTGATATCACCCCCCTCTGCTTTCACCCGAGCCATGGGGCGGGGATACAGTAGTGTAAGCCACTTTATCCACCGTCTCCCAATCCCATTCTAGCCATTGTAGCACCCAAGAAATCCCATCTTACCGAATCAAAGGTTTTTTCCAGACCTACAGACAATATAAGAGCTTCTGGGTAATGACTGCTTTCTGGATGGTGCATAATTTAAAAGATGTGGCTCTCATCGTGATGAACCCATTCCGGTCTGTATGGAGCAGATGTATCATGTGGGGTAGGAGTCGCGACGCTAAGACATTGCTCAGAATTTTAGAATCTGCGTTCAACATGGAAAGCGGTCGAAACTCAGACACATGTGCTCCTATTCGCTTCAACTTTGGTAGGGGTATCACCAAGGCATCCCTAGTCAAGGCCGGCAGCACACCCGCTTCCATGGCTTCCACGTATATTTGTGAGTCGGGTTTGTGCCAGTGTTAAATAGAATTCCACCGGCAGGCCATCTGGTCCTGGTGTTTTGCCAGTGACCATCTCTCGAATGGCCCCTCGTATTTTGTGGGTCTTCACCAGGCCTCCCAACTCAGTCCTTAAGTGAGGATCTAGCATCCGCAGTGGAAAGGACATCCAAAACTCCCACATATATTCTGCAGATTATGGGTTTGGGGCCTCATAGAGCTTCTCATAATATGCACTAAATGATTCATTTATTGCGGATGAGGAGTATATTCTCACCCCCTCTGTAGTAGTTATGTATGTAATGGGTGTCCCTCTGGAATCAGAAGGCGCACTAGCCATGCGAGTAGTCTACCTGCTTTACCTCCCTCTTCATGTACCCTGGTGTGGCATTTGCGTAGGTCAAGGCTCCGCAGCTACTCCAATGCACAGTTGTACTCCCTTCTTGTGGTGCCCATCTGCCTAGGTGTTTCTGCGTCCTCAGACAGTTGGAGACCCTGATCATGTGAGGCAGATTCCAACCTGGTAAGTTCTGACAACAGTTCCTTTCTCAGGCACACTGCCTGACCCAAGCAATGCTGACCACTTTAAATGCCTCCTACTCTACAGCCCTAGAGTCTGTTGAACCTTGATGATGCAGGAAGTATTCAGTGACCATCGTAGATAGTGAATTCTAAAATGTTTATCGGTCAAGAGGGTAGGGTTAAGCTGCCATGTAGGGGTTACTGTTGGTTCCGCTACAGGCTAGAAACTAAGGAACAGTGGGTTGTGATCCGAAAAAGTGTGTCCCAGATATTCAGTGTGTGTTACAGCTGTAGTTAATCGGCTGGAACCGACTAACAGATCGAGTCAGGTGTGAAGGTTATACAAATGTGAGTAATAAGAGTAATCACCCTGCGGTCTGTGTTGTACCCTCCAAACATCAATAAGTTCCAACTGATTCAGCCGTTCTCCAAACCTGTGAGCCAACTTTGAGACCAACGTGCTGCGCAGTGGAGGGGTTGATCTATCCAGCGCAATATTCTCCACGCAATTTAAGCGCCCCCCCCATGATACAAGTCAGTCGCACTCAGGGAAGATAGGGATGAGGACAACCTACCCAGAAGTTAAGTTGGTCATGGTTTAGAGCATATATACGCCCCAAAGTGATTTCTTTTCCCAGCAGTCTACCCTGTACCTGTACGGATCTGCCCACTATGTCTATGTGTGTGTAGCATTTCAAATGATATGTCAGCTCTAATCCATATCAATGCACCCCTGGAGAAAGTGGAATATGAGGTAGCATATAGTTGACCGCACCACCTAAGGCTTAACCTGATTCCTTCTGCTGTCAGGGGAGTCTCCCATAGCATGACGGTGTTAATGTTAATTTTAATGAAATGTATGCAGCACAGCTGTTGCCCGGAGGTGTCCTGGCGCTAGTTACTTCTCCTGTAGCAAAAGATGGAAGAAGTTTATTGGGCAAAGAGCCAGGTCTTTAGGCTTTTCCCGAAAGCTAGGAGATTCGTGATATTTCTTAAGTAAAACTTCTGTCTCCCCATCGAGCTTTTTGTATGCATGGCACTGAGACCAACCTGGCCCCTAATGAACTAAGTGGTCTTTCCGGTGTATACCAGCAGAAATGCTGTTTAAAAAGCCAGGTCATGAACCCTGCAGCGCATTAAAAACCAGACAAAGGGCTTTAAATCGAACTCGGTTCCTTACCGGAAGCCAGTGCAGTTTATTTATTTCCTTGGCAATAGGCACAAACCGAGGTGTGCCCAAAAGCAGTCTGGCTGCTGCATTCTGCAGTATTTGAAGTTTATTCAGGAGCCTTTGTTGAGCATTAAGGTACAGACTGTTACAGTAGTCCAATCTCGAAATTACGAGAGTCGCAACTACTGTTTGTCAGCTGCTCGAGAGCAGGAACTGCAAGATTTTCCTGATTATTTTCATCATATAAAAGGTTTTAGATGCCACTGAATTAACCTGATGACTAAAGCTAAGACTATTGTCCATTATCACACCCAGGTTTTTCACCTTGTTAGTGGGCAAGGGGAGAGAACCCATTGAATCTTGCCACCAATTTGGAGTTCAGAAGATAATGTTGTTGCCAAACAATATAACACAGTTTAACCAGTCTTTAGTTTTAGGCAGTTCTCTGACATCCAACTCCCCACTGATAACATGCAGTCTTGGAATCGATAGTCTAAACCTGCCTCTTCACCTGGTAGCAGAGACACCACAATTTGGGTGTCATCCGCATATGAGGTGAGGCCAAATCTAATGCCCTAACAATAGGCGCCAGGGAGGAAACATACATATTAAAAAGCGTGGGGCTAAGGGAAGATCCCTGTGGAACCCCACAGTGCAGTGCAAAAGGTTGTGACTGATGATCTCCAAGTGCAACAATTTGTCTTCTGCCTGATAAAAAGGATCTTATGAGCTCCCAGGCTTTTCCAAGGACCTGGTCAAATCCAGCAAATCCAGGGCTGCCTTGCCCCCGATCCACAGCTCCCCTAATCTCATCTGTGGCCTTAATGAGGGCAGTCTCTGTACTATGGCCTTCCCTAAAGCCATATTAAGAAGAATCCAAAGCTTGTGTCTCTGTTAGAAAGGTGCCAAGTTGTGTATTCATATCTTTTTCTATCAGTTTCGCTGGGAGCGGACGCCTAGAAATGGGGCGAAAATTGTTTGGATCGTTAGGGTCCAGACTGTTTTTTTATTTAATAGGGTTAAGATAGAGGCTAGTTTCCAACATGTAGGAAACTGCCCAGTTACAAACATGCTGTTAAAAATTGGTAATAACACGGACGCAGCGGTACCAGAGTCAACTTGGACACTTCAACTGGACATGGGTCATAAGGCGACCCTGAGTTTGCTGCCGTGAGGAGCTCTTGAATGTCTTCAAGGGACACTGGTGGAAAATTCTCAAAAGTGGCAGTGGAAACTGTTGCTGACTTTGGTTACTCCCCAGTTGCAAATAATCCCCCAGTGCTCGACCGGCTGAAAGCGAGAAAGATGGACTTGACTTTGGTCAGGAAAAACTTGGCGATGTCTTCGCAAAGTTCCTGACTAGGCTGAACTCTGGCTGGACCTGAAGAAGCCAGATTAGAAACCGTTCTAAGTAGTTATTTTGCTGAATTCTTCGCTAAATCAATGCAGGTTACAAAATATTTTTGTTTGGCAGAAAAAATTAGTTGTTTGTAATTTTGCAGACTGAGTTTATACAGTGATCTCAGATTCTCTATAGCCTGTCCTCCAGTTCTGCTCCAACCGTTTATACAAGTTTTCATTTCTCAAATCCTCCCTAAACCATGACACAGAGGGCTAGGATCTTTTGGGGTGGAGAGACTTGACTAGAGCTAATGTCTCGCAGGCTTGTTCCAGCCAATTTGTATAAACTATAGAGGCTTCATCCACTCCCACTGGCAGTTGACCTGCCGTGGCAATTAAAAGTACCTGCAAGGCTGTACCTTCTTTTTTGTTTCATGCTCTATTGGCTATAGGGCCTTTAGGGCACTGCCCCCTCATACGCAGCCCCGTCAACTCTAATCGGACGGTGGCATGATCCGACCAAAGAAGTGGCAGTAGTCCCATAAACTTGAGACCTGGATGGTTAGAAAAAATACCATCTAAGGTATGTCCTGCCACATGAGTGGGCCCAGTTACCAACTGCCTCAGGTCGGCACCATTCATCATATCATTCAGGCCTAAAGTGTCCGGGTCAAAAGTGCCTTTTAATACAAATTAAAATCTCCCATAATTGTATAGGCATCTGTACATAAACCTTCCAGTACATTACCCAGTGAGGCTAAGAAGGAGTTTCTGGCTCCTGGTGGCCTATACAGTAAACTTCCTTTAAAAGTATGATGATTGGATAGACTAAAATTAAAAAATAAGGCTTCACATGCCTCCATAGTGATAGGCTGAAACGCTGCCTTGATCAAACCGTGGTAGATCACAGCCAAACCTTCACCTTTCTTATGAGGCCTGTCTAAAGTGTAACATAAGCACCCCAGAGGGGTAGCTTTCACTATATCTGGGCCAGAGGAATTATCCGTCCATGACACTGTGATGAAGGCAATTTTGATCTCCTCTTCCTCTATAAGCCTTGCATACTCCAGACTATGCTTGACCAATGACCTAGCATTAAGCATAATGCATTTGAATACTGGATCAACGCCTCCAACTGGTCCTGAATTCTGATCGATCCTTAGGGCAATGGGATGCATTATGTTTTTAGGGAGGGACATTCCATATTTGGAGCATGCTTCTGGGAAGGGAACAGGCAGCGCATCCAATGAAAGGCAAATACAATCCCTGCCCCTAACCTCACCATTCAACCCCAACAGTGTTGTTTTTCCATAATAACGTGTAGGAGGCTTACCTGGCGTACCAGGGAAAAACTAGTCCGCTAACCAAGTTCTCCCCAAGATGGTGGCCTTCCATGAGTCAGAGCCGAATCAGCCCTCCAAACTGACCCCTGTAAGCAGCAATTGCGTGTAAGTAAGTGACGTTAAATTTAAAATCAATAAAAAACGATTTTAAAAACAGAACTCCGTGTAACTTAGCAGCTCAATAACGATGTGCAAATAGCAACGTGCAAAGTGCAGGCAAGACAAGCAATGCCTCTGTTCTCCCGGCTCAAGTCTCAGGAGATCTAACGCTACGCGCTCGCACCAGCCTTGTTTTTCAAACTTCAGGTCCGGGAAAGCCTAGTCCACTAACCAAGTCCTCCCCAAGATGGGGGCAGTCCGAGCCGAGTCAGCCCTCTTAGTGACATAGCTGTGTAGTTTTTTACCATTTGATAGGTGATCCCATCCCTCTCACCTTCCAGGATAAGAGTTTCATTTTTTGATGAGATCATTTTATACTCAACTCAGGCATAATTCAGAAGCGCATTGTTCTCCTTCCCCATCCCACCCAGCCACCCCCCAGGCTTTGGATGCATGAAGACCACTAGACATAAACTAAACCCTGTAAACCAATAACTCCCCATCCCTAGAGCAGCTTCTCAACGGCCTGTAAAAAAACAAAAAGCAATAAAGGTAGATGATGACTAACCACATTGTGGTGAAGCCTTTCTAGCTAGGGGTGTGACTCAAGCTAAGACCGGTTATCTCCTGTCCCCGCCCAGGCTTCAACTTAGGACAGCAGCAGTCTTGTGTCTGCCAGATGTCTTACTGCAGCACTACGATTCTTCACCCATGCATGTTATGTGACTGCTGCTCTCCAAATTATCATGTAGCTCCCATCCAATTATTACCTCCCTACCTACTTTCACACTAAGACGTACAGCCCCATTTCTGTCCCTCCTCCCCCAGCTCAACACCTGGCTGTAACAGCTCCATAGATCCAATTCATATCACATCGTCCAAGGAACTAGGGGTTACCACTGGGAGCAGTACTTCACTCTGTGCCAATGCCCCTGAGTCCTATTGACCAGTCCCATGGTCTAAGGACTCTGCAGCTTCACCGTCCTTTGGAGGCGTTGACAGAACTTCCACCACTACATTCAGGGCCGCTTGTCGTTCTTGCGCTGTCTGAGATGAGGTAGGTTTTTATAAGGTGAACAACCTCATAGAGTTCCGTAGTCTCCTCTGCTTCAGTTTGGGTGTTACCCTCATGCCTTTCTACGGTGTGTTTGAGATGGTCCTCTGGGTAAATTCTACCACAACTTCTTAAGAGCGCCACAGCCGCTGTACCACTCCCCTTGCCTGGCCGCTGATTCACTTATCTGGAGGCCTCTTCCCGGCCGCATGCGTGGAAGCCGCCGCTATCCAGCGATCAACAAAGGTGCTCCGTTGCTCACTCACAATTCAGGGGCCAAACCTGGCAGCAGCCGCGTTGGTGCCTCCGTGGTTTCCTCCTGGTGGCCCAGCAAATCTCTCCCTGCACCCGCAGACGTCCACTGAAATTGCCTCACTTATTGCGGTGCCAGCCCAGAGGCGCTATCACTTGGAGCGCTGCTTCAGTCAGTCTCCGTACGATTTATCTACGGCATGGGTCCAGATCCTTCACTCATGTCCAATCGCAGGCGGGCCGAGGGTTCCTCCCCAGGCATGAGCACACATTCATTCTGCTTGACTCTTCCTTTGAGCGCTGCTTCTCCATCGGCATTTCTGGGACTCCATCACCCCAGGCAAAGCCGGACCCCCCGCTTCTGTAGCACACAATCTGGCTCTTTTCAGGGCTCCTCCAAGATCGGAGCCCACTGCCGTGCCCAGGAGGTTCCGATTGTTGCTTGGGCAGTAACAATTAGGCCTGAAGACGGCTACCTTGTTATTATTTACAGCATCTTTGCCAGGCTTGGATTGGCTGTTGTGGGCACCGGACAATCTCTGGTGCGCCGCAAGGGTGGGGGGCGGTTTTGGGCCCCTGGGGGCCGTTTTTGTTACAGGGCCGTTTTTGCAGCGTTTCTGCAAAAACGGCCCTGTAACAAAATTGGCCGAAAACCGGCCTTGGCAACGAGATTGGTTGCCCCCCAACCCCCCGGGGGGGGGGGGGGCTGCCGAGTACTTTGCCAGGGCCGGTTTTGGTTCTCAGTCCGGCCCTGATCTTTGCATGGGCTGGGAAGGAGCTCTTCACTGAGCATCCACTGGCATCGCCAACTTGGCCACGCCCCCTTATTGTTTAATTTAGTTGTTAAAATATTTTATTTGTATGTCGTTAACTAGTGTCTCTCTACTGTTGCAGACTGGAGTGGGACTAGAAAATGTTGCCCCACCTGAGTCCAACTCTTTCCCTACTTTTGCACCGACTGGAGTGGGAATAGTAATTCTATCCCTCCGCATCCAACTCTTTCCCTACTGTTGCACAGACAGGAGTGGAACTTGTAAATTCTACCCCTCCTGAGTCCAACGCTTTCTCTTGTGTTGCACAGACTGGAATGGGAATTGTAAATTGTACCCTTCCCGAGTCTATTTCTCTACTGTTGCAGAGATTATAGTTGGAATAGTATGTATTATTCCTACAATTTTATGGTTCTGTTTATATTGTTTAAATTTAGATTATAATGTTTGTGTATTTAAAATTCTCCTATTTCTACTTAGTAATGTTTTTATTATTTAATATATTTTGACAATATAGATTTTTTATATTATTTTCTTTTTTAGGTGTCATCAAATTTGTTTGTTTTTAATTATTTCCAGTTCATTTGTTACTGTTTTTAATTTATTGTGTGTGTTCTATATATGTTCTATTTTGGAAGTTTACAAAAATTTAGTAAGCTGTAAAATAAATTAAAATGATTGCAATAGTTTTAAATTATATGTTTAAGTAAAGATTCACATATAGATATATTTTTTAAATAAGTATAACATTTATATATAGCTTGTAATTATTCAAAGATATTTAATTTTAATTATATTATTGTTAAATATTAATATATTTAGTGTTTATTAAGTGAGTGTATCCATACTAATATTATAAAGAGAGAGCCCAAACCTTTGAGGCGGGTAATCTCAGTAACCACAGCACCAATCACAACACCCAATACAGCGTTGGAAAGGGCAGTTGCAGCAGAAGGACATAGGCTATACAGACGGCCACCATATACATTTTTTTAATTTTTTTTTGTTGTTTTTATTAACTTTTCAAGATACAGTGGTGTTCATCACAATCATACAGTGCAAGACATACAATTGTACCCTAGTACACCATATACATATAAAAGGTCAAAGAACCGTGCCAGCAAAGTAGTTCCTTGTGGGCGTGTCTGCGTTGTGCTGTGGGTGTGGGCTGGGGGCGTGTGGTACGGCCATCACATCGTGGGCTGTGGGCGTGTGCTGGGAGCGTGCCAAATGCTGGGGGCATGACAAACGCTGGGGGCGTGTGTCCGCCCTTCATGCCATGTGAGTCGTACATACAAGCGCCAATTACGTTGCTGCGCAGCATCATGGGGCACGCTGGTGGCGTGAGAAATGCTGGGGGCGTGTGTCCGCCCTTCATGCCATGTGAATGCAATTGCGCCACATCAAGGGGCCCGCTGGGGGCGTGAGAAACGCTGGGGGTGTGTGCTACGTTCCGCCCTTCATGCCATGTGGGTCGTACATTAATCAGAAGATCGTCTGCTGTGGCCGTGTGCTGGGGGCATGACAAACGCGTTCAGCTGGAAGCCTGGTAAGTAACATTACTGCAGCCTCTCCTGCGCACTGTTACTGAACTTTCTCATTCAACGAAATTAGACGCGCCTGCTTCCATCAACCAGGGCTCTAGCCGGGCTCAGGCGGCGGATCAGTACACTAATTACACGCGCCTGATAACATCAACCAGGGCTGCAGCGGGGCCTCAAGCAGGGAACACGCGCCTGCTAACATCAAACAGGCCTGCATCTGGGCCTCAATTCGGGGAAAACGCAAATGAGCGTGTCTGCGGGGACAATTACTGGAGCCTTTCCTACCCGCTGTCACTGAACTCTCTCATTAAACGGATTTGCCCGCGGCTGATAACTTTCGCATTCAACGACATTACACGCGCCTGCTAACATCAACCAGGGCTCAGGCGGCGGATCACTACACCAATTACACGCGCCTGCTATCATCAACCAGGGCTAAAGCTGGCCCTTCTCCGTCCCTATTCTAATGAAACAAAAAATGTTGTCTACCGCGAGATTTTAAAATAAATTGCCCTTGCCAAATACACACATTCTATTTCATACCCGGACAACGTCGGGACGGGCTGCTAGTGTGTGTATATATATATATATCCGCTCCAAAGTACGCCAGAAAACGAGTCACTGCAATAAACGGGTGCTGTAAACACGGCGGCATGTCCGTGATATTAATGTCTGCTCCAACATCTTCTCTCTCTTCTGAGGAAAACAAACAGCACTCACGGGAACAGTAGCAAAAGGTGGGTTTATTCACGCCTAGACAGACGCGTTTCGGGAGAAACTCCCTTCTTCTGTGTCAAACATTTGTGCCCAGTGCGGCGACATTTTAAAAGTAACCAGCAATCTAGTAAAACAAATGAGGGACTACGCGCTCTCTGAAAATCCATGGGCGCCATCCTGTAGATACAAAATACATTATATGCATACTCATCCCGCATTCTAAAATCCAAATCGTGGATTTGATTTGCATCTTAGTTATTCTAAAACGTATAGTTTCAGTCTATATGATCTTGTCGTGGATCGGCAAAGCAACCCTTATGGGTTGCCACGTCCCTCATGCTTTCTTGTCAGTATTAATACAGAAATCCATTAAACTACCTCACTCAGCAAACAACTTATCCAGTTTAAATATCACATATGACAATCAAAAATTAATTTCATCTCTCAAAACAAAGATATAAATGACAGATCCCTGTCAATCCATTCTGTGATTCACAATGCATTTAACATATTTTTAAGAAATGATTTCATGTATCATCATTAAACCGCTATTCGTTGCTATACAAAACGCTATTATTGATATAACCTCAATTTCCTGATTCCATTGTTCATAAATGTACGGACAGATCCTCCCCACTGTTAAGTCCACCTGGTGCCTTCGATTGCATATCCACTATATATCTGGACTCCAGTTTTCTAAGTTTTAGTAACCTGTCCCCCCCTCTTTGGGTGTCAGGTATGTGATCTAAGCAAAAATACTGTAGGAGATTTCTGTCGCTGTTATGTTTTATCGCAAAATGTCGGCGACTGGGTATGCAAAATCTTTCTTGGCTATGGCCGCATGTGCTCAAGTATCCTTAATTTAACGTGATTGATGGTGCTCCCCACATAATTTAGTTTACAAGGACACCTCAGGCAATATACTGCATAGTTTGTGTGACAGGACAGGAATTTAGTTATTCTTTTACCTCCTTTCACTCCATTTACCTGGTAAGTAAGAACTCTCCTACTAAAAGCACATGCTTTGCTTTTTCCGCAGGGAAAAAAAACCCTTGCTTCCTTTAAAGTACCTTTTGTGTTGATTATGGGATCCAGATGACTGTGTACCAGTTGGTCCCGAATAGATCTAGCTTTCTTAAATCTTATCTGTGGCATGGGTGGTATATCTGAGCCAATGATATGATATGTCTTGAGGACATGCCAATGTTTCTTCATGACAGATCTGAACCAACCTGCATCCTGGGAGAATGCGGTTATCAGTCTAAATCTACCCTGATCAACAAAAGGTTTGGGTTTATTTTTTCAAATAATTTCTCCCTCGTCATCTGTTCTACTCTCTGCAGAGCATTGTCAAGAAGTTCAGCATTGTATCCCCTCGCCAGAAACCTCATAGTGCTGTCACTTGCTGCCTTACGAAAATCACTGTCCAATGTGCAATTACGCCTCAGTCTTAAAAATTCTCCATACGGAATACTCTTGATGAGACTTTGAGGGTGCCTACTCGAGGCATGCATGCTGTTGCCCGCCGTGGGCTTTCTGTATAAAGATGTCTTGATTTTGTTGTTGATAATTTCTACACTTAAGTCCAGGTAACTAGCTGCCACTAAGCTAACCTGTCCTGTGAATTTCAAATTGCAAATGTTGTCATTCAGTACAGTTATGTAACTTTCTGCCTCATCCATCGACCCATTCCAAATCAGGAACAGGTCGTCGATGTACCTGTACCAACAAACGATCTTCTCAGACCAGATCTCATTTTTCGGGGCCCAGGCTACCTGTTCCTCCCACCAGCCCACGAATAAATTTGCGTAACCGGGGGCGAAGCAGGAGCCCATCGCCGTCCCCGAGATCTGCCTGAACATTTTATCCTGAAAGAGAAAAATGTTATTTAGAAGGCAAAATTTGATTAATTCCAATAACATCTGATTATGCATAGCATGCTTCAATGGTTTCTTTCCCAAAAAGTATTCCACTGTTTGAAGACCTTGTGTATGGTCTATGCACGTGTATAGACTAGTAATGTCAAGAGTTATGACACAGTATGAGGTTTGCCATTTTATTTTTTCAATATGTTCAATGAAATCAGCCGTGTCTCTGATGTACAATTGTAAGGTAAGGACTGAATCAAAGAAAAAATGATCCAAAAATTTGGAAAGACTTTCCGTTAATCCCCCCATAGAGGAAACTATGGGTCGTCCTGGAGGTTTGTCCATATTTTTATGTACCTTTGGTAGGTAGTAAAAAGTAAGCAGGATTGGGTTGTTCGTTTTCAGAAAAAGATATTCGTCTACATCAAGCATGTGTTTGTCATGCCACTTTTTCAAAAGGCAATGTAGATTTTCAATACTTTCCAGGTATACTTTCTTAGTTGTTGGTTCATAGCACCTGTCATCGCCCAGTTGTCGCATGGCCTCCTCAATATATTGTTCCCTTGAAAGAAGAACAATATTCCCCCCTTTGTCTGAGGGTTTACAGACAATGGAATGGTCATCCATGAGATCTCTTAGTGCTTTTCTCTGGGCCTTCGTTAAGTTGTCTGACTTTTTTTTGGATGGTTTCTTTCCTCGGAAATTCATCAGCTCCCTGATGACTAGATCCGAGAAGATGTCAATTGCATCCGCAGGTAACTGTGGAAGGAATTTGCTGGTAGGCTTCAATCCACTGTTCGGTGCATCCTGTTCAATGTCTATGTTTAGTAGTCTCTGAGTCAACGTAGTTGATTCCAATTGTTGTTCTCCACTACTTTCTTTTCGAAGATTTTCCAGACCAGAATAGACTTTTTCAAATTTATTCAAAAAATGAAGCTACACAAGTTCTATAAAATCGAACCTACTCCCAAAGAAAACAGACTTATGAGAATCACCAACAGAGAAACAGATCTCTTAAATGTGAATGATCTGACGGCATGTGAACGTTTGGAAAATCTTCGAAAAGAAAGTAGTGGAGAACAACAATTGGAATCAACTACGTTGATTCCGAGACTACTAAACATAGACATTGAACAGGATGCAGTCACTCATCAATACAATACTATCATATGCACTCATACACCTATACAGACACTCACACACTGCCACTCATCCATGGAGTTACTCACACACCTAGTCCGTCATGTAAAGAATCATCACACTCCCATTTCCACAACTTTACAGTTATACACACAAAACCTTGCTTATTTAAACATAGACTAACACATACTTACTGTCTTTTACAATTATTATTATTATTGTGTCTTTTGTAGAGCGCGCAGCTACCCCAACGGGTTGTCCCGGCGCTAATTGATTGTAATGGGGTCCCTACAGAAAGAAACCTAAGACAAGCAGTTACCGGCAAAAGAGAAAGGTTTTCAAAGCGCGGCGGAATTCCGATTCCGTTCTGCTCATGCGCAGGTTGAGAGACAACTTGTTCCAGCATTGGGCAGCGACCAGCTCAAATGTTCTGCCACCAGAACGAGATTTTTTAAATTTGGGTGTAACCAGCAGGCATTTAGAGTTGGAACGAAGCGATCGGAGGTTGCAGTAAGGGCAAAGGATGGATCTCAAATGGGCAGACCCCATATCCTGAGTGGCGTGGTAAGCTAGCGTCATAGCTTTAAACTCAATGCGCTTACTCATGGATAGCCAGTGCAGTTCGCGGAGGTATGGAGAAATATGCTGTCAGCGTGAGAGACCCCCAATCAAACGAGCTGCAGCATTTTGGACCATTTGGAGTTTGTGACAAAGGCCAGAGGGTAATCCTAAATAAAGTCCATTTGCGTAGTCCAAATGGGAGATAATCAATGCATGAACAATTGTTTTCCTATGGGCGCAAGGCAGATAATTGATACGTTTTTTTAAGGTTTTAATCTTGGAGAAACAGGCGGCAGAGACTGATTGAACCTGACAGCCTAAAGACATTTGTTGGTCCCAGCGAACTCCAAGATTCCTAACTGAGTCCTTAGGAATGGGGGCTTGACTCAGATCTTCCGGCCAACAAATATTAGAATCTAGAGGGGAGGGCTGGTTGAAGAAAAGCACTTCAGTCTTAGTTGCGTTCAGTCTTAGGGAATTGAGATCCATCCAGTGAGCAATGTTTCTGATGCAGGATTTGAGGGGTTCAAAAGGAGTGAACGGGTCCTCAAAAGTGAAAAGCAGCTGAATGTCGTCGGCATAAGATGTAGTTTTAATGCCGGACTTGGAAATCATATCAGGTAGCGGGGAAAAATAAACATTAAAAAGAAGAGGGCTTAGAGACGAGCCCTGAGGGACGTCCCATTTCAATGGCCTGGGCGTAGAAGTGAAAGGGGGTGTAAGAACCAATTGTGAACGTTTTGACAAAAAAGAACCAATCCATTTTAGGACATTGCCCTGGATTCCCAAGGCTTTCAGTCTTTTTAATAGGATGGGGTGGGAGACGGTGTCGAATGCTGCTGATAAGTCCAGTAGCACCAACACCTCCGTTGATCCTCGGTCTAGCGTCCAGCGGACAGAGTCCGCCATCTCAATAAGGGTCAACTCCGTACTATGGCCTTTACAAAAGCCATGTTGGGAGTCATGGAAAAGGCCATGGGTCTCAATAAAACCAGCGATTTGCTGATGGGCAAATCGCTCGAGTATCTTGGCAGGGGCAGGAAGAAGAGATATCGGTCTATAATTAGTGGGATTACCTGGATCTAAGTTTGCCTTTTTTAAAATAGGGACAAGGAAAGCCTGTTTCCAGACTTCCGGATAAGTGCCCGTACTCAAAGAAGAATTCCATAATGGATTGAGGTATGGGTTGAGGAAGGATGCCAAGGCTTTATATTGTTTTACTGGCCAGGGATCCGCTGGGGATCCTGACCTGCATCTGAGTAGTTCCTGTAAGGAAGACTCCTCCGATATCACTGTAAAGTCAGCAAAGACTGGGCCAGAATAGTTCGTGTCAGTAGGGTCCACAGTGGACCCGGTATTCTCATGGAGAGGAAACGAGGCCTGGATCTGGGCAATCTTTTCCTCGAAGTATTTAGACAGCTGAGAACAGAGTTCTTGGGAGGCGGGCTGTTGTCGGATCAGAGCCTGGGGATCGGTGAAAGATCTAACGATTGAGAAGATCTCTCGCGAGATATTACTGGCTTTATTGATCTTCTCGGCTAGAAAGCCTCTTTGATGCTTAATGATCTGTTTCCGATATTCTTTCAGCGCGCTTCGATACTTCAGTTTGTTCTCCGCCAAATACCCAGATCTCTAGCGTCTTTCCAGTATTTTACAAAGGGATTTCTGTTGACGTAATTCGTCTGAATACCAAGGGGCAGCTGGTGAGGCCCTGAAAGTTTTTATCGGCCTGAGAGGGGCCAGTACATCGATTGCCTCGCAGATCCATTTGTTAAAGTTGCTAATGCGAGAATCTAAATTTGCCGCAGGGAGGGGACTGCTATCTTTAAGACACTCCTCAAGAGAGGTCTGGGAGATTAAACTCCAGTATCTTCCTAATGTTCGAGGGGTGGAGATGGGTCTGTCAAGACGGGTTAGGAGGATAGAAAAAGGGATGAGAAAATGGTCCGACGAAATAACTGGAAGAGGTTCTTCAATTGTAATATCCGAGAGATTAGTACATATTAAATCCAGTATATGGGAGGCGCTAGGGGGCGCACAGCGGAATGGCTGCCTGAACCGCAGCTCCGCCGGGCGATCATCATCTAGGAGGTCGATTACCGCCCTCACCCCACTAATCCGCTCGCCGAGAACATCGCTAATCGTGTGAAGATGAGGTGCGTCGGCGGCGGGGGGTTGCTGCAACCAACACTCCGGTAAAGACAACTTTTGACCGTATTTGCTGGGAAGTGCGCTGGCTTGCCTGACAATATGGCCGCCATCAGGCTGCGGATCCCCGACATGCGAAGCAACCAGGCTTCAACTCGCCCTCCTGTACTAACTTAGGCAAGCGGAGGTGAGGATTGGCGTTCAGGGACCGTGCGCATGTATGGCTTTGCCCTTCACCTCAGTTCACGACTACGGGACTTTGTAGACGCCCAGACACGAACGCCTGACAATATGGCGGCGGGAGTCTCCAGAGCGCCGAGTTAGCTGCCTTCGCGCCAAAACGCGCTGTCACTGCTGCGCGGGTCTGAGAGCACGGGGGGATCGCCGGCGCACGGCGGATCGCTGTACTCTATCAGGTGCGGGCTGTCCTGGCCAGAGTTGCTGTCATCACCCGCACTGCTGCTTGGGTGCGAGCCCAACCTGCCAGGCTACGCGACCCAGCGACGGTGGGCCACGCGCGGTGGGAGTCGATCCCGCGTCTTGCTGCCTGTTGCGGGGCACAGGATAGGGGGGCAGACGGTCGTTGACTGCGCCACGACGCACAGAGGAGAGATTGCGCAGGCCGCGTCCCCCCCTCAAGAACTGTGCTGTCTGATGAGGTGAGCTCAGACGCAAGGACAGTATCACGCAAGATTGCTACCTATCTGCACCGAGGCATCACGGCGGCAGCGGCAAGAACCACGAGGGCATCTGGGGCCATACTCAGGAAGGTGACTTCCCCCTTCACCAACATGGGGAAACCTGATAAACAACAGCCAAAGATCTCCTTCGACACCAAAAAGGCGACGAGACTAGTGGACGGGGCGGTGGAAGATGGCGGTGCGGCCGACCCACCACACAGTACCAACATGGAGAAGATGCTGCTGGCGATCCAGTCGAATCTGCAAGACATCAACGGTAAGCTTGATAACCTCACATGCAGAATGGATAGTATGACCGCCCGTCAGGAGAAACATGGAGAACGTCTGGATGAGGCGGAGACCAGGATTTCCGCAGTTGAGGATGAAGCGAGGACCTCCACCACAAAATGCACGGGAATGGAACGTCTCTTGGAGGTGATCAAAGCGAAGGAGGAGGATTTGGAGGCGCGTTCGAGGCGCAATAACGTCAGAATAGCGGGCCTGCCGGAGACGACCAACACGGGGAGGATGGAGCAATTTGTCGAAAACCTGTGCAAAGATCTCTTTGGAGCGGAGGCCCTATCATCGGTCTTTATAGTGGAGCGTGCTCATAGATCGCTAGTCCCCAAGCCGCCACCTGGAGCCACACCTAGACCTATTGTGGCGAGAATTCTCAACTATCGAGACAGAGACACGATCCTCCGGCTTGCGCGGGAAAAGGGCAAAATCACCCATCAAGGCAACTCCCTGGAGTTTTACCCAGATCACACGGTTGCAGTTCAACAGGCACGAAAGGAATACTCCTCCGTGAAGGCCAAGTTGCGTGATTTGAACATTGTCTACTCCATGTTATATCCAGCGCGGCTTCGAGTGATGTGGAAGGGGAAAGCAATCGTGCTGACAACACCAAGGGCAGCCCAGGACTTTATTAAAAGAGCACAGCGTGAGTCGAGAGAGGACTCGCAACATGACCAGCACGGAGATTCGGAATAATTCCGTTGAAGCTGTCTCATCATACAGCGGTGAGTTTTGTTGTACTGTTTCACGACATGAATGGCCACGTGACCACTTTTGGCTGTATTGGACGGCTCCGTCCGGGGTCATCCTCCTAGGGGAGGTCAATGTCGCTCTACGACACTCGCAATATATCGCTGGGGCTGTCCTCCAATGACACGATGGGGGCTACAGTACAACTCTGTTTTTCTTTTTTCCTCTTGATTTTTGCTTTTCCCTGTAGCTGGCCCATGCTCAATTATCCACCCCACGGTGCATTTGTTCACGAGGCCGAAACGGGCTGCTGCAGTGGCGGATGCCTGATGCGGCTGACAGGCTCCCACCCCTTGCATTAGAGATGACTTCTTTCACTTGGAGTCACAAGGCCGCGAGGAACGTGCGAGACTCTCACATGTGGTGATACACTGACTTGTGGTACAGACTCCAGCTGTTGGCAGCCCATTTGCATGTACGTTGGCTGAGATGCCCACTGACTGCGCCGCACTTCATGCAGGAGGCGTAGGATACAAGGGGCGGGTTGGCATTGTTGGCGGCTACGGCCATCGGGGGGTGTCGGATGGTCGCAGTGATGCCCTTATGGCACAGACACCACTTGGGAAATATTGCCGAGGTACTGGAGTGGTGAAAGGTGGGGGCGGGCAGTTGATCACTTGTATTATGCATATGTACAGTTGCTTACAGTATCGCCGGAACCCGACCATCGGGTGTAGAGTTGTGCTCCTAGCGGACCTTCGTAAGGGTATTACCCACTAAGTGTTCTCAGTATGGGCACTGTGTTGATGGTTATATGTTTGTGGGAATTGTGCTCTGAGGGGATATGGCTTCGGCAGGTTGGGGTTGCTGGAGTGGGTGGGATTAGGGGTGGGGGAATGTTTGCAAGTTTACAAAGACCGACAACCTTGCATATGTATTGCTTATTAGGTTCCATACCGTACTGTGCTGTCATAGAGGTGATAGTTCTCTGCACTGAGGGCGGGAGGGCACCACATGAAGGATTGGTATGTACAGGGATGGTGTTTATTGAATTTGCAGATGTCAATGGGTTCTGGGGAGGAGGGTAGATTATGCTTGAACGTTCTTACGTGGAACATCAGGGGGTTCTCTAAACCTCAAAAGGTCAGGCAGGTTTTTGCTAGTCTAAACAGATGGAACATAGATGTAGCGTTCATACAGGAAACGCACCTCGCACCGCACACACATGCACATTTGGGTGAGAGGTGGGCTGAATCAGTTTATAGGGCCTCTTATTCTTCCTACTCCCGCGGGGTGATTATTTTGATTAAGAAAGGGGTCAACTTTGAGGAACGACACGTTATGTATGATCCAGCTGGCAGATATGTGTTGGTGACAGGGACACTGAGGGGCCAAAGAGTGACACTCTTGAATGTCTATGGACCAAACACTGATGCTCCTGAATTTTTCCGGGAAATATGGGGACACTTACAAACACATTCTAGCGCACACATACTCTGCGGGGGGGACTGGAACGTCACATTGCAGGATGGGCTGGACCACTCCTCCCAATCGCTAGAACAACACAAACAATCGCGACAAATGGTGGGACACATGATGAATGATCTGGCCTTAGCGGATCTATGGAGGTTGCAACACACGGATATGCCAGGCGCTACGCACATCACAACGTCTCACAATAGTTGGTCCAGGCTAGATTACTGGCTAGGCTCTAGGGACATGGCGCTGTGGGCTCGTAAGTTACAGGTGCTGCCCCGCACGCTATCGGACCACAACCCTGTTCTGCTGCGTGTAGAGTTGCCCCGTTACACCCCCCCCCCCCCCTTCCAGTGGCGATTCAATGCCCGTGCCCTCTCGGACACAGTCTATGTTGACACAATAACGAAGGCTATCAAAGACTACTTTGCTAATAATGCGCAAAAAACGGATGACCCGTGCCTTCTCTGGGAGGCATTCAAAGCTACGATCAGGGGAGTCTGCTTAAGCACCACCGTAGGGATACTCAGGGACATCAGGGGCCAAATTCGTCGCTGTGAGAAGCAAATGAGGGACTTGGAAGTGTTGTATGAGACAACGCAGGATGTTTCACATTTACAAGGCTTGCGTGCATTGAATACGGAGCATGCGGACTTTTTGGAGTCCGAAATAAAGTACTTAGATCGCCCGCAAGTGGCTAGAGCATTCAGGGAGGGGGGCAGGCCAGGGGGTGTGCTGGCGCGTAAAATTTGTGAGGGACGAGGACAAAAAGCGATACTCAGGGTAAACTCTAAGGAGGGTGTACCGCAAACGCACTCTGAAGACATCTTGAAATGTTTTGTTGACACCTTTGGCACGCTATACCAGTCGCAACCCACAGCCCCAACGGAGGACACGTATGATTATTTGCGCGATGTGGCGATTGGCTGGCTATCGGATGCACACAGGGAGTACTTGGCTAGGCCCATCACAGTTGAGGAAGTGACAGAAGTGATCACTTCGCTTCCAAATGGCAAGTCGCCCGGCCCTGACGGGTACACCTCTGAATTCTACAAGCAATTTGTGGATATTATCGCTCCCTATTTAGTGGACATGTATGGCGCTGCCTTCGAGAAATCGTTACTCCCCCCCACTCTGCGAGAAGCCATGATCATTGCTCTTCCAAAGCCGTCCAAAGATCCGGAGGAATGCGATTGCTACAGACCGCTATCCCTGATTAACGTGGACTCAAAAATCCTCGCAAAACTGATAGCGGGCCGCCTGTCCCCCTTGATGACCCGCCTGGTACTACCAGATCAATCGGGATTTGTACCCACCAGATCCACATCACACAAGACTAGATCGTTGTTTGCTCTTTCACATTACCTCCAACCATCGGTTAAAGCTGCGGCTGTCATGCTCGACGCAGCGAAAGCGTTCGATTCCATTGAATGGCGGTATATGATCATTGTCCTGAACCGGATGGGGTTCCCTAAACGGTTTGTACAGTGGGTCACCTTGCTCTACACAGAACCACGCGCTAGGGTTCGGATCAACGGCTACATCTCAGACCCGTTTGACATTGAGCGTGGCACTAGACAAGGCTGCCCACTATCCCCTTTGTTATTTGCGCTGGCGCTGGAGCCCCTTGCGTGCATAATTCGCCAGAACTACAAAGAGTCGGCGTTGCAATTTGCAGCCAGGCCACTTCACATATCACTCTACGCGGACGACATGCTATTATACGTCCGTGACCCTGAAATCCATCTGAACCCGCTGCTCAGAGAATACATCCGCTTCGGCGGACATTCAGGGCTGGCGATTAACTGGTCCAAATCCTCCATAATACCTCTGACGGACTCCACTTTACCCTTCGACGTGGATTTTCCATTGGACTGGCAGAGGGAACCGATTCGATACTTAGGGGTCATGTTCCACAGAGATCCGGAAGAAGTCCTGCGGGCAAACTATGGGGTGGTACTCGCTAAGCTTGAAGATAAGATCCAACGTTGGATTCGATTACCACTCTCATTAGCCGACAGAATCGCAATCGTCAAGATGAACGTATTGCCCAAGCTATTATACCTGTTTAACAACGTCCCAATCACGCCGACGCGTGAGATCTTCCGCCGCATAAAATCCATGGTGCGGACTTTGATTTGGGCGGGCAAACAGGCTCGGATTGATCTGCAGACTCTAACGCTCCCGTTCGCGAGAGGCGGCTTCAGTGTGCCTGATTTTCTCCTCTATTACCTTTGCGCGCAGGCGCAGTATGCGGCGTATTGGTACCACAAGGTCCCATATCTTGCACATACGGCTGTCGAGGAAGGTGATGCTCATCCCATCCCCCTATCTGCGATCATATCACACTCGAGGCCACCGCTGCATGCTATGGACATCAACACGGTGGACACCACGGTAAGAGCGTGGCACAGGCTTGGACAGCTGGCCCACAAGACACCGCTATATGCTCCAGACATGCCTTTACAGCATCACCAGGCGCTGTCAGTCACTGGTGAAAAGGTCGGAATGTCCTTGTTGAGTAGAGCAGGCATTGACAAGCTAGGAGATGTGTTTCAAGCCGGAACATTCGTAGGCCTAGACCAATTGAATTATATCCAAAACCAGACTCCCATGTTCCACTTCACGTACTATAGACTAACTAGAGCGTTGAGGGAACATTACCCAACATTTCCAACAGAACCAGATTGTCTTACACCACTACAACTCCTAATTACTACTACTGATCTTTCCCATCTAGTGTCTAGATTATACTCAGCTGCACAATCGGAACTGGCGGGACACACTCAGAAAGCTAAGGGGCGGTGGGATGCACTATTAGAAAATCCACTAACAGATGAGGAATGGAATAACACTTGCGCATTAACACAGATTTTGACGCCTAACGGCAACTTAAGAATAATACATTTTAAATGTATACACCAGATCTACTACACGCCGACCAAGCTGCGGAGGTTTGGCCTACAGGAGGAAGACAGATGCAAGAGGTGCAATAGGGAGGGGGCGGATTTTGCACATCTGGCCTGGGACTGCGAAAAGGTGGCGGGGTATTGGGGGGAGGTGACTACCGCACTTGCTGGCATGTTAGAGGAAGAGGTACAATACACACCCAAGATCTGTTTACTGGGAATAGTTCCTCAATTCCGAGCTTTGAAGCGCAGGTTTTGTGCACTTGCTTTATTGATGGCGAAGAGACAGGTGGCGCAATGTTGGCATAGCCGGAAGGTACCGACGAAGAAAACATGGCTGCATGATATGTCCATCTGCCGGGACAGACTACAAACATATGAGGAACAATTGCCAGACCAAAGGATATGTGGTGTTTTTTGACAAACTACCTTACGTCACTGCAGGACAGTGAGGAGGATTAGTTATCCTTATGTTTCACCTCATGGGTGGGTTGATTAAGTCACGGGTACAGATTGGACAAAGGTGCACATAGGGTGGGCACTGAAGCTATGGTTGAATGAGAATCTAGGTCGTATGAAAGGATACTGTCAGGTCTTAAGTTGGGGTATGTTGTTTTTCTATATAAAAGGTTAAAATGTAAGACTCACGACACTTATCAGACATGAGCCCTATATAAGGTGTTGAGGGTAGTAGTACCTACAGATTACACGCTCTGCTTCATACAATGCTTGATTACTACTCACTGATTGCATTGTGATAGCGAGCCGGCCTCAGGGTTGTAGGCTCATGCTGTGTGCTCTGCTTTGAATCAATAAAGGTCTTACAAAAAAAAAAAAATATCCAGTATATGGCCAGCTCTGTGGGTGGGACTAGCAACTTGCTGCCACAGACCACAAGCAGCCAAGGTAGATAAAAAATTGGAGCTGATCGGGCAGGAAGAGTCTTCAGCATGCAAATTGCAGTCCCCTAAAACCGTAAAGTTGGCATAACGTGCACAAGAGTGAGTAATGTAATCCAGAAGAACTGGAAGATGAGAGGGGCTCGAATTGGGGGGTCGGTATAGTAAAAGACCCGTGAGGGAGACCGAGGCAGAAAATTTGACACAAAAAGGGAGCCCTTCTATGCTGTCAATAGGGTCGAATTGTGTGGATGAAATGGACCATTTATTTTTATGAATAATGGCCATTCCACCCCCCTTCTTGCCGCCCTGACGGTTGGCACAGATAAGGCCAAAACCCTCTGGAACAGCCAAAGAGATGGCGGGATTAGTGACCTCATTAAGCCAGGTCTCGGTCAAGAACAGTAAATCCCAGTCGTTATCCGATAGGGATTGCTGGATGTCAAGAGTGCTTGACCAAGGACCGGCAGTTTATCAAAGCAATTTTAATGGGTATGGCCAATTTAGGGGCCAGGGAGAGCAACTGGGAGGGGAGTTTAATAGGGTCAATGAAAGCCTTAGAAGAGAAGCCACAGTTCCTGCATAGTATGTTCTCATAGTGCGGATTCGAAGGATTAACTCAATGGTGAGTACAGCCCATCAGTCGGATTGCAAGTAAATCTCTGCGATTATAAATAATCCTTACCGGACTGGTTAATAGGGCAGAGTGGTCGGCCCCGGCCGCGGTCTGGTCGCAGACGGGCTTTCCTTTGGCGCGCCCGCTGCGCGTGTCCGCTGCGCTGCCGGGTAGGAGGGTACATTATATACAATGGGGGGCGTGGGAGGCAAACCAACTAGACCTCCACCCCCAGCCTCGCTCCAATATGGCAGCTCAGTTTCCGTAATGATGGTTCCCACATCAGCGCCTTAATCGGCTGAGGGGAAGAGTGTCACCAGGTAGGTGAAAGCAAAGTGCAAATATGCGGGCAAGTGCAAATTAAGAATGAAGTAAAAACAGATTTAAAAATGCGTGCACCTATGTCCCCGGCTTCCGCCTCAGAGACCTGTAACAATCAATTTACACAGCAGTGTCAAGACGCGCTTTTTATGCAATGGGGGGCGTGGGAGGGAAACCAAATAGACCTCCACCCCCAGCCTCGCTCCAATATGGCAGCTCAGTTTCCGTAATGATGCTTCCCACATCAGCGCCTTAATCGGCTGAGGGGAAGAGTGTCACCAGGTAGGTGAAAGCAAAGTGCTAATATGCAGGCAAGTGCAAATTAAGAATAAAGTAAAAACAGATTTAAAAATGCGTGCACCTATGTCCCCGGCTTCCGCCTCACAATCACTGATACAAGTACATATTGATAGATACAGTAAATTATGCAATCACAGGCTGTTATATATAGTCATTTATATATGACAACCCTCACATGCACTGTGTTTTACATATGTACTTACTTGGACATGTAGCACTGAGATATCCATTCAGTCACCAACACACCCATGCACACAGTAAACCGCCTATACAACTGTTTCCTCATGCACTCTTGAACCCATACACTAAGTGAATCAACTGCTCACACATCTATCCACAGAGTCACACACCTCCCAGCCACCTCCACTCACACTCACCCTCACATACAAATACTTGGGTTATCAATCATTAACCCATATAGCCAGTCATATAGCTACTAATCAATACATGCAGCAGGTTACACAACAACAGACATAATGATGCACACATTCTAACACTTTAGTCACTAACCCATGCATTCAGTAAAACACATTTAATCTCCCACTCACACAGTCAGTCACGCACCTACTAAATCTATTATCCAAACACTCATACATACACTCATTCTACAATATGTTAAACACATTTTTAATTTTAAATTTACAGGAACACACATTTACTGGATGATGTAATCAGTGATGTCATCAGTGATGTCGTGAATGATGTAATATGTGACATCATCAGCAGTGGATTGCGGGCGCGTGAGTTATAGTGAGTCCAACTAACTATAACGTGGGGATTTCAATGGTTTTGTATGAGTAAAATTTCCAGCTAACTATAACTCGTGTGAAACCTATGGTTTTTTCAGTGAATTTCAAAGGTTTTTTAAATGCTAATTCCTAACTATAACGAGTGTTAAACCTATGTTTTTTTCAGTGAATATATAAATATATATATATTAAATGATATTTGTCTTCGGTATTAGTGTATAACCATATTTTAATTTCAATGTTTTTTGTCATTTATAAGTATAGATAACAATATTTTTGTGTTTGATTTTTATGTCCCACAATATTTGTGGTCTTGATATTGTGCAGTGAACCCTCCTTTATCTCGGTCAGGCACTGCAACCATCCCCCCCTTCCCCTGCCACGCACACACTAAGCAGCCAGGTCCCGCAAACAACCTCCCATCGCACACTTTCTGCAGTAGGCCTGTGCCCAACCACCCCAATGTGCTGCCTACCCCCACTGCAAACACAACAGTGATGGACAGAATGTGGATCAATGTCACACATTCACCCCAGTCCAAAGATCTGGGCCCAAATCCATCGTTTTTCCACTCCACACCACCCTGGGTTAGACAATGGCGATATGCAAACCAGCGCTGACCCTGTGCCCCATGGGAACAGTCCAGTCCGAACTACAAAAGCCATGTCCTTCCCAGAACGGAATCAAGCATCCGAGGACCGGCCCGGTTTCGAGGTAACACCTCTCATCAGCCCGGCTAGCTTGACTCCAGTGGTGTGGAGTGCCTGGGACTCACGTCTGAGCATCCCCAGTACACTTAGAGCGGTAATTGCAAACACAACAGTGATGGACAGAATGTGGATCAATGTCACACATTCACCCCAGTCCAAAGATCTGGGCCCAAATCCATCGTTTTTCCACTCCACACGACCCTGGGTTAGACAATGGCGATATGCAAATCAGCGCTGACCCTGTGCCCCATGGGAACAGTCCAGTCCGAACTACAAAAGCCATGTCCTTCCCAGAACGGAATCAAGCATCCGAGGACCGGCCCGGTTTCGAGGTAACACCTCTCATCAGCCCGGCTAGCTTGACTCCAGTGGTGTGGAGTGCCTGGGACTCACGTCTGAGCATCCCCAGTAGACTTAGAGCGGTAATTGCAAACACAACAGTGATGGACAGAATGTGGATCAATGTCACACATTCACCCCAGTCCAAAGATCTGGACCCAAATCTATCGTTTTTCCACTCCACACCACCCTGGGTTAGACAATGGCGATATGCAAATCAGCGCTGACCCTGTGCCCCATGGGAACAGTCCAGTCCGAACTACAAAAGCCATGTCCTTCCCAGAACGGAATCAAGCATCCGAGGACCGGCCCGGTTTCGAGGTAACACCTCTCATCAGCCCGGCTAGCTTGACTCCAGTGGTGTGGAGTGCCTGGGACTCACGTCTGAGCATCCCCAGTACACTTAGAGCGGTAATTGCAAACACAACAGTGATGGACAGAATGTGGATCAATGTCACACATTCACCCCAGTCCAAAGATCTGGGCCCAAATCCATCGTTTTTCCACTCTACACCACCCTGGGTTAGACAATGGCGATATGCAAATCAGCGCTGACCCTGTGCCCCATGGGAACAGTCCAGTCCGAACTACAAAAGCCATGTCCTTCCCAGAACGGAATCAAGCATCCGAGGACCGGCCCGGTTTCGAGGTAACACCTCTCATCAGCCCGGCTAGCTTGACTCCAGTGGTGTGGAGTGCCTGGGACTCACGTCTGAGCATCCCCAGTACACTTAGAGCGGTAATTGCAAACACAACAGTGATGGACAGAATGTGGATCAATGTCACACATTCACCCCAGTCCAAAGATCTGGGCCCAAATCCATCGTTTTTCCACTCCACACCACCCTGGGTTAGACAATGGCGATATGCAAATCAGCGCTGACCCTGTGCCCCATGGGAACAGTCCAGTCCGAACTACAAAAGCCATGTCCTTCCCAGAACGGAATCAAGCATCCGAGGACCGGCCCGGTTTCGAGGTAACACCTCTCATCAGCCCGGCTAGCTTGACTCCAGTGGTGTGGAGTGCCTGGGACTCACGTCTGAGCATCCCCAGTACACTTAGAGCGGTAATTGCAAACACAACAGTGATGGACAGAATGTGGATCAATGTCACACATTCACCCCAGTCCAAAGATCTGGGCCCAAATCCATCGTTTTTCCACTCCACACCACCCTGGGTTAGACAATGGCGATATGCAAATCAGCGCTGACCCTGTGCCCCATGGGAACAGTCCAGTCCGAACTACAAAAGCCATGTCCTTCCCAGAACGGAATCAAGCATCCGAGGACCGGCCCGGTTTCGAGGTAACACCTCATCAGCCCGGCTAGCTTGACTCCAGTGGTGTGGAGTGCCTGGGACTCACGTCTGAGCATCCCCAGTACACTTAGAGCGGTAATTGCAAACACAACAGTGATGGACAGAATGTGGATCAATGTCACACATTCACCCCAGTCCAAAGATCTGGGCCCAAATCCATTGTTTTTCCACTCCACACCACCCTGGGTTAGACAATGGCGATATGCAAATCAGCGCTGACCCTGTGCCCCATGGGAACAGTCCAGTCCGAACTACAAAAGCCAAGCCGTGAATTGCTGGCTTTAACATATATTTACATGTTTAAAGATGGCGCGGCGCTGAGTTGCATTGTTAGTAGTCCATCATTAATGTTTAGTTAAGCATGTGACTGCATTAATACCTTTGGCGAGCCCGCGCAGTGCGACTAACACTGACGAAGGCTTGATGCTGAAACGCGTCTGTTGTCTCTGAAATTAAAAACTAAAGTGTGAGCATTTACTTGGTTTACGAGTGCGGTTCTTCTGAGCATATTTTTGGGAGCTGAGCATTGGTGTGTATATATATATATATATATATATAAATATTTGGCAGCAAACGTCGTTTTGCGAGGAGGAGCAGCTTTCAGCTGGTGCCGGCGACGAGACAAGGACTCGGCTCGTGGTTATTTTATAGCAAAAAAATAACGCCCCACTCTTCTCGGTTAGGTTTCAACACGGTTTATTTCAGCTCCATCATACTTCCTTCACCTACACGTTTCGAACAAAACAGTTCTTGATCACGGTAGTAGGTACCTTGATCAAGAACAGTTTTGTTCGAAACACGTAGGTGAAGGAAGTATGATGGAGCTGAAATAAACCGTGTTGAAACCTACCGGAGAAGAGTGCGGCGTTATTTTTTTGCTATAAAATATATATATATATATATATATATATATATATATATATATATATATATATATATTCACAGAAAAAACCATAGGTTATAGACCATATATAGTTAGGAATTAGCATTTACAAAACCTTGAAAATTCACTGAAAAAACCATAGGTTATAGACCATATATAGTTAGGAATTAGCATTTAGAAAACCTTATTTTACTCACACAAAACCATTGAAATTCCATATATAGTTAGTTGCACTAACTATATATCGCGCACCCGCCCGCAATCCACTGCTGATGATGTCACATATTACATCATTCATGACATGGTCAGTGACATCACTGATGACATCACTGATGACATCTCAAATGACATCACTGATGACATCACTGATGACATCTCAAATGACATCACTGATGACACCATGACACACCAATACCAGTTACTACATACGCACTCACTGATTCCTACGTTTACACACACATTCACTCATTCACCCATACAATCACTCATACATACAGTCACTCATTATTACAACACTATCATATGCACTCATACACCTATGCAGACAGTCACACACTGCCACTCATCCATGGAGTTACTCACACACCAAGTCAGTCCTGTAAAGAATCAATCACACTTCCATTTCTTCATCTATACAGTTAAACACAGAACACCATACTTCAGTGACATCACTGATGACATCACTAATGACATCTGAAATGACATCACTGATGACATCTCAAATGACATCACTGATGACATCATGACACACCAATACCAGTTACTACATACGCACTCACTGATTCGTACGTCTACACACACATTCACTCATTCACCCATACAATTACTCATACATACAGTCAGTTATTATTAGAACACTATCATATGCACTCATACACCTAGTCAGTCCTGTGAAGAATCAATCACACTTCGATTTCCTCATCTATAGTTAAACACAGAACACCATACTTTTCACACATATACTAACACATACTTACTCTCTTATACAATCACTGATACAAGTACACATTGATATGCACAGAGTCACACACCTCCCAGCCAGCCACACACACACTCAGTCTTCCATACATCCACTCATTCTTCAATATGTAAAACGTATTTAAACTTTACAAAAACACACAGACACTAGATGATGTCATCAGTGATGTCATTTGAGATGTCATCAGTGATGTCATCAGTGATGTCACTGACCATGTCATGAATGATGTAATATGTGACATCATCAGCAGTGGATTGCGGGTGCGCGATATACAGTTAGTGCAACTAACTATATATGGAATTTCAATGGTTTTGTGTGAGTAAAATAAGGTTTTCTAAATGCTAATTCCTAACTATATATGGTCTATAACCTATGGTTTTTTCATTGAATTTTCAAGGTTTTGTAAATGCTAATTCCTAACTATATATGGTCTATAACCTATGGTTTTTTCTGTGAATTTCATTGGTTTTTTAACAGCTAATATCTGTAGCTGTAAAATGTATTCTTCTTTAAATCCAAAAATATATTTTATATGTTTATGAATAATTTTTTTTTTAAATATTTTTTTTTCTTCGTTCCCGCTTCGCGAATCGGGAAGCTTCCCGTTAGCTGACCTTGATGCCGCGAAATAGACCGCGAGCCGGTAAACGTTTCTTTACCGCAAGTGCCGCGTTAGAAAACAACATCGTGACGCCTCCCGTCCGCATGACGTTTCACGTTGTCGCGTGATACGTCATATGACGTGCTACGTTAGCGAACTGGTACGCGAAGCGAGTCGCAAAGCGCAGGTTTCTGGAAGCAAACCGGGAGGCCCTGCAAAGCGCTTAACGTAAACACAGCAAGTCATGTGACTTGGTAATAACACTTTTCATTGGTTCATTTCACTTTTGGTTTCCTAATGATGTAAGACTAGGTCATATAATCTAAAATGAACACTTTTGATTGGTTGAGAACTCTTGTTTTTCCCAAATGATGAAAATCCCTCCTTCTTTCCTCACTCTGACTTTCATCATTGTGAGAGAAAGACCCTTTGTGATCACTGAGCAATGGCTTCTTTAGTAGCTTCAGCTGGTGCTTCCCCACCACCTCCACCACATCCAAGGAAGAGTGGACCACCTGCTCAAGTTATAATTCAACAAGAAGAGGAAGAAGAGGAACAGGACGACGAGCACGAAGAGAGGCAGTTTTTGCCTGAGCAGCCCAGGACGTCTCACCGGAAAGAAAACTTCATTTGGCAATTTTTTAAAATTCCCAAAGGTCAGAAAAAAGTAAATGCAAGATACGTAACTTGCCTTATATGTCAAGATAGACTGTCCAGAGGAACCGAGAAAAAATACAGTTTCGGAAACTACACAATGCATCGCCATATGACTAGGTGGCATCCTAACAACTACAGTGCTGCACAGTTTCGGAACGACCTAGATAATCTCCCTATTATGGCCAGAAGATCTGTTGTACCGGAAGTAACGGGACCAGAGGGCAGGGAGATGGTGCCAAATATACAAATGAAATTTGGTGAAGTAAAACACATCTGCGTATTTTGCGATGGATTCATTTCCTACGGAGAAAGAAGCATCACTCTGATCAACAGAGCTATTGACTATCATATGCAAGTTTGTACGAAACGCCCAAAATAATAAATACTTCTTTTTTTGTTTTGTTGCTCCTGTTGAGCCCTTTACAATGAATCGTTTTCATTGCCCCCTCCAAGAAAAACCCCAAAAAATATAAAACTGTTCAGAAAAATTCAAAAAAAGTAAAAAAATGTTCCGAAAAATAATAAAAAAAATATAAAACAACAAAAACAATAAAAAAAAAGTTCTTTTCAGAACTACCTCCCCGTTATTAAAAAATTGGTACAATATTTGGAACTGTGCCAACCTCTATTTCTCTTAGTTCGCTTCCCAGTTCGCTCGCCGGTACGCGAACCGGAAGCGAACCAAAAACAGTAAGTATAAGGGAAGGAAACAGACACTTATGTTAAAAGAAAGACAGCTATAGGGGAGTAAACTAGAGATACTATTACCCGTAATCCACTGCTGATGATGTCACATATTACATCATTCATGACATGCTCAGTGACATCATCAGCAGAGGATTGCGGGTTTTTTGGCAACGTGCCTTATCCACGGTTTAATAACGCTGCCTTTTGCTTTATATAAGTTTTCAAATTGTATGAAATATATACCAATAGGTCGTTATGAACCTTTAGGTAGTGCTTTTCTTCATGAGGTCTGGTCGCTTCCATACACATACAGATGTTTCAAAGATGATCAAGAAGTTTATCTGAATGGAGAGGAATGCACTGAGACGCCAGATCATTCACTAATGTGTAGGCACATACAGTTACACGGTTCATGCAACAAACACCGACCAAATATGGCTTGCGTGTTGCAAGGCACGCCAGTTCCTGCTATCATCCCCACGTTCAAGTTGTTGGAAAATGGTAGTTATTTGATGCTCAATAATGAAGATTGTTCTGAGTTAATTAAAAGTATTCCTTTTATCGTAACAGTAAGTGAACGGGTTATTTGCTGCAGAAATGTTCTATTTCCTCCCACACATGAACATAGGGAGTTTTCAATCTGGCCACAAATACCAACCTTGGGACAGATTTCAACAGCATGGCAAGAATAAGAGCTCTTTTTTCTCAGAGAGAGGTGGCCTTGAGTTCGGCCCGTGAAACTTTCGTGCTTCACATAGCGAACACCCGTACAGATGTGCAGACCCTTTTCAATTCAGATTTGCCTTTCAATTTCAGCAAGATGGTTCCGACTATCTTTAACGCATCCTCCACAAAGGCCCTGGCGCACTTTTTTAAAGTTGTTACCAGTGGTCTCGTGACTTACTTTGAGAAAATCTTTGGAGTCATCCCTGCTTCCTTTCATTCTATTTTCTCCACTCTGGTTCGTGGATTGGCATTTTTACTTGCATTACCAGCGGACGCTCTTGTGCTTTTTTACATTTTTAAATATGGATGTCCCTCCTATGCAACCTCCCACCCTGCAGCTGCTGACACTGTTCCGCAATCGCATGCTAGAATATTATGGCACAATGCCGTTGGCGATATTAAGCACGGCATATGGATTATCTTTTCGATTCTCCGACTTCACCTGTGTCCAGCCTGTATTTCACTGCCTGACCTGTGATTTCGATTGGGCCATTGATTTGTGTCTCTGCGGACCGGTTTCTCCTGACGTCGACTTTAATCAGCTGATGACTCCTATCATTACTCACGAGTTGGTTTGTCCTGGCGAAAGGATTATGGCTGTGGCATTGATGCATGGACTACTTGGTCCCTGGAATTTACTGGCGGCAGCACAGTCTTTCTTGGAACAGAGCTTTCTTGAAAACCCACCGAGCTGTCCTCTGATGGTGATAGAGGATCCGGTGCTGGGAGAGCACGTATGTTCTTTTCCGCTTTTAAATTGGATGGCTGAACTAATTTCGGATGAAGACGGTGACTTCCTATTGGAGGCTGTTGCAGCTTATTTTGCATACACAGTTATGTCACAGACCTTTTTCATGTTTGATATGCTGAGTACTAGCATTTCATTGACAATTCATTGACTTATTTGTCAAGTTTTTATTATTTACCTTGCCTATTGGCTTAAGACTCGATAAAGTACTTGGCTGTTTTATTTTTCTTTAGCATTAAATTTTCCTAGTTTTTAATGCTTTACCTTGCGGACCGTCCACATATAAACTTGCAATCTGCTCTCATGAGATGGCACTTCTATTATCTTATTCAGTTCGTTTCCGGATCATGGGGAGGTGTCATCTAGGTCCTGGATATCTTTACACCGTGTTAAGTTAGCATGGGCTCATTACCGGTTTAAACGCCATTTTTCCTTTTTTGCAACTTCTGCACACGACACTTAGTTGTTGCTTTAGCTTTCCACCTAGTAGTTCATCGTGGTTTACATGAGAATAATATGTTATTGCTCTACTATCTGCTTTGCTTGTTAAACTATATCTGTACAGCGAGTGCTAAAGTTTCAAGAACAACACGATACAGAATTGTTATGAGGTCTGATCTCCACGACTTCATACTCATAACATAAGTGCAACTTCTGCCAATTCTGGGCTTGAGGCGGGTTTTATATTGCTTTGCCGAACACACATACACAACAGTTGATGCGGTTCACATGAAGAGAGAGCTGGTGTATGCTGATGTGATTCCTTCAAATCTAAGACACTAAAGTATGGGCACGCCCTAAACCAACACAAAGAGACCTTCTTAGCAAATAATATAATATGTGTATTAGGGAGGGTGAGATGTAAGCAGCCGCGGGCCGTGGAGGGAGTTACGGTGAGGCAGGGAGGCGGGGAGGGGGAGAAGCAGGGTGGAGCCCTCTCTACCTTGCCCCTCCCCGCCTCCCTGCCCCACCGTAACTCCCTCCACGGCCCGCGGCTGCTTATAAGTGTTGCTAACTCTTATTCATTTACAGCATGTTAACATACTGTCACCATTCGCTTTTTATGTACTAGTAACTATGCTGGTAATTTTGCTACTGATAATATGTGTACTTGTATTCTCCACCCTGCTTCTCCCCCTCCCCGCCTCCCTGCCTCACCGTAACTCCCTCCACGGCCCGCGGCTGCTTATAAGTGTTGCTAACTCTTATTCATTTACAGCATGTTAACATACTATCACCATTCGCTTTTTATGTACTAGTAACTATGCTGGTAATTTTGCTACTGATAATATGTGTACTTGTATTATCTAAGATACTACGCCTGAGAAGACGGCATTAGTAAATAAACATTTCAAATACACATGTGTTCTTCTTAACTCCATGTTCTGGTTTCTAAGAAATATATAACGACCGACTGTTCATGAGTTCCACGTATCCTGAGGTACTATAAGTTCATATTCTGGATTGTCTAAACATTGAGAGTTTGTTATATCCAATGTGACACTGTACCTAGCTTACTAAGGAGTTTTTGATTACTAACGTGAGTTTTGGGACACCCTAATTCGCCGAGGTTCCAATCCTCTGTCCACAGTTCTGTGTGAGAACAGAAACCCTGCGACAGGGGCACCCCCGACCCTTGCTGGAGCTTCATCACACTTGCGATACAACTCCAGCAATGCGCCACCTTTACGGCACAGATACATCACGCATCTGTGCTGTTTTTGCCCCATGATGCGCCGCATTGTAAATGCAGCACACCATAGGTGACGGAACAGCGGCACAGAATGACTAACACATCCCTGGTGATGCGCCAGTCATCATAAATGTATCCCTATGCTTCTTATCTTGTTAGAGATGAACCGCCATATGTATCATCAAAGTTTTTTGCATTTCCTAAATAGCGAACTTTAAGGAATAAATAGCGATTCTTTACCATTCCTAGTTTGCGATTAGCTATTTGCTAATTACAAATTACCCATTCATTTCCTTCATTTCCATAGGGCGGTTGGACTCACTTTTAGCTCGAACGGCTGAATGGATTTCCACGAAACTTGGCAAAATTGTAGGGACTGGTAGCCCGATGTGCCTTTGCTATGTCTCAAGATATATGCTCCAGTGGTTTTTACGAAAATTAACTTTGAAAAATATATATTGGGCTACATTGGCCTATATATATGTTGGAGCCCAAATGTAGCCCAATGTAGCCCAATGAAGCCCAATGTAGCCCAATGTAGCCCAAAGATGGCCGCCAGACACACAAAAAAACAAATGTAGCCCAAATATCAGCCAGATGTAGCCCAACTATAGCCCAGTGACAGAATGACCAATCAGCTTCGCAAACCTCCGTTACGCGAAGCGGAGCGCTGTTACAGATATATATCTTTTTTTGAACGTTAATTTCTCAAAATCCACTGGAGCACATATATTGAGACCTAGCAAAGGCACATCGGGCTACCAGTCCCTAATATTTTGCCAAGTTTCGTGCAAATCCATTCAGCCGTTTTATTATTATTATTTTTTTTTTTTGCCCCTACCGAGAGACAAGATGGCGGCCGCTACGGACTTTTTGGAATGTTGACAGACGCCGGAGAACCAATCAGCTTCGCTTCACAAAGCTCCGTTGCGCGAAAAGTACGCGTCCTGGGACGCTGCCAGGTCCGCTGTTACAGATATATATCTTTTTTTAAACGTTAATTTCTCAAAATCCACTGGAGCACATATATTGAGACCTACAAAAGGCACATCGGGCTACCAGTCCCTACAATTTTGCCAAGTTTCGTGCAAATCCATTCAGCCGTTCGGGCTAAAAGTGAGGCCAACCGCCCTATGGAAAACTCAATGTTAAAAACACGTTTTGGGACCCCCCTTTTTTCTCGGCCCCCCCTTGACGAACCCCCCCCAAATTTTCAAGGGCTGCTCAGAAACAAAATGTGCCATTTTCCTGAAAATTTCAGCCAATTCCGTCCACAAACGCCAAAGTTATTAGACATAGAATTTTCAAAAATCCCATAGAGAAAAAATCCTAACTATATATACCTACTGGCGACCGCCAGTAGGTAATATATATATATATATATATATATATATATATATATATATATATATATATATATATATATATATATACACCCACATGTGTATACACACATATATACATTCATACACACAGACACACTGTATTCAGACTGTTTGTAGTGTAGGTCACACCTTCACTTTGATTGCGGTGTAAGAACAGGTGTTAGAAAATTTGTACAAAATAAATGTATTGTTCCTGCTGAGCAGGAGTAAATATTTGCTTTCAGTGTCCGGCCCAGACATGTTATTTCACTTCTTTTCTGCCTGTGATCGGTGATTCCACAGACACCTATTGTCTCTACAGAACCACATACAACTCCCCCCCCTCCAGAGTACAGACACTGGCTGCCTCTTCCATTTGGGGCACTGTACACATGACAGAGAGTACCAGAGAGCTATAAACAAAGCAGCAATGCCCGGGTACTGTACACAAAACAGGCACAATGTACACGTGGTAGATCTTGTGCGTCTGTAAAAACAAAGCAGTGCCAGAGTACAATACACAAGGCAGTAGGTATCAGGGTAATGCAAACATTGCACTGGACGGAGCACTATACACCTACATAATCATCTCACTGATGCTGGTACACTATTGGCATGGCATGGTCAGGCAAGTGCACTGCATAGGGCTCTTCATTTATGGATGGGGCACTGTGCATGACCATTGCACTGGCACCGAGGCATATACACATGCCAAGGGTATGTACACCGTACAGGGCAATGTACACCTGGCAAGGGCACCTGAGCACCGTGTACAGTTCTGATACTTGCACTGTGGCCCTGTACACATTACACGCACACCAGGGACACTGCACAGGGTAAAGTGCTCATTATAAGTGGGCACGGGCTGTAAACAGTGCAGCAGCACTTGGGAACAGTACATGGGACACAGCTGCAGAGGAAAGGTTCATCGCCACCATTCAGTATCCTGGCCACTTGTTAGTGCTGAAAAGCAAGCACTGAAAGAGCAAAAGCCTGCCAATTAAAGAGATGGTATATGGGCCATGCTCCATAGGAGGGCCAATTACAAGAGTGGCATACTGGGACACAAATTAGAAGCAGGCAAATGATAGTGACAGGAAAGCCAACCAATGGTAAGGAACTGGTGGGCTCCAAGCCCTTCTATGTTCTTGGTAAGTTCACAATATGTCTTTCGCAACCGGTCTTTAAGAATCTACCTAAAAAAACGCCCATCAGGTCTGAGAAGCAGTCTTCCACAAGATTCTGATAATATGCATGCACTTAACTTTCAATATTCGTTGTATCACTAGAGATCGATTTTTCTCAGAACATAGGAAATTCTTTTGGGGCAATCCTAAAAAACAAATGAAAAAAACCACACACACACACCTGAATTCTTCATAATTAATGATGTGGAATTGCGAAAATACTATTATTGGTGACTTGAAGTGACACGTTCCTCCTATCGTAGAATGCGTTACAGGCGTGAAGGCTTACCACTGCCCGAGTGCCATACTTGGTATAGGATGACGTCTTAAAGCGCATACAGTTACAAATAGTGTTTCTGTTTGCAATATACAGTGCTGATTTCCTCGGCAGAGTCTACCTTGAAAACTTTGTTGTCGTTGCCTAGATCATCCTACTTCATATAAACCGGTTTTGTGTTTTGTGAAAACAGCCTGGTTGATCTAATCTACCCTTGCTCAAGGACTTGCTGGTCACACCGTCCCCAGAACAGAGGAACCGCTCGCGCAGGACAGGAATTTATCGCAAGGAAGAGCTGCCTACATTTATCAAGGTTTGTTTCTTCATGGTGAAGTTCAAGGGGAATGATATTTCAGAAAGCTGTCAGATTATTATGCGTTCGATTTATATTGTTAATGTTTAATTCAGAGGGAACTATATCTGTAACTGTTTTTACATTTTTATGTACATTTTACAAAAAAGAAGTCGTTGGCAGCTGGACAGGGAAACCTATTTTATTTATGTTTTTTGTGCGTGATGTGTGCATTCTGTCAGCTTTGGTGTATCGCAGCAAACATTATCTTTTAAAAAGATATATATTTATTGTTTTTTTCTTGTACATCTGTCGTATTACTACACACAAACAAATAGCAGGAGGTGCAGAGTTCGAAAATATTATATTTATATAGATTATCGGCGCAACAAACATCACTTTCTGTTTTAAAAAGTCATAAGTCGAATTTAGTTTAGTATGTTTTTTTAAACCGGGTCAACCATGGGGAAATTTTACGTGTGCTGCATTCCAGTTATCTATGTGCATACCCAGCGCTAACTGGACACACATATGGACTGGGTTACTCATGGAAAAGAGTCGGGGTCTGTCTTTATTTGTGTGGGTTGTTTGTTGGGGAAGGAGGACACGTGCAGTGGGGTCAAGTCATAAAAGGCTCGCGCCTCTTTGTTCAGTAGTGCTTCAGCTTTCTATAGTCTGGTACCATGCTATATCAACAGTACTTAATATAGCACTACCTCATGATTGTTATACCTTTCCATATGTAAATGTCCTCAGTTTGCATGCTGTATCCTTCCACTATATTCCTAAAACCCTGCATGAGTAGCAGACTTTGACTTAAAATTATTGAATGTTCCCGCTCCTTACTTTCTTTCCTCTGCACGCTCATTCTCTTGGAGTGTACCACACTCTAAATCGCATGCCCGCCTGCTTTATTCTTCATTATTATATTTCTCCATATTGTCCACACCTTATTTCATAGATCACATTTCTTCCTCCTTTGAAGCCATATACCTGCAACTTTACAATACTTTATCTTCTCTAGCCTATCTGTTCATCCCACAAACAGTTTGCATGAACTCACATAGACCATACTAAAGATCACACCCAACTCATATTAACGGAATCTACCACAAAGAAACTGGAGTAAATATATGGAATACTTTCCTTGAGGACACAGGACTGATCACAATTACCACTGGAGTATCCACTAACCTTGGTTCCAGAGTAGAGTGATAATCCCTTTAAAGTGCTTCAGAACCTCATCAGGGGTGCTGGCGAGACATAAATGCAATTACAATACAATTACATCTGCGGTGAAAAGTCAGTTCATAAAACGGCAGTGGATAATCCACAAAACAATATCAGAGAAAATGCTTAAAAAATAAAAAGTTCAAAGATTGAGTTACTTAGCAAACGATGTTAGGTGAAAACATTTCAAATTATGTAGGGCAAACCTACTACTACTACTAGTATAAACAACTATTTTAACCCACTGTATATGGGCAGTGCTCCAAAAGAAGAGCAAGTTTTATCATTGACGTAGAATACAACATAATAAAGAAAATTGATTTATTTTATTGCTGTGCCTTTTGACCTTGGTGAACGCAATGAAATATAGGCACATAAGCCGGAAGTGAGCAGGTATATATATATTTTTTCTTCACATTATACCCATTTAGGATATGTGCCTCTTGGCAAGTCTCCTTCAAGGCAGTAGCAGAAAATTATTGTCTCTCTGCAAAGAAAGCACTGAAGTAGCTCACACTGCTTTTGTCCCCCAAATCCGCACTCACCTCAGATACTCTCTCCTCCCACTGATATTCATGGGAAGCTTTGAACCTGCTGAGGATGGCTTCCATGATTACTGAAATTCTCTGTTTCCTTTTCTTGAGCAGAGGGGAATTTATCTTCTGGCTTTTACAGTAAATAATATTTAATTTGATCAATGACGGAATATTGTGGTAAAAAAGATAGCTGACAAAAATATTGTAAAAAAGGTTAACACAATAGCACACATACAAAAAATTGATTTAAAAAAAATGCAGTTTAAAGTAGTAAATCCTAAATATTACAATATGTAATATTAATACAATGTAAATTAAATACATTCCACTAATATGTAATACTATATATAAATATATGCTTAAATACAATCATAAAATCACACTTATAGTCATGCATTTATATATATTTGTGCGTATATTACCTACTGGCGGTCGCCAGTAGGTAGTTATAGTTAGGATCGATTTCCATAGGGAAATCGCAACATTCTATTTGGAATAACTTTGGCGCCGGTTGAGGAATCAGCCTGTATTTTTCAGCAACTTTGCCTCGCAGCGCTCTGCTCCTTCCCTGAAAGTTTGGGGGGGATTCGTCAAGCGGGGGCCGAGATAAAAGGGGGGTCCCAAAACGTGTTTTCCCCATGTTAATTTCCATAGGGCGGTCTGTCGCACTTTTAGCTCGAACGGCTGAATGGATTTTCACCAAACTTGGCAAAATTGTAGGGACTGGTAGCCCGATGTGCCTTTGCTATGTCTCAAGATATGTGCTCCAGAGGATTTTGAGTAATTTAGGTTAAAAAAAATTTATATATCTAGAGCCGCGCCCGGTCCGCGTACCGGGGAGCTCTCCGGGCGTGCCACGCGACTTGCGCATGGCAAGCTGATTGGTTCTCGGGTGTCTGTAAACATTCGAAACAGTCCGCAGCGGCCGCCATCTTGTGTCTCGGTAGGATTGAGACACAAGAGGTGGCAAAAATCAAAGGGGGAAATGAGCAAAAGGGGGCAGGGTACACCCCCCCTGATCTCCTAGGTTTGATGTGGGGGCCATAAAAGGGTCCCGCGGGTAAAAAAAAAAAAGAAATAATTTCGATTTTCGCGGGGGGAGCGCCCGGTACGCGCACCGGGGAGCGTACCATGGAGATAAAAAATGACAGACTTTTTTTTTTTAAAAAGAGCATTTTTTTTATAAATTGGAGGTAGTTCTGAAAAGAACTTTTTTTTTGTTTTTTTTGTTTTATATTTTTTTAGACTTTTTAAAACGATTTTATATTTTTTTTGGATTTTTTTCAGGGGAAAAACAAAAACAGGGATTCCAAAACTGCTCAACAGGAGCAAAAAAAATTGAAAATTTAGGGACTGGCAGGGCAGCGGTGTTCCTGTTTCTTTATGGCAATGAGTTCAACACTCTGCTCCCCATAGCAGAGCAGTTCGTCACACTGCGTGCACAGAAATTTGATGCCTGCAAACACCGGCTGTATGTTAGGGACCATTCTTCTACGGGGTAGTCCCGAAGGTGTTGCTCCACCAGTGGAGGTGCTGCCGCCATCTGTGGGTAAATTCCGTGCCAGCTCCCTGACACTCTCCCTGGCAAAGTTTTTTGGGTGTCTTCTTTTGACATGCCTGATTAAATTGGCATTTCCGAAGCTATATTTTTTTAGAGGATTGCCTCTGGATAAAGTACTGCCACATATTTTTCAGGTTACTTTTGGAGCATTGACTTTTTTTTGTCCTTCAGGGATGTCATAAAATTTCCAGATGAAATGGTCCTTTTTCTTCTGGTGAGGAAGGTCCTCATCCAAAAATCCGTCGGAATCACTGCTGGATGACTCCCTTGCAGCCATTGCTGTAGATCAGGAACGTAGGAGATCAAGACAGTACACAGAACAGCTCTTGCTCTCTCCAAGTACAAAGCAATAGTGAGAGAAATGGGTGGGTTTCACACAATTTGGAAAAAAAAAAGTTCTGAACCAATGAAAAGTGTTATTTTAAAGTCACATGGCTTGACGCGCTTACGCTACGCGCCCTGTGGCGCGTCCCGGGGCGTGTATCGAAAGGGCATCATGGCGCTTACGTTGCGCGATCGTATGCGCTTCCGGGTGCGCTTACGCAGTGCGTCATAAGACGCATCTCGCGGCTACGCGATACGTGTCTTATGACGCAAGACGTGGCGGCCACGCAATACGTCACGATGTTGTTTTCGTACGCGGCAATAGCGCTATCGGGACGTTCACCTGTACGCGCCCCGCGGCGCGTCGTAACATTGCACTTACCCGTGCGTTCACCGGTACGCACCCCGGGAGCGCCCCGGGGTGAAAAATAAAAAAATAAAAAATAAAATAAATGACATAATTATACAATATAAAATTAGCTTTAAAATGTATTATTTTTTATAACTATAAAGATTTGCTATTAAAAAACCATTGAAATTCACTGAAAAAACCATAGGTTTCACACCAGTTATAGTTAGGAATTAGCATTTAAAAAACCTATGAAATTCACTGAAAAAACCATAGGTTTTACACCAGTTATAGTTAGCTGGAAGTTTTACTCGCATAAAACCATTGAAATTCCCACGTTATAGTTAGTTGGACTCACTATAACTTGCGCGTGCAATGCACTGCTGATGACGTCACATATTACATCACTCATGACATGGTCAGTGACATCACTCATGACATCACTGATGACACCATCCAGTGAATGTGTGTGTTTCTGAAAAATAAATGTGTTATATATGTATATGTAAACGTTGATGGAAGAATAAATGTTTAAATAAGGGTTTACATGGATGGTTTAAAAAAAAAATGATTGGTTCACTGGCTTATTAAGTGTATCTTAGTGTATACATATATTAGTGAGTAATGTTTAAATATTTAAATATATGGATTAGTGTTTCACTTTGTGTATAATTGGCTGCATGGGTTGGTGAGAAGCTACATGTGTATGTATATGGGTTATTAGATGTTTTTTTTAATATCAATATGAGTGTCTATATGTTTGGTGGGGGTATTACTTAAAACCTAGATGCATGAGTGACTGACTCTCTGTATGTGTTTTGAAGACAGCATTTGTGCACGACAGCATGGGTGGATGCTTGTGTATATGTGTGTGTTACTGACTGAATGACTGTCTCACTAGTGTCTTTATCAGTAACTACATATGTTTTATTGTAGTATATGTGAATATTGATGTATATAAGTGAGTATATGTGAGAGTAAGGGATTGTAAGAGTTCCTGTTTAAATAAGTATGTTTTTCTATAAGTGATTATTTAAGAGAGTAAGTATGTGTAAGGTTCCTTAGAAGTAAGGTGGTAGTGTGTGTATAGCTGTATATGTAAATAAATGGATGTTCAATAGTTTATTTGCATGTGTGAGTATGTGTGAGAGTATCTTTTGGATGACTGTCGGTGTGTAACAGGATGTATAGGTGTATCACTACATATGATGAGTGAGTATACGTATGAGTGACTATATAGAACTGTTGGTGAATGAGTGGATGTGTATATAGATGGTGGAATTATTCAATTGGTTGTTGTAACTGGTATGGGTATCTCCATTTTGTTTGAAAATTTTAGTTTCTATTTTTGAATATGTGTTTCAAGGGTTACATTACAGTGAAAGGAGGTCTGTCACAATGATGGTGTCATCAGTGATGTCATGAGTGATGTCACTGACCATGTCATGAGTGATGTAATATGTGACGTCATCAGCAGTGCATTGCACGCGCAAGTTATAGTGAGTCCAACTAACTATAACGTGGGAATTTCAATGGTTTTATGCGAGTAAAACTTCCAGCTAACTATAACTGGTGTAAAACCTATGGTTTTTTCAGTGAATATATATATATATAATATATAATATATATATATATATATATATATATATATATATATATATATATATATATATATATATATTATATATATATATATATATATATATATATATTACCTACTGGCGGTCGCCAGTAGGTATATATAGTTAGGATTTTTTCCCTATGGGATTTTTGAAAATTCTATGTCTAATAACTTTGGCGTTTGTGGACGGAATTGGCTGAAATTTTCAGGAAAATGGCACATTTTGTTTCTGAGCAGCCCCTGAAAATTGGGCGGGGGTTCGTCCAGGGGGGGTCGAGAAAAAAGGGGGGTCCCAAAACTTGTTTTTAACATTGAGTTTTCCATAGGGCGGTTGGCCTCACTTTTAGCCCGAACGGCTGAATGGATTTGCACGAAACTTGGCAAAATTGTAGGGACTGGTAGCCCGATGTGCCTTTTGTAGGTCTCAATATATGTGCTCCAGTGGATTTTGAGAAATTAACGTTTAAAAAAAGATATATATCTGTAACAGCGGACCGGGCAGCGCCCCGGTTCGCGGACCTTACGCGTACCGGAACTTCGCGTAGCGAAGCTGATTGGCCCTCCGGTGTCTGTCAACATTCTAAACAGTCCGGAGCGGCCGCCATCTTGTCTCTCGGTAGGATTGAGAGACAAGAGGAGGCCAAAACAAAGGGGGAAATAACCATAAGGGGGCATAGTAGATCCTCCTTGACCTCTTAGGTTTGATGTGGAGGTTTTAAAAGGGCCTTACTTACTCTATTTTTGTTTTTTTTAAATTTTCTGGTTAGCTCCCGGTCCGCGTACCGGGAAGCTAACCGGGAAGCGAACCAAAAGAAATAGAGCTTGCCAGAGTGCTAAACATTCTAGAAATTTTTTAATAACGGGGAGGTAGTTCTGAAAAGAACTTTTTTTAAAATATTTTTGTTGTTTTATATTTTTTTTGTATTTTTTGAACACTTATTTGTTTTTTTTGTTTTTTTTCAAAGGGAAAGAACAGAAAGAGGCATTGAAAAAGGCTCAACAGAAGCAAAAAAAAAATTTAAAACTTGCTGCGTTTGGAGCATCGGTGTTTCTCGAAAGCCAAATTAATTAATTTCAGACTCATGTTTGCGCATGAAATTAAAGTGCCACAATATAAGCATGTCAGCTTCATATGGACAACATTTTTTTGAATATTTGGCACTGTTTCGAAATGTGAGAGAGATATCAGTAGATGTTCTTGTCACCGAAGTTGGGGGGTTCTGTTGTAGTTCACGCATCTCTGCACGACTATAGTTGTTTGGATGCCACCTCTGCATATGTCGGTGCATCGTGTGATTTCCATAACTGTATTTTTTATTAGTGCCCCGGGATAACTTTTCTTGGCAGATAAGGCACGTAGCATAGCGTGCATTGACTTTTTTCTCTCCTGGTGGAATGGAAAAAAATTGCCAGATAAAGCTAACTTTGCGATGAGATACCCGGGGTAACTCTTTGACAAATCGTGGTCCCTCTTCTTCCTCTCCGTCTTGTTCTTCCTCTTCCTCCTCTGTGTCTCCAATAAACTGTGCAGATGGTCCTCTCTTCCTATGAGGAGATGGTGGTGGTGGTGGTGGGGGTGCAGAAGCTGAAGCTACTATTGAAGCCATTTTTTAATCAGAGCAAATGATCAGGTCTTCCTTTCTCAAAGTTGAAAGTCAGAGTGAGAAAAAAGGTGGGGGCTTTCATCATTTGGGAAAAAAAATAGTTCTAAACCAATGAAAAGTGTTATTTTTAGGTCACCTGACCTAGCCTTACATCATTATGAAACCAAAAGTGAAATGAACCAATGAAAAGTTTTATTAACAAGTCACATGACCTCTCACGCTCATGTTACGCGCTGCGGAACGCGCCCCGGTTAGCTTCCGGGTCGCTGCGCTTCGCGCCTCGGTCCGCGCCCCGGGGCACTTCCGGGTGCGCTAATGCGGTACGTCACAAGACGCATTACGCGGCAACGCGATACGTCGCGCTTTCGCGACGCGACGCGGATCGCTTCCGGGGAGCTGCGTTTCGCGCCTCGGTCCGCGCCCCGGGGCACTTCCGGGTGCGCTAACGCGGTACGTCACAAGACGCATTACGCGGCAACGCGATACCGTCACGATGTTGATTTCTTACCGGTTCGCGGACCGGGTCGCGGCATTAATTTGAGCTAACGGAAAGCTTTCCGGTTCGCGGACCGGGAGCGAAACAAAAAAAATATTTAAAAAAAATTATTAATAAACATATAAAATATATTTTTGGATTTAAAGAAGAATACATTTTACAGCTATAGATATTAGCTTTTAAAAAACCAATGAAATTCACTGAAAAAACCATAGGTTATAGACCATATATAGTTAGGAATTAGCATTTACAAAACCATGAAAATTCACTGAAAAAACCATAGGTTATACACCATATATAGTTAGGAATTAGCATTTAAAAAACCTTATTTTACTCACACAAAACCAATGAAATTCCATATATAGTTAGTTGTACTAACTATATATCGCGCACCCGCAATCCACTGCTGATCATGTCACATATTACATCATTCATGACATGGTCAGTGACATCACTGACGACATCTCAAATGACATCACTGATGACATCACTGATGACATCTCATTTGATATTACTGATCACATCACTGATGACATCATTCATGTGATAATACGATGAACCTCTTCAGACTCTAATATAACCTTAGATACACTCAGTGTAAACAGACACTCACAGACTGTCACTCATCCATGGAGTTACTTACACACCTAGTCAGTCATGCAAAGAATCAATCACACCTCCATTTTCACAACTATACATTTATACACACCTTACTTATTCAAACATATACTAAAACATATTTACTCACTTATACAATCCTGGATACAAGTTCACAATGATCCATACAGCCACTCACACATTCACTGGCTCTTATGCACAGTTATTTATATATGTCAACTCTCACATGTACTGTATTTTACATATGTACTTACTTTGACATGTAGCACTGAGACATCTATTCACTCACCAATACAGTCATGCACACAGTCAACCGCCCATACAGCTGTTTCCACATGCACTTTTGAACCCATACATCTATGCAGAGAGTCATACACCTCCCAGCCACCCATACACACTCTCAGTCTCCCATACAAATACTTGGGCAACCAATCAATAACCCATATAGTTAATCATATAGCTACTGATCAACACATGCAGCAGTTTACAGAACAACAGACATAATGATGCACAAATTAAGACAGTTTAGTCACTAACCCATGCACTCAGTGAGACACATTTAATCACTCACTCATACAGTCAGTCATGCACCTACTAAATCCTTTGTTCAGACACTTCTACATCCACTCATTCTTCAATATGTAAGACATATTTTAACTTTACAGAAACATACAGTCACTGGATGTTGTCATCAGTGATGTCATTTGAGATGTCATCAGTGATGTCATTTGAGATGTCATCAGTGATGTCATCAGTGATGTCACTGACCATGTCATGAATGATGTAATATGTGACATGATCAGCAGTGGATTGCGGGTGCGCGATATATAGTTAGTACAACTAACTATATATGGAATTTCATTGGTTTTGTGTGAGTAAAATAAGGTTTTTTAAATGCTAATTCCTAACTATATATGGTGTATAACCTATGGTTTTTTCAGTGAATTTTCATGGTTTTGTAAATGCTAATTCCTAACTATATATGGTCTATAACCTATGGTTTTTTCAGTGAATATATATATACAAAGGTTACAGGAAAGATATAGTTAGGAATTCAATCAATCAATCAATCAATCAATCATTTGTAGAGTGCACTAATTACCCGTGAGGGTCTCAAGGCGCCGAGAGGGGGGGGGGGGGGGGAGCAGCTATTGCTCGAACAGCCAGGTCTTGAGAAGTTTCCTGAAGGTCATCAGGTCCTGGGTCTGTCGCGGATGGGTGGGGAGGGTGTTCCATATCTTGGCGGAGAGGTAGGAGATAGATCTGCCGCTGGTGGAATGGTGACGAGGGCGATTTCAGCGGAGCTAAGCTGGCAGTTCGGGGTGTAGAAGGTTAGTCGTTTGTTGAGGTATGCTGGGCCAGCATTGTGGAGTGCTTTGTGAGCGTGGGTGAGGAGCTTGAAGCTGAACCTCTTGTTGACTGGAGCCAGTGCAGGTTTCTCAGGTGGGCTATGATGTGGGTGTGGCGGGGGATGTCGAGGATGTGGAGTGCGGAGGCGTTCTGTATGCGTTGTAGTCTTTTCTGGAGTTTGGCCGTGGTTCCTGCTTAGAGGGAGTTGCCGTAGTCCAGTCTGCTGGTGATGAGGGCCTGTGTGACAGTCCTTCTGGTTTCGGTGGGAATCCATCTGTAGATCTTGCGAACCATGGTTGAAGCAGGAGGAGGAGACGGCGTTGACTTGCTGGGTCATTGAGAGCGATGAGTCCAGGATGAACATCAGGTTGCATGCGTGGTCGGTGGGTGTGGGTGCGGCTCCCAGGGCAGCAGGCCACCAAGAGTGATAACTGGCAGAGGGGGTGCAGCCGAGATAAGTTTCAAACAACTGTTCTTCATCCAGTCGGCGACGGCCTTCATTCCTTCGTGGAAGTTGGTTTTGGCAGTGGCGGGGTCCTTTGTGGGTGGGAGGATCAGCTGTGTCTCGTCGGCGTAGGAGATGATGTTGAGGTTGTGTGAGCGGACAATGTTGGCGAGCGGAGCCATGTACACGTTGAAGAGGGTTGGGCTGAGGGATGATCCTTGGGGCACGCCGCAGGAGATCTTGGTGGCTTCAGATCGGAATGGGGAAGGCGGGCCTTCTGGGTTCTGTCAGTGAGGAAGGAGGTGATCCAGTCCAGGGCTTTGTCGCGCATCCCTGCGTCGTGGAGACGTGTGCGTAGGGTGTGGTGGCAGACGGTGTCGAAGGCGGCTGAGAGGTCCAGGAGGATGAGGGCCGTGGTTTCACCATTGTCCAGTAGGTGCTTGATGTCATCCATGACCGCGATGAGGGCGGTCTCGGTGCTGTGGTTGCTGCGGAATTCGGATTGGGACGGGTCCAGGATGATGTTCTCCTCGAGGTAGTGGGTCAGTTGCCTGTTGACTATCTTCTCGATGACTTTCGCCGGGAACGAGAGCAGGGAGATGGGCCGGAAGTTCTTGAGGTCCTTAGCTTTCTGGGAAAGTGGCATCTCGAAGGAGCTGTTGATGATCTTCCGGAGTCGGGGTGCGATTATGCAATTTGCTTTGTTGAAGACGTGGTGAGGGCAAGGGTCAGAAGGTGAACCGGAGTGGATGGTGTTCATGGTTTTGATGGTATCGCCATCATTGATGTGGGTCCAGGAGACCAGGAGGTTGGTGAAGTTGGGGGGTGGTGGGTCTGCGGTGGAGGTTGCTGTTGGGAGGGTCTGGGTGTTGAAGGTGTCATGGATGTCTGCGATCTTGCGGTGAAAGAAGGTGGATAGGGAATCGTAGAGGTCTTGCGAAGATGGGATGACGTTGGAGCTGGGGTTGGAGAGTTCCTTCACGATGTTAAAGAGCTCTTTGCTGTTGTGTGCGTTGTTGTCAATGCGTTCCTTGAAGGAGGGCCTGTTGGTGGCTCTAATGAGTTGGTGATGCTTGCGGCTGGCGTTCTTGAGGGCTGCGTGGTTGTCCGGTGTCTGTTCTTGGCGCCACCTTTTCGCGAGTCTTTGGCAAGCCCGCTTAGATTCCTGGAGGTCAGTGGTGAGCCAGCTGGGCTTTCTGTCGGTGCGCCTGTTGGAGGGGTTTTTTGATCAGGCGCAGTCGTCAATCCATTGTATGAGGTTGCGGGCGGCTGTGTCCGTGGTGTCGGTTGGTGGGTCTCGGGTGAGGGTGGCGATGAGCTGGTCTTCGGTGACCTTGTTTCAACTGCTGTAGAGGATCTGTTGCGGGTGGTGGTGAGTGGTGGGTTTCTTGAAGGTGAAGTGGACGCAGCGGTGGTCGGTCCAGTGGAGTTCGGTGGTGTGGCTGAAGGTGACCTGGTCGCTGGTGGAGAAGATGGGGTCGAGCGTGTGTGAGCGACTGTATGGTTGAGTGACTGACTGTGAGAGTGGATATATGGGTGAGTGTGTGCCTGTGCCAGGGACTGTATAGGTGAGTGAGTAAGTGTTAGTATCTGTATGAGTAAGTGTGTGTGTATGTAACTATGGTTAAGTGGCTCTGTGATTGACTGTATGGGTGAGCGAGTAGGTGTGTGAGTAACTATGGCTGTCTGACTCAGTGTGCGAGTGTATGCAGGGGTGTATCAATGGATATTCCAGTGGGTGTATTAGTGAGTGAGTGGGTGCATGAGTGGCTGTATGGGTGAGTGGATGCGAGTGTTGATCTATGAATCAGTGAGTAGCTGTGGAAGTACTGATATTGGTGTGTGAATGGGTTGGAGAATAGTAGTGGGAAGCTCGAGTGGGTGTATGAAAAGTTATTTGGGGTGTGAGTGGGTGCATCAGATTCTGTGGATGATATCATCAGGGATGTCATTTAAGATGTCATCAGTGATGTCACTGACCATGTCATGAGTGATGTAATATGGGAGGTCATAAGCAGTGCATTGCAGGGTGTGAGCTACAGTTAACTCTGATAACTAAAACTTTCTCTGGTTTTGCATGAGTAAAATCTGACCCTAACTATAACGTCCCTGTAACCTTTGTTTTTTTGTGTGAATTTCTAAGGTTTTTTACCTAGCAGTCATGTTTGCAGAGTGATGGCGAAGGGGGCTGGGTCTCCGAACAGCTCTCACGACTTCCGCTGTGTGGGACATGCTGGAGGGACCAGGAGGGTTTTCTGGCCCCCAAGGCCCCTCTGGAGCCAAGGGGTCTTTATACCCCAACCAGTAGTGCCCCGGGAGGCACGTTTTCAGAGTGGCAGAGAAAGGGGCATGGACTCTGACAATTTATCAGCAATCCTGCTGTGTGGGGCTTACTGAAGGTAACAGGAGGGGTAGTTGGCCCCAAAGGACGTCCTTGAGGGCCAACTACCCCTCCTGTTACCTCCAGTAAGTCCCATCCAGCAGGATTGCTGAGATCAAATAGGCCACACCCACTTTCTCCACCACTCTGCAAACACACCTCCTGATGTACTACAAGTAGGGGGAGGAAGTCCCATTGGCTATTGAGGGTCTTGGGGGCCACCTACCCCTCCTGTTACCTCCAGCAAGTCCCACACTGTGGGTTGGCTTAGAGGTTTTGGGTGGCCATGCCCTCTTCCACTATATTCTGCAAACGTATCTCCTGGCTCACTATTATTTGGGGGTTTGAAGTCCCCGTGGCTCTTTAGGGTCCATGGGGCCAACTAGCCCTCCTGTTACCTCCAGGATGATCTACACAGCTGGATTGATAAGAGGTGATCAGAGGCCATATCCCTTTTCGCCACCACTCTACAAATGCGCCTCCTGGTGTACTACTATTTGGGGGATGAAGTCCCCTTGGCTCTTAAGGGTGCTTGAGGGCCAACCAGCCCTCCCGTTACCTCCAGTAAAGCGCATGCAGCTGGATCACTGAAAGGTGGTTGGAGGCCATGCTCCCTTTCTCCACTACTCCGCTAACACGCCTCTTAGTGCACTACTGGTTGGGGGAAATAGTCCACTTTAGTCTTGAGGCCCTCAGGAGTGAAGTGGAATTCATTCCCCAACCAGAAGCACCAGGAGGCACATTTGCAGAGTTGTGGAGAAAGGGGCCATGGCCTTCAAGTCCTCTCCACAATCCCACTGTCTGGGATTTACTGGAGGTAACAAGAGGGCTTGTTGGCCCCCAAAGACTCTCAGCATTCAAGGGGATTTCATTCCCCAACTACCACTGTGCCAGGAGGTGCATTTGCAGAATGGTGGTAAAGGAGGCCTGGCCTCAGGGGAATTGCCTGTTTTTTAAAAAAATATTTCTTTTTAGGAAAGGGGGCTGCGCAGCCCCCCCTTCCCTCGGCCGATTTTCCCCAGGGGATCCCATACCCTGGGTACATTATTTTCTATTTTAAATGGGGAGGGGCATCGCACAGCCTCCCTCCCCAGGGTGATTACAGCCCCAGGGACCCCATCCCCGGGGCCCAGCCTTTTCCTTTAAAAAAAAAAAAAGGAAGGGTTGTGCTTGACACCCCTTCGATCAAATCCCCTGGGGCCTGCCCTTTATGATTTTAATTCTTTTAAAGGAGGGGGGCCTCGTGTCCCCCCTCCCCATACCTATTTTGTCCCTGTGGACCCCATTCCCTGAGGCCAGACCTTCACCTTTTTTTTTTTATGGGGAAGGAGGCCAGAGCGGTCCCACTCCCTGGGCCAATATTGCCCCGGGGACTCCATCCCCTGGGGCATGGCCTCTTGTTGGGGACCGCTGGGAAAGCCTCAAGGTCCCCTGGGTCCCTGCTGGCTGCCTGCCTCCTGCGGGAGCTGCCATTGCTTTTGGACAGAGGGAGCTGCAAACATGTAGCTCCTTCTGTCCAAAAGCAATTCTGCTCCACTAAATGGAAGGAAGAGCATTTTTACTGCTCTCACTTCCATGAAGCGGAGCAGAGTTGGCTGTGGCTTGGCAGGTGCAGTGCTCCCGCCAAACCATAGCAGACTGCAATGTCCCGGGGTGGGCACTCCAGGACATTGAGGGAGCTGGCGCTGGAGGGTGGTGGTCCACAGGGCCATTCACGGCTCCAGTAGGGAGGTCGACGCGGCCTCCCTCCCATCTTGCAAATAGCCCCGGAGAGTTGGTAGTCCCTGGGGCAGCGGGGGGATTCATGGCTCCCCTGCCTTTAAGTATAGTAGCTATGGGGAGATGAAGTGCCCCAGGGCTGCGTGAGGGGGCTAGAGCCCCCTCATGCATCTTATTTAACAATAGCCCTGGGGAGGTGGCAGTCCCTGGGTTGGAAGGGGGTCTTTGTGGCCCCACACATGTCAAACAGTTAGTCCCAGTGCGATCCTGGGGTTGTGTTGGGAGGGTGGAGCCCCCCACGCATTATGATTAAAAATAGCTCCGGGGAGGTGGTGGTTCCCAGGGCTGCAATGGGTCCACGTGCCCCCCGACATTAAAAAAATGAGCCCCAGGGAGGTGGCAGTCCCTAGGGCCCCCATACTTTTATTGCTCCTGGGACCTGGCCCACCTAGGGCCTAATTTAAATGAAGCACAGGAGCCCGCGCTTTGTTTCCAAAATACATTTTGGCAGGATTCACAGATCCAATGTGACTGCTGCCGAAATGTTTAAAAAAAATGCTTTTCTTGCCCTGGGAGTCCATGTGGGCCCACCTGAACAGTCCTAGGGGTCAGGGTGTTTCTATATTGCCCCCCTTCTTTTAAAAAAAAATGTTATTGCTTCTGACTCAGTTCAACTGAGTCACAAGATGGCTGCCAAAACTTCCTGGTTTGAAGTGCCGACAGCCAATCAGATCTCAGGCACAAGATTGGCAGGGTTTCTGGATCCACTGCGACCACAGTTGTATATCTGAAAAATCTTGAAATGTCTCAGGAACTACTGAACCGATTTACACCATTTAATAAAAAATAATCCTTTTCGGACCAAGAGCTACATTTTTGCCAAATTTGGTGTAATTCTGTTCAGCAGTTTGGGCTGTAGCAGTGTCTAAAGTTTCCTATGGAGAAAGTCTTTTTCACACCCCCCCCTTTTTCTCAACCCCTGCTTGACGGATCACCCCAAAATTTTCAAGACCGCAACTGAAATGACTGCACCAAAAGCTTTGAAAATTTCACAAAGATTCATCAAACGACACCAAAGTTATTGTCAGATCAAAAACAGCTTTTTAATAGAAGTCAGGTCATAACTATAACTACCTACTGGCGACCACCAATACCTCTCTCTCTCTATACATATATCTGTGTGTATATATATATATATATATTTTTTTTTTAAAAAAAAACAGTCCTGGTACCCCTACTGCCAAGAGGGGTATCCACGGCACAGGTAGGGACCACAACAGCACTCCAAAAGATAAGCAGATTTTTATTTCGTCAAAACACCAAAAAGTGTATAAGACCAGTGTCCGCCCTGAAGCGTTTTAATCGCTAACAGCGATCTTGCTCATATATAAATAAATATATATATATATATATATATATATATATATATATATATATATATATATACACATACATATATATATATATATATTTCAAAGGCTCTGCAGCGAAGAAAGCACACGGCAGCAGAGAGGTCGGAAAAACCTTCGTTTATTGCGTGAGAATGTCCCAGTCTCCGTCTTTTCATTCTTGTAAGCCCGACGCGTTTCAGTGCTTCCTGCACTTTCCTCTGGGGCTTGATGACAGTGCGTTAGAATTATAAAAGGCTTTTGCAATTACCAGTCCCTGCTGGCTTAAGTAGTACAGCTTTGGGAGGCGCTATCATAGCACGTGACTTAATTTGTTGTCTTCTGGGAATTGTAGTAATTATCGCCTTGTTTTATTATCCGTCGTGGATTCCACACTGGCATTGTATTATTCCAAGTTGTAGTGGTTTTGTAACACTCCACTACATTGTGTAGGCATTCCAGTATGCCCCGGTCAACTCAAACATCCTCATCAGTGTTGCACTCTGCTGCGCCGATAATGGCAGGGTTGGTCCCTGCACAACAGCCCCTTTCTCCACGGCTCCTTCCTGTGTATCCAGGTGGTGCATCTCTTCCTCGACTAAGCTGTCGAGTTAAATGTTTATATTTCAAAGGCTCTGCAGCGAAGAAAGCACACGGCAGCAGAGAGGTCGGAAAAACCTTCGTTTATTGCGTGAGAATGTCCCAGTCTCCGTCTTTTCATTCTTGTAAGCCCGACGCGTTTCAGTGCTTCCTGCACTTTCCTCTGGGGCTTGATGACAGTGCGTTAGAATTATAAAAGGCTTTTGCAATTACCAGTCCCTGCTGGCTTAAGTAGTATAGCTTTGGGAGGCGCTATCGTAGCACCCTTTTCCCTCTCAAATGTGACTGCGTCTCTACACGTGACTGTGCCTTACGCATGCGCAGAAACGAAAAGGCAAGCAGCGGCCATTTTAGGGACAAGGATTAATCGTATTAGTAGAACACATAGGCAAGCGTCTCTATGATACCCACGCACATTAAAAATACATAAAATTAGTAAAACAAACAATTGAAGTTACGAGATTATAATAGATTTTCGAGGTTCTTGACTCGAGCAAGTCGCGATGCGAAATCTTGCTCTATCAATCCCCTCTTTGATGATATTTACTATCATCACAAAAAATGGAACCAGATGCCAACTTTCTTTCACACTTTGTACAACTCTATCTCTTCCAACATGCGATTCAATTTTTCCTTCTCATTTTTGGTAGGGTGAGAATTTTTCACCCTTTTGTAAATCTGATTATTTATTTCCTCCAATTCAAGCTCATCCGCATTCCGTTTCACTCCTCTTGCATTCACCTGATACTTCTTAGTATGCCTTCGGCATTTGCAACAGACGAATATGAAAAATAGGATAAGACCTATAATTCCAATTGGCATCAGTACTTTGAACAATAAGCTTCTACCTAAATTAGCAAACCAGTGACCTACATTTGAGAGACCATCAACTAGTCTCCTCCAGGCACTGTCAACCTCGAGTGGTTTGAGTTCCCTTTCCAAATTAGTAATGTTTTTCACATATCTTTTTAGCTGCACGCTTTTGTCCGGAATGTAAGTGCAACAATGTTGCGCCTTCAACATCCGGCAGACTCCGCCCTCTTTTGCTAATAAGGTGTCAAGAGCAAGTCTGTCCTGCAAAACCATTGATCTGATCGCAACCATTTCGGTATTGACCAGCAGAAATCCATGAGCTGTGTCAGTTGACAGCACATCCACTACTGTGGACAATTTGCAAATTCTGTGAGTGTTCAGAACCACTCCCACTCCAGGTATCAGTGCACTAAAAATACTACCCATTATTTCACCTACGCTTTCTCTTTTACTACGCACTAAGCCATTAGTGTTTTCATTGCTTCCAGCAATTTCATTCACATGGTATATTTTCGGGAAAACAATGCCAAAGTAGCAGCTTCCATACCAGTGATCCGGCAATTTGAAATAAGCCTTGTCTCCACATATATAATAAATTCCAGGAAACACAGGCTCTGACCCATTTTTGAAACCCCAACCTCCAATTACCTTGTAATTGTGCTCACATTGACTGGAACCAATGAAAATGTTATTATAATAATCAGTCTTCTCGCGGTGAAGACAGAGTTTCCCTTTCTTCTCGAAATCCAGCAACAGAGCAGGTCCCGCCCCACCAGTTGAGGTGCTTTCCATGTTCTCAGCCCATTTAGGGGTTTTCTGCCCTTTGTCATTTGCCTTTCTTTGGAAACTCTCCCTTCTCTTCTCTGCCATGTTTAAAAATATTTTCTCTTGTTTATGCAATGAACAGGTCAGGTTGTCTCTATGTGCTTCAGCTATGTCTATATTGCCTATAGTCAAAAAGTAGTCTCCCATATAGCGTATTACGTCACTTTTTATATGTACAGGATTCAAGTTTCCCCGTATAGGAAGTTCGGAAAAAATCACGTCATTGTTAGAGTAATAGTACTGTAACGGTCCTCTTTTGTAAAATAAGCTTGCTAAAATACTACAGGAAATTCCATATGTCAGAGGCAAGTGATGGTATGTCACGCCTTCAGCTACAGAGGTAGGTAGCTTCATGCAGACATAGCAATCCTCTATCTCCATAGTCTCTACATAATGTACTAACAAGTTTGCGAAAACATTTGAGTGTGTCTGAATCCTAACTCCGTGGTAGTGTAGTCCTTTCTCATCTGATGCATCGAAGTCTCGTTTTGTTTGTCTGAGTGCTTTCTCACATCTTTCAACACTTCGTGTTGTCAGTTCTTCAGTGTCAGTAATCTGTGTAGGGTCAATATTAGTATTTTTACTAACCATAAAGGGAATGAAAACTGTTAGTCCTATCCAAACTAATATAACTATAACTATACTACATATACATACTTTGCAGCATGTTTTGCAACAACTACCGCTAGGCCTTCCATTCGTTCTTGACTCAGACATTCTTGGCTCAGAAGAAGTTTCTCAACCCCTCTTTGTAAGTTTACACAGGTAGCTTACTCTGTGCAACCTCAGGTGAGCTCGTCTTCCTCTTCTTCAGAGTACTCAGCAACCGGTTCTCCGTCACTTTCGTCAGTGATGTCAAGTTCCTCAAAATTTTCCAAGATTAAGTAGGTCCACTCCGGGTCCTGATATTTTTCGTTTTGTCTTTTTATTCGCTCACTCCTTCTCTTGGAGCTATCTTCAGGTATTTCTGCAATTCGGGGACTTCTTCTTATATCTGCAAGTTTCTCTTGGACTGTTTTTATTCTTAATTTCAGTCTCTTAACATACCTTGGCTCAATGTGCTTCTTTTTCTTTAGTCTTTTTGCTGGCACTGCGATCGAGCTTTCTCCTAATGCTCTTTTATTTTCACTTGTCGGTGGCGCTTCGGTTTCTGTTTCTTCCCTTCCTGTCTGACTAGTCCCAGGTCTTGTATCTACTTCTTCTGCCTGGTTACTAAGCTGGCCTGGTTCAGGTGAATTTTTGTTTTTGCTTTTGAATGTCTCTATTTCTTTGTCCTGAACACGTTCTTCTAATTCTAACTGATCCTGTTCAAGCACTTCGATCCCTTGATTTTCTTCTGCTCGAACTATTACACTATTTCTAGTCTGTCCCTTTTCGATTTCAGTAGTCAGTGGAGGTGTGTCAAACACCTGATCTGTCCCTGTCTGACCTTCTTCTTCGTCCTCAGACTTGATGTGAATCTCAATGATCTGAGGGTCTTCGCCTGCGCCTTGCTCGACCTCTCTATTCCACTCTCTGTCTTCTCTTATTCGCTCTCTTGTTCTGAGTGGGTCTCCAGGGAGCTCAACAATGGGTATCCAATCCTCTGGCCAGATTCCCGGCAGCTCGTCATCAGCTACTTCTGGACCAGCCTCCGTTGGATGTTCAGCAGTACTGGTGCTTGGCCACGCGTCATCAGCTACCTCCGGGCCAACGTTTATGGGACCCTCCACTGGGCTGGTGCTTGGTCGTCTGTCGTCAGCTACTTCAGGACCAACATCTGCAGACCCCTCAGCTGGACGACCTTCTGCTCCAGGCTCCTCGTCAGGTATCACCTTCTGGGTATGACTGGCATGGATCCACTTGGGAACGCCGGCGCTCTTTACAGCAGTCGTCGTTACCAGGATTACTTGCCGCTTTTTTCCCCACCTTGGTGCAAGGCAACTTGAACGAGTGTGCTTCTTTATTTTAACCCAGTCACCAGGAACCAATTTGTGAACTGGTGTTGTCGGGTTGGCGACGGCGTCTGCCCCAATCTGGCGAGAGATAGAACGCACTTGGTCACCCAGTTGCTTGCAGTATTCAAGTACCAAATCATCAGAAATGCTTAACAGTTTGTATCCTGGTACCCATGCTTGTCTCATCACTCTTCCCATCAATATCTCATGGGGGCTCAGGCCTGTTCTCCGATCTGGAATGCTTCTGAGTCCCATCAGAACAAGAGGCAAGGCAGCTATCCAGTTCATGCTAGTGGAATCACATATTTTTGCCAATCTATTCTTTATGGTGCCATTTATTTGTTCTACCACTCCAGAAGCCTCTGGATGATATGCACAGTGCAGCTTTTGTGTGATCCCAAATGCTTTGCAGAGCTGAGCCAAGATTTCATTCTGAAAATGTCCGCCTCTATCTGAGTCAATAAAGACTGGAACCCCGAACCTCGGTACTAGCTCTCTCAGCAACATCTTAGCTACTGATATGGCATCACATTGGGAGGTTGGGTAGGCTTCCACCCATTTTGAAAACAGGCAGACAATGACAAGGACATATCTCTTTCCCTCACAACGGGGCATGGTAATGAAGTCAATTTGTATTCTCACAAAGGGACCCCCTGACCTCCCAATTTTCCCCAGCTCAACTACTGTTTTCTTGCCAGCGTTGAACTGCTGACATGTCAAGCACCTCTGGCAAAGGGACTCTGCTACCTTCCTGAATTTCTTGTTGTACCAAGTCTGTTGAAATACCAGAACCATGGCATCCCTACCAATGTGTGATCCTTCATGTATCAGTCTGGCCATTGGGGCAAGTAGTTGTCTGGGTAACACAGGCATACCATTCGGGCCCACAATGACACCATCCTCACGTCTCGGTCTACAACCTTGTTCTTTCCACTTCTCTTTCTCTTCCCAGGGCGTCACATGCTGCCATTCTCTCACTTCATCCCAGGTAGGCACTTCTTCAAACATCCTAAGTTGGCAGCTGTTTCCAGCCCCACCCCGCTTCGGATTTATTCGCATCTGCTCCATGGCGCATTGTTTTGCCACTCGATCAGCAAAATCGTTTCCCAAAGATACAGGGTCAAGGCCCTTCTTATGAGCAACACATTTGACCACTGCCAATTCCTTTGGTAATTGGATTGCCTCTAAAAGGTCTTGAACCACTTTTCCATTTCGTATGGGGGTACCTGATGAAGTCAGGAATTCTCTTTGTAGCCACAACTGGCCAAAGTCATGCACCACCCCATAACAGTACTGGCTGTCAGTATACACTGTTATTCTCTTGTATTTTCCCAATTTGCAAGCTCTAATCAGAGTGATCAATTCAGCTACTTGTGCAGACTTTACTCCAAATAAATAAGCTGCTTCTTCAATTTTGTGTAAAGTGACCACAGCATAGGCAGCACTTAGGCCCCCCAGTTCATGCCTCAGGCATGAACCATCCACAAACCATTCGTCATCATGCACAGGCAAAGGAGTTTCTTTAATGTCTGGGCGAGGTTTAGTACTGAACTCTGTCAGATCAATACAGTCATGCTCATCATCTCCCTTATCTTCCATTACCATTGATTCAGGGAGTAGAGTGGCGGGGTTCAAAATATTGCATATGGTGATGACAATGTTTGCAGCACCCATGAGAATCCTCTCATATTTAGTCAGCCGACTAGGGGTGAGATACTGAGTTTTTGTTCGGGTCAATAGAATCACAACTGCATGTGGAACATACACAGTTACAGGATGTCCCATGATAATGGACTCACTTTGTTCTAAACTGGTGCATGTTGCAGCTACTGCTTTCAGACATCCAGGTAATCCAGCAGCCACTGGATCCAATGTGGCAGAGAAATATGCCACAGGCCTTTTGGTCGTGCCGTGTTCCTGAGTCAGGACTGACAATGCACAATTGTCACGAGTGTCACAGAATAGGCCAAACTCCTTGGAGTAATCAGGCATCCCTAGAGCAGGAGCTGTACACAGACAATTTCATAATTTTGTGAAAGCTGTTAAGCTCTCGTCATTCCATTCCACTGGGTCTTTCGCTCCTTTCTTTGTCATCTGAATCAAGGGCTTTGCAAGGACTGCGAATCCCACAATCCATTGCCTGCAGTAACCTACAACTCCGAGGAACATTCTGATTTCTTTCTGAGTACGGGGTAACTGCATATTTTGAATTATTCTGACTCTCTCTGAGGTAACTTTTCTGATGCCTTTTTCTATCTGGTGTCCCAGATATTTCACTGATTTCGAACAGAACTGTAATTTCTCAGGAGCCACTTTATGTCCCTTTTCACTCAGGTGATTTAGTAGGGCATTGGTGTCAACCACGCAGTCCCTATGAATTTTGGACGCCACTAATAGGTCGTCAATGTACTGGACCAAAACGGACTTTCCAGGTAAGACTAAAGTTTCAAGACATTTTTTCAAGATCTGATTAAAGATAGAGGGGCTCTCTGTGTACCCCTAGGGGACCCTATTCCAGACATACACGTGACTGTTGAAAGCAAATGAGAAAAGAAATTTGCTGTCTGGACGCAATGGGATCGAAAAGAATGCGTGACATAGGTCTATCACAGTAAACCATTCAGCATCCCAGGGAATCTGATACAGGATCACTGCTGGGTTCGGGACAATAGGGCAGCAAGGAACCACTATCTTGTTTACCTTTCTTAGGTCCTGAACTACTCTGTACTTGCCATTAGGCTTTTTGATGCCCATAATGGGTGAGTTGCATGGGCTACTCATTACTTCCTGTATGATGTTTGCTTCTAGCAATTTCTGTATTTCAATGGCAACACCTGCTCTTACTTCTGCACTCATTCGGTAAGGCTTGGTATTGGGGTATACTGCATTTTCTCTCATGGCTATTTGTATGGGGTCTACGTTTTTCATTAATCCCACATCCTTTCCTGTAAAGTCCCATACTTCTGGCTTCACTGTCTGCTGGAGTTCTTCAGGTAAATCCTGTATAGTCAGTCGTTTTATTTCTGAGTCAGGTCTAATTAACATTAGCTTGTAGATACCGTCTTCGTCTGGAGTTTGAATTTCGACGCCCTTTGGTGTGCAAAAGATGGTACAATTCATTTTGCACAGCAAATCACGTCCCAGTAAATTTACCGGACTGGTATCACAGACAACAAATCTGTGCATTTGTTTGAAATTTCCAATTGAGATCTCCATGGGCTCGGTAACAGGTGTACTAATCAGTTGATTAGATACACCCACTACTTGGATTGCTTCTCCCGAGAGGGGTAGGTTTGGAACGTCCACTGTTCTTACAGTAGAACGGGTAGCACCAGTGTCCAACAGAAAGGTGACATCATTTCCATCAACCTTTCCTTCAATGTATGGTCCCGACTGGTCCACCGGCAAGGAGGCGCCAAGTACGCACTCCTCGTCCTCCCCTCTCAGGCCCCGTCAGTACTGGTCGTCACAGAAGAAAGTGTCATTCAGTAGATACTGCGAAGTTGCTGTATTTCTATTTTCATTGCCCCCCCCAGATTTCTACGTCATCACCCTGTGGTGATTTTCCTTTAAAAATAGGTTTTGGCGCTCTGGGCACTTGGATCGTTTTTACCTGCTGCTGGGTCTTTCTTTGTTTTTCATTCTGCGTCTGTGGAATTAAATCAGGTGTTTGGGCATTATCATCTTGTAAATAGGGACACTCGTCTCTCCAGTGTCCAATTTCCCCGCACTGATGGCAAGGAAATTTCTTCTTAGCTTCCTCTCTACTCATTTTCGCTCTGGGCTTTCCTCCACCCCCACCCCCAGTGCTTTGGTTCGGGGTAGTTTTGTTCATCTTGTTTAACTGCTTTTCCTGTTGTTCTGCGAGCTTTACTTGAGCCCACATAACCTTCTCCTTGAGAGCTTTTTTCTTTTCTGCCATCTCGTCCTCACAGTACTTTGCGTACCGTAGGACCTCATCTATCTTTTTAGTATGCCAACAGATTTTATTATCCTTTATCCATTGACAGATTTCGGGCCTTAAACCGTTTACAAACCTGTAAATGAAGTGTGTCATATCCTTCATCTCGATGTTATCTATACCACTGTATGTTTTGAACACCTGCAACAGCCTTTCATAAAAGGAATGCACTGTCTCGTCTCTTTCTTGCGTGGTTCTATCTATCTTGGTCCAATCAGTTTCCTTTGCGGGCACTTTTGATTTCAAATGTTGAATTACCTGATCGTATTTTCTCATTACTTCCTTCGATGGTTCTCCTGTTTTTTCATCTCTCGCGTATTCCTCACTAGGCCAATCTATGGCTATTTTACATTCGGTCCACAGATCTACAGGGACCACTATGTCGAAGAACCCATCCAGGTCCTTCCACAGGCATTTTTGCACTTTTACGAATCTTTCTACCTGCCTATACCAATCCACGGGCTTTTCTCGTAATTTCGGGAAATCATTAGTAAAGGATAAAATATCCTGTCTGGACCATGGAACGTGTACATATTTTCCACCTGGTACTTCGCGCATAGGGCATAACTGTTCTGGTTTGTCAGCTTCCTTTAGAACAAATTCGGGAGTTGCCTGCCTAGACCTGGCCTCATCCTTTTTCTTGGCCCATCTGGCTTTCCATCTTTCCACATCTCCCCATTTTTGTAATACTGTCAATAGTTCTTTGACCTGTGCTTTCTTCCCTGAAACATTCAAGTTTTCCAAATCCTTGTATGAAATATCTGCCCTATATGGTTTCTGCAGAGGTTTCGATTTTGAAATATCTATTCCCATGCTAGCAGCAGTGTCTGTCAGTTTTTCATGAAGTACTCGGGTATTTCGGTGAGACTCTTGCAGATAAACAGCATTTCGTCTTCGGAGTAGGTATTTAATCTGTCTAATCCTACGTTTCCTGCCATCAATTCCTCTATTTCTATTCTCAGCTTGTAGAGATCTAAAGGTTTCGTTGGGGACGCTTGTTTTTCAAATTCTTGACTCCATCTTTCGATTTCTTCAGGAGTCACCAATGTGACACTCTTAGTACCCGAGGTCGATTCCATTTGAATTTCCCTCGCATTAAAAGGATTATGTCTTTTCTGTATCTTTTTTCCGGCATTTCTAACGGGCAGATCTAGCAGCGAGACCTCCGACTCGCACTCACTTGTCTGGTCATCTACAATTAAGGGTTCTGGTCTGGCCGGTGCAATGACAGGAGTAATTACTGGAGTTTTCGGACTCCCTTGACGGTCCCCGTACAACGGAACCACCGGTCCGATAGTTACTGGGATCGTCAAGGCTTCAGGACTTGTATTTAGCTGTGACATTTTCTGTATTATCTCAGCTCTCTGCTTTGCTAGCGCTTCTCGCTCTTTCTCTTCTAATAACCTGTCCAAAGATTTGTCATGTAACACCTGTGGGGTTAGAGTGGGAGCATGACTCGGGGCAGTGGGATGTGTTTCACTTGGTCCTCCGCCATAATTAGGTCTTGGGAACAAACTTCCTGTGCCTAGAATCCTCAGCTCTTCCTCATCCTGTGGCTGTAAATATGGCATTCCTGAACTTAAGGATCTCACCTCACCTCCGTGGGGGGGACGAGAACAAAAATCTCCTTCACGTGAATATCCCGTCTCCCCACCAACGGGTCTCCTGGGGTAAATACTTCTGGTTTCTACGGGTCCTAGATTCTCAGTATAAGGAGGAATTAGATAACCCCCTCCTACACTTGCGGACCTGACCTCTTCCCTTTGTAGAGGTCTCCGGGGAATATCCCCTGCACTCGAAGGTCGGTGTCCTTCATTATAAGGAGGCGGACTTCTCATGCACATGTCATCTAACAATTCGTCATCCGATTCTCCGAGGGGCCCCCAGTGTTTGGATTTCTCTGTCCTCTTCCCCCCCCCAGGAGGATCTTCTGCTGGCATCATGGGAAACAGTCCCTCAACAATCATACTCTGCCTCCATTGTTTCATCTTTTGGGCTCGGGCTTCTTGCTTCAGTTTTGGATAAAATTTTGTCAATCCTTTATCCAATCGGGGCTTGTCCCTCTCAAAAGCCTCAATCTCCCATTCCTCTAGTGCTTCGTACTGCGTTAATCTAGGTCTGGGATGTAAATCATTCATTCGGGTTCTCAGATTAAATAGAACCCTGCTGTTAAATGTTCCGTCTAACGGAAAAGCCAATACTCCGTCATCTTTCGTGTATTCCGCCCAATTTTCCAACCATACACAGGTATTGTACCCTTTATCGAACATCATGAAAGATGCGGGAGTATTTGGTGGCGGAATGACAACACCTTCTCTAGTTTTAATCTGCTTATCTTTCTTGAAATAATTCTTTACTTTATTTACAAGGGACAACTTTTGCTTGTTTCCATACATAATGTCGTGCTTTATGCCTTTAAACTGATCTCTCTGAAATCCCAAATCTCTCGGATCGGGTCTAGTATGCGGTCTGTACGAGTGCCACATACGATTCCTACGCTTAACTTTGTTTACAAATTACTCCCAATCCAAATGCGTCTTTTAATTTCGTGCGACCAATGGGGTGCACGAGTTCAAAATAATTTCGACCAATGGGTGCGCGGCCCTTTCGCGAGACAGTTCTCACGCTCCGGTGCTCACCCCTCCTTTATAATTCCAGCTCCGCTACCAGCCCGCTGCGTCTACCAATCCCAGCGCGGCACGGAGTGACGTCAGAGCGGCTTCGCGACTGACTCCCTCCTTCACAAGGTAACAGAAACTTTCTTACTTTCTAAAGTGCTTAGTGCTTGTTTATTTTACAACAATTACACATTCGCCACCGTGCTCAAGTGTCTAGATAGAAAGAAATTTTTCACTGCAAGTAAACTACTTCCATTTACTTTTCACTTACTACGGATAGGTCTTTTCTGCCTACCCTTCACTCTAGCATCGGAGAACCTGTTACTCCCCTAGACTCATCCACTTTACCGGGATATATTCGAGACTAAGGTTTCCCCAGCGAGCCCCTTTGCTTTCACCCAAGCTCCGATGAACCTGCTATTTTTCCGATGTGACCCTAAATAGGTTTATGCCACAATGGGAATTTTGCCAATGAACCTCGTTACTAATATTTATTCAAACATTCATTCGGAAAAAACCCTAGTTAGTGCTTCCAGTTCTGCCTAACCTGCACCAACCTTCCTTAGAGCAGGTGACCTCAACACGAATGGATTCTATTCACCACTCGCTATTCAATTCCCCGGGGATTCCCAACAAAACATTTAACAATTACGGACGAAATAGGTTAATACATATATCAATACAACAATAAGAAAAACAGTTTAAAACATTTAATAATTTTTCAAAGTAAACATTTCAAGTGATTGATCAGATCTCCTGAAGTGCCTACTTTTGTAGCAGCATCAATATAGTAGCAGCTTCCGACTTGGCTAGACTAACTAGTCCTGCCTAACCTTTAACTATTCCCTAACCATCCTCTGCTACCAGAAAATTACTGCTAGAGATCGTGGGTCACCCGACAAATAATTTTGCCACTTCCGGCTTCGGGCCCATATATTTCAAATCACCAGATACTTTGATCGGATGACCTCACAATCTACTACCAATAATTGTGAGTTCCTTTTCTATTTTCTAGTGTACCCGACTTACCATCCACTGTTACGGGTACCTATGACCACAATGGATCAGGGAGCTAGCTGTAAAAGGAAAGGCAGCAAATAATATATACTTCAATAAATGACTTTACTTTCATAAAATGACCACGGACAACTAGAAGTTTTATAAGGTTTTATCTAAAGTTCAATCAGTGTATAAATCCAACTTACATTGAGCCGACAGTCAGTATGCAAGACAACAAAACATTTAGATTCAAGAGAAATGCGACTGGGAACCTGCTAAGCTAGTAAACTAACCATGTAAGAGTGGACATGGGTGATGAAGAAATAACTAGGGCAAGTATCATTTATGCTAGGGAAATGGGAAAACTTTAGAAATCTAAACAATTCGGTTAACGTAAATAGGACACGCTATAACTTCAGAAAATCTCTTCATTCAGTTTAGTGAGAAAATTTATAGAACACATCCAACAAGTTATAAACTGCAAATAGAAAATATGATTTATAAAAGGAAGGGCAACATAGGAACACGCTATGAAAATAAATGCATACGTTTCATGAGATGCAATGAGTTGCGGAAAGCATGGAAAAACTTATCATGTGCAAAGATATGTCTTTATTGAAGCAAAGACAGAAAAATAGAAAGGTGCAGTTTCAAGAGATTTAGAGCGATATTTACCTAGACTGGTGTGAAAAACCAAACCCTGGCCACGGGTCAGTTAAGGACAGGAAACCCTCAAGGAAGGATACCCCTCAATGGACAGCAGGTGCAGAATGGACACCCAGGACAGGACAGGAAACCCTCAGATTAGGATCAGGACAGGACCACCAGGACACGACCAGCACCCGCAGTTTGGAAGCAACGCCTGCGCTCCACCCTCTCTGCAGCTATCAGTCAGGACCCCGATTGGGTTAGCGAACTCCCAGCAAAGTGCTCCGCCAGCACTTTTAAGGTTTAGTAAAACCTTAGTCTATGGTCAAATTCGGACAGAGTGCTCCGCAGCGCTCTGTATCTTCATGTCACCTATTGAGTGCGTTGGGTCAGTGACAGGTCAGCTATTCAGACAAGTCGGACAATTTCCCTAGGTGAACCTAGGCTAGATATACTGTTTTGGGACAGGGTACCACCCCCCAATGTTGCAAAGTGTCAGAATCCCCAAATTTCGATTGGTCCTAAGGTAGGATTTGGTTAACACACCAATCAGAACAGACTATTCTAAGGCCTATTTTGCATGTTAAGGTGCCGCCTAGCAAGATTGGGGTTCCCACGAGAAGTCGCAGGGAATACAATGTAAAGAATACAATTTGATACAATAGGGTACAATCTAGATGCTCTTGCTGGGTGAAGGTGCATGTTCCCATGCAGGCTCTGGCATCAACCTTCTTTGGCTTGGTTTCAATGCCACCGCACCATCGATTGATTCTGCGCAGAAGTACCCTCCAAGATGGACTCCCCAGCCCCATCACCCCTCAGTGCCGAGGATACATGAAAAGTAAGCGAAAACAAATTAGTACATAGAAATAAATGAATGTATTACATGTTATAAGTTCGTACTTTAGTTTCATCATTATAAAAATATACTATGCATTAGTGAATAAGTGCAACGAATAACATCACAGTAGCAGCAGCACAAAGCTTCAGCATGTTATCAGATGCTCAGCCATCTTATAGCTATTACGCATGCGCACCCTTTTCCCTCTCAAATGTGACTGCGTCTCTACACGTGACTGTGCCTTACGCATGCGCAGAAACGAAAAGGCAAGCAGCGGCCATTTTAGGGACAAGGATTAATCGTATTAGTAGAACACATAGGCAAGCGTCTCTATGATACCCACGCACATTAAAAATACATAAAATTTGTAAAACAAACAATTGAAGTTACGAGATTATAATAGATTTTCGAGGTTCTTGACTCGAGCAAGTCGCGATGCGAAATCTTGCTCTATCATTAGAATTATAAAAGGCTTTTGCAATTACCAGTCCCTGCTGGCTTAAGTAGTACAGCTTTGGGAGGCGCTATCGTAGCACGTGACTTAATTTGTTGTCTTCTGGGAATTGTAGTAATTATCGCCTTGTTTTATTATCCGTCGTGGATTCCACACTGGCATTGTATTATTCCAAGTTGTAGTGGTTTTGTAACACTCCACTACATTGTGTAGGCATTCCAGTATGCCCCGGTCAACTCGAACATCCTCATCAGTGTTGCACTCTGCTGCGCCGATAATGGCAGGGTTGGTCCCTGCACAACAGCCCCTTTCTCCACGGCTCCTTCCTGTGTATCCAGGTGGTGCATCTCTTCCTCGACGAAGCTGTCGAGTTAAATGTTTATATTTCAAAGGCTCTGCAGCGAAGAACGCACACGGCAGCAGAGAGGTTGGAAAAACCTTCGTTTATTGCGTGAGAATGTCCCAGTCTCCGTCTTTTCATTCTTGTAAGCCCGACGCGTTTCAGTGCTTCCTGCACTTTCCTCTGGGGCTTGATGACAGTGCGTTAGAATTATAAAAGGCTTTTGCAATTACCAGTCCCTGCTGGCTTAAGTAGTACAGCTTTGGGAGGCGCTATCGTAGCACGTGACTTAATTTGTTGTCTTCTGGGAATTGTAGTAATTATCGCCTTGTTTTATTATCCGACCTCTCTGCTGCCGTGTGCTTTCTTCGCTGCAGAGCCTTTGAAATATAAACATTTAACTCGACAGCTTCGTCGAGGAAGAGATGCACCACCTGGATACACAGGAAGGAGCCGTGGAGAAAGGGGCTGTTGTGCAGGGACCAACCCTGCCATTATCGGCGCAGCAGAGTGCAACACTGATGAGGATGTTCGAGTTGACCGGGGCATACTGGAATGCCTACACAATGTAGTGGAGTGTTACAAAACCACTACAACTTGGAATAATACAATGCCAGTGTGGAATCCACGACGGATAATAAAACAAGGCGATAATTACTACAGTTCCCATAAGACAACAAATTAAGTCACGTGCTACGATAGCGCCTCCCAAAGCTGTACTACTTAAGCCAGCAGGGACTGGTAATTGCAAAAGCCTTTTATAATTCTAACGCACTGTCATCAAGCCCCAGAGGAAAGTGCAGGAAGCACTGAAACGCGTCGGGCTTACAAGAATGAAAAGACGGAGACTGGGACATTCTCACGCAATAAACGAAGGTTTTTCCGACCTCTCTGCTGCCGTGTGCTTTCTTCGCTGCAGAGCCTTTGAAATATAAACATTTAACTCAACAGCTTCGTCGAGGAAGAGATGCACCACCTGGATACACAGGAAGGAGCCGTGGAGAAAGGGGCTGTTGTGCAGGGACCAACCCTGCCATTATCGGCGCAGCAGAGTGCAACACTGATGAGGATGTTCGAGTTGACCGGGGCATACTGGAATGCCTACACAATGTAGTGGAGTGTTACAAAACCACTACAACTTGGAATAATACAATGCCAGTGTGGAATCCACGACGGATAATAAAACAAGGCGATAATTACTACAATTCCCAGAAGACAACAAATTAAGTCACGTGCTACGATAGCGCCTCCCAAAGCTGTACTACTTAAGCCAGCAGGGACTGGTAATTGCAAAAGCCTTTTATAATTCTACCGCACTGTCATCAAGCCCCAGAGGAAAGTGCAGGAAGCACTGAAACGCGTCGGGCTTACAAGAATGAAAAGACGGAGACTGGGACATTCTCACGCAATAAACAAAGGTTTTTCCGACCTCTCTGCTGCTGTGTCCTTTCTTCGCTGCAGAGCCTTTGAAATATAAACATTTAACTCGACAGCTTCGTCGAGGAAAAGATGCACCACCTGGATACACAGGAAGGAGCCGTGGAGAAAGGGGCTGTTGTGCAGGGACCAACCCTGCCATTATCGGCGCAGCAGAGTGCAACACTGATGAGGATGTTCGAGTTGACCGGGGCATACTGGAATGCCTACACAATGTAGTGGAGTGTTACAAAACCACTACAACTTGGAATAATACAATGCCAGTGTGGAATCCACGACGGATAATAAAACAAGGCGATAATTACTACAATTCCCAGAAGACAACAAATTAAGTCACGTGCTACGATAGCGCCTCCCAAAGCTGTACTACTTAAGCCAGCAGGGACTGGTAATTGCAAAAGCCTTTTATAATTCTAACGCACTGTCATCAAGCCCCAGAGGAAAGTGCAGGAAGCACTGAAACGCGTCGGGCTTACAAGAATGAAAAGACGGAGACTGGGACATTCTCACGCAATAAACGAAGGTTTTTCCGATCTCTCTGCTGCCGTGTGCTTTCTTCGCTGCAGAGCCTTTGAAATATATATATATATATATATATATATATATATATATATTTTTTTTTTTTTTCCAACGAATAGCTCCTCCTGACAACCCCTCGCCTTCAGTTGGGGTGGCTCGTTCCGGCGGAGCAACCGGCAAACAATATCCTTACGAAAACGGCGTTCCTTAGCGAGCACTCTGGCGTCGTTTAACAGAACCACATTCCACGTACAAGTCCAACAAAATTGAATTTATTGCTCCATAAATCAACGTGACGCGTTTCGCACTCCACAGAGCGCTTGATCACACAAGTTGCTGTCACCATAACAAACACTTTTTAGTTTACTCGGTCATCAACATGGAAAGCAGACTGGGTGCATTGGTGCCGCCATGTTGGAACAGTTGAAAAGTACACGCATTATAACTTTACATTTTAGTGCTAATGTGCTTTCATTATAATTAATTGTTTGTTTTTCTTATTCATAGTGATGTTATTATTCATATGAACTTATATGTAAATTCGTATTTCTTTGTACTTTTCCATTCATATAAATTACATCATTTGAAATTATACCGATTTTCTTAACCAAACCATAGGGATAAAACTATGCAGTCTAAATGTGCTGACGGGTAACCAGAGCCCCTTAAATCCCAATTTTCGGGTTTGTATGAAAGCGTGTTTAGTCAGGGGTTGTCATGGTATCCATTGGGCATCGTGATAGCGAGTGGATCCACTCGCACTTTTTACACGGGTGGTGTTGAGATTAATTCCTGGTTAGTGGAAAGAGGTACTCTATACTGTTGGTTTTATCCCATATAGCGTGGTGTAATGGCCATCATGTTGTGCACACTACACAGTATATATAAACAATTACGTTCCATTTCATTTTATTTTAAGCAATCTGTATATATATTCTTTTAGTAATATTCTCTTCATGTGACTATGGAAAGCAATTTCGGCCAATAATAGTTTGTTGACAGGTGACAGATGCAACCATGTAAATTAGTGCACAAAATGTTTCAAATTAAAATAGATACTTTCGTTTCAGATGGAAGATGACCACAGTGAAAGGATTAGGGTGCTTGTGTCGTGGATCTCTAGACACCATCCCTCCCTTTGCATCTGTGGGAAAGAAGGGGTGAGAAGCAGACAATTAGAAAAGGTTTAAAAGATGAAAAGAACATGAATCGCTTTTAAGAATTTTTTACGTTTTTTTACATGTTTCTTTTAGCAGTACTATGCAGATTATTCTTGAAGATGTACATTGTATTCTTCATCAATATTATGGCCTTTTGGGTAACGGGTGCATAAGCCTATAATATATTTGGATTCCTTTTGTCTCAGTTTCATTAGCCGGTTACCCCCTCTAGGACCTAGATTAACTTGTTCTAGAACATAGTACGCTAGTTTTTTGGGGTCTGAGAAATGATGGTTTTCGAAATGGCGTGCTATAGGGTATTGTTGGTCCAGATTGCTTATAGCACGAGTATGTTCTAGTACCCGTTTTTTGGCCATATGTGTTGTGCTGCCAATGTAGATTAGTTTGCACGGGCATACCAATGCTTATATAACAAAGGTAGTAGTGCATGTCAAGAATTGTTTGATCTGTTGCATGGTTTTACTGCTTGGGTTCCAGTATTCTTTTACCATGTGACTATTTGCACAGGGTTTGCAATGGCCACAAGGATAAAAGCCCTGTAGGTTAATCCCTCTAGGGATTAACTTTTTACCTATATCATTGTGTACAAGTATGTCCCTGAGGGTGCGCCCTCTTTTATAGGTTATGCTTGGTCGTGTGGGAAGAGTGTCACCAATAATTGGATCATTTTTTAGTAAGTTCCAATTCTTGACCAAGCTTTCCTTGATTTGATTGGAATTTCCATTATAAGTTAGGATAACTCTGGTTGTACCCTCTTCCTCCGTATCTTTATCGTCCCTCTCTCTGATAGACAGTAAGTCTTCTCTTCTCATTTCTGTCACACTTTTGCTCGCTTTTTTGATAACCCACAATGGATACCCTCTGGTGAGAAATCTTTGTGTCATCATTTTTTCTTCAGAAAGGTAGTCATTGTTATTGCTACAATTTCTTTTTGACCTTAGTAATTCCCCCAAAGGGAATACTCCACTTGAGGTTTTCTGGATGACTTCTCTCCGCATGTAGCAGAAAGTTGCCTGCTGTGCTTTTTCTGAACAGTACCGTCTGTATGGTGTTCTGTTTAATTTGGACTTTTGTGTCCAGGTATTCTACTTCTTTCTCGCTGATGTTACTTGTGAGAATGATGTTTCTGTTATTATTATTCAACCTCTCTATGAATTCCGAGGCCTGTGTTTTCCCACCTTTCCAGATGACGAAAATATCGTCTATGTACCGTAGCCATAATTGGACTTTGCCAAAGTCCTCTTTAAAATGTACATCATTTTTAATGTCAGCCTCCCATGCTCCCTTGAAGAGGTTTGCCAGGCTCGGTGCAAAAGAAGTACCCATCGCGGTACCATTGGCTTGTACAAAGATGTTATCATTGAAAGTAAAGAAATTGTTTTCAAGGCAGTGTTTGATCATGTCTAATAACATGGCGATGTGTCCTAAAAACCTGATGTCTCTCCCTTTAAGGAATCTGGCACACGCTTCCATTCCCTGTTTATGTTCAATGATGGTATAAAGGGCATTTACGTCCATAGTTATTAGAAGACACTCCTTGTCGATGACAACTTTATTGATTTTGTCGAGGAAATCCTTTGTATCTCTCACATACGTAGGAAGGCCGCGACAAAATCTCTCAAGAAATGATCTATGTATCGTGAGATGTTTTCCAGTAAACATCCCCTGGAAGAGATGATAGGTCTCCCAGGTGGATTCAGTTTACATTTGTGTACCTTGGGAAGGAGGTACAAAAGGGGTAAAATCGGATGGTCTTTTTTGAGATAACAATATTCCTCCCATTCCAACCAACCCTTTTCTCTCAATTCTTTCAATTTGTCCCATACTACTTTGATACTATGATTATATTCATTTCGGTTAGAGAGTTTGTATGTTTTGCCATCATATAATTGTCTTTCTGCCTCTAAAATATACATTTCCCTAGGCATTATGATGATATTTCCGCCTTTGTCCGCAGGTCTGATGAGGATACTTTCATCATTAGCAAGATCTAACATTGCTTTCTTCTGTTTCGCAGTCATATTGTATTTAACTTGTTTCATAGTTTTTGTCCAATTTTGACTGCGTAGTTCTAACAATTCTTTTCCTATCTGTTCTTGGAAGATATCAATGATGTCATGGTTCATTTTGGGAGTAAAAGTCGATTTTGGTTGAAAGGCTGTACCAGCCGCTTGATCATGTTGGATTTCTAACGCATCCAGTATTCTTATCGCCGCACTGCTGAGGTTGAGTTCATCTTGTTCATTATTTAGTTCATCAATTATCCACCAAATTATCAATGTCTCCTATGATCATATTGTCATTGTCTGTAGTTGATTCTTTGTTCCAATGTTTTTTGTTCTTGCTAGGTTTCAATTTATGCCATTTTTTCAATTTTAATTTTCTACAAAATTTAAAAATGTCAATTTTTTCTTCTACATAGTTCATAGGTACTGTGGGACAAAATGATAGGCCTAGACAGAGCGTTCTTTTGTCTTTCTGACTTATTAGTCTATCCGACAAGTTAATTATACTTGTATTTACCTGTGTCTCATCCATGATTATTTTCTCTTTTGGTATTAAGCCCCTTTGGTTCCCACCGGCTGTTGATTGTCTGTTTTGTTTGTTCCTCTGTTTGCGTTTCTTCCTCCTCTTGATCTGGTATTTCTTGGTCTTCCTCTTACAGTTGATGTATGTGATTTGTTCTTCTCCTGTAGTCTCGTTGACGATCTGGTGGCTTGCCGGCTCTGTTTCATGAGCTGGTATTGCACAAAAAAATTGTTCTGTTTTGGTTTTGGTTGGCAACGCTTGGACGGCTCCCAGCCGTCATGAGCACACACCTACTGTGACTCATGAGCACCCAAGGTGTTAACCTTATGCTGTCGGAACCTGTGTGATAGAATCCTAAACTATAGCTATAGATTGATGAATAGCCTTCTTTTTACTATCACACAGGTTCTGACAGCATAAGGTTAACACCTTGGGTACTCATGACGGCTCCTGGCCGTCATGAGTCACAATAGGCGTGTGCTCATGACGGTTGGGAGCCGTCCGAACATTGCCTGCTCCGCCCACGCGGTGTTAATTCCCCGCCTGTGCGAGGGAATTAATCAGTGGGCGGAGTTCGGACGGCTCCCGGCCGTCATGAGCACACGTCCACCGTGATTTATGACGGCCGGGAGCCGTCCTCAGTAAGGGAGCGTCACGCCCAGACCCGCCCCCCTCGCACCTCGGCCGAATTTTCCCCGCAGCGAAGGGGTGAATGTGACGATATGATAAAAATGTTATCAGTATCAATATTCATGTGTTAGACCTGGCATCCTTGGCGTGGGTTTACCCTGTATTTTTCCTTTGCCTCCTGTGTTTTTACTGTGTGTTGAACTTTGTTTTTACTGGTCTAGATACATGATGGGTCAGTCGATGGTGTAACCCTCTCCCCCGCCCTGACCCCTGAACAGCAGAGGGACTGCCTCCAGCTGTTGGGGCAGTTTGCCGCTCTGTTCCCCCTAACCGCAGGAGTCACTCAGTGGTGTGTCCATGATATGGACACTGGGGACAGTACTCCTGTGAAGCACACAATTTACAGGGAGACTGATAGGGTCAAAGCTTGCATCAAGGAAGAGGTCTCCTAGATGTTAGCACTAGTGGTTCTTGAGCCCTCCACCAGCCCTTGGGTCAGCCCAATAGTCTTGGTCCCGAAGGATCCACACCCAGTGCCACGCCAGAACTCCGGTTCTGTGTGGACTACCAAGGGCACAATTCCATCACCAGGACTGACCCACACCCATCCCCAGAGCTGATGAGCTCATAGATCGTTTGGGAGCTGCCCAGTACCTTAGTACGTCTGATTTACCACCTGGATACTGGCAGATTGCTTTAACTGATGGGGCCAAGGAGAGGTCTGCATTTTCAACCCCAGAGGGGCACTACCAATTCCAGGTGATGCCATTTGGGTTGAAAAATGCCCCTGCCAGCTTTCAGAGGTTGGTAAACCAGGCGTTGGTTGGACTGGAGGATTTCAGTGCCGCCTACCTGGATGACATTGAAGTGCTCAGTCCCACTTGGGAGAAGCATCTGCAACAGCTCTGGGAAGTGTTGAAGGCCCTGTAGAGGGCAGGCCTCACGATCAAGCCAGCAAGTGCCAGATCATGCAGGGCTCAGAGGTGTACATAGGACACCAGGTAGGAAGTGGCCTGGTGATGCCATTTCCGGCTTGAGAACCTCCAGAAGACCCAGACAGAGGTGAGAGCCTTTTTAGGCCTCATAGGATATTACAGGAGATTTATCAAGGGGTATGACACCATTGATGCCCCCTTGACTGAGCTGACTTCCAGGAAGCAGCTCAGGAAGGTAAAATGGGCTGACACCTGTCAGAAAGCTTTTCATGCCCTAAAATCTGCCATGTGTATGGCAGCAGTGCTCAAGGCGCCCAACTTCTCCAAGGAATAAGTGGTGCAGACAGATGCTTTAGAGCATGGTATGGGGGCTGTGCTCTCACAACTAAATGAGGAGGGCCTAGACCAGCCTGTAGCCTTCATTAGTAGGACGTTACTTCCACGGGAACAGAGGTGGAGTGCGATTGAGCATTAGGCTTTTGCTGTTGTCTTGGTGCTGAAGAAGCTGAGGCCCGACTTGTCTAGGACTAACATCCGGGCTCAGACCGACCGCAGGCCGCTCAGATGGTTGACACTGATGGGGGGGTGAGGAACCAAAGTTGTTGAGGTGATCCATTTCTCTACAGGAGGTTGACTTTATGGTGGAACAACGCCCTAGTGCAGAACATGCAAATGCTGATGGTCTGCCCATATTTTTCCGCCTTAGTGAAGAGAACTTCAAAGAGGGAGGGTAGTTCTCTACACATTTCAGATGGAGGGGAACGTGTGAGAACTGGCATCCTTGGACTGGGTTTACCCTGTATTTTTGTCTTCGCCTCCTGTGTTTTACTGTGTGTTGGACTTTGTTTTTGCTGGTCTAGAGTCTTTGGGCACTTTGCCACTGCTGTTCAGTGCCCAGGTGCAAGTGCTCCCTGTAAAATTGTGTTTATGGTTTGGTGATTCCATGATTGGCTTATTGATTTACTGGTACGACCCTAGTACAGTGCACCATGTGTGCCCATGACTTGTAAATCAAATGCTGCTAGTGGGCCTGCAGCACTGATTGTGCCACCCATATGACCAGCCAGTAAATGTAACTCAGACCGGCCACTGCAGTGTCTGTGCGCAGTTTTGTACTACCAAGTCGACCCACTTGCCAGGCCCTAACATTCCCTTTTTTTACATATAAGAAACCCCTTAGGTAGGCCCAAGGTAGCCCCATGGGAAGGGTGCAGTGTATGTGAAAGGTAGTGCATGTCCTGATATGTGTGGCATGTCCTGTTAGTGAAATACTGCCAATTTAGTTTTTCACTATTGAAAGGGTATCTGTCCCATAGGATAGAATGGGAGTTTACTTATAACATCTTATAAATATTACTTTCCATTGGGACAAGGTAGGAAGTTAGTTTAGTATACCTGAACTCAGGATCTTAAGAGGCATCTTTTAGAAAGGATGATTTTTACATTCTGTGTTTCAAAATACCACTTTTAGAAAGTAGATATTTTCTTGCTTAGCTATCCTGTGTGCCTCTGCCAGGTTTGTGTAGTGACTGTCTGGCTTTGGAGTGACAGGGGCTGGGAATGTGCATTCTGTTCAGACAGCCACTTGGGGGTAAGATGTGTCCTGGCTTTCCAGGGTGAGTCAGGGCTGGGCTTAATAGACCTGGGCTGCATTCAGAGTAGGGGGGTGAGAGTAATTTCATACCTAAATGGGCCTGATCTGCCTTGGACAATGCTGTCTCCACCTCCTGCTGGGAAGCTGCATCAGAGAGGACAGAACTGGTTTTGGCTGGGCAAAGAGCTCTCTGCCACCAGAGAACAAAGGAATGTGTGCTATAAAAAGTAGGGCCCAGACCCCAGACTTCTAGATTACTTCTGGTATTCAAGAGGAACTTTTGCCAAGAAGAAGAGCTGGAGAAATTGAGGATAAGTACTGCCCCTTTGCTGTGTGTGTGCTGTCTGGGGTTGGCCTGCAGTGGCTGTTTCTACCAATGAAAGGACAAGGATATTGCTGTGTGCTGTGTCCCCTGCTTGAGGAAGCTCTCCAATGGCTTGAAGTAGAGCTGCTGTTCTGAAGCCTCGGGTCACAAAGACATCTCCCCCAGTCCCCACTGAACTCCTTTGCTGGTAGTTCTGACCTGCCAAGAGGTGCCTGCCAGTGTTCTGGGCCTCTGGAGGTTGTTTCTGGGGCTGGGAACTGCAAAAGACTAAGGAACTGTGAAAATCGACGCATTACCTGGTTCAGACGCATCACAGTAGTGCGAGAAGGATTTCTGATGCATAGCCGCAGCCGAAGAATCGACAGTGGCTGTAGAGTCTGCTGGTGGACAAGTTCTGTGAACCGATCTCCGATGTCCAAGATCACCACATTGACTCTGACGCAGGCCCTGCTGTGTAAGAATCGATGCATCAAGAGGACGTTTCAGATGGAGGGGAACGTGTGAGACCTGGCATCCTTGGACTGGGTTTACCCTGTATTTTTGTCTTCGCCTCCTGTGTTTTATTGTGTGTTGGACTTTGTTTTTGCTGGTCTAGAGTCTTTGGGCACTTTGCCACTGCTGTTCAGTGCCCAGGTGCAAGTGCTCCCTGTAAAATTGTGTTTATGGTTTGGTGATTCCATGATTGGCTTATTGATTTACTGGTACGACCCTAGTACAGTGCACCATGTGTGCCCATGACTTGTAAATCAAATGCTGCTAGTGGGCCTGCAGCACTGATTGTGCCACCCATATGACCAGCCAGTAAATGTAACTCAGACCGGCCACTGCAGTGTCTGTGCGCAGTTTTGTACTACCAAGTCGACCCACTTGCCAGGCCCTAACATTCCCTTTTTTTACATATAAGAAACCCCTTAGGTAGGCCCAAGGTAGCCCCATGGGAAGGGTGCAGTGTATGTGAAAGGTAGTGCATGTCCTGATATGTGTGGCATGTCCTGTTAGTGAAATACTGCCAATTTAGTTTTTCACTATTGAAAGGGTATCTGTCCCATAGGATAGAATGGGAGTTTACTTATAACATCTTATAAATATTACTTTCCATTGGGACAAGGTAGGAAGTTAGTTTAGTATACCTGAACTCAGGATCTTAAGAGGCATCTTTTAGAAAGGATGATTTTTACATTCTGTGTTTCAAAATACCACTTTTAGAAAGTAGATATTTTCTTGCTTAGCTATCCTGTGTGCCTCTGCCAGGTTTGTGTAGTGACTGTCTGGCTTTGGAGTGACAGGGGCTGGGAATGTGCATTCTGTTCAGACAGCCACTTGGGGGTAAGATGTGTCCTGGCTTTCCAGGGTGAGTCAGGGCTGGGCTTAATAGACCTGGGCTGCATTCAGAGTAGGGGGGGTGAGAGTAATTTCATACCTAAATGGGCCTGATCTGCCTTGGACAATGCTGTCTCCACCTCCTGCTGGGAAGCTGCATCAGAGAGGACAGAACTGGTTTTGGCTGGGCAAAGAGCTCTCTGCCACCAGAGAACAAAGGAATGAGTGCTATAAAAAGTAGGGCCCAGACCCCAGACTTCTAGATTACTTCTGGTATTCAAGAGGAACTTTTGCCAAGAAGAAGAGCTGGAGAAATTGAGGATAAGTACTGCCCCTTTGCTGTGTGCTGTCTGGGGTTGGCCTGCAGTGGCTGTTTCTACCAATGAAAGGACAAGGATATTGCTGTGTGCTGTGTCCCCTGCTTGAGGAAGCTCTCCAATGGCTTGAAGTAGAGCTGCTGTTCTGAAGCCTCGGGTCACAAAGACATCTCCCCCAGTCCCCACTGAACTCCTTTGCTGGTAGTTCTGACCTGCCGAGAGGTGCCTGCCAGTGTTATGGGCCTCTGGAGGTTGTTTCTGGGGCTGGGAACTGCAAAAGACTAAGGAACTGTGAAAATCGACGCATTACCTGGTTCCGACGCATCACAGTGGTGCGAGAAGGATTTCTGATGCATAGCCGCAGCCGAAGAATCGACAGTGGCTGTAGAGTCTGCTGGTGGACAAGTTCTGTGCACCGATCTCCGATGTCCAAGATCACCACATTGACTCTGACGCAGGCCCTGCTGTGTAAGAACCGATGCATCAAGAGGACGTGGCTGGAATCGTAAGAGCGCATCCCCAATCTTCACCCATTGCATCGTTCCAGATCGTCACGCATTGTATTGATGCACCAGGTCTGTTTCATCGCTAGGGGACGAAGTAAGAAACTGACGCATCACCTCCCCACGCAGTAAGAAACCGATGCATCCCCTCCTCTCCGGTAAGCAACCCTTGCATCACCTTCTCTCCGGTAAGGATCCAACGCATCACCTCATCTGTGCAGCAGTAAGGAACTGACGCATCACCTCCCCTGGAGCAAGGAACCGATTCATCACCTTCCCTGTCTGTAAGGAACCGATGCATTACCTTCCCTGCGACCCTTTTTGATTGTGTTTTTGACGCATCCAAGGCACTTTGTGTTGAAAGTGTTGCATCCATCATTTTCTATTAATAGAACTATTTCTACCTTTGAAAGGTCATATCTTGATTACTGAATTGTGGATTTTTGTGTTTAGATAGATTAATTATTTTTCTAAACTGGTATGGTGTCCATTTGTAGTGTTTTCACTGTATTACTGTATGTGTGCGCAAATGCTTTACACATTGCCTCTGAGATAGGCCTTTCTGCTCGTGCCAAGCTAGCAAGTGGGTGAGCAGGGATTATTTTAGAAGTGTTTCCCTTTGCCCTGACTAGGGAGAAGGGTCCTTACTTGGACAAAGGTGCAAGCCATTGCCAACTAGAGACCCCCATTTCTAGCAACATGCCACTACATTAATAATGAAATACCACCTCTGCAGCAGGTGTCCTATGGTATCGAGGAATACCATGAACAGTAAATGTCTGCAGCTTGGCATGAAATATGCTTCAAATGCCCAATTATAAAGTAATATAGAAATGTAATAACGTTGTCCCCAAGCATTAGAGGGATTCTAAAAAAAGAAGATGTGTTCCCAAGTGCCACGTTTCCCTTTTCATAAATAAACCCAATGCCAGTTCAAAGAATGATTCACATTTTAAGTAAACGTTTGTCATCAAAAAACAGCTTTGTCTTTCATTTAATCCACAAGTTTTGTCCTTAACACCAAATTGTCTTTTTCACCAGGTACTCGCATGTTCTACTGTCCCAGAAGGACAAAACGACATACTCACGTATCACAGTCAGATGACAGAAATGCCCATCATATGTTAGAGCTAGGCACCAAAACCCAGCCATACCCTCCTGGTGCCTAGATATGGAGCAGAAGCAATTGTATGTAAGTGGTGGCCACAGCAATCCCTTTGATAGCCACAGCAATCACAAGGATGCAGACCGTGTTCAAGCCTTAGCCATTTGTTACCAAGGCCACAGTTTTACCCTGTGATGGTCAGTATAAACTCTAGGATTGTTACAATAGGCCAAAGGCAGGTCACTTTGTACCGGAGCCACCACATTGCCTAGTACCGTGTTACTCAAAGTACGGCCCGGGGGCCGCATGCGGCCCTCCTGACCTTCACCTGCGGCCCCCAGCTGAATTACTGCACTGGGCTGCTGTTTACTTCAGAAAACACACTACCATTCAAAAAAATGTGTTAAATTAACGGAAAGCAATTATTTACTGGCTAACTGAAGTAAATGAAAAGAAGCAAATAAGGCGCCCTGCAAAACGTAACTTTAGGAACACATACATCTGGCAACAAACATGTAAAAAATATGACAAAGTCTCTTCAAAGTTCAAAAAGTGTATTTCGTTGACATGCAAAAGTATTACACCTTAGTACATCAGAATAGATAAGTGCATTTAGAAGTATTTTATTTGAAACTGATTTTTTTTAAAAATTAGTGTAGAAACATTCATGCCTCCTCACACCCTGAACTCAATGCCAATAGTGAACTAAGAAGCAAGTCAGTTGCTACATGGATCCCTCTGGGTGGTCAGGGTTGTTATACATGGACAACATTATAGTTTACTAAATCAAACACAAGTGGTCTATACAGCATATATCCTGAACTCATGTATTTTAAGGTGTTCTTATTTTCCATTATGAGGAAAAAGGAGGTAAAGTGAAATTAGGCAGTTGCCTAAGATCAAACAGTTGGGTCAAGTGGGGAAGCCAGGATTGATCCTAGATTTTCTGGTTACTTCATTATTACACTTACTTCTCCCACGGTAGTGATAGCAAGCAGAAAGGCTTAAACTAAGGTGAGGAATAGCAACGCAGATACAGAATAACAAAGTATTGTCATATGTATGACCCTACTAGAGATTGGGGACTTAATTTAGAGGGCAGGAAGGAAAAACACGTAAAATAATTTCATGTCTCACTGACCACACCATGTATATGATTCGCTTCCCCTACACCCACCTTAACCACCCACAAAGCCCCACTCCTGCCATGCTACCATTAATGCTGCCCTCGGGCACGTCACAGACCATAGTTTGTGGCCCCTGGGGAAAGGTTTGTGAGTACCCATGGCATTGAACACCCTCAGACAGATATACTGATTATATTGCATGTGTTATATATCACATGGCAACAATATTGTGCCCACGACATCAACCGAACATCTTCATAACCTAAGTTTAACTGAGGTAAATGTAGAGGGAAGATTGAAAGTTAAATTCCTACCTTAATGTAGTATTGGATGATGTAATGGAGTTATTATTATTGTAGGAAGATATAATTGACCTCTGTATAGTTCCTGCAACTTCTGCAGCATACCAAGCAGGGCAATATAATGCTTAGGTACGCCTTGTGCTAGAGCAAATTTAATGTGGAATATGCTGACCCATTGTCAACGTCACCTAAACCTTGTAGTTTCGGTTTCATCTCCAACACTATTTTTAGGTCTCGCCTAGCGATGCAGCGCATACCCTGCTCGCCTTGGCGAGATCTATTGTTGTCGATTATTGTTTGTAAGGGGGACAGGAGATGTGCACGCGCCTGGATAGGCGATGTGCACGTGTACGGCTCGCGCCGTTTGAGCACAACGCCACCCATGTGACCGGCTGCAATCACCCCAGAAGCAGAGGAGGGAGCTGTAAATCAAAGGCAACAGTGGTAAAATGGGCATAGGGAGGTCACTGAAGTGTGCAGACTACTATGAACGAGCCTCCATGTCATTTCGAAATGGTGCTTTTATTAGGCAGGCATGTGTGTTAAACAGTGCTGTGGAGGTCATGCTCTCTAAAGCTGTCAAGGCAGACTCAGCCTTCCTCCTTACATGGTCGGTAAATATTTGATCAATTTGCTCAACAGCCATGTGGCTAATTTTATACGAAGTATATTTTGCAGACTTGCGATACATAAGGAGATCGGTATTTTTCGGTAATCATGGCTTTCTGTGTTAGATTGAGTGGATAAAAGACTCCACCCCTTTGCTCTCCAACACGTCGGCCTTGCTCCTATCTGAACCTGTGATTGTAGAGATAATGTGAACCCCCCCACCCGTTTCATTAGCAAATTTAAATCTGATTTTGCTGTATGTTCTATTTCACTTAAACATTTGTATTGCAATTACGGATTTTCTACGTATTTTTACTTCTGTGGAATGAAGGAAAATATTTTGTAATAAACCTTAAGTTAATAAAAACGATCTAGTAGTTTGCCATTACCTGCATTAAGTATTATTTAAAAATGTATTACGCACGTTGTAGATAGGTCTATTAGGAAATATGAACCTGCGCTTTTCAGAGTGCATAAGGTATCCTAGTTAGTTGTAGAAACACAAAGAACTTGCGATCTGGCCCGTTTATATATTTTTTTGCCAACTTTTTGAACCCCGTCTTTCTCTATCCAACTTGAAACCATTGACCTGCTCTAGTAATCCTGATATTGAAAGGAAAGCCAATGTTATCAGCGTAGCGGAGGCTACAAACCAGACGTGTTAATTTAGTTGGCTATTTGATTGAGTGTGTAATGGATACATCGCTCAATGAAAGGAACTATGGTAAAGTGGTTTCAGTTTTTTAAATATTGGGGAGGGTTCGGTAGCTTTTCCTAAGTAAAGTTTTACAAAAAACATAACGAAAAAGCATTTTCAAGGCCAAAAGGCTGGTAGGCAATGCCATACCTATTGGCTTTGCCAAGGTTTGTTGTATTTTGCAGTGAATGGGGTTTTAAGGGCGACTTTTTTTAATACTTGGTGATCAGGATTGGGCTGTGCAAATCAATGTCTTTGTCACTGTTCCTGAGTGAGCTTCGCCACCCAGGGTTGTTGTCTGTCAAGTGACCTCTGCTGTGTCTACTAAAAATACTTTTCTTTCTCTGTTAAAACACATCACAGTGAATGATATGGTTGGATAGAAAACGTCATTCAAAAGTAAAGGGAAGTAGCTTTAAGGTAATTGGTTCCCATGTTATTTCATTTTATTAGGACATTTATATAACACAAATGTAGGGCCGAAGGGCAGCATCCAACATAGCACTAGTTTACGTAACTAACTTGTATTGATAGAAAGACATACAAATGGCTTTGCAATGCAAATTAGCGATAACCCAGATATGGAGAAGAGAGCAAATGTACAGCAGTAAGGAAGGGATCTAATCTTGGATGTTAAGAAGTTTGTCAAGGAGGGTCGAGACGTTTTCTGAATTGCCCTAATCAAAGAGTAAGTTTGGAGGTGTTCCAGAGTCGTGCGGTCCATATGCAAAGAAAGCCTGTTGACATGTGCGTGTTCCCAATAGGTTTTTTTCCATCTCTATCATGCAAAGGCGCGTGTTTCTAGTAGCACAAACACAACTAGACCTATTGAGCTTGGAAGCAAGGTATTCAGGTTTGCTTATAGATCACACAGTACTCTTTGAACTTGACTCTGCCAGGGAGAGGGGATAGAGCAATTCCTCTAAGGTAGGTGGGATATGTTCAACTCTTTTTTTTGTTAGTGATTAGCCGCATGCAGCTTTCCGTGGTATCCGTGGGGATGACCAATAAAAGCTTTAACTTGCTCTTTAGGTCCTGTGGGAAGTTGATTGTGACCTTGACAGTTCTTATCACCGGAATAGACAATTGAAACTGCATTGCCCTAGACATGTCTGATCCTCTGCTTTTTCAAATGAGTTTGGATTACGACAAGACATGAATAACCTAGCTGCAGGTATTGTTTAGTTAAGAAACTACTAACATGGTTTTAAAAAGGTGCCTTTTCTATGAGGAATAGGAGCTTTTCATTGGGTAGGTACATTGTCTCAAGACCGCTTGGCTCTGGCCTGTATTCACCATGAGTATTCCTTTTAATTTACACGGTTATCATCATATCTGTTGGCAGTCCAGTGCGAAATGGAACCTCAGACCTTATGTTATGTAAGATACCCTATGCTTTTTGACCATTGCGTGGAATTTATTATGGAAATATTTACATCTGCCATAATAAAAAAAAAGTAGAGTACGAGTTTTGAGACCTTGAAGTAATGACATTTCCTTCTGGAGATTTTCTGATTTGTTATATAACTAAATAGCCCATAAACACGAAGGACCAAGGCAGAGTCTTGGGAGTGTACTTTACAAACAAGCATTGGCAATGGATATTGCTTGGGTTTAAGAATAGCAACCATCATGCATACTGTTATTAAATATATACAGAGTTACAGTTGTCAAAACAATGTACAGCCCCCCCACGCCCTTATAGGGTCTAACAAGAATCATCACATTGAAAAGCTTATATGCCTAGGGTTTGTCAGAGTGTGTGTTCAACACCAAAATACTTGATACTTGGCTACTATGGTAATCCATGAGATTACATGTAACCAAATACCTGTCTGCAGCCTGTAAACTAGTGTGATGATAATCTACTTTTAGAGGTCTATTTGGTATAACAAATCCTTTTCACAGTAAATAACCCAGGTCTACTGCCTTTGTCATAACGTTTATCATAAACAGCCAAGACTTAAGGCATCTGGCATAAATTTACAGTGCGCACCAATCAGGACTATAGATGCTATTATTGGCTTGTCACCATAACCAACTCCCTAGAGAGCGTAAACGTTTCCACAAGTAAAGCATACAGTCAAACAATTACAAATGTATATACAGAGCTTTGGACTACACCATTTCCAGCTGAAAGGCAATATTTCTCTTCATGTTTTCCCATACCTGGCTTGTCACGCAGTTTGGTGCTTACTTTCCCTCCATGTTAAAGAACAGTAGACGTTTCAGCACCCAGGCTAATGTGCTACGTAGCTAAATTTATATAAGGTCCCAGTTTCTTTCAGCTCTATTTTCAAAGCTTGTCTCTTCAGTCTCCTTATTGTCTTGTTATCCTTTTCAAATGGCTACTTGTTCCTTCTCCCAGTCCTCCACTGAGCTTTCCTGTCTTCTGGCATCGTGCTTTCTTGTGATTTCACTCTATTCGTTCTTTACCTCTTTTTTCCTACATAACTTTATTTTTTCTACCTTTTGTCACTCTTCCTTAACTTTATTTCCTTCATTCTTATCCTTTCTCTCCATACTTTGCTCATTTACACGTTCTGCTGTTTTCTATCCTTTCATTTCCCTTTAGTTTTTCCTTTAGCCTTTTCTATCTCTCCATCTTTTACTTCCCCAATTCATCTTTTCCAACATCACATTTGTTTCCGCCTTGCTATATTTTTCTCTCCATTCCTATTTTCTTTGGTTCCCTCTTATTCTTCCCACTTTGTGGTATTTTTTTTTTTGGTTCCTTTCTATCCTTGTCCCATATTTTATTTTCATGTTTTACTCCCTTTCCAGATTAATTGTTTGTCCATCTCCTCTTCCTATCTTAGACTACTCTTATTTTTTGTAATTATTTTTTCCTGTTTATTATTTCTTTCTCTTTCCTTACACTTTCTTTCCTTCCATCTTTCCCTTTCTTTGTTCTTTCTGTAGTTCTTCATCTTTCCTTTCACCTTCTAGTGTCCTTACTTAAATGTCCTTCCTGTCTCATTATTCTTTACTTTACCTTTTATTTTATCCTAAATTTCCTTTCTTGTTTGCTTCATTTCTTTTTCATTTTTTTTCTCTGCTTTTATACTTTTTTTCTTTTTGTTTTAGCGGGTGACATAGCACCATGGACTAGTCCATCCGTTGCAGAAATTAATGTTTATCCTAAAGGTCACAGCTTCTAAGTCTGGTAGGTACAATCAGCCTCTCATCCATCTGAGGTCAATAGATTGAACATCATTAATTTGGGTAACTTACTATCAACGCCTAGCCATCATGCAAATGATAAACCTAATCTATGTATGGCTGATAATTACTCAGTAATGCTGAGATTACCTCATGCAGGGAAACACCAATGAATTGGGGAGAAACTGTATTTTATTCCCAGCAGTATCCAACATATTGGACAACAGCAGAAGCACAAGTGTTCCTTGAGAACTCCTTTCATAACTGTTACTTAAGCACAGGCTAGACAGAAATACTGTCTCCAGGGACATGCTATCCCTGCCCACCCACTCACTTCCTCTTTAAAAATATGCATTTTAAAACAGACATATGAAGTCTATTGTTGGTGCTTATTAGGCTACTCCAGAAAAAAATAGTTTTGTTCTTTCATTGAAATAAATAAACATCAAGATAATGCATTTTAGTATTATTACGAATCAAAAACTCAACCATCAGTAAGCATTTGTCTATATTTAGTTTCTTTATCATTTTTGCTATAATGTCCTCCTTATTTTGTGTGTGTACTATTTTTGCTGTGACTGCCCCTCACATGCATATTGGAATGAATATTAGAGCACTGCAAATACCCCTTTCACTGCTGGCGTGTTTGCACACCCTTGTGTCGGAGCTTTATCGAAACATTCAGTATTAGGTTGTTAAAACACGTACATTTTTGGTCTCTTTCTGCATCCATGCATACAAACAATACGTTTTTTTGATACATGCTGGCCTATGTGTTGGTGCAGACCTGGCATCACTATCTTATTACAACCTGTAGATATATTGAGAAATATGGAGCTATTTTTTTTTCCCCAAATGTATTGAATATTCTGTTGCATTTTCAATGTGATCAATCATAAATCCCAAAGCACTAACCAAGGAATGTAGCCTTGAATGTCTGGAGTGCAGCAATACTGTTGGACGTGGCCCTATCTGCATTGTCACTGCAAAACGTTTGCCTTTTCCCCTCCTGCCTTCTGAATTTCGTTTTTGTTGGCATTATGACTCTGTACACTTTACTACCACTAAACAATGTAAAGTGGTTGTGCTCTTTCCATAAAGCATGGTACAATTGGCCTAAACCTGATTGGCACAATTAATTTATGTGTATGTCCCTAGTAAATGGTACTACATGTACCCAGTGCAACCCACTAAAATGGCCTTTTAAAACATGTCTCAGACCTGCCACTGCAGCCTGTAGGGCAGTGCTAAAACTGCCATTTGGAGCTTGCAGAAGAAACCATTTGCAAGTCCTAAACATTCTTTTTTTAATGCATATAAGTCACCCTAAAGGTAGGCACTAAAGGACCACTGGGACGGGTGCATTGTATGTAAAAAACAGGACTTGTGCTCTTAAGTTTTACATGTCCTGGTGGTGAAAATAATTTTACATTCGTTTTTCACTACTGTAGGCCTATCTCTCCTTTTGGGTAACATTGGGTTACCCTTTTACATTTAATATGTGATACCTTTTGATTGGGAACAGATAGGGCTGTCCAGTTTGGGCTCAAATTAATTGCATTTAAAATCCTCTTTAATTGTAAAGTTGGCTTTACAGTCACAATTCTGAAAATGCAACTTTTAGAAAGCTGGCATTTTCTTGTCCTAACCATTTGGGGCCTGCTTCCAGTGTCCTGAGTCACATGACGTTGAATAGCTTAGCTGTTGGACTCTGTGTACTCCCTCCAGACAATGAGACCAAGAGGGACTTGATGTAGGCTGGATGGGCCATCCTGCTTCATAGATATGTGCAGGGCAACTCCTTGTTCCACCTACATTTCCATAGGCTTGCCTCCAGCACACACAAAGGAACCTGGCGCTCACCTTTTGTCACTCCAGTCTTCTTGCAGCCTTGGCAGAGGAAGAACTTTCAAGGACCAGATGTGGGGATAGCCTAGAGGATTCCCCCACTAGATGGCATGAGGTAGAAATATTGGACCTTCTGAACCACTCTTCATTACACTCCTGGACTTGTGGACACTACAGAAGATGGACTGTCTTTCTTACCAGAGAACTGCTCTGCTGCTTGACGCCTTTCATGTTACCCAGAGAACTACCCTTCTGCTTCAGACCTTCCCTGCTCCCTGAGAAGGAAGACAGTACCTTCTCCCTTCATCCCGGGCTAACCTGAGTGACTCCAAGGGTCAGTTGGCTGACCTCCTGTTCTGAGTTACAGGTACACAATGCCCTGTATCTGCCCAGCTGACCTGCTGTAGTGGGCCTGCAATGGGACCTCCCTAAGCCTTGCTGACCTTGCTGAAATAAGTCCTTTATTCTCTAGATGTGACTCCCCAGGCACTGGACCCTTTGCTGGCATCAGAGAGAATTCCTCCTTGCCTAACTGAAGGCTCCATCAAATCTGACACAAAACAACACCAAGTCCTGCAACGCCTCCCCGCACAGCAGAAAGGTTCACCGAAACTGACGTCGAGCAACGCATAGCCTCAACACATAACTCAAAGTTTCATAGGAACTGATGCAGAGCGACGCAAAACCTCACAAAGTAACTGCTGCACAGACCTTGCACCAAGGACTTAAGGTACAACTCCCAGCTGGACAAACTTGGCCCTGTGCCCTGCACTCCATCGTGGGTGGCCTAAACGTGTGACTTTGTCCAGGCGCAGCGTGAACAGATTCCTCAGTTGGAGCTTTTCACCTTTTGGCACTATTAAATCTCTGGTTCAACTGACTGGATTTGTGTTGCTTTGGTATCATTGTACTTATTACAATGTATCCTATTTTTATTGTGTTGTGTTTTCACTGTATTACTGTTTATGGTCTACATAAATAATGAACACAGTGCATCTAAGTTAAGCCTGACTGCTTTGTGCCAATTTACCAAAGTGTTCAGGGCAGGTTAATGTAGTGACTTTTGTGAGTCACCCTGACAAGAATTGTGGTTGTTGCCAGAGTGGTGCTTCCACCCCCATAACCAATAACTCAATTTCTTACAAAAACCAAATATGTTTGGGTTATCCTAGGAAATTGCTTATGCCCAATCAATTATTAAATATAGCACAGATCACAATATGAACGAATCACAGATTATGTTGTGCTGTTCTTTGACAGCAAATATTAATCTCAGCACTATGTATAAAGCATAAAAACTATCTATTTTCTAACTCTTATGACTAAAGAACTCTATTTATGCAAGCCAGATATCCCTTATCTACACTGACTGTCCAGTATAACATGTTGAACATGACGTTTATCAGATATTCATTATTTTATCCAAAACATGGTAATTCACTCCACAGGATCATAACCCTAACAAGGCTTGACTCCCAACATTATTGATCTGTGTCTCCTTAGGATGGGTTACCAAACATGTATAGGTTTTCTATGCATTAAAGCAGGATGTCCACAGGCGATATACTGTGTGTGATGACTTCGTTTAGCCTTCCTGTTTTTGGTCACTGGTAGAACCCCCAGCCTAATGAAAGTGTAGCTCAACAATTTGTTTTTAACATCATTAGTTTTCTTTTGATGGATGTCAGACCTTCATCTCTGATTTGCTGGCTGTGAGATTGCACTGATTATGACCTTAGTCTGGTTATTAGCAACTTTATCCCAAATCAAACTAATTCTCTCCAGTTTCCCTTGTGCAGGTCTTGCCCCTAATTTTGCTTCCATGGGTCTCTTGAGTCTGGGGGTTACCAGACATGATTGGGTTTTCTATGGGCTCCTGGTGCCCCTCAGTATATTTCAGAAATTTGGAAAGAAGCTGAAAGCAAAACGCGAGGCTGCCTGCGTTTTGGTTGAAGGGATCACCCCTGGGTTTTATGAAAACCTAACACAACCGTGTATTTTCAGAACTTCTTATGGTTTCTGTTATTGATTGCTGGATTCCCTTGACCTTTTTGCCTGGCTGGGATAAAGCTTGTGCCGAACTAGTCGCATTTCAGACATACTGCATTTTCTCCAAAACATGACTTTGTGCTTCAGTCTTTCTCACATAGAAACATACCCCATACTCTAAAGTTCTTTGTAATTTATGCCCCATTTCCCTGCTTCCCCTGCCTGCTAAAATCATGGAATCAGGTGCAACCACACAAATTACTCAATTGTTTTAAGAGTTCCTGCTTTGATTTCAGCGTATGTGGTCTTTCATAGTCCCTGCAATACAGAATTTGTAGTTGGCGGTCTTAGATGGTCCTAGATGACCTCTGTGGTGTCTTAGATTCAGATAGAGTTGTACCCTTGATCCTTTTAGATCTCTTGGCCACAATTGTCATGGTTGAACATCCCACCCATGCTCTAAATTAAGGTAGATCTGAGTGTTGTCTGCATACATGTAGTACATGACATGAAACGCTTCCAGCATGCGAGAACACTAAAGAGGATTGGTGATAGACGCTCCCTGTTTACAGGCGTCATTGGAAGTGATGTCACATACAAAGGAGTCTTGCTAGATGTGATTGCTCAAGAAGGAATTCTTCCCGGCTAGAAGTGACCCAAAACAGCAAAACTATAGTAGTACACATCACATTATTTTAGCATTGTTGATTGTGAAATTAGACATACCTCTGAAAACTGTCTACAACCAACCATAATATACAACTCTAGCAAGGTTTAAGACAAATTGTCTACATCATAATGCCAGTCAAACAGACATGGATGGTATTAAAATCTCCTTTCTTACCTAGTGGCTTCTCTCACAGAATTATAAGTTGAGCAGGAGCTGTGCACACCAATATGGATACATTTTTGGCCACTTGCAATCCTCTTACAACAGCTATAAGGGCAAAGAGCCAGTATCAACAATTGTTCTCACTCCAGTTTGGCTCCTGATAGTGAAAAACATTAGTGGAGTGCACATTTTCAGGTTACGTAGGTAAAATATTTATTTGGTGCAATGACTAGAATTCTTAAAACTCATTAGAGATATTTTTTCTTCTTTGCAGGTCAAATACAGGACAATTTCAGAGTCTTAAGAGTCCCACTCCATCCCCAATCTGACCTGTCGAGCTGCATGTGATTTGCGTTGTATTGCAGCTTCCTTTTTGGGCGGAGAAAACAAGGTATGTCCGTAATATTTCGAAATCTTCCTTCATATCACTGGTTTGAAATGAATATTTGTTATGTTAACACGTTTAATAAATTAATTTTAGACTCTTGATTAGTACCAACTTGTGATAATGTAGCAAAGGTCTTCAAATGTGCTTTTACATGTGTGAAGAGTCTTTGACATTTTAAATTGTTTTACATTCTCAGAGTTTTACTGTCTGCATTACTCCTTTTTTTTTAAATAAATGCAGGCCCTATTTATTGTCTTTTTTTATATGGAGTATTTATATAAACATACTTAGCCATTAACTACAATGGAATGGTTTTCATGAAAATCTTACCGAATTTGACCAATTGAGTTATTGATGTTAGCAATATTTTAGGGACTTTTATTTTCTTACATAGAAATTATTTAATTACCCGTTTTATTTTCATTGCACCAGCTTGCATTAAAAATATTATTATAAGACCTGGCTCTTTACCACCTAATTCTTGTGAGCCTCTATGTACCTCGACTTCTGGCCACATCTGCAGCGCCTTGCCGCCTTTGGGCAAAGTCTGCGCTTTATAAGACTAATATTAATTCATTCATTCAATATGTCTTGTAAAAGAACATCCTATTTGAAAGCTGGATATCAGAGTATGAAAACAGGATCACTGCTGGGCAGTGGGGAATGCAACTGAAAGACTGTGCTATACTAGCACTAACATGCTAATTTATATTAAGAAGCCCCTGAACAATCAAACAGTGATCTGCAGCACACATCGCACAGGACAAGGCTGCCCTGTGGATTGGCGCGTTTAAGATTTGTCAAACGGGTGCACCACAAATGAAGGGAGACCTGAGCTCTTGCATGGACCTTGAATCTTACTGGTCTTTAGAGGCAGAAAACCGACACTATGATGGATGACATCTGTAAAAGTGGAGTGGTGTGGCTCACTGGTTAGAGGCGGCAGACCTGTAAGCAGAGAACCGCCCGGGACCAGGGTTCGATTCCCGACGCGGCAGGATCTTGGACCAGGGTCAACGGACTCGATAATTCTCGCCTCAGTGCCTACTCTAACCAGGGAACACAATCGGCAACTCTGGGTATTAAGCTTGCCATATCTCTACACCGGCCCCCCACAGACGCCGGGGATGCCTGGTTTCACCCCGGAGATACCCAGAAAGGGACCATCTCACAGGGAAAACCAGGACGGGTTCCCCAGCGGTCTACAGCGCCAGGACACTCGGTTAGAGTAACAGTGCGCTTTACAAGAATCCCACATTTAAAAAAAGGACAATTCAACCCTATGGGCCTCATTACGATGTGACCACCGCAATACAATGCAGGCGGTGAAAGTGATACTGGCTGGATTATGATGGGCTCAAAGAGCCCGTCGGCCAGTAGGAGGCCCCCTCTTGAAGAACCGGGTTTTTCAGAACCCAGCAGCGCCAGGGACACGCCCAAAGTCTTCGAGTTCCCCTGTCCTGGCATACAGAGACACAGAATACTTCTAGGTGGCGTCAGAGATCAAATTTATTAGCTGCAGCTAGTAACAGTAAACCAAGCAATACAGCACGGTATAACACTCAGGAGACTGCTCAACTTTCGTATAGCAGAGCATCACTTTTTATCTAGAATTTGCTTCATTACGAATGCACACCCACTGCGACAAATTCTGACGAATGAAATACATTTTCCCACACATTATTACATTCCAAAAAGCTCACTTTACATCGTACCAACCCACAAGTTAATTATTAGGACTGTCCCAAATTCGATTACCACAATCCGGACAAACCCATAATTGAAAGCACTATCCATGTAATGAAAAGTCGTAAGGAAATAAACAATTCAGATGCTGAATAGGATAAGATATGTGCAAGGAACTAAAAGTTAACGATATCCTGAACATTGATTGGCAATTTCAGACAACTATCAGCTAGAGAAATTGGCTTCATGAAAGGGTCAGTTTCAGGTGACGGGGTCAGCATCTTGCAGTTCACTCGCAAGTCGAAAAGGCCTAGTTAATGCGTACATGAACAACGAAGCCCATGCAACTTTGTTCGTTCGTTTACCTCCACGGCCTACGTGAGGGCAACACAAAATGGCGTCACGAACAACGCAAACAAAATGGAGTCCGGTCCCGAAAACCACGGAACCTCACACTGTAATCCCTAAGGACGGCGTTTCCACCATCGGGTTTGCAATGTCGGTGTCCGACAAGCTTTCCATGTCGGGCTCTCCAACATGAAAAGCCTGTCGGAAAGCGAATTTGGGGGCCCCTAGCTGGGCCCCCTTCTCTCTGCAGCCTCCAGTTGCGGGCCGAGGGGGCACCTATGTTGCTGCCCTGTTAAACACTGCACTGTGTGGCAGGGATGAACAGATTCTCCCCTTCTCTATGGAAGCTTGTGCTACGGTCGGTTTATGGCCGCAGCAGAAGCTCCTATAGGGAAATAGTAGTATGCAACCGCACCATGTAAGTACAAAATCTCGTAAGTCAGAAACTGGATCCAGTAAACCATTTTTAATTGGTCAACTGGATCCTTCACTGGCTGACAGGATTCTGTTGAGCTATCTCCCACTGTTTCATAATGGTACACATTTTAGCACATTTTTATTTACTTGCAAGAAATACACAAGCTCACTGTTAAAAAACAAGGCAACAAAATCCAGCTTTCTACTGACCAACTCCAACGTGAGGTTTGCTTTTCTATACGGGGAAACGCCCTTCAGCTGATGGTGCCCCGCAGAATGTATCCAGGGTTCCAGCTTCCTGGGATGTAAGGCAGGCAGTATGTGAATCACCAGTTCAGATCCTGTGAAAACTTCTTGCACCTCTTTTTATTTTCACAACTTGGCATTGAATGATTTTTTTCCTACATGACACTGGTTTCCTCAATTAAGAGATAGGAGAGATGTAAATGCACCTTTATTTCCATCTGCTACATGTGAAAGTTTTCAATAAAAACATGTTTAAAAAAGGGACAGGTCAGGGGTGATACAGTTCACACTGCAATAAATATCGCAAACATAGAGCCTGATTCAGTAAGATGTTGCTGTGATTTATGCTTGTAGTACTTCCGACTTACTCATGAGTTCCAGAAGCAAGCAATGAGTAAGACATGAATACTCCTGGCTTAGTGATGAAATTGAGGAAATAATGGGAACCAAATATTAATCTTATGAAAAGTACAATTTGACATGAAATATAAAAATCGAATAGAATTTGAGCTATCAGGTCTAGCAAGTACTGTTTGTGGAGAAAAGGAAAGGTTGGAAATGAGTTGAAACTAATAGGATATTTAGATTGAGCAGAGAAATAAAAATGAAAAGAATTAGAGAATATTTCTGACTGCAGAAGTGGGAAATTCCCTTAACTGCCAAGTAGCTCTCATAATTAGATCTGAGGAGATATAATGCATTAGGTCTTGATCATGTACCAAGAGTTTGAAGGGGGAGGCTGGAAAAGGGTGGTGCCTGTGCTCCAATAAACACACAGGATTTCATTCATTCATTCATTCTTAAACATATTGTCATGTTTCAGTCTGACTTGTAAATACCCACGAACCTACACATTTGTGGGTGTTCACAAAGCATTTTCCTACCACTTCCCACCCTGTAAATGGTTGAAAATATATTCCACGTTGGAATGCATGATTCCTCTAAAATCTGAGACATTTTCATTGGTGGGGAAAAGGAAGGGACACTCCCCTCCCCAAAAATCCCTTGAGGAGGAAAAGCTTTCTTCACGGGAATTCGAGAAACTTATTTCCCTTCTGGAGTTAAGATACAGTGAAAAGTAAATGCATTTGGTGTGCTATTTTTTTTACATGTCACACTATAAACCATGTAAAAAATGTTTTGTTTTAAAAAAAAAAGGTTACAAAACTTTTCCAGGATCATGCCTGAAAAACCATAAGTAGCTCTGGTTTTCAGGCATAACCTGGAAAAGTTGTATATTTTGTTGAAATATGTAAACGTTCATCCATGTGAGGGTGCAGATATACTAATGTCTTTATGAAGGAAGCCCTCATAGTCAATGTTGGGCTGATTAACATTTTTGCATCATTTTTCACCATCAGTACTTCATTTAACTCTGCACTGATTGGACGCTGTACACCAATTAGGCACTGTATAATCCTGCAGCATTTTATACGAGGGGTAGGCTTTATAAATGTTTTTTTTATTATTTAGACGGGAGATATTTCCGTTGATTCACGTTATATATTATTCACTTGAAAAATATAAAGTGTATATGGCAATAAAAAAAATCTAAAGATTGTATTTTCATTATAGGTAATTAGAAAATACTGGTAGGCTACACTTTGTATTGGCATAACAGCTACCTGTGTTTGTGGGCCCATTGGTAACCAGATGCTGCTCTATGATAAACAAAAAAGAATTGTCGTCAAAACGAATGCCTTTTGTATTTTCTTAGGTTGTGAATGCCTCTTGAAGAAACACACATATTCCCATTATGGAAGACTCAAGGTAAGTTGATTTGAATTATGTAAATGACATTTCGAAAAACTTTAAATTCAATAAATTGAAAGAAGAAAACATTTTTAGGAGCTACTGCTTACTATGAATTCAGTAAGAATCTGAAGTTGTTTTAAACACTATTTTTCTTGATATTTGATGTTAGAGATTTAAGCATATCTTGCAAGTATAACAAAGCGGTTTAAGGCTGTACACATACATTTATTGCTGAAAGTGGCTCCAATTACGCAAAACAATAACTGTCAACTGTAATTGGTTTTACTATTGCATATTTGTACGCCACAGCTGTGTACAGTTACAAAGTAGTAGATCTCATGCAAGGGCTTTGATGAGTGGTTTCCTTTATGTAGGAACAATATTTTCCCCCATGGAAATAAAAATAAAAGAAATATACCTTGTACATCAGGCTACTTTTTAGATATCGCACACTACACAGCGCATGGGCAGGGGTGTAACTGACACCCCCACAGCCCCACCCCAGAACAGAGGGCCCTCAGGGTTTCTTGTTTTGGAGGGGGCCCCCTTACCCCATAAGCCATGACATTGCATGCCTTGCAGAATGTATGCTAGGCATGCAGTAGCATGGAATAAGAAATTGTTAAACTCTCTGTAAAGTCACTCTGCTTTACCGAGCAGGCCCCTGCAGTGTGGTGGAGGCCCAAATGTCCAGGGTGCCCCCATTGAGCCCAATCTGCAGGGGGGCCCCATCATTTTGTGGTATGCTTCAGAGCATGCACTTTGTGCTGCAAGATGTTGTGCTTTCCTCCCCGCACCCTTTGTGTTGCTTCCCCCACTTCGGCACCCATGTTCCTTCCTCCCCCTTGTATTGCATTCACACCCCCCTCCCTCCGTGATTATGCCCTTTGTCTGAGTTGCTTCTGCCACCTTTGCTCCTTCCATTCAACCATGCTACTTTTCTTTCATCTTTGATTAACGATCCAATGTGGGACGATAACCAATTACAAAAAAGTAGCTTGTGTCATTTTGCAGGTGGCCGCGTGCTTGGTGCGTACACTTAGAAAAAGACATGGCTGTCTGCTTCTTAGTTTTTTAGGTCGAGCATTCGAGACCTCCTGTATATCATACATATGTATGTACTTTGTGGGCTCTGGAGATCAGCCCTAGGACATGTCTGCGTTCCCTTAGGGACTTTTTTTCTGTTCAACTGCCTCTATTTAACTGTCTTGATAGAAAACGACCAGCAGAGGTCAGTGAAATACCAGATTCACTTTAGCATTCTCTAGATTCCAGTCCATAGAAATTGTCTTCCATGACCACCTGTAGATAATATCTTTTTCAAATCTTGTATTTTCAGTGATGTTCCCACCGAAGGCCCTGCTTTTATATTAAAAACAGAACTTTGGACTGTGCCATTTCCCGTTGAAAGGCAATATTTCTCTCCATATGTTCCCATACCTAGTGTGTCAGGCAGTTTGGTGCTTATTTTCCCTCCGTGTTAAAGAACAGTTGATGTTTCAGGAACCTGGCTAATGTGCTGCATAGCTAAATACATACAAGGTCTCAAAGGCGAGACCGATTGCATTGCAAATGCTTGTTTTTCTTCTTTCTAATCCATGTTTTGCCCAGCAACAGGGAAGCTGTACAGCATGGCTATAACCATTTGTTAAAACCAATCGGTCCCAAAGGTGAAACAAACATTGCTAATGCTTGTTTCCAATGTGGAGTTAAACCCTCCATTTAACACCTCATTGTGGAAATAGAAAAGTTGCAAGCCATCCAGTTGTGTTGATTCTACTTTGACTGCTAGCACCTTCTTCAGATTCCAGAATGTTGGTGCTGGTATCAGAGAGTTGCAGCAAGGAATTGGAGATGTATGTATGCTGGAATTCCTGGACAAGGTGTTAATTAGTGAAGGGTTGCCTGTGCTGTTCATCACTGGTAATGGGGTACAATTTGTATCTATCATAGCTATGGTGTAATTTAATAGGATTGGGGTCCAACATTATACCTATTCTGTACACAATCCTAGCGGGAATGGTATGATCGAGAGGTTCAACAGAGTGATGAAGGCAGCCATTTAGTTAGCCTTCAGAGATAATAGGGACTGGGAATTAGAAGTTTTCAGAACAGTATGGATGTATAAAGACCACAGAAAATGATATGACTGGATGTTCTCCTTTTGAGATAGTGAGAGGCAGGCAACCAAGACCCGGAGCAGGACACTGATCCCGACATACAGGCGCATGCAGCCAGGATTACAGTTCCCGGAGTCCATCAGTGGGCAACCAGGACAATGGGGCCAGCAGTGCCTAGGAAAGCAGCCCAGCCAGGGCTCGAGTCGGTGGTACACGCAGGTACACGGCGTCCCCCCACTCTATTCATAGGGTGGACGCGTCCCCCCTGCCAAGAAGCTGGGCCCCACAGAAATATGCTGAACGTTTCCCATTGTCATTTACAGACACCGGGACACGTCGTTCAGCATGTGACGTCATGAGGTAATTTGCATATTGCCAGTCCCCCCACTTCTTTTTATAGGACTTGTGCCCTGGGTGCATCTGACCTGGAGTGGCAGGATGGCCAGCTTGGCAGGTGTCGCAGCACATGGGATGTCAGTGCAGGCGGCGGTGCCCCCGGAGCAGTGGAAGTCAGCACGTACCAGAGGCCTCAGGCAGGCACGCTCGGTTTTGCTGAGATGAGCATGGACCTGCATCTATCAGGCTCCAGTCATCAAAGGGGTAGAGGGTGGGGGTAGCAGTATTCCCTTAATTGTTTTCTATTCCATGTGGAATTTAATTTAGTCTGGCACGGGTAAGGGTCTATCTAGAGCACGAGGAACTAGGAATGTAGGAGGCTGTAGGAATGTAGGTTTATAAGGAACTTGACACCTGTCGTAAGGTAAACAATAAAATGTCGACCACAGGATTTATTCCCCCCCCCCCAGACATATCTTGTACCATTGTGATAAGCGGCCCTATTGCCACGGTGAAAATATCGGAGGCAACATAGTCACTGAGTCTTATCTAAGGCCGTATAGGAGGCTAATACCTGCTCTCCGGGTGAAACTATTACTGTTCAGAGTAGTTAACACTGCTTTGTTAATCTTTTTGCAAAGAAGGTTGTTGCAGCTGTGGGCACACTGCGCATGTTTCTTTGAGGAGGTGAAACATTTTGGTACAGTTAATTTGTAAACAAAAAAAGAGAAGGAGGGGGACAAGGATCTTGATGAAGGTCTAATGCCCATGCTCCCAAATAATGAAGACAGAGGGAGTCGTTTTAGAGAGATAAGAAGGAAAGTCAAAGTGACTATTACTTGGTTCCCTCAAACATCCCGAGGGATGTCACGCTTCATCATAAGGTGGTGTTCCTCGTATGGCTGGTGCTGCAATGCCCTTTGGGTCCCCTGAAGGGTGGCTTTGGTGGAGAGCTTTTTATTTATACGCTGTATGATAAGTACAAGGTAGTGCTTGTGAAGTGGTAGGTAGTTAAAAGTGAAGTGGCTAGAGGGTATCTGTAATGAGTAGGTTTAATGAAAGAGATCCCTCTGTCACAGTTAAAAAAAAAAAAAAAAAGGTTGGCGGCTGCTGAAGGGTAGTAATGACCCTTAGTATCTATAAGATACTGTGCAAGTGTGTATGTGGAATGTACTATGTCGACATATTTCGTGCTCTTAATGGTCCCAGGAAGGGTGGGGTCTTTGCCCGGTTTGGGTATGAGGTCAATCTCCGCCAGCCCCATAGAGGGGGACATGCCAGCAGTGTCAGTAAATGAGTTAAAAAGACGCAAAAAGTGGGGTTGAAGCTGTGGCAAGAAGAGTCGATAGAAGGACAGGGGAAGACCGTCCAGGTCCGGTGATTTCCCAAGGAGTAAATCCTTCAGAGCACTCACCAGCGAATGTATGTCATTATCCCGCTGTATTTCTCCCCGCGGGGAATCACAACGCGGTAGTTACAACGACCGCGTTGTGATTCCGCATACCATTACTCCGCAAGTCGGAACAACGACTTGCGGAGGGGGTGCGCTGGATGTTGGAATAGTATAATTTACTATTCCAACTCCAGTCTGTGTGGACAATAGGGAAGGTGTTGGATTTTAAATACAACACCTTCCCCCCCTCCGCAAGTCATTGTTCCTACTTGCGGAGTAATGGTATGCGGAATCACAACGTGGTCGTTGTAACAACCGCGTTGTGATTCCCTGCGGGGAAAAAGATTTGTGGTAAACGTTGTTTACCCTCACCAGCTCCTCTTGGGTAAGGGGCTCTTCCAGCTGCTGAGCGTGATAGTGCCTGATGGGCGTCCAGGTGCAGTTGTCTAGAACAGCTTGCACCCAGCCTGGAGGCAGCGTGTCCTCGACACATAGTGCAGAATAATATGTATGGAAGGCGTCTCATTTAGCCGCCTCAGTAGTGGCCCTCGTGCCATTGCCAGTCATGACGTTGGCTACATGTGCTTTGGCAGTGCGTGCCTGCAGACGCCTAGCCAGGACCGTACCCACTTTGTCTCCCCCCTCGAAATAACGTTGCTTCAGCGTTAGAAGAACCCTTTCAGCTTTATTAGTTTGAAGGGAGCGCAGCTGGCCGCGGAGATTCGCCAGGCGTCTTTTATGCACAAGTGAGAGGCGCTCCTGATCCTGTCTCTCCAGGACCTTAATGTCCTGAGAGAGGTTGTCTTCCAGGAGGCGTGCTTCTCGCGCCCATGCAATTGCAAGAGATGTGTTGCGGATCGTGGCCTTGAAAGCATCCCACACTATCGGGGAGGGGGTTTCAGGAATATCATTAGTTGTGAAATAAGACTCAATGGTAGTTCGCAGACTCGCCACATCCACTGGGTCCCGGAGAATATGCAGAGGTAGACGCCAACGAGGGGCCCGAGGGGCACAAGCAGCCGGATCCCACAGGAGGAGTTCGAGGTGGGCATGGTCTGAGACAGAGATGTCGGACATGGAGGCAGAGAGCGACTCGCTGATCAGGGCATGAGAGATAAAAATGTGGTTGATACGCGAGTATGAGCGGTGTACATGTGAGTAGTAACAGTAGTCGCGTACATCAGGAGAGTGATAGTGATAGGAATCTAGCAGGCCTGGATCCGACAGCTGCCTCTTTAGGGCCGAGGACATAGTCCTTGTCCCATGAAATGAGGTGTCACTGCGATCCATTGCGGCGTCCCATACCATGTCAGTCTCCCCCCAAGATTAGTGAAGGATCTGCCTGCGGTGTATGCTCTCGTAGGAGCACCCGGAGGAACGAGTCTTGCGCCTGATTAGGTGCATAAACATTGCACAATGTAAAGGAGCGGTGTCCGATCTTGACCCCCACCCTGAGAAAGCGACCATCGCGACTATGGATTATTTTGGATTTCCCCTGCCTGATGCCAAGTCTGCAGAGTATTGCCACTCCAGCCATTTTAGAGGGGGCTGTAGCCCAGAATTGAAGAGGATATTGAGGGTGGGCCATTCGAGCGGAGTCAACCTTCAGTAGGTGAGTATCCTGTAGGAGGATGACGTCCGGATTTTGCTGTAAGAGGTAGCGTCATATCTGGTGTTGTTTGTAAGGGGAGTTAAGTCCCTTAACATTGAGGGACAGGATCTTCAGGTAAGGAACAGTGGCAATGGGGTGTGTCAGTGCCAGGGGCGGTCCGTAACACCTTTGTAGGGAGCAGGGAGTTTCAATGGGAGAGAGATGCAGAGGGATGTTGCTTCCATGGAGAAGGGGCAGCCGTCGTGGGGGGTACCCTCACCCGCCAGAGAGAGAGATAGAGAAGAAAGAGGAGGAAGAAAAAAAAGTGAAGAACAAGAGATCAAAATACAAAAAACACAACATTGGCCAACAGGGCCAGTGTCCTGTTCCAGTCTAGGGATAATCGCGGCCAAAGGGCACAGGTCATCCCGGTGAAGTCACTCTCCCAGGGGCAGGGGGTGGTATCTGCCAGGGGCAGAGCGTGATGGTGAGGAAGGGGGCCCTGCATCACCAACCCTTAAAGGGAGGTGCCAGGACATCACCAGACTCAGGGTGGAGCACTGGCCCATCCGTTCCAGGTATCGGGTGTTCACGGTGCGTCAGAGTGAAACAGGTAGAGGCGTACATCTGTTCTTTCATGGCGTGGAAGGGCAGGAGCTAGCTAGAGAGTGGCTCTCCTCCATGGAGCGGATGTGTTGGCTGATGTCCTGTTTAGCTTGAGAGGCCGATTGCTCTCCTGGGTGTGAGGTTCTCCTAAGGCGCCATACCTTGGACCAAGACGGCTTAGCAGGCTCCAGGGCGTGGGAGGACAGGAATGTTGCGCTTGATGACGGCGTGAGAGAGAGGTGCAAAAGTTGTGCCACTTCTTGGAATGATCTCACCATCCGACGTTTAGACTCACACTGAAAAATCAGTGCGAAGGGGTGGCCCCATTGATATTGGATGTTCAGGCTCCGCAGCTTGTCCGTTATTGTTTTGAACTCTCAGCGTCTGTGCAGTGTGGTGGGGGCCAGGTCTTGAAAAATCTGTAGGTGGTACCTTTGTAAGTGAGCTCCGGTTTGGAACGCGCCGCCTTGAGAATTGCCTCCTTCTCAGTAAAAAAGTGGACCCAGTTCAGGATGTCGGGAATGAGGCCTGCTCGGTTAGAGGGGCCAGAGACTCGGTGCACCCAGTCTAGGGCCGGTGGGGAGACATAGTCATCACCCCAGATTTCATGTAATAGCTGTGCCACAAATGTCATGATGTCTGACCCCTCCGCTCCAACTGGAATACCCCTAATACGGAGATTGTAGCGCCGGCTCCGGTATTCCAAATCTTCCTGTTTTACTTGCAGATCAATATGCTGCTCTCCTAGGGTGGCCAGCCGCTGCCAGAGATGTTCTTGGTCCTCCGTACGGGCTTCCACGGTCTTTTTGAGGCCATCCACTCTCTCTCCAAGACGGTGACCTCTTTCCTGAGTTCCCGGACACAGGAATGGACCTTCGAGCGAAAGGAGCCTATTTTAGACTTGAGCTCCGTCATAAGGTTAGCCATGAAAGACTGCGTTACTGGCGCCGAATCTTCTCCGACAGACGATGCCATTGCACCAGGAGCAGCAGGGCCCGGCTTGATCCAGAGTGTGGCAACCGGGTTGTCCTTCTGGGGCGCCGCAGACTACTTCCCGGTTTTAGTGCGCGTCATCTCCTCTCGCTGTACGGTCCCTGACAAGGTGGCCGAAGCAAGCGGGGGGCTTTGGGGGTAATCCAAGGGTTTCTGAAGCCCACGAGCAGTAAGGTGTAATCCGTCTCAGAGGGCACTGCAGGCAGTGAGCCGCAGGCTATGGGGAGGAGGGTGGACTGTCAAAGTTGCAGAAGTCAATAACACCGCAGAGGCCTTGTCGCCATAGAGGCCAACCGCTATACAACCAGAGCGCGGAGGCCAGAGCCGCCACAAGCCACTCCACAAGCAGGCCGTGTAGAAAGCATTCGGGAGTCCAGAACCAATGTCGTGTCACAGCGTGCCAGGTTGCGGGCAGACAGCAGCATTGGGGCCTCTAGTCTAGGAGAGGCGAAAGAATTACCCACAGCCGGTCGGTGCTGGCCTCTAGGAGAAGAGAAATTGCAGAGAGAATTGTCTCTTGTATGATGGGCGCTAAAGGGGAAACCCCTCAGTCCAGGCCACTCCCACGTGAGTCCAGGGTCCAACAAAAGAGCAACCCAGCAACAGGGTGACTGAGTGCCGACCCAGGAAAGACGGGCCCGGGAAGTCAGGATATGCGTAGGGCACACCAACAACAGAAGGCACACACTACTGGCCCCTCGTCCGTAGAATCTGCCGGGGACTCCGTGGGGCCTAGGATGCCACTGGGACAGGCCAGAGGCAGCACCAACATGCCGGCAACACGTGCAGCTAGCGAGGAGCAAAGTCCAGGGAGAGGTATGCAGGGCCAAGTCCAAGCGTGTTAATCGGTGGGGCCACAGGAGTCAAGCAAGAAGGCCGGGGGAGGTCGCTGCCTACAGGCCGGACCCCTGCGGGGTCGCATTCAGCCCCTCTATGGGTCAGTGATCGCCAGGCACCCCTCTGGAGCACCTCGGTCCCCTGGTCCCACCAGCCGGTGCAGGGAAGGGCGGGGGTGATGAGAGGTCTTGGCAGCCGTTTAGGAGGCCGTGTCTGCTCCGGGGATAGAGGTAGGCCCAAGATGGTGGCTGTTACATGCAAGGGCACCAGAGTTGCCCCTAGCGGAGCTGCAACCTGGGCTTGAGGAAGCCCCACGCTGGGTCTGGCGCTCGCCGCAGGTCAGCAGTGTCTTTAGCAGGATCATGAAGGGCAAATGGCGGCGTGCAGGGCTGGAAGAGGACCGGGGCCGCAGGAGACAAAATGGTGGCGGCTGCCGCCGAGTTCAGCCGTGAAGGTTGGGAGAGCCACACCCAGCGCCGGGTCAGCCCAGGCCGGCGTCTGCCCTCCAGGGGGCGCCTCAACCATTTTGCCACCCTTGCGCCCACCGATTTGTGGCACCAACGAGGTCCCAGCTCCACTTTGCAAGCAGCTAAAGGTGGCGGCTTGCAGGAGCTCACTCAGCGCACATCTCACACTATTCACGTCAAGACCACGCCCCCCTGGTTGGCAGATTTTAAAAAGTGCTTGGTCTGGAGAAGCACAAACTCAGGATTCAGAACATACCACAGTGGTTAACATTGACTTTGACAATAAAAATGTATTTCCACCCTAATAAACCTTTTTCAGCAGCGTCAGGAAAATGAAAGACTGGGAAAAATATAAGTTGCTAACTTGTACCATGCAGTTTACAAGCAGCTCTTTGATGACAGTTTATAGGTCACTGTGCTAGATTACGATTGTCACTTATGAACTTCATAATAACAAAAGAATCTTTGTGACAAAAGTAGTATCCCACTGACCTATGCACAAAAAACAGTGTTTTATAATACATGCATGTTACACTTTCTCTGCATTAGGCATATTAACCCTCTGTGCTACATTAGATAAGTCAAAGCTGCCACTGGACAAAACTCTCATCTCCCTCCAGCAAATATATTAATCACTGGTGTTATCTTGACACTTTTATTGTTGCTCGAAAACTGCTATTTACACAAGGAACTTTGCAGTGCTTTCAAAACTGCTGCCCGAGGACCCTCTGGGAATGTGTTATGGACCCCTGGGGGTCCGTGGACCACAGATTGGGAAACACTGCTCCATATGGATCTGAAATTAATTCAAAGCATTCAAGTAAGTTGAATGCAATTCTGTCTTTTTGTGGACATCTGTTGCAAAGTCTAGCACAAACCCTAGATTTCACAACTTCCAGCTGCCATTGCCTTCTCACCACAATGCCCAGAAGCCACATTATTAAACTGGGGGCTTTTCTGTTCCCCCATGCTATAGGGTCTGAAAATAATTACTAATCTCTGCTCTTCAGAGCTTCCAGGAATTTAAGGTCTTGATCCAGGTGGCCCTTTGACTCGGAGGACTGGCCAGGAGCCTTTTGTTCTTGGAGACACGCAGGATAGTTGTGAATTGGGTAATGGACTCCAAAGATTATTCAGAACAGAGATTCGCATTATATGGGAACTCCTGTAATTCAATTGGTGGGATTTTCAAGTCCCTACCTGTTTAGGGGGGAATATGACCGCTTCCTGCTGCAGGGTGTATTAGGCTTCCTTTTGAACCTGCAGAAGTCTGATATTCATAGTGCATTTTTTCAGACATGGTCAATGCAGATAGTTTAATGTGGGCTGGAAAAGATATACCATTTCAGACGTCTCATATCCTGCTTTAAGAAATAATTTGTAAGCAGATCACAACTGACAGTTATGAATGTTGCTAATATTACAAGTTGTGATTCAAGTACTGACTCATTCAGAGGACTTATCTGCCTCCTCACACAGTATCGTATTTTTAATGTAACAAGAACGGTTGCAATAGTCGCAGGAAAATCCTTGCTAGAACTCCTGCTCCTTTTGCTAAAGTAAGCCACTTTTATTTGTAGTGTTGCATTTTTTACTGAAAGATATAACATAAAAAGTGCACTGTCCCTAACCCTGAGCTAGTACAACATACTGTGTGTTACATATCAGCTTGATTTCAAACAGTTGAATGTTAGAAATGTGGGTCTCTAGTTGGCAGTGGTATATTGCCTGTCCTGGTAGGGACCCTTCCTACTAGTCACGATAAGGGATTACACACTCAAGATAACCCCTGGATAACCCTGGATTTTACTAAAAAGATCTGTTTTTAAAATCTGAGCTCAAAGAGCCCAAACTCCAAATCTCTAGCTGTTCCTAATTAAAAGTCACACTTGTAAAATGCTACAAAGCAGCTCCAATCACAACCTAAGGAAGAGCTGGTCCTTGCAATAGTGAAAAATGAAATTGGCAGTATTTCACTATCAGGACATGTAAAACACACCAGTACATGTCCTACCTTTCGCATACACTGCACCCTGCCAGTAGGGGTACCTTGGGCCTACTTGAGGGTTGCCTTACTTGTAGTAAAAGGGAAGGATAGGGCCTGGCAAATGGGTGCACTTGTCGGGCCGACATGGCAGTTTAAAACTGCACTCACAGACACTGCAATGACAGGCTTCAGACATGTTTACAGGGAGACTCATGTTGGTGGTACAACCAGGGCTGCAGGCCCACTAGTAGCATTTGATTTACAGGCCCTGGGCACACACAGTTCCCTTTATTAGGGACTTACCAGTAAATCAACTATGCAAATCATAGATAACCAATCAGAATCACAATTTACACAGAGAGCATATATACTCTATGATTTGCAGTAGTAAAGTGTCCAGAGTCCTAAAGCCTACAGAAAGAGGGTCAGAAAAAATAGGAGGCAAAAAGTTTGGGTATAAACCTGCAAAAAGGGCCAGCTCCAACAGTGATTAGGAATGAAACAACATATTTTGTTTAAACCTGTAAGAGCAGCACTGACAAAATGGACAAGAGGTTATGCCTAGAGTTGCAGGGAAGGAATGGCTAGTACGTAGGTGGGAGATGGCAGTAATAATCAGTGTAATGCAGCAGACTGTGAAGAACTACATGGCTAAATGTCTTGGAACATCCTCCTCTCAAAACACTAAATGGTGCCATGTGTTGTGACTTAGAAATGTAACTCTAATTGTGACTGCTGTCTAATTGACCTTACAGGGATACAAATGTTATGTTAATTTGTATGGCATGCATATCACCTGGCAGGGTGTCCTGGTGCCTAAGAAGGATGGAGCTGCCCTGACTGGAGCCTATTGGAAGAGCCGAAGGGCATATTATCAAGAACAGGCGATAAAATTATCGCCCCTTTATCGGCAGGAAACTGCCGCTGAAGCGGCGATAATGGGCTTAATAATATGCCCTTGTGAATTCCCATAGCAGCCCAGGTTAACACCAGAACCTGGGCTGCTATGGGAATTCACAAGGGCATATTCTCAAGCACACTATCGCCGCTTTAGCGGCAGTTTCCTGGCGATAATTGTATCGCCTGTTCTTGATAATATGCCCCCAGGTTTTCATTTCCTTTCAGAAATCTGTGATGAATATGGTGGCTCTGATGTGGAAGGGGGTTCTTTCCAGGCTTTGAAGGCAGATAGGAAAAGGTGCTGCCCGCAGCTTTGGCTTTGCGGTTGTGGGGGACGTGGCTGAGCAAAAGGTTATTCTAGCTGAGTTGTCTGCTTGGTGTGGGGAACTGGATTAAAAATGACAATGAAATCCAGTATTTGTAAAGCGCACAATTACCCAAGGGTGTCAAGGCGCTGGGGGCCGTGGAGAAGATTAAGCGAGCTTTTGCTCAGAGTCACATGATGCTGGGCTAACCTGCAGCCGGAGCCAGAGATTGAACCGTGAGCCCTGTGGTCCAGAGTCAGGCACCCTGGCCGCTGCTCCACACCTCTTCCACTACGGCTGTTGTGGTATGTTGGGCCATGCTTGTACAGTGCCTTTCATAGCGACTAGTTCTCCTGTACTGAACATAAGCAGTACATCTAAACCTTGACTGTGGCGTAACAAGTAGAATTGTATCTCATGTGGTTTCCCTGATCTGCAGTTATTTTACGATGAGATCTGGTCAACCTAATTTAAATTAGGCATTTTTACCCTTCAGTTTGAGCAGCCCCAATAAATAGCAACTCTTCCTACTTTTGAAAATGCAGCAACATCCAATAGTTTACGGATACTCACAGCTTCCAGATACATGGCTTTAGCACGCGAGCTGAAAGATGTTTTTTATTTTAGTCATTGCAATGATCTTTATTATAATCCCCAACATGAGCTTCAATACTCCTAGCTATTAATTTTAGTTTCACAATTGCATCAATTCAGAGCACCACAAACTGGGAGGACCAAAACACAAGAAATGTCAGGCAGGTGTGAAACAACAACACACCCATAACAAGTATTTGCAATGCAGTAGGTCTTCCATTTATGAAAGTTTTGTAAATGCGACACCTATTGCAATACAAATGCTAGTTTGTATAAACGCCCATGCGGTGCTTTAATGATGGCAGCGCCCCTTTCTTTAGATAAGCAGTGTCTAAAGAAAAGGGCATGGCCGCCATAAAGTGAAAGCGCGGTATGGGGCGCTTTTACAAAACAAAGCATTCATTTGTCAAGTTGACAAACAAATGCTTTTTTTTGTAAAAGCCCCCCATGCCGCGCTTTCACTTTAATGGTGGCCGCGCCACTTTCCTTAGACTCGGCTCGTTTAAGGAAAGGGGCGCGGCCGACATTAAAGTGTAAGTGCGGCATACGGTAATTTAAAAAAAAAAGAATTAAATATATAGTTAAAAAAAACATGCGCCCGCATTTTATGTAGCACATAAAGGAAAGGCATGGGCGCCACTAAAAGTGTGGCGTGGCGTGCAGTGCTATGTAAAAAAAAAAAAAGAACCTTACGAGCGGGTCCTGCCTGCAACAGCAGGCATGCGAAAACCACTAAATGAAATAGTGCTTGGAGGCTGTAATTGAAGCTTGCCATGCAACAACACGTGTAAAAGGGGGTGTCCCCATGGGAGATTACAAACAGTGCTTAATTTGTGCAGGAGCTTTCAGGTGCTAAGCACCGGCACTTTTTTAACAGAGCCGGGGCTATTGTATTTTTCTCCCCACAGAGATGAGCCCAATATTTATTTATTAAAAAGAAATTTACCTACCTGTACTGTGTCCTGTGTTGTCTCCCTTCCTGCAGGATGGCCCTCCCTGGTCCAGGCATGATGACTGCATCACGTTAGCGATGTCAGTAGTACACACCTGCCTTTCAAGGAGCATTTTCTTTCACATTGGTTAATTATTACAGTTGAGTGCAGGCTGATGGGTGAGCTGACGGCAAGGCAGACTGGGTCCTGGAAAGTTCCGGTCTCAGCAATAACCTTAATACGACAACGTCGAAGTAATAAAAAAGTGCGTAGCTGCTTTCTGTTAACTACTTGCATGCACTGAAATGAAAACACAGCAAAAGTAGGTCATAAATTATTCCTTTTGACTTGTCATTTGCATTGCATGCTGATGCTCTTGGCGTGGGCCGGGGGCCCATCAAAACACATTATTTGCCAGCGATCTAATGGAACCAGTGCCAAGGAGACTGCAGGTCACAGGTAAGAGAGTAGTAGATAATACTACAACAAGTCGCTATTGATTTATCTGGAACAGATTTACTATTGTGTGTGTGCTCTTCACCAATTTCTTTGCAGCAAATAAATGTATGTTAACTGTCAACTCTGCTATTCAAGCTCAGCATCTCGTGACTCAACGGCCCCTTTGCTCTGCCACACCTGACCTCCCAATTTATGGGTTACCAGAGTAAATTGCCAGTGACCGTGCTTTTCCACATATGTAAACCGGCATGTTGTTCTTTTTGCAGAATCTGCAAATGAAAAAGGTCAGGTTACAGCACTTCTCTGCAGTTGGAGTACAAGTTTTAGGCAGAATGCAGTGACACACGTATGGACAGAAGTTCCTGCAGGTTATCTATGTTTGTGTTTCTAGCGCAAATTGGTCCACTGTAGGACCCCTGGCTCTAGCATCCCCATTCTTGTAGTAACCTTAGATGTAAATCACGCAGTTGACTGATTATCAGACAGGCCTTGTGTGTGAACACTCGCAGATATTTTAAATTTAAGCATTCATCTCAAAGGACGGGACTGTGCTACGTTTCATGTGGCAGTTTCCATCTGCACTGCTTCCCCGCCAATACAAGGCAACATCAAAAGAATACTACACTCTTCAGGCAAGCTGCTTGGAGAACCTACAGGCTCCATGGCTCATTGTGACTGATGGAGTTAAAATTAGAATGACTTTTTCCAAATACAAGGGGTAGTTTCACATTGAAAAATTGTTCTTTTGAGCTTGAAACTAATTAAAACAGCAGAATGTTTGTGATAAGGCCCAATAAAAAATACCACTATCACTCTCGCACAAACATTTTTTGCACACACTTTGTGCCCCTTTCACGTAATTTACACTAGCGCACCCACAGTTATCTTCTGGCTGCCTGGCCACTTCATCGTTCGGCAAATGGATGAATTAGCACTGTTTCTGTTTGAAGTAATTTGTAGCTGCTTAGCTTGGGAATTTCTCAAGAGGCTGGAATGGAGAGGGTTGGTTTGCTGTTGCCTTGAACATTCATCACCACTTTTTCTCACAGTTTACCCGATTTGAAGCTTGGAATGGTTAGAGGAGACTGGAATGTTTTGTTTATGTCCATATGGAGTAATGCTAAACAAAACCGGATATTGTGTGGCGATAAACAACTTAGAGGACCTTATTGAGCAGGAAATTAGAAATGAACAGCAATTGCAAAAAGCTCAACTGCAACTTTTGTCTATGAAGTATTGGTGTGGCTCACCTAAACATCATATATTTTATAAATATTATATATAATATCATAATGAATCATGTCTTGATCCCTGTGGTAGGGCCAAGGCTGCTGCTGTATTTAGGGTGCAGCGGTTGCAAGACATTACGTTGTGAACGGATATTGCGACTGCGATCCTGCGTTCCTGCAAGTGCATTGCATTGATTGATGCTTGTGTTTTGGAGGGTCAGGTCTGGTTGCAGCTAGGAAGAAGGGGTTGGGTAGTCACGTGTGAATAAGTGACATTCCAGAATAGGCATCATCAGAAAGGAACAGCAGGGCTTTAATTTTAGAGTTTACCCAGGTCCACTCACTGCAGCACTGGACTCCAGACAGGAGCTCTGTCCTTCCCATGGCTCTCTACCCACTGCCGAGCACGGGCAAGGGTTCTGCAAGTCAGATCCTGCCAGCCTGTGTATACAGGAGCTAATGGGGCCTTGATGGGCTTCTTGTGGACTAGGGATGTGGAGGTGAGATGTCATCGGTGTGTGGTGCTCAGTCTTCCACCTCTCTGGGTGGATGTGTGGTGTTTTCAGACTTACACCACTGTGGGTGACAGCCACCTCCTCAGGATCTTGCCGACCCTCAGCCACAGGTGCACACTATAGGGTATTACAAATGAAGACAAGGCTGTACTAAGGAGGGACTAACGACTATTAAGGAGAGGATGTAGCCTTATGGCTAGAGCCTTCGACCTCGAAGCTGAGGAACCCGGTTCGACTCTCGGCAACAACGCTCATCATCCTGTGAGCCTGGGCAAATCACTTAGGGGCAGATGTAGCATCCTAGCAGTTTGCGAGTCCTTAATAGCGATTTTTAGCGAATCACCATTAAGGACTCGCAAAATGCTATGTATGTAGGAATCGCAATAATAATTGCAATTCTTTACTATTCCTTAAAAGTGAATCACAAATTGCGATTTGCAATTAAGGAATACCTTCCCATTTTGTCTTCTGTTGTTTTATTTATGAAAATGTCAATAAAAAGCAATTTTTAAACAAAAGGAATACCTTCCCATTTATTCCGATGGCCCTAAAGGCCCATATGAATGAATAGGAAGGCATTCGCAATTCGCGAGTACCCATTAGGTACTCGCAAATTGCAAATGCAATTTCAAGGGTGCAAGGGTGTCAAAAGGACACCCTGTAGCACCCCTAAAGTACGTATGCGTGCCTCATGGCACTTTGAAAAATGCAAAAAAGTGCATTTTTCAAAGAAATCGCTAATTACCACCAACTTGAAGTTGGTGGTAATTTGCGATTTCTTAAGGGACAATCGCACAAGCTGGGTGCTTCCTGCATTGCATTTAAGGAATAGCAAATTTGAGTCCTTAAATGCATTTGCAAAATAGGGAATCGCAAAGTTTGCGATTCCCTAATTTGCGAGGGCCTTTTGGGATGATACCGTGCAAAAGGCTTTTTCCCATTAGCAAACGGGCTGGTTCTGAGAATCCACCTGTTTGCAAACGGGAAAAGGGCTTCATAGATCTGGCCCTTAATCTCCCCGTGCCTAACAAAAATGAATGTGTCCATCTGTAATAAAACTGGTGCTCATGTAAAGTGCTCTGATACCTGATATCTACGGGTCTAGTTTGCGCTATATAAAATTAAAAAAGGAATCTGAAGCCAGCATTGAAGAAGGACAATGACACAAGCCAATCAAAAAATATGGGCAGAGACTGGGTGGGGCTTCAAGACCATACTCTACTATATCATGCATTGCAGAGGAGCGCATGCGCTGTCCAGATTCGCCCTAAAAATAAATTACCCAATATCACATCATAAATGAGCATTAGTGCATTAACGTTACTACATTCGGCATTAAACGGACAGCAACAGACAAAGTTAAAAAGTTGGGAAAACAATGTGCACAAATAAATACAGGAACACAGGACAATCCAAACACGATTTATAAAAAAATAATGCTGCCTCAACCGTGGCATAGGTATTTTTACAAATTAAAAACGTAAAGCAATTCAGACACCTTTAAGAGGGCATGCACACAATTCAACAGGGCAAACAATGACTGGTGTAAAACACAGCAAGCACATGGCACAGCATTGAAGAATATGCCACTGTGCAGTGAGTGTAACTGCAACAAATTGTGGCACAAAGAAAAAAAGAAAGGTAAAGAACATGTAAGGATGATGGGAAAGTACAGTCACTCTACAACCCAACTTGTCCTGGCAGCTCAGCAGGCAAAACACTAGTCTGCTGTCCAAGACTTGAGACATACTGGAGGAACTGCAAGGCTAACCCTGTCATATATGCTAAGCCACAAGTCAAGTTTAATATGATTTGGAACTCAAAGGGGTCCACATAGAAAAAATACACAAATGTCTATAAAAACAGTTCACACAGTATATTGTGTACAGAATTAAATACACAACAATATTATTCAATGGACAAATGAACTCCTTATATAAATAGCCCATGAACTAATAAAGTGCAAATGTGCAAACAAATCAAGAAGAAACACTTCTTAAAAAATACCGGAAACTATCCAAGCATATAAAACTGTAACAAGAAAATAGTTCAAAGTATTTTACAGTTCAACTCGTGTACAGTACTTCTGTATAATACAGTACAATCAGCTTTACAAAACAACACAAATGCTTAAATCTTCTTAAACTGTGCAAAATCTTATTACCCTCAAAACATTGTTCATCAAATATGGGGATAGATAATACAGTCATATATAAAAACCATTTAAGGATTGTTTCAAAAATGTAATTTTTTTTTAACAAACTATTTCTGAAGGTGGTGCAAAAAAAAATTCCAGGCCTCCACTGCCGAGGTAATATTATGCTTTAAGAACAATGGTCTTAACAATTGACGTCGTAATTAATGTAGGATATGACAAACAAAAAACACATGATTTACATCTTAGCTAGGTCACAAAGCCTCTCTTCCCTGGGTAATTTCCATGCTCCAGTCTAAAAATTCATAGAGGAAGCAAATTCAGCCTGAATAGCAAAATAGTTCTACACACATCATGGGGAAGGTTCCATAGGTTGAGGCTTTTTACATATGCTACTCTCCACTATTATATTGTTCCTAACGTGCCGAGTACACAGTACAATATCCCTTTTCCGACTAATTTCATATATTGATTTTATAATCATATTTTTAAAAATAAGCTTTGGGAGGGGTGCCACTTTACTTTGACCAATTACAAACATATCCAGAGCTTTCATATAAGTTGAGAAGACAGCATTTCTTTCCCTTAGAAAGAAAAAATGTCATATTTTAATTCAGCCTGTGTATAGCCCGGGTCACTATTCATTATGCTATTCCCCCACCTCAGGCATCTGCCATAGCAAACACATTTGTAGAGAGGAGCCTGAATTCAAGTCAGGCAGCCGAAGGTACAACTAAGGAATTCAAATTACATATTTGGCACCAAATATGCCCTTCAACCTTCTCGAAAAAGGCCCAGGACCCATCATCCATTGATTCACAGGCATAAATCAATAAAGGAGGAATTTTATTCATCTATCCCACCAGAACATGGGCAAAACGTCTTTGCCTGCAACACTTGTATAGCCTGCTAATAGCCGTATCCTCGGATAATGCCTTACGTCTGTACAATCACTATTTGAGCAGTTACTAGAAATGATTCGACCTAAATATGCGTACAGCTTCACCACTTCCATCTTGTCTTTCCCTAAAAGCCAATTTAAATCTTTCCTAAATCTACACACATTTAAACCTAAAACCATAACTTTGTTCTTAGAGATATGTATTTTTAGGAAATGTTCATCAGCAAAGTTTCCTAACTCAAAAAGATGCTTCTGTAGACCTATCGGGGTTAAATCTAGCAAAATAACATCGTCCGCATAAAGAAGACAACCAAGATTAATTGTTCCTAGTTTTGTGGTTCCTCCTTACACTGTCCAACTCTGCTAGGTAAGTCATATATATATAAGGAAAAGAGAAAGGGCACCCGTAAGCACCCCTACTTCAGCCCATTGTGTTTCTACTTTACTAGACAAACCCTGATTCTCTCTCATCAGACCTGAGCCCATGTAGAAGAGTGCAAACGAATATTAGCCTAAGTAAATGCGTGGGGGTCCCTAATACAACCAATTTCTTCCACAGCATCCCACAATTAACCCTGTCAAACTCTGTGGAGAAATCTATAAAGACAGCATGTAAAAGTCATACCCTTGCCAACGGGATACTTTTCAATCAGAGTTTGGAGGGGCTTCATATTATCTAGGGTACCACAATGCTTACGAAAACCAGCCTGCTCCACAGGGACAAGATTATCACCAAATGCCCAAATACTGGAGGTGAAGAAGAATACTTTTGACAAACAATTTCTCAATCACATCCAATAATGCAATCTGCTTAAAACTTTTGGCAGGAAACCACCATATAATCAATTAATTATTGCCCTCTAGAGGAGCGGAAAATCCTTTGGGAATCTGCCATTTAAATCAACAAGGTAATTTGTTATAAAATTCAAAAAGCATAGACCCCACCTGTCTGATCTAATATTACCAGGTAAAATTGCCTCTGGGATACTCCACACCTCATCCTACTTCAGGTTTCCAAAGGTCAAAGAGGAACAATGCAAGATTTTAGAATTAAAATCTGCCACCATAATTATCTGTGTGCATTATTCTGCGATGCTAATACAATTCACAAAAGAAAACATAGACTCAACTAAAGAGTCAGTGACTTCTCGGGGAATATAAACATTTACCAGAAGAAAAGATTATTACGATCCTTGTATTGCACGGGGCTAACTTTATACAAATACAAAGATTTGAGGGATGGACAAACTCCAAAGGATTCCAATTTGTACTGCTACTAAGTAAAATAGCTATACCTCCGCTGGGATGACCTTTTACCTTAGGTTTTGCTGCACACCAAAATATTAAATAATTTTCATATTTAAAATTGGAACAAATCCCAGTTTCCTGTAAGCAAATTATTATTGAGTGAAAAGCACATTAAAATGTTTAGCTTGGAATAAGCCTGTCCTAAACCCACCATATTCCAGGAAAGAATTTTACTTACGGGCTACCTCTGCAAAATTGAAATTATTATGTTTTCTTTGGAAGCATTCGGTGCACCTGCTGCCCAGCTCCAGGGAACTAACTCACCTACCTTTGAAGATTAGCTGACCATCTGGTCCTCATGTCCCACAATATTTATCACTCTCCTCCCCGTAACTATACCAATAGAGATTATGATATCCTTTGGATTTACAACCCCCCTACTATTGCATACATCTCTAATGGGGCCCTGAATGCCCACCTTGTGACTATCTAACTTAGCATCCATTATCTCTTCAAACAGAAAAACATCAATACCTTTGTTCCATAAATAGGCCACATTAGCCAGGATTAGCATCACTGCAAACCTAGAACTAAATGTGACTCTAGAACTCGGAAGTGTGCTTAGGGAATCTAAGAAAATCAATCAATATTCTCTACTTGATACCAGGCACAAATCCTCCAAATCTAAAAAGAGCTTCAGGATGAAGCGGTCCATTTCACTATCAAACAGAGAGTCAAAATTCAAGGTATTAGAAAAATGGCCAGACCTAAGTCTTTCAGCTAGATTACTACTCTGCCTTGGCCCAGCTCCCGATTTAAGCATTTGGGCTGGTGGAAAAACAAATTGGCCTCCCCATTGACAGTCCTCACATGTTTGAGATCAGAGGAGACTGGGGGAAATCTTTCAGAGATCCACCCAGCCTCTTGGGGAACTTAATTATCCTCTATATCTGTACTCACCTATTAGACAATCCCATCCCCAGCGCCATCCTTCACTATTCCCATGTCAAACCACCACAATTATTATGGACAGTTATCCCCATATCCGTAAGCTCCTTCTCCTGCCAGTGGCAGCTTAAAATTGATAATTCTGATCTAATAGGATAAGGGAACATACTATTTACTTTTGGGGACTCAAATTTCCGACATAACAGAGGAACGGGCTTCATTGACTCTTCTACTTTTTTGAGCATGGATAATGGTAGCAGACTCTTCAAAGGCATTAGAAAACCTTGTTTTTTTATTCTTACGCTTTACCATGAAATTGCTTGGTAAAGGCATGAGTGGTAAAGGAATGCATTGTTCATACGCATTCATTATTGGGGCACTGTTGTAGAGGCACTCGTGACTTAGCCATGTGTGCCTCTGTCATACAACCTCAGATTACAATACTTGAAGTCAGGTTCGTTTTTTTTACACATGGGAGATTAAGTGAATGCAATGATGCAAACAGATGATTGTACAGATACCATCCATGACATACATAGTGATATGATGATTTGTTCCTTTTTTGTAGAGTTGTCCCCTGAGGAAGGGCTTTCTCATCAGCCCGAAATGCATTGGGGATGGAATATGACGGGATTATGTTGATGTTGGATATATAACCAGAACTTTGAGTTTTGTTGAACCTTTGATGAAGTATTAAATACTTTTGGAACCCCAATATGAGGTGGAATTAATTTGGATGAACAATTGATAGACAAACTTGTCTAATTTTCAAGCTGTGCAACAGGGTGCCTCCTTCCAATTGGGGGGAGCTTTGTACTAGTTTAGACTCTCGCTGGAAGGTACAGACAGCGTCCGACCCTGCTGGCACGCTACAAAGTCTCACTTTGGATTAGATTCAGAATCACCAGCTGTGCAGGTCCTTCTCCTATTGTTTAGATTAAGTGATTTGCCCAGTTTCACAAGATGTGGAGCTGACACCTGTACTCAGTGGTGGCTCTTCCGCTAAGGCAGAGGACGTCGCCCCACTGCTCAAGAGCAAAAATAGAATGATAATAACGAATCATTATTATCAGTTTATTTTCCCCACTTCAGTCAGTAGTGGGGTGGGTCTGGCCAGAGCAGGGGAGGAGTGGTGTGCCCTGCCTAAGTGCCTATAAACTCTTTGGCTGACCCTCTTGGGCCGACCAAACAGTTCATGTGCATTTTGCATGTTCCTACCAGGCTCCACTACACAGCCTGGTCAGGAAGATGCAGAGGCTCCCTGTTCTAGTCCGAGCACCAATCCACAGCGCTCAGACCAATCACAACGCTACATTGCAGAATTGTGATTGACTCAGGGGAGCCTGTCTGCCCGGTTGCTTCCTGCTGCCGCTGGCCGGGACAGGTAGATATGGAGGATGGAGGATGGAGGACGCAGGAGAGGCGGCAGCCTGCCGTTAAAGGCAAGTCTTTTTTTATTGCATTCCTCCTCCCTCCCCACCCCTCTGCCGCACCACCCCTGTCTGGGAGCAGCCGCTACTGCCTGTACCCAAACCGTATTCCACAATCCCATGGTCGGCAGCTCTGGCCCTTAAGCCTCATCTTCTCTGAAAAAAATAGAATATAAAAAAGTCTTCACTTTATTAAGGAACATTTATTCGAGCCAGAAGTACAATTCCCCAAAGGACTCAATAATGTGAGACTGTTTTAGAGACCCAGTGTATTTCAGAAGTTTATAGACCACAAGCTTCAAGTACGATTGCTTCGCACTTCAGGGTCGGTTATTTTTGTTTGGAGGAAATGTATAACAGATTGTATATTACCTCAAGATTTTCATATGCATACCAATGTATATTATAATAGCTTTAAAAGGAACACTTTTATTGAGTAGTACATGCTTTAACTTCAGCTAGAAGTCCTGAAGATAATCTGAAAACTATTCAGGGAATCTAGGGCGCTTGCATCCAAGCAGCATCTGTCCATTTAACTTATGATAGTTCATGACATCATTTCCTGTGTGTTTAATGTTTATGATCTTAAATGCCCCTGTGTAATGTGTTATGCTTTTCATTGACAGTATTTTATTTAAAGCTGCAAGAACTAATGAGGCTACTGGAATGCGGTCATTATTGCAAAGTGAAAAATTGGATCCTTTTGTAAAAGGTAAATCGATTACCATTAGAGTAAATGATAAGTCTGCAAATAATTCACAGAGATGACAGTATGTGAGGAGGTGCAGCATTTGTACTAGCATTCAAAGTTAGAAGCATTAGAAGTACATGTGAATTAACCCCTGCCTTAGGCACAAAGATAAATCATATATATGCACATGTATCAGTGTCTGTATGATTAAAATAATACTGCACAGTGCATGGGACAATTTAATTTGACCACCGGGTCCCATTAAGCATATGCCAATGTATATCAGGATTAAAGGATTTGCCCTCGTGACCAAAGTCAGCACGTGTAATTTCATCCTATCCTTAGCCCACCTGGACACATGTTCTTTACACGAATATGCCTCTTGACCCCGGATCCCGTTCCCTGCATGTTGTTACAATGCGTCGTTATAATGACCGCGTTGTAACAATGCATACCATTACCCCGCAAGTCGTAACAACGACTTGCGGAGGGGGGCGCTAGATGTTGGAATAGTATAATTTACTATATCAACTCCAGTCTGTGCGGAAAGTAGGGAAGGTGTTGGATTTTAAATCTAACACCTTCTGTCCCCTCCGCAAGTCGTTGTTATGACTTGTGGGGTAATGGTATGCGTTATTACGACGCGGTAGTTGTAACAACATGCCGGTTGATGGATGCGGGGTCAAGGTTGTTTACCTCACCAACCACTTCTACATGGCATGTAGCAGGTAATAGATTGGATGAGTGTCCACAGGCAGCACACTTGGCTATTCATTTATTCATTCATTCACGTTATGCTCTTATAATTTTCATTGGCTTTAATTCTATAACTATTTTAATTGGTGATTGTGAAAAATGTTTGTAATTGCACGATGGATCAAGTGAGTAGGTTTCTCATTACCTGTTTATTTCCTTACAGGGAGCCTGGGAGAAACTATTCTGCACATTGCTCTACTTAACAACAACTTGGAAGTTGCAGAAGTAATTATGGACATGGTGCCTTCTTTAATTAATGAACCAATGGACTGTGACATATATAGAGGTATTATCATCAAATAACTTTATTTCAGTTCATCTGAACCATAAAAGTGCACAGTACATATTTGAGAAACACATAGAACGTGATTAGGAGTTAAAAGACAAGACGTTACAATTTGTATCAAATAGGCTTAAAATGTAGATACCCCGTTTGGCACCAAAGGTGCCCTCCTACGAGAACTAAATCAAAGTGACAAAAACCTAAAAAAATAAATAAAGCTCGAATGGGCTCTAAAAGGGGTCCGCAATGTCACCTGGAGGGGTCTAGGAATTTCAAATTGGGATATCTTTTAGCACTAGCTGGATAAAGAGAATTTAAAAAGCACAGTGCAATTACAGTTATCATGTGAGATGATTATTTCAGGAAACTGATCCTTAAAACCAAAACATATTTAAAAAAATTAAAATCAAATCACCTTTTAAACCTTTTAGGTAGCAGCCAGACATGGATTATATTAAAACAGCCATTTATGACAACTATTCACTCAGAGTGCATTTCTTATACTGCATGGTGATGCATGTTAAGTGTGACTCAGAGGAAGACACACACATATTATAAGGCACAGTAGCTGGTTAAAGGGGCACAAGAAGATCATCCAGTTCATCAATAAACAAAGGGGATACACATAGGATGGAGATGAGCGCAAAGTTTAAAGATATAAACCGACCATTCAAAATAAAATTAATCTCAAGTGCATGGTTTTACATTGGAGTATGGATCATATAGGAAAGAGACTAGCACACTTATATGCACTGAAGGTTGTCCTCCAGGCCTTCAGCGAATTCCTGGTGATGGTCCAAGGGTTACCTGAAGACTCCCCAAATAACGTTTCCGTAGCAGCCATGCAGTATGTAGGTATTTGGCAACTACAACTGCTTTCCTGGTATCTGACTACAAAATTATCTGGACCACTTCATATTGCCTGATCCTGAATAGTGTACACAGTGATACTAACCAATTTTTCAGAGAGAGCTTTTACATCCTGCTAAATAAAAGAAAATGGTGTATTTTCTCCGGGTCAAGCCAACAAGAGGAGCAAATGGCAGACAGGCCCTGGTTGCAACCCCAGGGATGGTATAGCTGTAAATGGATAGGGAGCCATATCTGAATTTTATATACAGCTGCTTTGGTAGGGGACCCAGTATCTTGTCAAATGAGTTCTCATAGGCCCGGCCTGCTTTGTGGTCGAGGAATCTGCCCGTCAGGCTACCCACCTAGCATTGCTGGACCTCCTTGCCCCAGAAATAATCTTTGAATTTGTCCTAGTAGGAGGAAATGGCGCCTTTCATCAAACTAAGAGTGACAGTTATCCCGGCCCGGAAGTGATGTCACTTATGCAGCTGGGACTTCCGGGCCCCAGGGGGCCCGCTCCAGATGTGACATCATATCTGGGCCACATGACTGTGAGGGTCATGTGACCTGTGGGCTGGTTATGTGGGGTGTAACATCACCTTAGTCGCATGATCTGTGGTATGATTATGTGGGTGCGACATCACCTTAGTCACGTGACCTGTGGTGTGGTTGCATGGGGTGTGCCACCACCTTAGCCAGGCTGAATGGTCACATGACGGCGGTGACGCCACAAGTGAATCCTGACCTTGAAGAGCACGTGACCCTGGTTGTGACACCACTTTAGTCAGCTGACCCCCTGAAGACCATGTGACTAAGATGTGATTTAGGGGCGGACGCGCCCTTTTGCTGTCTAAACATGCTCGAGCTTGTTGCGACCCCCTGAAGAACATGTGACTAGGATGTAATGTAGAGGAGAATGCCCCCTTTTGGTATAGGGAATACATATAAGAGCTCCCTGTGCAGCAGCTGTCAGACCCCTGCTGTCCTCCTGGAAAGAGACCCCATCGCCCTTATGGAGAGGTAGAACTACTTCACCAAACAGATGCCTGATACAATTAGAGTGAACACCATTGATACATTTTACCTCAGCATGACACCTATGCCAATGGCCCAAGCTTTGCCGCAGACCAGTTCTAAAGATGCTGGTCATGATGTCACAGGTTTTAATGAGGAGTTGTGCCGGAGGTTTGGCGACCTTAGCCTCAACGGTTTGCCACAACTGATATCCGCTGTTAGGAGATCCAGCAGCAGAGTGGCTCCAACGAGGCATTGGCTCAAAGCAATTTTGCTGAGATGGATGAAGCAGAAGGATCTGTAACAACTCCTAATTCGCCTGTGTATGAAGATATGGGGTCTTCTGATGTTGTCACCATGCGAAAGCCAGGAGCAAGCTCCGACGGTGGTTAATAGTCGCTGTATCTGAATAACTCTCAAGACCTCAAAGGTGTTTTTGAACAAGCAATGTGCTCAGAAGTGAGTAAAAGATTTAATTTTGCTTCTTTAAACTGCATGCACATACATGTTGAATGTCAAATAATAGATTGCCATTCTTTCCTTTTTGAAGCACAGAAAGCATCATCAAAAAGAGTAGTGGTAGCCACCACTGCTGGTTAATGCCGTTAATGTTTACTGCTTATGCTGTTCAAAACAGATTGAAAGTTTCACAAGTCAAAACAGAGAACCATGTAAGAAATGTGCCTGTATCCATAATATTGCTGATTTTGAAAAGGAAGCCCCGGTCCTACCCTTCGAGGACAAATGGCTTGTTGAAGGTTTTGCAGCCTGTGTTGTGAACACCTGTCTCAAACGTGTCTTTTAAGCTCTCTGTCACAGACATAAAAGCAATGACCGTCAGCAGGAGGCTCACAAGTGTCTACTCGTCCTGTACATGTTATGTTATCTGATTTGTAGAGCGCATGGCTGCCCAGCAATGGGGTGTCCTAGAGCTAATTCCAGAATCACCAGACCGTGAAGGATATCAAGGCAGGTGGATTATTCAGGAAAAAGCCAAGTCTTTACTGCCTTCCTGAAAGCCCCATGATTCTGAATGCACCTAATAGTGCATGGAAAGGGGTTCCAGAGAGAAGAAGCTCAGGCACGGAATGACCAAACTCCAGCCCGTGCTCTTCTAACATGAGAAACACGTGCCGGATGTTGGTGAGAAGAGCGTGTTTAGAAATGTAAAGGATAAGAAGATTAGCTAAAATGGAAGGGGCTTGAGCATGAAGAATTTTATGAGATGCACAATGTCTTAAATTGAATTCTCTTCTCTACGGGAAGCCAATGCAAATTAGGTATGAATTTGGAGATAGAGCAGAATTGAGGGAGGGCGTAAAGAGTCCGGGCCACAGCATTCTGTGTCCTCTGAAGATGATTAATACCGGATTTATTGGCACCCATGTACAGGAATTACAATAATCCAGTCTAGAGAGTATGGTAGACTGGATAATGGTCTGGTGTGTTTGAGCATCAAAGAACCCAAGTAGTGGCTTAAGACTGCGTAGGAGTCTGAAACAAACACCAGCCACTGATTTCATCTGTGCCTGAAAGGTTAGAGTACAGTCAACCCAGACACCCAGATTTTCTACAATTTCCTTAGATGGTAGGGGGACTCCCAGCGCAGTGGGCCACCAGCGATAACTCCATAAATGAGTGTCTCTTCCTAGGAGAAGAATCTCGGATTTGTTAGTATTCAGCTGCAAGCAGTTGGCTGCCATCCAGTTCGGGGTGGCCATCATATCATTCTTGAACTTGGCTTTGTTTGGTTCGAGTTGTTAGAGAGATCACAAGCTGAGTATCATCAGCATAGGAGAACTGGGAAAGACCCCTACTTTTTGCAACTCCAGCTAGGGGTTGTATGTATATTTTGACTAACTTAGGGCTTAAATCTGAATGCTGTGGGATCCCATGACATGCAGTGTGAACCTGAGAGCCATATGGAGGGAAATCACTTGAAAGGATCTATCTGATAGAAAAGATACAACCCAATTTAGAGCAGCATGTCTAATGCCTATCTCTTGTAAACGACGGAGCAAAATCCTATGCGATACAGTGTCAAAGGCAGATAGGGTCTGTGATGTCGGCGGAAGCTGAACAAATGAACAAACAACACCCAGATGGAGCAGGGCTTGTGTACAGGTGTAACGTTGGTGCTAAAAGGAAGTGAAAAACATCAAGGCAGAGGGGTCCGCCCACTCCCTATTTTTATGGAGATGAAGATGCGCTTCAAAGAAGGTCTGCAAGCCAGACTGGAGCCTCAAAGAACAAGAAAACAACAGCCAGAGTAAATATTTTTTTTAACTCAACAGCAGCAGCCATAGCCTTTGTGCAATGCACCTCCAGAGAATGTGCCAAATCTGACCTAGAACTATTTCCTCTCAATCCATCACAAACCATCATTGAAAGTAGCTTTTTCATGGAAGTCTCACCTCTACCCGCTTTAACGCTGCTCGTTACGATAGAGTATTTTGTGTAAGAGTCAACCGACATGTATTTGTATCTGAACAAAACTCTGCTACAGCTGGTCGGTAAAATTACAAAAGATAATGGGGCCAGCCTAGATGATAATGCTGAAGTGGCAACATTTGCTTAACCCATAGCAACCATGTTCAACCAAGTAGGCATTACCCGTGGTGATAGTCGTACCACGCAAAGTGATAACATGTACGCCTACAAAGCCTACATCCAGAGTATTCTTAGGTACAGCTGTGGCGCCCTAGACACACAGCTTTCAGCAGGGCTCTTCTCCAAGATGCATATGCACATTTTGAAGCGTTGGACGGTCCCAATAAAGGCTTTGTAAAGAGAACTAGTTTCAAGCCGAAAGTAAACAGGTTCCCCTCCTTGGCCGTTTACATTCCAACCTTTTTTCCCAAGATAAGCTGCTCATCAATGGTATCGATCTTAAGATCAAACTTACCCACAACAAAGACCCGTTCTGTCTCATGAGCGGTGACGTGGAGTGGTACAAACTTGTTATACGCTAGTTTATTTGTAAAGAGAGTGAAAGTGTCACTCAGCGCCAGATTGGCACACGCAGATGTTTTACAGCTATCGAATGTCAAGTATGGTGCTGAAAGAGTAGATTTGAAGATTTCAGCATACCCGCAAGGAGGACGTAAACCCAACAAGAACATTTATTTTTAGGACAACTACTGAAACTCACTATCATAGGGATTGTCGATAACATGGCCTTTAGCGGCCTGTACACAGCTAACCCTTTCAATTAAAAAAATTACGACATTATCTACAAGGCGTGGTTCCAGGAGGGCGCTGTGATTCATGCAAAATCATAAAAACCCAGCTTTGAAGACAATAATTTTGTTAGGGAATATCTAGCACTGGTTTCAATAACAGGAAAACACCTGAGGGACCCTGGAGTTGTCATGTCGAGATAAGGTTATAAACAGGGGTTCACGCTGTTGGCATTTGATTTCAGCCCGGATATGGAAGACGGCGACCAGTACAAGCTGATAAAAAATGGAAATCTAAATGTTGAAGTACCTTTTTAGCAACCCTGGTGGCGAATGTGAATATGGCTGTATTCATAGTGTTTGACAGCATAATCCAAATCATTCATACCCACCAGATTTTGATTGATCATCTTTAAAATATTGTATAATGGGCACCTTTCAGATTTTTTATTTCTTAAGCTGACATAGATACGCCAAGAAATATTTTTTAGGAGCATTTTAAATTGATAGGTTGCCAGATGAAATTGGAATAGAAGGGCCTAGCGTGCTTATGTTTAACACAGATCCACAGTATAAGGAAGGAACTCATTGGCAGGTCTGTTTTTGGATAAAGACACGGTTATGGGGTTTGACAGCACCGCTGCCTTCCCCTCGCACCATATCTATACAAAACCTACACTTACATATTTGAAAAAAGATGGTAAAAGGGTAAAGTACAACAAAATACAGGTACAGGATACTCTGTCCATTACTTGCAGTGAGCATTGTATATATGTTATTAGTAAAATGTCCGCGGGTATTACGATTAGAAATTTCTAAAATCTATATTTGAGCGACCTTGCTAACAACGACTGTCTTGTTTTGAAATATATGAAAGAAAACACAAGGTCTACAACAAGCATGGCTAAATCACCTTTCACAGTTTGTCAAAAATGTAATCATGTGTGAGGTGCCCATTCTGTTAAATCTGAACACCTGGTGCGGTTTATTTCCATTTAAATATACCCATTGAAACTTTAAAAATAACATGCTTTAGATATTAAAGAAATGGCAAAAGTTAAAAAAGAGTTTTATTTACAAACCAGTTTTCATACTACAAGGACACTTAACATTTACTACAGAAATAAAAAATGTAAACGGTAAGTAAGGTATCTATACAAACCTATACACAGGTGCTAAATAAACAGATGTGCAAGACACATTTCAAAAGATGCTTTAGCCAGGTAACCACCTCTTCATTCTGGAAAAAAAAAGACTTTTTAGGCTCCAGAGGTAGAGGCTCTGTGCTCCTTTCAGGAGACAGCTGGGGATAGCAAGATGATGTGGGCGACTTTGGTGCAGGGGTGATAAACAACAGGTAGCGGGGTCCTTGGAGGCGCATTGCCAGATCTTTTAAGCTTTCAAGTTGTTGCCGGTGTTCAACATTACCTACAAGCATAGAAGGAATTTTGCGTTCTGCAGAGGCACACAGAAACTGCTTCCATCCCTGACGTGCTGCCTGCCCGGATTAAGTTTGAGGTGGGTGAGGCCTTTGACTAGGTTGTACATGTGGGACCCCACAAAGGGATTACCTCTGCAGAGAAATTCACCTTTCTAGTTCCAGGAGGTAATATCTTTAGCAGCGGTCATTTTACTTAGCAACATTTGGGTGGCGCCTCTGTACCTTTGACATATATATTTTTTAAAGATCTTCAACAAAGGGGTCTGCGATCGGGCGTGGTTCTTGAGGCTCTGGTGACTGGGGACTGTCAGAGTCCGGAGTTTATAGAGTCAATTTCTTTCTTTCATCCAGACGTTGCCAGCAATATTTTTGAAAGTTTTGAAGAGGGTTTGAATACAAGGTGGCTTTGTTGTGAGGTTTTAAGTTGGTGCAATTCAAAATAGCAAAAATCTAGGCAAACCGAGTGCTATTTCCTTTTTCCTAATGTCCTATTCAACGTTAGCAGTTGACTCCAACTATTCTAGCTGAAGTTGTGGTACCAGGTACATATTTTGGGCGAACTCCAACAGTTAGTTTGAGTTTAATGGGCTGGTGATTAAAGGAATTGCAATGCTCAGCAAAGAGCCTATAAACCTTCCTGATTGTCTCACCAATTTCTTTTTAGAAATTAGGAACACACATTTATTACTGAGCTTCTCGGTGAGGCTTCTAAGCTTTTTTAAAACTTAGATGCTCTGATATAGGGACATTGCCTTTTTGGGTGTGTGTGTGATCTCTGAAATTCCAGCCACCAAAGTATCAAAAGTCGAACACAGGATGGCCTTTCTTTGTTGGGGACTGGCTGTGACTAGCATTTTTAGAAGGGGCCAGATTTCAATGTAGACACGCTGACATGGTTGACACCTTTTACTATAAGTTCTAGAAAGAAAATGTTATTGATGTCTAGCGATTATTTTTATAGGTATTAGGTTTGGTTTTAAGCATATAAGCAATAGGGAGGTAGGGTGGACAAATACCTGTACACAGACTGTAGTCTTCTAGAGTGTTTGTTTTTAAATCTAACAGAATATAACCATGGGGCTTCTCAGTAGCATTGTTAAAGGCTTCCAAGCAAATCTTTGTGTTTCTGAGGTACAATTGTTTAGCTATAATGGATATCTACTGTTTGTCACAGTTTTTTATTAAAATAAAATCAGATAAGAGGCATTGAGTGCTCTAGAGCTACTGCTCTTACCTTTTTAAAACAAATTCTGCACTATGTAACATGCTTAGATTGTGATGGTGAGAATATTGAGTTGAGGCTTTCTCCATCTCCGGGTGATCGCCGTCTTCGCTCATGAGATCATCTACAATTAGTACGTTGATGCGGCTCGGGGGTAGCAATTCGTCATTGTTCAGACTATCCAGTATGCCTTCTATAAATTTAATGTGTGGGAAGTTTTGGAAAAGTTCTGTATAAAGATCTTGCCAACATGAATACTGCCATACAATGTTGGTCGGAGTATGTGTTTTAAACACTAGGAGCATTTTCTCATAGCTTCTTCATAAAATAGCTTTTACCGCGATTTGAAGAGCCTGGTAATTTGCATGAGAACAGGTGCTGCAGCCTGGTGTCCTTAGCCAGACCTAGGAGATTATGCCTCTCAATACCCGTAGGACAGTGTTTTGTGGTCGTCAATCAGTACCCTTAACTATAATACAATGTGCACCGTTTTCATGCAAAGGAGTGGTTGTAATTTCCCACTGTTTTTTGGACCTGACAATGCTAGGTTGATGGACTATAATAGTTTTAGCATTTTGTCGGTCACTGCCTGCGCAATATTCATTCACCCGATCCTGTCAAAAAAAATATTTTGATGGTAGTAACAACATTTACAGTGATACCTTTGACTTTAATAAATACAGAATTTTTTTAGCTTTGAAAAGCATAAGTCTTTGGACCTGAAGAATCATACTCTACTATGTGTTTTTTAGGTTCTAGCTCGCTAGTCATATCCCCCAAATAATCCCCAAGCTGAATCCCTGGGCTTGCTCACAAAAATACCAGAGTCTGTAGCATGATACAGCAATCTGTCTTGAAGCTTATCCAGGAAACTCCAAAGCTCCAAGCGAGTGTGCGCTGTTGTGAAGCACACTATAAAAATGTTTATATTGTCACGAGTTGTTGGATACTCTTTTGTGTACTTCCAGCACAAAGACGTGGTTTCATCATCAATAAACTCGCAGCTGAACACCTCGTAACACAAGCCAAAAAGATATGTATACAGTTCATCATGAAATGTGATATTAGTGTTAGACAAGTTTGTTCGTTGGGCACATTTTCCCCATAGAGAATTGAGGCAGAGTTTAGCTAACTGCCATCTGGCGGGATTGACTTCAAAGTGTTCTGATCTTATCTGTATACCCTCGTGAGCATAGTAATTGTCAATATATTTTTACTTTGTGGCCTAATATACCATTCTGGAAAGCCAGACGAGTTTCTGGCTCTTCTCTGAGAAATAAGTTAATATACTCAGAAAAGAGCTTGGTCATGGTCTGTTCAAAGTACCATATTTTGTGCATTTTTCCAAGTCTGTAACCTTTCTCCAGGGCAATGCTATACCAGGTACCCTTGATTGCCCTTTCTTTATCAGAGACTTTACAAGCGTTAATCTGTTTTTGTTTCTGTCCACGTTCAACACAGGGAAACATTTGTTTACTCTTGACTCTGTGTAGCAGTCTTTAGGGGCAGGCCATGGGGATGACAGGCTGTAGGAGGAGTGGTAAGTGCACTGTGATCAGTGCGCATGATGGGTTGGCCAGTCGTCTCAGGCCGGCCAAACCGTCATGCGCACTGAAGCTGTCTTCAGCAGAGCTGTGTTGCACTGGGAGCACAAATTCAGAGCACTCAAGCCAATTCTGATGCTGCTTCCAGCCGCATGAGAGCAGCCTCAGGATTGGCCGCAGTGGGGTCTGGGAGCCTGTGCATGCAGAGGAGCAGAAGAGCGCAAAGCTGCCGGCTGCAAGTAATTTTTTTTTTTAAATATTTTTTTTTTATGATTTATTGTTCGTTATTCCCTGACAACTCCTCCCTCCCCATCCGCTAACTACGACAACACCAGCCATTACTGCTTTGGGCGCCCTGGAAAAAAATGTGTCAACTGTTTATGTGATAACCCAGTTCCTGAAAGTTTGTTTGCTATCATACCGACTTCACTTTTCAGAAAATGGGCAGTAAAATCAGACATGGCACACACTGATGACTTAAATAATTGCAACATGGAAAATCATTTAGGAGTCTGATCTGTGTGACGCGCAACCTGTGCCATTCCATTACACGTTATTGTGTCCTTAAATGCGTACTTGCAACATGGAAGTGGAAGTAACTAAACATGTTTATATGTTCCAGGTGAAACTGCCCTCCATATTGCTATCCTAAAGCATGATCTAGAGACTGTGAATAAATTACTAGACCGTGGTGCTGATGTCCATGCACAGGCCTCTGGTACATGTTTTATGCCCGGTAAAGAAAGTGTATGCTATTATGGTAAGACTTCTATTCAAATATTGTACTGTGTTCCCTCAGTAGCACATATGTGTGTAGTCTGTTGGTGAGATTGTTCATGTCTGCATAATATAAATGTTGCTGAAAGCTACATTAAAGTATAGTTCATCTAACCATGTTTAAGTGTCTAGATCAAATGCACTTTAAGGTTTGACATGTGGTATAGAGACTTCTCATTAAGGACTAGTATGGAGTGATCCCATTTATGACAATGGAGGTAAGCGAGTTCGGTGTGGGTGACTGGGGGGGAAAAGGGAAAATAATGGATCTCCGCTTTGTTTTGTAAAGATTTGGGTGCTGCTGTGACTCGCTTCCCCACTCCTACAGTGCATTGTTAGTGTAGGAATGTTTGGAAGTTGCAAAGTCAGGCAACTCACAACTTCATGCATCCTGTATTTATTTATTTTTTATTCTGCAAGTTCACAACGGGCAAAACTCACAAAGTTTTCAAAAGAAAAAGTGACAGCTTGATCAGGCCTTCACATGAATAGGAAACTATTGCTGCTGCCACTTAGGGCAACATGTGAGCTGCCACTGTTGCTCGGTAGTAGTTCTTGTCCCATACTTCAATAATCCACCACCTTGTCAAGTTCTTGGTCTCACCTCCAGCTCCCCTCCCTGTCCGCTGCCCGCCTTTTGACGGTGCCATGCTGCAGCAGCACTTGCTTGCCCCTCACATTGAACACTCCCCTCACATTTTGGATTCCCCTCACTTCTTATCTGTGCATGTATGGTGTGAGGCCTCCATAAGATTTATTGCTACAGGATGTCCTGGCCACGGTAGAATTCCTGGCAGGCACTCCTAAACCGCAGCAGGTGGGTTTAACTTCACCAAGATCCGATGGTGTAACCCAAGATACCGTGTGCTAACATGACAGAAGCATCAGTGTGCTCAGTGATGTGTGTCTCAGTCATTGAACAGGAGAAATCAATTTACTTGACTAGGCTGGGTCAAATGTATACCTCGGAACAGGGCGTAACGTAGTGTCGTGTGTTAGGGGACAGCAGAGTCCAGCGACAAGAAGACCCTTATTGCGAGTAAGGCAAGACTGAGAATGTGTGGGTGGAGTGGTAACAAAGCAAAACCAAAGGGGATGATGGACGGAGTGGTGAACATTGCAAGCACTCACCCCCAGTCAACGTATCTGGGTTTAATCCATCATCCTTCTTTAGCTCACTCCACCACCCCAGTTCTGACATGGCCATATGCAAATCAGTCTGACCCTGTGCCTCATGGGAACAGTCCAGCCCGAACTGCCAAACCATGGTAACGCGTCATGGATGCCCTGATGGAACAACATTTACGCTACAGGTTAGGAAGTGGAGCGAGTAATGGAGTATCTGTGACGTCATCACCTTGTATTACGGGGAAAGAGGTATGCAGCTGCTGCAGTGAGATGTGCAGGCTAGGTACAGACCCCATGCACACATAATGGAGGCTTCTGCTCTGAACTTCAATTATTGGAAACGGTGAAAACATATGTTGTTTGAATGTCCTTCTATTTTCCACTTTTGGAAGCTGATATGGGAACAAATCAACAAGATTTTCAAGGTTACTGTTCCCTTCGACTTTTCAAATATGTTTTTAGGAAGTGTAGCTCCTCACTGGTCTCAGTTAACTTAAGGTCGTAAATTAATAGATTTGATTTATTGCTGCCTGTTGTCATTCACTTGATGTCTATGAGTATGACTATGAAAGTCTTTATTCGGTTTTACAACAAAAAAACTCATAAAAGCCCATCATATATTACACTGAAAAAAACAGTTAAAACCGAACTCATTGAAAGTTGAATCGAATCTGCAAGTGCCACATCATTACACTGACTCGAAGGAGTCCGTACATTTAGGGGCCGATTAGGATGGCGGTTTTTCCGCATCCTCCGGGCCGGCGGAAGTGTCCGCCGGCCTGGAGGATGCGGAAAAACCGCTGCGGAGCCTCCAAAGACCCACCGCCAAATTAGGATGGCTGGTGGGTCTGGAATTCCGTCCGCCGCTTTTCCGCCGCGGTCGGCTTCCGACCGTGGCGGAAAAGCTATAACATGGCAGGCGGTGTCTATGAGACACCGTCCGCCATATTAGGATGTTCGTGAATACATGCTTTTCCACGGCGGCTTTTCCGCCATGGAAAAGCATACGGGCATTCACTTTGGGGGCCCGTTGCGGGCCCCCTGGGTGAATGGGGGGTGGGGGGTGCACATGGGGGGTACCTATGGTACCCCCCTGCATTTGCGTGCACAAAGCAGCAGGCACCGTGCGGTGCCGGCCGCTTTGTGCATGTAAATGTAAAACATGCTTTTTTAACATTGCGGCGGGTGCAGCTTGAAGCTGCACCCGCCGCAATGTTAAATATAGAGGATGTGACCGCCACCCTGGCGGTCACATCCTAATCAGCACGGAGGGAACGCCGCAGCCCCTGCGGACGTTCCCTCCTCCTCAAGGGTGGCGGACGGACGCAAGTCCGTCCGCCATCCTAATCGGCCCCTATGTTAATTCAGTTAGGAGCCATACCGATACCAAAGTGACGGAACAGTAACAAAGGAGTTTAAAGTGCATAAGTGCCACTGAATAAGAACTACTTATGCCTGCCACTGTATATGTCTGTGGAATACCTTCTGCATAATTTGCTTTACACAACAATTAAGCAGATACCCAAGTCCTGTGGTTCAAGTTTCTCTATGGTTACAAGCAATATTAAGACACAGGGAGAGATTATCGTGGCACTAACATGTCATCAATGAAAATGCAGAATGTATCAATACATCATATAAAATTTCACATTATACAAAAGCTAAAAAAGATGAAGCGTTGGTAAGGTCTCCTGCCAGGAAGCCATAGGTTGTAGTTCGCAGTGTTAATTTCCCAACTAGTCTGCACATTCTAACAGAGGCTGCAATAAACTTTCAAACTGTATGTGTGATGAGTTTGGTTTGTAGAAGTTGGAGGTACAATAGTGCTGATCTGCAAGGTCTGATATTAAGGGTGCTAAGCAGTTGAACCAGTATAGCTTTTCTAGGGTCCCTATAAGGTTTACAAAAAAAGGCAAACTGCATCTGTGATTGGATCAAGTTGGAGTCAAGCGGGCATGCTGCAATATCTTTACCGCAGTAAGTCTGAGATAGATAGGAGATAGATAGGAGACTCATAAGTGGGCCATACTGAGGTTAAACCTCACTAGGAAATATTTCTGTGAGCTGGGAATGACATGCAGGTACAGTTCTATGGTGATGGTCGTTCTCAGAGAGGCCATAGCCTCTACCGACCTCTTGCCAAGCAACAACTCTTCTCTATTGGCTGACAGAAAGGATAATAGTTCATTTTTTACTAGTACTTTAGTTTGCCTTTCTAATATCTGTGGATTGTCGAAAATAACATGGCAGCCAATTGAGTATAACTGCCTCTTTACATGTTGTAACCTTTGAATTTGATCCACCTTGTCTAGGGTCAGACAATCTGTAATCACTGCTTTATTGAGTAATGTTTCTGGGAGGCACCAGATAGAAATCCATAGTAGCGTAGGGGCTATCTTAATGGTGTCCCCCAGATAGTTTAAGCCTAGGTCCTTGTGGCATATGATGGCAGGTGCACTCCAGGGGAAGCATAAAAATGTAAGCAGGAAACTGTTTTCACCAGTCTGCAATGATGGTTTGCAGAGGCCCCAGATACCTGCTCTGCCAAGATGCACCTGGCTTTATAGATGTTAAGCATTGCCTCAAGAGGAGTGGACCCTAACTTTTTGGCAAACCTAAATATGGCAGGCCTATTCAGCTCAAAGTGTGTGCTTCTTACTTTAATGAGTTGTTTCCATGTGCACCTATTATCGAAGAGGAATCCCAAGATAGGTGAAAGTTGGAAATGTCTAGAATTTGTTATCACTAATCTGAATCACTCTCATCTTGCTCTTGGGTCGACCACAATCCATTGTACACGATTAGGACTTGTTTGTTTGAAGACCCAGTCCATCCATGTACCCCACAAATCCATCCAAGTGCCTTTGTAGACCCACCCCAGTTCTAGTCATGAGTGCACAACCATCGGTGCACATAAAGAGTAGCAGACCTCTGTGGCCAGTTCTGGGTGGGTCAGTGTCTACCTCTGACAGATAAGTCTACAGGTCATTAATATAAAGGCTAAACAGGAATGCTGAACTTAGGCACAGGAATGTGAGATAGCGGCACCTTTCTTTGATCTGGACGTAATCAGTAATCAAGAGATGGAGATAGATGCACTGGTCTGTAGTTCCCAGCCTGTGCCTACACCCATATTGGGCTGGTGTTAGAATATTTTCATCCTCTGCCCAAGTCTTCAATCATTCCAGCAAGATCCAGCCCATCACTTTTGACGTTGAATCAATAAGTGATATCAGGCGGCAACAGCAGGGGTCCCCTCTATACCACTTTTTAAAAGTAGGGACTCAGTGGCGTAACAAAACTTGATGAGGCCCCCTGCAAATTACATGGGGGCATCCCCATGCTCCAAACCCAGTCAGGAGCTCTCAGTCCATGGGCATGCATCCCCTGCACAGTGATGGAGGGGGCACCCATGAGCTCGAGGCCTCCTCCCCCACACCGCTTGGGCTGCAGGGGCTATTGTGACGCCACAGCCTTCTCCACAGATTCTCTCACTACCACCCTCTAACAATGCCCCTCTCTCCCAGACATTTCATTTTTTATTCCACTACTCGTTAATTAATTAATGGTACTTTATTTGATTAAAAATATAATCATAAAAGCAAGACATACATACCATACGTACACAAAACTAAGAGATTAAAATGACCAAAGTGTAATAGGACTGTGTGTTTTAAAACCAGATAGCAGCATAATGTCATGAAAAACAATTATTAATGTAAAAAGAGAATGAATGTTGTTGCTAAAAACTACAAATAAGACACAGAATTGCAGAGACCCAAGAGATAAGAACAGTTCAGTGAAGCTGCTGTCATTTGTCCATAGTCAGTATCGAGTCGTCGGGATCGCGTTCCATAGTATTGCTGGGGCAGAGAACACAGGTTGTACTGAAATAGAGCTTCATAGGTTTGTTATTGTTTTAGCCACCTCTGCACTTCCTCGAGATTGTTGCGGGCCTGCAGTTTGCTGGTTGAGTTTGCGATATGCGCGGTGAATAAAGATTGTAAGGCTTATGTTTAAAGCTGTGTTCTCTGGGTTCAATGCCGCGATATTTGCTTGCCTGCAGGACCGGACTTCCATAGTTCACTCGAAATCAGTTCTGTGACCTGCATGCTACACCTTCTGCGCTACTTCAAGATGCGTCCAAACAGCAACTAGACAAAATTCTGATCTATCTCCAGCGGTAACATTAATCACCAGAGTTATCGTGACATTTCTGTTGTTGCTGTGAAACAGCTGGATACTCAAGGAACTCTGCAACAGGTGCTTTAAAACCCATAAGTTATTTTTAAATAACCCCCCCCCCACACGAGGTCCAGCACAAGGTGTAACTGCCCCGGTCACACCACCCTAAAGCCTGCCCTACAGGTAGGAGCAGTCGGAGTACCCTATCCATCTAAATTGGCTTGTGTTATGAAATGGACAGAATTGCAGGTCAGCAACTGAGACACCCCCTCGTGAAGTGGTGATCGTGGGCCTGGAACAGAGGGAGTCTGCTCGCAAAGGTCCAGAGCTTCACACCCCATACTGCTCTGTTTTGTATATACCAATGCAGTAAGAATACACATTACCTTTACATTGCCTCCATCCTAGTTTGCCTTTGTCCTTTTCTACAGATCCTAACTGGTGTCCGATTATACATAATACCTGTAACATGCAATGACGATTATTCAGTTTGGTTTGCCAGTACCTATTGTCCCCAGACAAAACCAGTGGTGTCACAGGCAGATGTTCCACTCCTTGCAAGTCTGAAGGGAAAAAAGAGGATGGAAAGATTGTAACATTAAGAAATAGGTGGTGGGGGAGGCTCGCCCCCACTCCGAGTGACGCTAAAGGATGCTGCTATCAGACAACACAATCACAAAAGGATTCATGATGCAAGTCTTTAAATGGCTCAAATAAGAGATCAATTTTAGTTAAGGCTGATTTGAAAACACAACTTAAAGGAAATATAGAAGGATGTTTCTGAGCACAGTGACATGGTATATGCCATGAAAGAGAATATGGCCAGGGACAGACTACTTTGCATACAGCCAGGTTCTGAAACTGGGATGGTGCAATGAGCTAAAAAACGGTGTTGGATCTAGCCCTGATCTCTTGACTGGGTGAGAGTATTCTGCTTAATTCAGAGACTCTGTCCATCACCACCCCTTGTTGTAAATATTTTTGTCCACCCTAAGCGTGGAAGGGTATACTCAGATGTGAGTCCCTTGCTCATTGCACCATCAGGATTCAAGCAAGCCGGGCCGAAGACGGCTGAAATGCCAGAAACCGGTCCCCGGAAGCTTGTTTCCTTCCCAGTGTACGAATTGGCTTTTGTAGTCTGGTCTGCCCTGTTCCCATGATGCACTGGGCCAGGGACAGACTAATTTGCATACAGCCAGGTTCTGAAACTGGGATGGTGCAATGAGCTAAAAAACGGTGTTGGATCTAGCTCTGATCTCTTGACTGGGTGAGAGTATTCTGCGTAATTCAGAGACTCTGTCCATCACCACCCCTTGTTGTAAATATTTTTGTCCACCCTAAGCGTGGAAGGGTATACTCAGATGTGAGTCCCTTGCTCATTGCACCATCAGGATTCAAGCAAGCCGGGCCGAAGACGGCTGAAATGCCAGAAACCGGTCCCCGGAAGCTTGTTTCCTTCCCAGTGTACGAATTGGCTTTTGTAGTCTGGTCTGCCCTGTTCCCATGATGCACTGGGCCAGGGACAGACTAATTTGCATACAGCCAGGTTCTGAAACTGGGATGGTGCAATGAGCTAAAAAACGGTGTTGGATCTAGCTCTGATCTCTTGACTGGGTGAGAGTATTCTGCGTAATTCAGAGACTCTGTCCATCACCACCCCTTGTTGTAAATATTTTTGTCCACCCTAAGCGTGGAAGGGTATACTCAGATGTGAGTCCCTTGCTCATTGCACCATCAGGATTCAAGCAAGCCGGGCCGAAGACGGCTGAAATGCCAGAAACCGGTCCCCGGAAGCTTGTTTCCTTCCCAGTGTAAGAATTGGCTTTTGTAGTCTGGTCTGCCCTGTTCCCATGATGCACTGGGCCAGGGACAGACTAATTTGCATACAGCCAGGTTCTGAAACTGGGATGGTGCAATGAGCTAAAAAACGGTGTTGGATCTAGCCCTGATCTCTTGACTGGGTGAGAGTATTCTGCTTAATTCAGAGACTCTGTCCATCACCACCCTTTGTTGTAAATATTTTTGTCCACCCTAAGCGTGGAAGGGTATACTCAGATGTGAGTCCCTTGCTCATTGCACCATCAGGATTCAAGCAAGCCGGGCCGAAGACGGCTGAAATGCCAGAAACCGGTCCCCGGAAGCTTGTTTCCTTCCCAGTGTAAGAATTGGCTTTTGTAGTCTGGTCTGCCCTGTTCCCATGATGCACTGGGCCAGGGACAGACTAATTTGCATACAGCCAGGTTCTGAAACTGGGATGGTGCAATGAGCTAAAAAACGGTGTTGGATCTAGCCCTGATCTCTTGACTGGGTGAGAGTATTCTGCTTAATTCAGAGACTCTGTCCATCACCACCCCTTGTTGTAAATATTTTTGTCCACCCTAAGCGTGGAAGGGTGTACTCAGATGTGAGTCCCTTGCTCATTGCACCATCAGGATTCAAGCAAGCCGGGCCGAAGACGGCTGAAATGCCAGAAACCGGTCCCCGGAAGCTTGTTTCCTTCCCAGTGTAAGAATTGGCTTTTGTAGTCTGGTCTGCCCTGTTCCCATGATGCACTGGGCCAGGGACAGACTAATTTGCATACAGCCAGGTTCTGAAACTGGGATGGTGCAATGAGCTAAAAAACGGTGTTGGATCTAGCCCTGATCTCTTGACTGGGTGAGAGTATTCTGCTTAATTCAGAGACTCTGTCCATCACCACCCCTTGTTGTAAATATTTTTGTCCACCCTAAGCGTGGAAGGGTATACTCAGATGTGTGAGTCCCTTGCTCATTGCACCATCAGGATTCAAGCAAGCCGGGCCGAAGACGGCTGAAATGCCAGAAACCGGTCCCCGGAAGCTTGTTTCCTTCCCAGTGTAAGAATTGGCTTTTGTAGTCTGGTCTGCCCTGTTCCCATGATGCACTGGGCCAGGGACAGACTAATTTGCATACAGCCAGGTTCTGAAACTGGGATGGTGCAATGAGCTAAAAAACTGTGTTGGATCTAGCCCTGATCTCTTGACTGGGTGAGAGTATTCTGCTTAATTCAGAGACTCTGTCCATCACCACCCCTTGTTGTAAATATTTTTGTCCACCCTAAGCGTGGAAGGGTGTACTCAGATGTGAGTCCCTTGCTCATTGCACCATCAGGATTCAAGCAAGCCGGGCCGAAGACGGCTGAAATGCCAGAAACCGGTCCCCGGAAGCTTGTTTCCTTCCCAGTGTAAGAATTGGCTTTTGTAGTCTGGTCTGCCCTGTTCCCATGATGCACTGGGCCAGGGACAGACTCATTTGCATACAGCCAGGTTTTGAAACTGGGATGGTGCAATGAGCTAAAAAACGGTGTTGGATCTAGCCCTGATCTCTTGACTGGGTGAGAGTATTCTGCTTAATTCAGAGACTCTGTCCATCACCACCCCTTGTTGTAAATATTTTTGTCCACCCTAAGCGTGGAAGGGTATACTCAGATGTGAGTCCCTTGCTCATTGCACCATCAGGATTCAAGCAAGCCGGGCCGAAGACGGCTGAAATGCCAGAAACTGGTCCCCGGAAGCTTGTTTCCTTCCCAGTGTAAGAATTGGCTTTTGTAGTCTGGTCTGCCCTGTTCCCATGATGCACTGGGCCAGGGACAGACTAATTTGCATACAGCCAGGTTCTGAAACTGGGATGGTGCAATGAGCTAAAAAACGGTGTTGGATCTAGCCCTGTTCTCTTGACTGGGTGAGAGTATTCTGCTTAATTCAGAGACTCTGTCCATCACCACCCCTTGTTGTAAATATTTTTGTCCACCCTAAGCGTGGAAGGGTATACTCAGATGTGAGTCCCTTGCTCATTGCACCATCAGGATTCAAGCAAGCCGGGCCGAAGACGGCTGAAATGCCAGAAACCGGTCCCCGGAAGCTTGTTTCCTTCCCAGTGTAAGAATTGGCTTTTGTAGTCTGGTCTGCCCTGTTCCCATGATGCACTGGGCCAGGGACAGACTAATTTGCATACAGCCAGGTTATGAAACTGGGATGGTGCAATGAGCTAAAAAACAGTGTTGGATCTAGCCCTGATCTCTTGACTGGGTGAGAGTATTCTGCTTAATTCAGAGACTCTGTCCATCACCACCCCTTGTTGTAAATATTTTTGTCCACCCGAAGCGTGGAAGGGTATACTCAGATGTGAGTCCCTTGCTCATTGCACCATCAGGATTCAAGCAAGCCGGGCCGAAGACGGCTGAAATGCCAGAAACCGGTCCCCGGAAGCTTGTTTCCTTCCCAGTGTAAGAATTGGCTTTTGTAGTCTGGTCTGCCCTGTTCCCATGATGCACTGGGCCAGGGACAGACTAATTTGCATACAGCCAGGTTCTGAAACTGGGATGGTGCAATGAGCTAAAAAACGGTGTTGGATCTAGCCCTGATCGCTTGACTGGGTGAGAGTATTCTGCTTAATTCAGAGACTCTGTCCATCACCACCCCTTGTTGTAAATATTTTTGTCCACCCTAAGCGTGGAAGGGTATACTCAGATGTGAGTCCCTTGCTCATTGCACCATCAGGATTCAAGCAAGCCGGGCCGAAGACGGCTGAAATGCCAGAAACCGGTCCCCGGAAGCTTGTTTCCTTCCCAGTGTAAGAATTGGCTTTTGTAGTCTGGTCTGCCCTGTTCCCATGATGCACTGGGCCAGGGACAGACTAATTTGCATACAGCCAGGTTCTGAAACTGGGATGGTGCAATGAGCTAAAAAACGGTGTTGGATCTAGCCCTGATCTCTTGACTGGGTGAGAGTATTCTGCTTAATTCAGAGACTCTGTCCATCGCCACCCCTTGTTGTAAATATTTTTGTCCACCCTAAGCGTGGAAGGGTGTACTCAGATGTGAGTCCCTTGCTCATTGCACCATCAGGATTCAAGCAAGCCGGGCCGAAGACGGCTGAAATGCCAGAAACCGGTCCCCGGAAGCTTGTTTCCTTCCCAGTGTAAGAATTGGCTTTTGTAGTCTGGTCTGCCCTGTTCCCAGGATGCACTGGGCCAGGGACAGACTAATTTGCATACAGCCAGGTTCTGAAACTGGGATGGTGCAATGAGCTAAAAAACTGTGTTGGATCTAGCCCTGATCTCTTGACTGGGTGAGAGTATTCTGCTTAATTCAGAGACTCTGTCCATCACCACCCCTTGTTGTAAATATTTTTGTCCACCCGAAGCGTGGAAGGGTATACTCAGATGCGAGTCCCTTGCTCATTGCACCATCAGGATTCAAGCAAGCCGGGCCGAAGACGGCTGAAATGCCAGAAACCGGTCCCCGGAAGCTTGTTTCCTTCACAGTGTAAGAATTGGCTTTTGTAGTCTGGTCTGCCCTGTTCCCATGATGCACTGGGCCAGGGACAGACTAATTTGCATACAGCCAGGTTCTGAAACTGGGATGGTGCAATGAGCTAAAAAACGGTGTTGGATCTAGCCCTGATCTCTTGACTGGGTGAGAGTATTCTGCTTAATTCAGAGACTCTGTCCATCACCACCCCTTGTTGTAAATATTTTTGTCCACCCTAAGCGTGGAAGGGTATACTCAGATGTGAGTCCCTTGCTCATTGCACCATCAGGATTCAAGCAAGCCGGGCCGAAGACGGCTGAAATGCCAGAAACCGGTCCCCGGAAGCTTGTTTCCTTCCCAGTGTAAGAATTGGCTTTTGTAGTCTGGTCTGCCCTGTTCCCATGATGCACTGGGCCAGGGACAGACTAATTTGCATACAGCCAGGTTCTGAAACTGGGATGGTGCAATGAGCTAAAAAACGGTGTTGGATCTAGCCCTGATCTCTTGACTGGGTGAGAGTATTCTGCTTAATTCAGAGACTCTGTCCATCACCACCCCTTGTTGTAAATATTTTTGTCCACCCTAAGCGTGGAAGGGTGTACTCAGATGTGAGTCCCTTGCTCATTGCACCATCAGGATTCAAGCAAGCCGGGCCGAAGACGGCTGAAATGCCAGAAACCGGTCCCCGGAAGCTTGTTTCCTTCCCAGTGTAAGAATTGGCTTTTGTAGTCTGGTCTGCCCTGTTCCCATGATGCACTGGGCCAGGGACAGACTAATTTGCATACAGCCAGGTTCTGAAACTGGGATGGTGCAATGAGCTAAAAAACGGTGTTGGATCTAGCCCTGATCTCTTGACTGGGTGAGAGTATTCTGCTTAATTCAGAGACTCTGTCCATCACCACCCCTTGTTGTAAATATTTTTGTCCACCCTAAGCGTGGAAGGGTATACTCAGATGTGTGAGTCCCTTGCTCATTGCACCATCAGGATTCAAGCAAGCCGGGCCGAAGACGGCTGAAATGCCAGAAACCGGTCCCCGGAAGCTTGTTTCCTTCCCAGTGTAAGAATTGGCTTTTGTAGTCTGGTCTGCCCTGTTCCCATGATGCACTGGGCCAGGGACAGACTAATTTGCATACAGCCAGGTTCTGAAACTGGGATGGTGCAATGAGCTAAAAAACTGTGTTGGATCTAGCCCTGATCTCTTGACTGGGTGAGAGTATTCTGCTTAATTCAGAGACTCTGTCCATCACCACCCCTTGTTGTAAATATTTTTGTCCACCCTAAGCGTGGAAGGGTGTACTCAGATGTGAGTCCCTTGCTCATTGCACCATCAGGATTCAAGCAAGCCGGGCCGAAGACGGCTGAAATGCCAGAAACCGGTCCCCGGAAGCTTGTTTCCTTCCCAGTGTAAGAATTGGCTTTTGTAGTCTGGTCTGCCCTGTTCCCATGATGCACTGGGCCAGGGACAGACTCATTTGCATACAGCCAGGTTTTGAAACTGGGATGGTGCAATGAGCTAAAAAACGGTGTTGGATCTAGCCCTGATCTCTTGACTGGGTGAGAGTATTCTGCTTAATTCAGAGACTCTGTCCATCACCACCCCTTGTTGTAAATATTTTTGTCCACCCTAAGCGTGGAAGGGTATACTCAGATGTGAGTCCCTTGCTCATTGCACCATCAGGATTCAAGCAAGCCAGGCCGAAGACGGCTGAAATGCCAGAAACTGGTCCCCGGAAGCTTGTTTCCTTCCCAGTGTAAGAATTGGCTTTTGTAGTCTGGTCTGCCCTGTTCCCATGATGCACTGGGCCAGGGACAGACTAATTTGCATACAGCCAGGTTCTGAAACTGGGATGGTGCAATGAGCTAAAAAACGGTGTTGGATCTAGCCCTGTTCTCTTGACTGGGTGAGAGTATTCTGCTTAATTCAGAGACTCTGTCCATCACCACCCCTTGTTGTAAATATTTTTGTCCACCCTAAGCGTGGAAGGGTATACTCAGATGTGAGTCCCTTGCTCATTGCACCATCAGGATTCAAGCAAGCCGGGCCGAAGACGGCTGAAATGCCAGAAACCGGTCCCCGGAAGCTTGTTTCCTTCCCAGTGTAAGAATTGGCTTTTGTAGTCTGGTCTGCCCTGTTCCCATGATGCACTGGGCCAGGGACAGACTAATTTGCATACAGCCAGGTTATGAAACTGGGATGGTGCAATGAGCTAAAAAACAGTGTTGGATCTAGCCCTGATCTCTTGACTGGGTGAGAGTATTCTGCTTAATTCAGAGACTCTGTCCATCACCACCCCTTGTTGTAAATATTTTTGTCCACCCGAAGCGTGGAAGGGTATACTCAGATGTGAGTCCCTTGCTCATTGCACCATCAGGATTCAAGCAAGCCGGGCCGAAGACGGCTGAAATGCCAGAAACCGGTCCCCGGAAGCTTGTTTCCTTCCCAGTGTAAGAATTGGCTTTTGTAGTCTGGTCTGCCCTGTTCCCATGATGCACTGGGCCAGGGACAGACTAATTTGCATACAGCCAGGTTCTGAAACTGGGATGGTGCAATGAGCTAAAAAACGGTGTTGGATCTAGCCCTGATCGCTTGACTGGGTGAGAGTATTCTGCTTAATTCAGAGACTCTGTCCATCACCACCCCTTGTTGTAAATATTTTTGTCCACCCTAAGCGTGGAAGGGTATACTCAGATGTGAGTCCCTTGCTCATTGCACCATCAGGATTCAAGCAAGCCGGGCCGAAGACGGCTGAAATGCCAGAAACCGGTCCCCGGAAGCTTGTTTCCTTCCCAGTGTAAGAATTGGCTTTTGTAGTCTGGTCTGCCCTGTTCCCATGATGCACTGGGCCAGGGACAGACTAATTTGCATACAGCCAGGTTCTGAAACTGGGATGGTGCAATGAGCTAAAAAACGGTGTTGGATCTAGCCCTGATCTCTTGACTGGGTGAGAGTATTCTGCTTAATTCAGAGACTCTGTCCATCGCCACCCCTTGTTGTAAATATTTTTGTCCACCCTAAGCGTGGAAGGGTGTACTCAGATGTGAGTCCCTTGCTCATTGCACCATCAGGATTCAAGCAAGCCGGGCCGAAGACGGCTGAAATGCCAGAAACCGGTCCCCGGAAGCTTGTTTCCTTCCCAGTGTAAGAATTGGCTTTTGTAGTCTGGTCTGCCCTGTTCCCAGGATGCACTGGGCCAGGGACAGACTAATTTGCATACAGCCAGGTTCTGAAACTGGGATGGTGCAATGAGCTAAAAAACTGTGTTGGATCTAGCCCTGATCTCTTGACTGGGTGAGAGTATTCTGCTTAATTCAGAGACTCTGTCCATCACCACCCCTTGTTGTAAATATTTTTGTCCACCCGAAGCGTGGAAGGGTATACTCAGATGTGAGTCCCTTGCTCATTGCACCATCAGGATTCAAGCAAGCCGGGCCGAAGACGGCTGAAATGCCAGAAACCGGTCCCCGGAAGCTTGTTTCCTTCACAGTGTAAGAATTGGCTTTTGTAGTCTGGTCTGCCCTGTTCCCATGATGCACTGGGCCAGGGACAGACTAATTTGCATACAGCCAGGTTCTGAAACTGGGATGGTGCAATGAGCTAAAAAACGGTGTTGGATCTAGCCCTGATCTCTTGACTGGGTGAGAGTATTCTGCTTAATTCAGAGACTCTGTCCATCACCACCCCTTGTTGTAAATATTTTTGTCCACCCTAAGCGTGGAAGGGTATACTCAGATGTGAGTCCCTTGCTCATTGCACCATCAGGATTCAAGCAAGCCGGGTCGAAGACGGCTGAAATGCCAGAAACCGGTCCCCGGAAGCTTGTTTCCTTCCCAGTGTAAGAATTGGCTTTTGTAGTCTGGTCTGCCCTGTTCCCATGATGCACTGGGCCAGGGACAGACTAATTTGCATACAGCCAGGTTCTGAAACTGGGATGGTGCAATGAGCTAAAAAACGGTGTTGGATCTAGCCCTGATCTCTTGACTGGGTGAGAGTATTCTGCTTAATTCAGAGACTCTGTCCATCGCCACCCCTTTTTGTAAATATTTTTGTCCACCCTAAGCGTGGAAGGGTGTACTCAGATGTGAGTCCCTTGCTCATTGCACCATCAGGATTCAAGCAAGCCGGGCCGAAGACGGCTGAAATGCCAGAAACCGGTCCCCGGAAGCTTGTTTCCTTCCCAGTGTAAGAATTGGCTTTTGTAGTCTGGTCTGCCCTGTTCCCATGATGCACTGGGCCAGGGACAGACTAATTTGCATACAGCCAGGTTCTGAAACTGGGATGGTGCAATGAGCTAAAAAACGGTGTTGGATCTAGCCCTGATCTCTTGACTGGGTGAGAGTATTCTGCTTAATTCAGAGACTCTGTCCATCACCACCCCTTGTTGTAAATATTTTTGTCCACCCTAAGCGTGGAAGGGTATACTCAGTTGTGATTCCCTTGCTCATTGCAACATCAGGATTCAAGCAAGCCGGGCCGAAGACGGCTGAAATGCCAGAAACCGGTCCCCGGAAGCTTGTTTCCTTCCCAGTGTAAGAATTGGCTTTTGTAGTCTGGTCTGCCCTGTCCCCATGATGCACTGGGCCAGGGACAGACTAATTTGCATACAGCCAGGTTCTGAAACTGGGATGGTGCAATGAGCTAAAAAACGGTGTTGGATCTAGCCCTGATCTCTTGTCTGGGTGAGAGTATTCTGCTCAATTCAGAGACTCTGTCCATCACCACCCCTTGTTGTAAATATTTTTGTCCACCCTAAGCGTGGAAGGGTATACTCAGATGTGAGTCCCTTGCTCATTGCACCATCAGGATTCAAGCAAGCCGGGCCGAAGACGGCTGAAATGCCAGAAACCGGTCCCCGGAAGCTTGTTTCCTTCCCAGTGTAAGAATTGGCTTTTGTAGTCTGGTCTGCCCTGTTCCCATGATGCACTGGGCCAGGGACAGACTAATTTGCATACAGCCAGGTTCTGAACCTGGGATGGTGCAATGAGCTAAAAAACGGTGTTGGATCTAGCCCTGATCTCTTGACTGGGTGAGAGTATTCTGCTTAATTCAGAGACTCTGTCCATCACCACCCCTTGTTGTAAATATTTTTGTCCACCCTAAGCGTGGAAGGGTATACTCAGATGTGAGTCCCTTGCTCATTGCACCATCAGGATTCAAGCAAGCCGGGCCGAAGACGGCTGAAATGCCAGAAACCGGTCCCCGGAAGCTTGTTTCCTTCCCAGTGTAAGAATTGGCTTTTGTAGTCTGGTCTGCCCTGTTCCCATGATGCACTGGGCCAGGGACAGACTAATTTGCATACAGCCAGGTTCTGAAACTGGGATGGTGCAATGAGCTAAAAAACGGTGTTGGATCTAGCCCTGATCTCTTGACTGGGTGAGAGTATTCTGCTTAATTCAGAGACTCTGTCCATCACCACCCCTTGTTGTAAATATTTTTGTCCACCCTAAGCGTGGAAGGGTATACTCAGATGCGAGTCCCTTGCTCATTGCACCATCAGGATTCAAGCAAGCCGGGCTGAAGACGGCTGAAATGCCAGAAACCGGTCCCCAGAAGCTTGTTTCCTTCCCAGTGTAAGAATTGGCTTTTGTAGTCTGGTCTGCCCTGTTCCCATGATGCACTGGGCCAGGGACAGACTAATTTGCATACAGCCAGGTTCTGAAACTGGGATGGTGCAATGAGCTAAAAAACGGTGTTGGATCTAGCCCTGATCTCTTGACTGGGTGAGAGTATTCTGCTTAATTCAGAGACTCTGTCCATCACCACCCCTTGTTGTAAATATGAAAGAGAATATGGTTGAGCAGGAGCTCTCGGACCCGGTGCTCGCTGCCCGTGGTCAGCGCTGGAGCGGGGCCCGCGCCACCAGAGCTATTGGTACACCACTGTTGGGACTATAACTGCATTAGACCAAGACTAGGGGATGGGGGGCATACACAATGGCACTATCCAGGACATTAACCAAGAGTAGGGCCCATAGATCAATGTGATAATTTAAGAGGTTGATAGGGACACCAGCTGGTCCCGGCGCTTTATTATTGGGGCACCGTCTCGCTGCCAATGTGAGCTCATCTAGTGTAAAATTCAATTGGTCTCCATCCACAAAAGTTAGAATAGTGTCCGCTACCCACCTGTCCTCATTTGCTATGGATTTGGGTTTAAATGCCTTGGTGAAATGGGTCACCCATGTAGAGGACAGAATGGATACATCAATATTAGTGTTATGGCCCTTGGCAAAATAGAAGAATGCGATTAAATTCTGAATTGCCAATTTTGAGCAGGAGTCTCAAGTTATCACTCTTTGTTGGTGTAACCATTGACTTCAAGATTATTCTGCGACATTGGAAAGAAAAATAGTCACCTATATCAAGTTACCTTATTTCCACTTGAGGTAGCTTTTTCTGATATCTTGAGCACTTTTAAATATAGAAGGCAGCAACATCCAGTGCAGAAACAAATTAATTTGAGTCTGAGGTCTTGAAGTAAAGAGAATAAGGTCTGGTGGCTTTGTTGCTAACCTTATAAACCGAGATCTGGGTTCTTGTCCTGACTGTGACACTTGACCAAAGTTGTGTGATTCTACATACATTGCTTTATTATATGGTATTTCAAAATATGTTGCAATGTGCATACATGTGGTTTTATAAAAACAAAAAAAAATGCAAAATGTATAGTGTATCACTGTCTCATTTACCTTTTCTCACTACTATTCCTGACACATCCTGGTTTCTGTAACCTGGTTTCATTCTGAATCCCGTACCCCATTGTTTTCGGTGAACACCCCTCATGTTTGAGAAGCTCCTTCTGTAACAAAAATGTCTGTAAATTGTAATTGTAATTGCCATTTATAAAGCACATTATCACCTTCAGCTCTCTAAGCGCTATGAGAGAGAACCCTACCCTAGCACATGTAGAGGTGGTAAATTAGACTGTGCCCCAGGCTTCCGATAAAAAGTACTGTCTTTAACTTCTTCCTAAATGGGAGAAAGGCATGTTCCTTAAGTATATTCTCCGGCAAGTTGTTACAAAATTAGGGGATGGAGGTTGAGAAAGCTCTTCCTCCTTTGGAAGAGAGGCTAAAGCGAGGGCAGGCCAGCGGGCTGGTCTCCGAGGACCGTAGTATCCTACTAGGGGTGTAGTTGACTAAGCGGTCTTTGATATACCTCGGGGCTTGGCCATAGATGGCTTTATGTGCAATGCAGAGGCCTTTAAACTTTGTTCTCTTCCTTACCCGAAGCCAGTGCAGCAGGGGTGGCGTGAGCTCGTCTAGGCACTCTGAAAATTAGTCTGGCGGCATCGTTCATAGTGACCTGTAATCTGGCCAGCAGTTTTCCCGGAAGGCCGATATACAGTCCAATCGCGACAATATCATGGCTGATACAGCCAGTCTGAGTGTGGCGAACGAGAGAGAAGGGGGGCAAGTTTTCGCAGCAGTCTCAACAAGCCGACACATGTGCCCACTACTGTCGACACCTGCTGGGTCATGGAAAGCTTGGCATCAATTTTGATGCCCTGGCTCTTTACGGCCAAGGACGGCTCCGGATAGGTGCTAAGCTCTTGTGGCCAAAATCGATCTTTCCAGGGATTGGCGTCCGTATTGGCGGACAATACCTCAGTCTTGTCTGGATTAATTTTGAGGGCATTGGCCTTCATCCAGTTAACAGTGAATTTTAGAATGTTTTGAATTCTTGAGTGGGCAGTTGAGGAGTTGTCCATCTGAATGATAATTTGAGTGTTGTCGGCATAGTTATAGATCTGGTACTCCATATTGTTCAGTGAAGCTATCAGGGGCTGGCGGTAGGCATTGAAAAGGAGGGGCAACAGCGCCGAGCCCTATGGTACACCGCACAAGAGTATGCCTGGGTTAGACACGTTCAGTGAACCGTACTCTCTGAGATCTGCCCCTAAGAAAGGATGTAAGCCACGCAAATGCGTGCCCTGGATGCCCAGCTCTGAGATCCGCGACAATAGTTGGTCAATATCACAGAAAATTAAACACTATGGCCCTTGTTCCGAGTTGTGGCATTTTACCTTAAGTAGTAACTGGGCGAAATTCCTTAAATTGTAATTACAAGTTTCTTCAGGCCCGGAGTGGCTCACAAACTGTACCCAGTAATTCAGGTCATGAAGATCCCGGGCCTGTCTGCTGCTGCAGTAGTCGCAGTGGAATTTGTCGATCAGCACAGCCCATCCCCGTCTGATCCCTGCAGCAACATGGGGGGAGTAGAAAATGCTTCCCCTGAACAGGCACAAGCGAGCCCTGCTCCCCTCACAACCCCACTGCCCCTACCACTAGCTGAGACTTAGCTCTCCCTCTAACACATTCTCCCTGCTCAAAGCAGACAGGAAATGTCACGATTGTTTTGCCTGAATCAGGAAAAGCTGATCAGTAAAGGACCCATTATCTAACAGTCTGGGCAGTTATTCCCCATTCTGGGGGCAGCGGGGGAGCCTCAGAATAATCGGAAATTAGTGTGGAAATGCATCCAGATTCAAAGTTTCTGACCCCTTGTTCCAGCCAATTCATAAGGAGTGCATAAGTAACAATTACCACAAAACAATTGTGTATGGTACCATTGGGTAACTTATTTTCAACATGTAGAAATAAGATCATGTCTCTGCACAGACCAACAGAGTTTGCTCTGTCTGTAGGTGGCTGAGCGCATTGAGTTTATGGTCTCATGTCTTTCTTGTTATCCTTCCATGGTAAGGTGCCCAACTCTGATGAGCTTTTTTTATGTTCATGGTGTCTCTCCCTTGGAGAGCTCTGTCAGGATGGAGATGCTATAACTTTTGGCCCTTAGTTGTGAAATCACTTACTTGTCTGTTTCTGTTTTATTGTGGATTAGAGCTCCATTTGGAGTACCCTCAAGACCTGCCTTCTTTGTTAATGTTCTTAAGAACTTAATAGTCTAGGACATTACAGTCACTAACCATGAGGCTTTTCGGGTGGACATGCATTCATAAGTACTCTTGTTCATTTATTTATTCCATTGGGGCTGAAACTATTGGTAGAGTGTATCACCGAAACATGTCGACGAAATACGACGCACCACAAAAAGTAAAGCAACAAGTTCTCCTACAGAATTACCAGAATTTTTTTTATAACTTATTAACGCCTGTAAACAGGACACACAGCAGGAGGTAAAGTTCGGAAGTGTACAGCTATATACCTGGTTTCAAAATGGGTGATAATTGATAATCCTCCAAATTCCGTAGGAAGTGTTACATTCTGGGGCGAAGCCAAATCACTGATGGAATTCGCTACACCACAACAATAGCACGTTGTCATAAATGCGACTATTAATTATTCTGTGGTTATAGGACTTCCTCCAGAAATCAAAGGAATTTCCATTAACGGCATTGAAATGCGTCCGATTTTTGGGTGTCATACTTGGAAGGAATATGGAGTAGGATTTTGGCATCACTTGTAGAGTGTCTGTCTTAAAATATATAGAAGTTATATGAGAGAATATGGAAAATCATGGTGTACAGAGCTGTTCAGTGACCTTAAGATTGTATAATGGCCGTTCAGGGTATTTAACTACAGGGAAAAAACGATGTGTCGCTTAAAAAGAGTAAGTGCTTCTAAAGTGTGGTTCTACACTTTTCACTTGAGAGGGACTTTGCATCTTAGAAATGAAGTTATCTCCATGGGTGAAAGTAACTTTGATTACCTACAACAGATGGGTGGAACAGGAATACATAAGCAAAGCTGATATATTTCAACATGTGTTGTGTAAATTAGTAAAAAAGGTTAACCATTGTTAGAGATGATACTATGCATTATATTTTGGCAACGTATTGGCAATTTAATAAGGGGTAATATTTAAAGCAGCCATCCAGTTTAGAGAAAAATATAGTGCTCTTTTGACCATCCCGTAGCACTAACAATGACAAATACGATGCATATTAGAACTTTGTTTTGTTTGAGGACTTTTTCTTGGGTTTGGACATGTATTGCAACCTTCTGACTGGACAGAGCTTTAACCTCTGAATCAGTGGTTTTGATTTGTGCGGAACCCCATTGAACCACTACTGGATGCCCGAGACTTAGCATTTTCTACAAATTCAAAACGAAAAAAAAACACAGAAACAAGTGTACATCAAAGAAATTCATAAATGATTAAGTATTGTATTTAATTTACAATCAAAAAACTATACACGAGTTTGGATTTAATGGGAAGTTGGAGCTTTTTCAAAAGTGACTTTAATCCTAAAACATGAAAAATCACTTTGCCTGTTTTGCTCCTAATGCGTGCTCTCTTTTTTTAATGCATACCAGTGCTTCAGTTGAGGTCACCAATTGTCCATACTAGATTCTGTTTACCGCACATGAACTGCCACTACAAACCAAGCTAAGAACAACAGCTTGATTTCCAGCCCCCTGTTTCAATTTCCTTCACATTAGAGAGCATTTAACACATTTTCAATGTTGCTATTTTATTTATATATTGTATAAATCTGCTAATATTATTTAATTTTCTAAATATTCGAATGCCACTGCGTTGAAGTTGTGGACACCAGGGTGAGAACCTCTGTTCTAAGTGAACCCCATTATTAAACCTGTCTGAAGGAAACTATTTAGTAAATAGATAGATGTACCAGTTCACTGATACAATTACCTGACAGGATTCGGATCTGCAGGTTACCAATGAGTGCTTAACTCATTAAGCTATCTTGCCACTCACCATCTTGATCTTTTTAGAGGTTGTTTCTCTTCTGGCTTTACATTTTCCTCCAGAAATACGAGGATTCCATTGTCACTTAACTTTAAATCAGATCTTTTATCAACTAGAATTTTTTTTCCCAACCCTGAGCTTATGTACTTAAATTGAGTCATGCATGTGTGCTATGAAAAGATTTACCTTCGCCCTGAGATCATGTGTATGTTACAATCATGCCCTGCTGTGTTTCCTTGCGAAAGCAATGTTGTGCACTCACTTGTCTTTTCACACGCCTGGCAATTGAATCCTTGAACACGTGTCACCGAGGAATGTGCTGTTTGTGTATTTTTTTAAGTTGTTATTACTTCAAACAGCTGGGCTGCCTGGACACCTGGCATCCTCGTATTTCGCTGAATTGTTAATCAATACCTGCTGTTAGAATGACAGTTCTTGAAAGTCACCTTTTGGAAGCTTAACAAAACACTTGACACACCCCACATAGACGCTACCAACACAGTAATTGTTTTATGTTAATAACTAAAGCCAGGCTCTCCCACAGGTGTTCCATATCTAACGCCTTTTTTGCCACCACGTGACTTTGATGGGGCTTATTTAGAAATATGGCTTTGTTTCCTCTGTTAAATAATTATTCTGCAGGAGCACTTCAGTATACCTCTTGCCATCAGAGTTATGGTTTATGTACTCACCGAGGGCCCGGTTCCTGCCCCTATGTTTACATTCCCTTTTGGAAGTAGTTTTTTTTAAAATTTTAATTTGCAAAGATTCCCTACAACAATTGTAGCTTACCAGGAGTGCTTACAAGTGTGATTAGTTTTACTTGCGTAATTGCACATTGTGTGCAACTACACAATACCTCCTTGACTGTCTTCCTTGTCCCAGTTCCTATAAAGCAAGATTGTGTCACCACTGAAGACAGATTCAAAGCACATGATTTGAATAATGTCCTACTTCCTTGGTCCCTATCCCAGTCTCTTTATCTGAGAACCTGATAAAAAGTGACCACAAACGTTGTGTGTGCCTAGAAGGATGTGTGTGGTCACTTCCTGCTGAGTGGTGGAGAGGCAGCTCTTAGTTCTTCCATCATGGCTCTCCTAGGTTAGACATGGCTGCTGCAGATTCCAGAAGGAAAGATGGTGACAGTCTTGCAGGAGACCCAATGTTTGTGCTCTGAAGAAATCACCAAATGATCGATTTATGTGCCAGATTATGCTGTTATATGAGCATTTTGCATTCTGAGTGCAATATAGTGTAGGGGAAGAAAAGCCCTAAAAAAGAAGCCTTGTTCTGAGGATCTGAGTCTTTATCCTCAGAAAAAGATGTTGCAGGCCCTCACAGACGTTCCTTCCAGTAGTTTATTAATTAAGCTTTCAATGACCCTTTAAATGCCCAAGTGTTCTAACCCCCTCCAGGCATCATATGAGGGCTGGACTGCCAGATACAGATCGAGACACTGGCACTGAAGAAATTCAAGATCAGGGGAGTTTTGTATGTACAGGGGGCTGATTTGACATAGATGCTGTTGCACCTTAAATCAAACCTTGCCTTCTTGTGCCCAAGTCCTCCATCTGATGAGGATAATTCTTTCCAGTAGTATAAGAGAAAGGAACCTGAAAGACTACATTTTTCATGGGGCTGTCTGTAAGGTGCTTTCTAGGTAATGCCAAGGAGTAAAATGTCCAGTATTTTCCATTGTTCTTGCCAAGCTATTATCTCTGTTCTAATTTTGTAGATACATGTCATTCTATAGTTAAAGAACATTACTTAATAGCTGGAATATCTTCTCAGGAAATTATCATACAATATGATTGTTGGACTTGGCCCTTTTTGACAGGTTCAACCCTAAACCTTTTGCCTTAAGCTCTGACATGGTGGTAGTGATGTTAGGCCTCTGCACTCTTTAGCACTGTGGCCTAGTGTAAAGTGCATGTGCTCTCTGTGGTACATTTGGAAGGGCGGCCTGCCCTCCCATAGGAATGCATGGGGATTCCCTGATCAGTGTGTGTCAGGGGTAATTCCTGTTAGGAGAGGAGCTGTGTGGTCAGCTCTGGTATGTCTGAAATCGTGTGAATAAATGCTGTGCAACAGTGTGCGCAGATTTATTGTGGTTATTTTAGAAATGCCACTTTAGAAGTTGGCATTTCTGTGTCCTATGTGTCTGCCTGCATGATGTGAAATTGCATGTCTGGCTTTTGAGTGACAGAGGCTGAGAGGTGTGGGTGGCTCCAGGAGGAGTCTGCCCAGTGGTGAATAGAGAGATCTGCATGCAGATGGGAGGGAAGAGTTGCACCTGGGACCTGAATAGGACTGTGCCTTCCCTCCACAATGCTGGTGCCGCCTCCTGTTGAGCCCCCACCTGACAAAGGAGAGAGGAACTGAGCAAAACAAAGTGCTCCAAAGCTCCCCTGAACTAGTTGCATCTGGTTCTCCCACGCCCTGCACTTTTAGACAAGGGGATTTAGTAGTATAAATATAGGGGCTGTGACCCCATGTAAATTTTCAGTTCTGATCCAGAATCCTGCGGGGGCGTGCTGCTGCTGGGGCCCAGGGGGACTTACCTCCCTGGGCCCTGCCCTGCCCCTTCATCCCTGAAGACCTCTTTGCTGGGAGCTTTTTGTTCCATTTCTTTATGCCTCAAGGACTTCTTGGAACCCCTTTTGCTTTTTTTTATAAATCTCCAGGACCTTCAGGACTCTGTGGTGCTAGCGCCCCTTGAGCGCTATATTTCAATGATTCCCCAGGAAAGGGGAGAACGTGGGCTGTTCAGCGCAGCGGCTGCAGCCCCTGGAGAGGGAATCCCGGAGTGAGGGATTCCCCCAGGATGCCAGTCCGAGCAGGTGCCCACCCCTCATTTGCGTGTTTTGGAGCGGGAGCCTACCCCGCTTTATGGTTCTTGCAAATGGCGGGTTCCCACCCCGCTTCCACTAATTTTTATATTTTACTTGCGGGTGCCCATCCTGGTCTCTATTTTAAGTTTGGAGGGACCCTACCCCTCGTTTCGCCGTCACAGCCCGAGCTGCGGCTGTGCAGGAAGTCAGGCCTGCCCGCCTGGGACGGGGGCAGGGCCTACCGTCGAACTGGAAGGGGCCGACTGGATCTGATGATGCGGGCTCCCATGCTTGAGGGAGATCCCCGCGGTGGTGGCCGAAGTGAAGGGGGGTCCCAGGTCCCAGGAGGGGGCCTAGGTGAAGTCCACAGAGGTCTGTGTCGGCCCTCTATATCGAGGGGGCCGTGGCGGTGCTGCACGCGTGCAGCCTGGACCGCTGGGAGCCTCATAGGCTCCATGTCGAAGTCCCGGTCCCAGGAGAGAAACTGGGTGAAGAACAGAGCACCTGGGAGCTTCGCGGAAGACCAGAGGAGTCCCAGTGAGCCCAGTGAGTGGGGGCTCGAGTTGCGTGGTGCCTACAGAGGCACAGAGTCAGAGCGGCACCGTCTGGCAGTGGGCCGCTCCAACGTGGGGCATGATTTGTTCCTCAGGGCCCGTGTCCCTACCAGGTTGGCCACATTGTCAGCTGCCCTGCTTACGAGGGGGCAGCTGCACTGATGGGGGCAATATTGATCATGAGAGCCCCAGTGGGGCCCCGAGGGCACAGCCATGCCAGGGCCCCTTCCCAGGATCCTCAGCTGCACCGCACCAGCGCGGGAAGCTGCAACATTTGTGCATTGATCAAAAGGGCACCTTGAGAGTCGAGGCCTCCATTTATTTTTCACAGCTGCCCAGCAAGTAGTGGGCAGCTGCACCGTTTAGGCCATTCTTTATTTGGGGACATAACTTTTAAAGTTAGGAATCAGGTGCACTCCTTTGCCCCATACCTTCACAGCTGCGCAGCACTTGGTGCCAGCTGCAACATTTAGTTCTGCGCAGATTGCGCACCCTTGACATATGCTGCATTAGCAGTGCGCCCTGACTCTTGGACATATGGCATTTGAGCCCCTTAGAGATGGCCAGTTGGCCAGGTGGACTATTAGGTTTGTAGGGCGCCGGGCCCTAATGTGATTTATGTAGGTGTGCAGGAAATGTAATTCATGTACTGTTTTATGCATCATGAGTTATGCCTCTAGATGTGTTTTTATGATTATGAGGTTTTACATATTGTGTTTATGGTTGAGTTATTCTCTACTGTGGTTTAGGTGTGAGTTTTTCCCTACTGTGCTTTATGTTAATAAGTTTATTTCCTAATGCGAGTTATGTTGAGGAGATTATGGTCTACTATGTTTAGGCTTATGAGGTTGGCGCAGAATATATTTCTCGCATGATGTGATACTGTACATTATATGATTTATGTTTCTGGATGATGCTGAGTATAGTGTTTGCCAGTAATTACTGGTTGTGGTCTACGTTTATGAGATGTTCTTACTTTACTATTTTTACCAAGTGATGATTCTGACAGTGGTCCACGTGGCCCTGTCATGTGTAATTAATCCCCTGTAAATATTGCCCAGTGCCAGTTGGCACGGTGTATATTGTGTGATTATCATCTAATGTGTTTTATGATAATACAAAGGCTATTTTTATATATAACCTTGTGTGGAGTTCCTTTTGTGGTGTGCCTAGTATGTTGTTGCTCGTGTGTTGCGCAAGTGCTTTACACATCGCCACTGGGATAAGCCTGACTGCTCGTGCCAGGCTACAAAGGGGGTGAGCAGGGGTTATCTTTGGCATGTAATTCCCTTGCCCCTGACTGGAGTGGTGGTCTCTGCTTGGCTTTGGCGCAAGCCTTAGCAAACCAGAAATCCCATTTCTAACAAGGATGATCCCCCAATTGGCGCCATGGATAAAGACATCCCCTATGTACAAATCATATTTAAAAATGTGACCCAAACTTTACCTCTTCATTCTAAATCCAAGCTTCTTCTTTGACCATGGGGCTGTGTGCTCACAGAGTACTTGGAGAACTGCAGTGATCCAGAGCTGTACGACAGTCCTGAAAGTGAGGTAACATCACTTCAAATCTTTCAATATGAGCTGGAGAACTGTGGGCTGAGCCTGCCCGGCTGCTTGCTGAGAAGGAGCGAACTGTCTTGCAGGAGTTATCTGCCTCGGTGGAGATGCCAAGCTACCAAGTCCAGAGTGAGGCACGACCCAGGAAAAGCTGACTGCTGTAGAAGTGTGCCCAGAGTTGACCTGAGTGTACCCTAGGGTCTCCTGGCATCCCTGTGTAACCAAGATAGCTAATATGAGTCTACAACTCTCCAGTGTGCCCACTCCAGAGACGGCACAGACCAGAAGAACTGGGCTGACTCTGCCTTTGCTGCACTTCAAAGACTGCAATCCTGCATCCTTGACAGAAGAAATTATTCACTCAACATTGAGTGGTTGACCTGCCCAATCAGAGTGCCTACAATTGTGCCTCTAGAGGGTTCAGCTGTCTGAAGCGGAGAAAAGAAGGTATGGCCACCTGAATGAGCCCATTTCACTGTGAGTGAGACTGCTTGCCCCATGCGGTTGTAGACTGAACACCTACACTTTGAGATCCTGAGTTCGTTTCCGCTTGGTTGACACCAATGCCTGACAAAATATTAACTTGGGAACATGACTAAAATATTTTTGTGAGATGTATTGCAACATGCTTAAGAGAACTGCAGAGTCATAGTAAATGGGCTGACTTTCTGGTCAGATAACTCAGGAAAGCTGCTCAATTTCACAGCAATATTACTGCAACTGTGCCTGAATCAAAAGTCTCTAGAGCTTCTTTTTTGTGGTACCCTATGTAGCATCCATTTTATCCCTTCCCTGTATTGCTGCATGGTTTATTATGTTAAGTATTGAATTATTGTGTGATTAAAGTACTTCTCTATGTGCTGGACATTTCTTTATTGGGTCTATTCTTTGACTGCTTGACTTCAGAGTCTCTACCACCCACACTATCTATGAGGAATGCTTTGGACTGCTTATACTTGCTACCCTAAGCATCTAGTGAAGTAGGAGTGTACTTGAACCAATGTGCAGAGCCATGGCAGGACAAATCTCAGGGCACTAGAAGCAAACAACCTCACTCACTACAGTTGTGACCTAGTAGCTCTACCTACGATATGGCCCCTGGAAATGGTATAAAATAGTGAAAACAAGTTTATAACATATACAATACAATCTCTGCTGAATTTTTTTTAAGCCTTGTCTTAGCAGATGCAGTCAGCAGCAGAATATATGTCCCAGCACTTCTGAAGTCTACTGTCTTCCACACATCTCCATTTCCTTTATTTGCCTATGCTTCAACTATAGCCTCTGGTTCCTCAATAGAACTTACATTTGAATGCAATCCTGGACAGTCAATAATTCTCAGAACTCCCTTCTTCTTCACTTAAGTATAATAGGATCTAAGCTCTTTGCACTAAATCATCGTCAGTCCATGTCAGAAGTCTACCTTCCAGGGATGGAGAAAGAGCATGCAGATCTCTTGAGTCAGGTCTGCCCATCTTTCATTTCTCTTGGTCTCTTTTCCCACACTTTACTTCTGGACCATTACAGAAAGGTACTCTCTCCATTGACTGGACCTCCCTTTGTCCAAATAGAGAATGCACTCAACCTTCAGTTGTGTTCCCTGAATCCTTCTCTCAGGGCCTGGTTGTCAACCTGTTTCTGATCTGACCAAAGAGGCTTCCTTTTTTTTTCACCCTTTCTCTTTCTGAGCTGGTTCCTTTGGGAAATTCAGGACAATAGGACAGAGGTTCTTCTGGTAGGTCAGTGGTAGCGCCAGGGACTATCGTTTACCGAAGTGCAACATCTCCCTGCATTTCCTTTGTGCAGATTTCTACCTTGTCCTGCTCCTCAAATATCTCCTTTCTTTCCAGACAGTGTCTCAGGGTGGAGATTTGCAGATTTAAAGACTCAACTTTGAAGCCTGAGTTCGTTTTCTGGCAGTTACTCTTTTTAGTCAGCAAACTAGGTGACCAAGTACCCTTAAAGGTTTAGCTGACCATTGTGCCCATTTTGAACCCTGGAGTTTATGTTCAGGATTTCAAACATCTTGTGTTCTGGGTAAGATTATAGAAATTCTCACACATGGAGTATATTTAGGTCTTGCTACATCTAATTTGAGAAGCCAGCGGGGAGTTGAGACCTAGAACTGTTTTCAGTGGTTCCCTTGGCTTCTGAGGAGGCTTTTCTTTCCAAATCCTGTTAATGTATTACCTAGTCCTTTAGTGGAACTCCATATGGTTCTAGAGAGTTCCTTCCCAAGATCTCTTCAGACTGTCACCTTCCCAGATTTTGGTTCTACTTGTTTTTCGTTACTTTACTTTCTTGGCTCTGGCGTTGAGACTGTAATCATTAGATGTTCAAAGAGTCTCATTTTTTCTATTTTGAAAAGCTCATTTTCATTAGACCAGTGCTGGTGTCATCACTCACGGAATGGCAGTTCAGGGCCAGCTCTTAAATGGCGACTAATAGCTGATGGGTAAAGTTGACTATCTATTGGACTGACCATCTACAAGGGCAACTCTACCAGGTTCAGTTCAGGATCGATCCACCAGAAAAGTGTATTCTTCCTGGAAATTGATCAAGGTGTTAACTGTAGAGATTTGGTTTATGTGGGCTCTTAAATATATCTTTCTATGTTGAACTAAAATGACACTGATGTTGTATTGATTGGCTTCTGCAATTTTTGTGTTTTCACTCTGTATTCCTTTATAATGACTGGGTACATTCTCACTATGCAATTACTGGGACTGTAGATGAGGAGGTAATCACCTAGTTACCTACTGGTTAGCTTCATTACTCTGAGGCCTGGTCATCCTTGTCACAGTCCATATTTCCTGCTCTACTTTCCCAAGTGGGAGGGAACACTGGGCCAGTTGCTTTGTTTGGTAGTACAGTGCTGAAACAACTTCCTACTCAATAGCATAAAGTATGAAATAATGCCAGTTAGAATAATACAGAGGCCAAGTATTTGGAATCATTGTTCCTTTAAGAAACTCCACTTCTCCTTTCTAAACAGGAATAAGGTCTAAAGTCATTTAATCAGGCTCTAAGTCTATAATAAGGATAGTTTACGATAAAAGGTCTCAAAGGATTCAGGAATAGAGGAAGTAAGATATCAGCATGACTGAAGACTCCAACAGAAGTGTTCTAAAAAGGGAAATCAGTGTTTAACATAAAGCTACACACTCGCAAGGACAGAAGGAAACGGAGAGGTCTGTACCTCTCAAAGTCCAAATAAATCTGTCTTACAGTTGTGAACACTAATTAAAACCAAAAAGTTCCAGAAGTATCCATTTCTTTATCCACGATACCAAAAAAACCTAATTTCCTATTTCTCACAGTGTGCATCTGCAACAACAGTTGATTTTCCCATCCCTCAGAGCTCAAACGCCCAAGTTAACCTTGGGCTCCCTCATTCCTTATGAATAGGAGGCGTCTTCTGCTCATTACATTGCCCAGTTCTTGCCTAGATTTCTCTTCTCAGACCTCACTTTCTCTAATACACAGTACTCCTTTCTCTTGCTATGAAATCACGAAAACCAGCTTGCGAAGGTAAAGAACATGCAGAGCAAGGAAAAATACATTAAATGATAAGAATTAAAGGCGTAGTCAAGCTAACTTTAGTTAAGCATTTTCAATGTGTACTTTGAATACATGATTGTGTGCACGTATAACTTCATAGTAACTGCAAACGAATAATGTGTTCAATAGGCTTCAAATACATGCAATAAAACTTGAGAAGTAAGTATAAGTATTAATGAGAACTACATGTTTTCATGATTTAACTAAAAACTAATGTGCAAATGTTCATGAGTCTCTAGTTTTCTACAGTGAATACACATCAGAAGAACATTTGAATGCTTCACTTCACGTTAATAAAGTTAGGCATACAAAGCAATAAACACATTTCTGTGACATGTAAGGATTGAGCAACAATTAAGCAGCTCCACCTTGATAAGGATTTACTTCTCCCCTTGATAGGAGTACATTTCAAAACGACAGAGAAAGTGGCAATTAAAAGTGTGTTAATACCCACAAACTCATGAGTTTGTGAGTGCCTAAAAAATGTCCAGGACAGTCAAAGAATTACACTTTTCTATCCCTGAGAGCATATTTAAAATCAAGTAACACTACCTTATAGTGGCGTAATATTATGGGTGAGTAAATAGATTTACAAATGTAAAAATATTTTGTGAATTGCAAAAGTGAATTTTACAAATGTCATGCCTAGTTCATCATCTAAGTGACCTATGTGTATACAAAGAATCCCATGAGTATTTGAAACACATTTACATCAGTCATTGATTTCCAAGAATACAACAATTTACCAGCATTGACTCATACACATTTACTACTATAGGTAACCCATCTATGAATAAATCCTGAAGAATTAGACACTAACATAATTAAAGTTTTCCCCACACAGGGAATACCCCCATCTTAATGAGAATGTTGCCTCCACCCTCTTACTCTGTAAATGAACTTATGTGTGCCTTTTTTTCTACCTTTGACTGGAGTACATCTGTGTGTGTGTATTCTTTTTGATTATTTAGAAAAGTATTTCCTATTCTGTATTGGTGAATCTTTCTTTCTTTAAAAGATTTGCATACCCTGCATTAGGCCATATGAGATTAGTTATTCCGTTGCCACATATGTATGACTTTGGAATTGGGAACAAAGAACCAGTGTTACCTTACATAACTAGGTATAATATATAGATGTTTCACAATATTTTTAAAACAATTTAAAAGAAAATCAACATCATGTTGTATATATTTTTATATGTTGAAAAAAGTGGCAATGTATTATTAAATTGAGTTTCCAACCTGATAAATCATTTACCTTTTATTTCAAACAGGGGAGTTTCCACTGTCATTTGCAGCATGTGTTGGAAATGAAGAAATAACAAAAGTTCTTCTTCAGCAGAATGCGCGGGTGGATGCTCAAGACTCCTTAGGTAATTGTATTCTCAATGAATGAACTTCATATTGTATGTATTTGTCCTTTAGGCAGTACATTTGCATCCACTGGAGAGTTTGCCTCCAGAAGTTTCCCTGAGCGTGATTTTGTGAATCACGGCAATCCCAGCAGCATCTATTAAGTCTCTCTCTTGCATTGATGATGACTTATCTAATTATAGTATTTCTCAGTAAATGTTAGAGTTATATTGGGGTAATCAAAGACAACTCAAAATTGAAACGTCATGTTGCTTTGCCCTGGTCTCTAACCAAAAGCAGATGTTACTGCCATGTTCCATTGCTTTGCCCAGGAACATAATATCAGTTCTTTTGAAATCATTGTTCAATCATAGTTGTAGTAGACCTTTGCCTGTGTAAAATGAAATAATAACTTCAACCTGAAACCTAACATTTCTAATAATGATGAGTACTTTCTCCTGTATCTACCAATGAAACTTAGATTCCCCAGACATTGCCTGGACACGTTTTGCATTGTTCATAACAAATGTTGAATTCACATTTGCACCTCAAAATCTGTCTAGGTGATGAAATAATGCAGCAGTTTTCTGAAGTGTCCTTATGTGGGTGGTTGATAAGGGTGTATTGGAGTCTACAGTTCAAGAACTAGACTGGAACGTGGGTCACAACAGTTTTTCATAGCTCTGATACATCAGACTGACTTTGGCACTCAATTCAATCTATCACACCTGGAGCCCTGATCATCTCTTTAGCAGTGATGCTGCTACATGAATCCACATTGTCAGTACATAAAAGTGAGCAGGAACTCATCTCCGTTATGCAGTCAAGGGTTCTAAATGTCTATGCAGAGTGGAATACTGTGTTTCATTGGTCTTTCACAACATGCGCAGTGCACGGACCTATATATCTGCTGTTTGCTGTAGTGATAGTGCAAGGTTTATTGTAATTTGTATTTCACAAACAGTCCAAGTCACTTTTTTGACTGTGGTCCTTCAACAATCCTGAAGTGTAATAAATACATTTACAAAGTGATTTGAGAATGACATTTTGCAAGACTGAGGCCCACTAGAAAAAGAAGTTCTGCATAGTCTGGTTCATCCAAAGACATGTACAAGCTAAAGATTTCCAGAAGCTGTGAATGTATTTAAAGGTTGAGTAAAAATGCTTGTATTTTCAATTATGACGTTAGGACCTGCTCTAAGGAATGCTTTATTTGCAATACATACACATTTGAATTGCTTTAGGTTAGGTTCTGCTAAAAAGCAAATAGAGAGTTGTTGCAGTGTGTTCCAGGTAACCAATTTTTAAAACTAGACAGCCTTTGACACTATATCTGCTGCAGCTTAAATATGGGAACCTTTGGAAGTTGAGATTACTACTGTTCCAATAATACGATATTAAGAAGTTCATGCCAATAACATAGGAGGTAATAAGGAACAATGCAAGAAATAGTAGATGAGAAGTATGGAAAAATCATGACGTGATATAATTCAGTATCCCATGGCACTTTATGGCCTGCCATGGGACTCACACTTGTTGACAGTGCTGGCACTAGGCATGGTTCCATTGTGCGTGACCACAAAACAGAGTCGCAATGCAATTACAAGTTGTCTTTGATGATAATCTCACTTTCTTTTCTGGTATTACTTTTAAGTTTGTTTCTGGACATTAAGCCTCTAACCTGGGTGGAGGTGGACCAAAAGGATTAACTATTAGAACTGCATCCCTTCTACGTTTCAGGAGTCTCTGAGTCTCTAGATTTTATCTTTGTACATCAAAAAATGGACATGATGAGAGTTTAAAAGGTGATGTAAAGAGGCATATATATCGAAAAGAGCAGAAACATGGATGATTCCATGAGGCGTACCACAGGGAAGAGGTTGGGTTCTGGAGTGGTCAATGTAATGGCTACCAACCTGCTCCTTTCTATATTAATCAAACCAATTCAGCCTCTATCCATCCAATGCAAATCTCGATAATGCTAAACAGTAAATATAATCTCACCATCCCTTTCTTTATCCATCATGGCACACCAATGCACCAAATTCAACTACAAAGATAAACAGAGGGTTACCTCTCTTTCGCAGATCTATCCCACAGACTTGTCAGGCTTTCCATTCCAACTCAGTCCAGCCTACCTCAGAATCATGTTTCTTGACATATGCAACTGTGCTGAAGAATCAGGTGGGTCTGAATGCACCACTCAATACACAATCAGGCAAAAACTTAAAGCATCAGTATCATGGTATTCACAAACACTCTCAAAGATCAACAATTCAAACCAAAGGAAAGAATACAAGACAAGTGGAAATGGGTCAAAACCTCTGACAACCTCCATAAACACCAAACACTCATATCTACATTCACCTTCCTCATCACCACATCACCACAGTCAGTCACCTTTAGGAAGTCCACCATTTCCAAGGCAAAAACAGATGTAAACCCCTCTTGATGGCAGTTAAGCACAATTCCATGCTAGACCCACCTATCAAACATTCAATTGACTAATGTCATGCTATCAATCACTTTTTTACTGGGAAGATATTAAAATATGAACCAACCATGACACCATGAAATAGCCCAGCGTACTCCTTCCAATCCTCCTACTGCTTCACCCAAAAGCCAAGGTTATACCTCCTCTCAAACACTGACCCGCCAACATCTTCAGCTGTCTCGAAGCCCCCTCTTATGGAGCTGTCCACAAACATCTCCTCAAGATCGCCAACAGCTTCTTCAGACAAGAAAACTTCAACCTCTTAAAAATATGAAAATTCCCCCCCTGCTGGACGAGCCAATCCTGTCCTAGAAGGTCTACTCAATTTGTGCCCTATCACCCTCCAATCCACAGGCTCTCTTCATTAGCATAAGAACAACATGTATAATCTGTTAACAAAACATCAATCTGGCTCTAGACCTTGCTGCACCAGAGAGATTCACACCCTTCAGAAAGTATATAACTTCCTGATTGCCAGAAAGAAAGACTCCTGCCTTTTTATCTTACTAGACCTTTCTGCATTCTTTGACACAGTTGACCACCTAGAAAGAATTCACTTGCTGCAGACAATCATGAACTTCTCTGATATGGTTCTCCAGTAGTTCATATCCTACACCAACAGGCACCAATTTGTCTGGATAGTAACTTAAAAATCCCAGTCATAATCTACATCCACATATTCATTGTGCTCCCTATACTTTTCAAACTCTGCATGAAATCCCTTGGAACACTACTTATCAAAAACAGCATCATGCTCTGATGAGACACAACAATTGACTCAATACCTGCTTCAATCTTATTCAGAATTGGATGTCCTGCACCTACTCATAACTCTGTCAGGGCCAAGACAGAATTCCTGCTGTTCCCCAATAGTAATAAATAATCACTCATTTAAAACTGAGTTGCCTCAGACAAAACCACTTTGTTTCATCCCAGACACAGACCTCTCCTTCAAAGAACAAATTGCCAAGAAATTCAAGACAGCATGGTACATACTCTCGTGCCGGACTAAAATGGAACCCTTCCAACTTGAAACCTACATCAGAATTACAATACAAGCCTCAGCTCATTTGTCCCTAAAGTCAATACCATGCTGTACAGTCTCAACACCGTAATGGTGCTCCTGAAAGGCACCCAAGAAGTGGAGCAGTCCCATCATAGGCCGTTTAAAGTTCCAACATATCACTCCAACCCAGTCTGCCTTCATAGCCCTCTTCATCTTCAGGCTTAGTGGCATCACATACACCGTCTCCGAAACCAGAACCTCTATGTACCTAGCAGAGAACTTAACTACCCCATGTGTGCAGTGAAGCACAAGAAACCAGTACATTGTGTGACTGGAAACTAAAATCCTCAAAAAATAGAAAACAAGAAGGGAAGTTTTTATGTACTGTGGACATTTATATGCTTTTATGGTCAATGTACCGAAATAAAGCTTTTCAAATGAAATGAGAACGGAAGTCCGCTCCTTATGTGCTTTTCCTTATGTGCTTCAAATATCTGGAACACCAACCCGATCAATATTAGAATTGCTGCACCATTTCTCATAATTTAACAGGAGCTTGAGACAGACAACCTGAGAGAACATTACATATCTGCAAGTTACAATTCACCAGTCACAAAAAGTGTGCTTCATTAAATAGTTCTGAATTGTATCTCAGAGATCCTGACTTTGTTCAACACTAAATTGTTCTCTATATACCGGGCACTCTACAAATGCTTATACATGCATGCACTCAACCCTAATTATCCCTACTATCCCTATTATGCTGTTAGTCAATGTTTGAATGGGTTCAATTGTTGCAGTTGGCCTGTCTGTAAGAGAAAATCTTTTCAGTGAATTTGTGAACATGGCCAAAGACTTTAATATGTAATATGGCAATGTTTTCACAACTCCTTTGCCAGGTAGAACTCCGATCAATAAACTAAAGATCTCCTCTAAAGCATCCTTGTGTTACCTTTTGGTAGCATGTGCCATAGTGAAAATGTGTTTTGAGTGTTATTCTTGTGCGGTACATGGGTTCACAAATACACAAATATCTTGAAAATATCTTGACAACCTACCACAAAATCTTTATGGAACCATTGAAATCCTAGTTATTAGTGGGAAACATTTCATGTTAATTTACTGATAAATGATAGAATTCATAAATGACAACATAGGACAATCGGCTCTAAATGGTGTGCAGCCTTTGGCAAAACATGAAAAACTATAGGTGGTCTGTATGGGAGGTTTGGCTGATCAAAAATGAATCACTGACATATTATCGGAAACACAAATATCATGTGGACAGAATATTGTGTCAAAAATATCAAGGACCAAAATATCGAGAAGGTAAGTGCAAATAGATAAGTATAGATGTACTATTCTTAACTCCACGTCTATGTATCTTGAAGATATAAATCCTCATGGTACATATATGTGGAGTTATCTAAATGAAACCACAACCCTACCTGCAAGAATGCTTCAGAGACCACTACAAGCGGAACTGACTCTACTGAGACTGGGTTCTTTTCCGAATAAAGATCTTACTCCAAAATGGCTACAGACTTGGCCATCCCTGGACTGCCGCCTCTGCAGTAACGAAGCAGAGTCACTATTACAACTATTATGCATCTGCCCGGTATTACATAATTTAGGGACGTCACTCTTAAGGCCAATCTTAAGAGAAACCCAAATCCAGATTTGTAGAGCGCCCGTCAAAAAATGCCTCAATAGTTCCTCAGTTCAATTGTCTTGCAATACTGTTAAATTCTAGCAGCACAAGAACTGGAAAGGAAAGAAACAGCATAAAAACTTGCAAAGAAAGAAATAACACAATAGGAATTTGGAAGAAGGTTATAAAGCAGTGGGCCTAAGTCTTTTTTTAGATTTTTTTGTACTCCGTTTCTTTCAAAGCTTCTTTCTATGACAAATCTTACTCTTTAAAAAGGAGGCATAAACACGTTCATACCAGTAAATGTTCTGGGATAGAAAGCCACAGTGACTCAAGAAACTGGAAATAAGGTTATTTGTGGCAGTTTTGCATTTTTCTCCTTCCCCCATTTTCCGTTGGCATTAGTACTTCGTTTACAATAGAAAGCACGGAAATGTTTACATTGCTGCTACAATAACCTGTTGTACCTTGGTACCATATCACGTTAGGATCACAATTACTAAAAATGTTTTACTGCAATTTTTATTCTGTATCTGAATTATGTTGTTTTCATCATTGTGGTAAGTCCCACTCTTTTTATGATTTTAACAAATCAAATAAAAGTATTATTATCTATCAATAGTGCTTTCCCTGAACATCGGAGTGGGACTAGTAATATTCAGTCTCGCTACCTATCTCCCACCTCCAGTCCAATGGTCATACAAATATCAAACTAAAAAAACGAAGCAAGCATTTAAATAAGGAATCACATGTTTATGTACATCAAGTAATTACATATTTGAACAGTTCATCGTGCACTTACAGTGAAATATTTATCACTAATGAATTTCGATGTTTGCTCGGAATTGCTTTTTTTTTAATGATTGTAGGAAACTCCGTGTTCCACGTACTGACTCTGCAGCCAGATAAAAAAATTGTCTGTCGCATGTATGACATGATAATAGGACTTGTGCCAGAAAAGACTTGCCAGATTGTGGAAAGGCTTAAAAACAATGATGGCTTCACCCCACTGAAGACAGCAGCTCACGAAGGAGATATCACTGTGAGTGTCCAACATCTGTTCGTTTTTGCTATTAAATAGTGTATGATTAACCAAAACATGTCACTGTATCTTGTATTACTGCAAGCCCCTTTAAGTGTTTGACTGATGAGACACGATTGTTTAGTAGGGCAGCAAGCTCGTGTGACATAGTTGATTGTGTTTGTCATTTCATTTCAATTGATGTTATGTGAACATAGTTGATGATCTCTGAGGGGAGTAATGAGAATGTTTCTACATTTGCCTTTTAGTTACTGAACTCCACACAAATTTGGATTTGTTTATTTAAATTTACAATTCATAATAGATTTAAAAAAATTAATAAAGTGACATAAAATAAGTTAGACCACAACATAAATTGCACTAAACTTAGTTATTTAGTATAGTTGCAAAGATAAACCATTGTGGCCACAGTACAGCTCCATCATCAGCAATTAATTTACAGCAACGTTAAACGTTACGTTAAGGTGACAGCGGTATACAAGAAGTAAAAATTAACTGGCATAAATACAATTAATTAATTTCCAATAATAACTTCAGAATTACAGACCAGCACATAAAGAAGCATTAATAATTAAAGTGAACATGTAATATATACTTATCAAATGCAAGCACAGCAAGGTAGACAAGAAAAATTCTGATTCACTGAACAGAAGTTAATAACTTAGGGTAGCTGTATGATTTGGGTATGTTGATTAACAGATGAAAGAACAGCAAGGCTGCATGCTGTTCGCAAATATCAAATTGTTATAGCCAATGACAGGACAGCATGAGTGTACCCAAGGAGACCCAGATGAGTGCATCTTTCCACAATCACCAGAACACAGTGTAGGTGGAGCCTACTTGCTACGAAGTGACTTATAGCTATAGGTATGAAATGTAAGAAACAAACTGAAAAAATCATTTATGGTTCTGAAGAATCATGCAAAGGTGGCAGAGAGGGCAATTTCCTTTTGTAGACAAGAGAGAGACACTCTGAGAGCAGTCTTGAAAGAGTGCTCTCTACAAACTCTTGTGAGCAAGCAGAACGTTGTAGCATGGTCTACTAAGGTTTTGAAAGCAAAGTTATAAAAGTACTTTTTTTAATGACCATGTCCAGTGAGATAGGGAGCTGGAAAATTCATGGTGGATCCTTTTGAGACATGGTTCTATAACATATTCATTTACATAGAGAAGTTTGCATTCTTGCAAGTTCAGTGAAAAGCATGTGGATGGACCATGTTTTGAGGAGGATGTATTAATGCTTGGGCAAAGGTGGATGTGGTGGAGAGGATATAGATTCCCAAACGCTTTCTATTGGGGTGGAGAGCAGGGGGTGAGTGCTGATAAGCAATTGATTCTTGAGTAGTATGATGACCTGAAACCCAGTGTGTAACTGTTACTAAATGTAATGCTCCTGAGCACCAGGCAGTGGTGGGAGTAGATGGAAATTGAGTCACATAAAGATAATTGAAAAAGTTAACCAAATGGTTGGGAAAGTAGAGGAGGGCAATATCTAGTAAGGTGTGAGGGTCGGGGCAAGTAAAGGTCAGAGATCAGTTGTGAAATTGCTTCCCTTGCCTTGTTCTGTTACTTCCTAGCAGAACTCAGGGTGTGTCTCTGGTACCCTATTTCCTCATTACTACAACTAGTGTGCATATTCATAAGAATAAGGAGTCTCACTGCCACTCACATTCGAGGTATTTGGGAATCAGTGTATATCAGCAGCATGTGGTCTCAGCCCTTTCACTGATTTTTCTTGAAGCTCCATTCCAAGGGAGTGGACCATAGCCTATGGTCCTGGTGCTCTTGGGGTCCGCAAATCCTTCAGGGGGGGAGGGGGGGGGGGGGGTCCATGACAGTTTAGAAAATGAATTAATATTGGAAAAATTACAAAGTACGTATACATAAGGAAGCAAAAATGTAACAATGACAATTTTAAAATGTGCCATAAATGTAGGTGAATTTGAAAGTGCAAGCTAAAAGATAAGCTGGTTTCATTAGCTTGATTCATGAGAGAAGCACTAGTACAACAAACCAAATATAGTATGGATGACGGGTGGCCTCCATTGATGTACCAACAAAAAGAGAGGATGCATTAGGGGCAAAAAGGGCAAAGCGGCATGTTTAAGTCTAGAATATATAAAACAAATTTACCATTTCCATTACAATTAAAATTTCAACTTTTCCATATTTGTATCTAGATTTGTTTGTGAATTAAATAAATATTAATAATGATTTGTGTATTTGTTTGATGCATCTTGTTTTTGTATTGCTGAGTATTGTGTCAGGTTCCGGTGGTAGTAATTGCTTAGGCCTGGCTTCCTAGTAATGACTTTGTGAGGGTCCCCGGATTCTAGTAATGATTCACTTAGGGTGCACAGAAGTGAAAAGATTAAGATCGGCTGGTGTGGTATATTGTGGCAGGAGCTTGTGTAATTGATTGATTGACTAGTGACTGTTTAGAGTACAATGTTGACTGAGGATGTTGTGTTTTTCTTTGTAGAGCTAAGATAGCCCATTTGAGGAGACACTGCTCAGTGCAGAATATGTTTCTCTTATGCACCAATTAGCTTTTCTATTAATAAAACATGATATGCACCAATTCGGAGATATTCAGCAGTCTTAGTGGGAGGTTTCTACAATAATCTAATCATGTACACATTTTTTTTCACAGATGTTTAATTACTTTGTGAAAAGGCAAAAGAAGGTCTACTGGAAAATGGGAACCATTTCCTATTGCATATATGATCTAACACATATTGACACCTTGTCAGATCAGAATTCAGTGTTGGACATCATCACTTCTAGTAGAAAACCGCAGGTAGCTATTTCTTATAAGGCCACTTCTGATGCACAGGTTAGAAAATGTACAAAGTGAGAACACTGCCATTATTTGCTGTACAAAATCTGGTTAGATAGAAATTTACAAATATTTCCATGCCATATGTTCAAATTGCCAATCACATTATCTAGATCTGTTAGTATATATCCCTTGTCTTGGTATAAAAATTTTACAAACAGTAGGGTTTAAAATGGACTCTATTCAGAAGTATGACAGCGCATAGGGAAAATTATACCTCCAAAGGATGGGAATGTGCAATCAGAATATATATTTATATATATCCCACAGGAGTAAAGGTCCCACTAGAGCTCTGATTGGCTGTATGCAGAATTAACAGAAATGTTGGTACAGTCATTTCTGGACTTCCACGTGTTGGTCACTTGTCCCGAAACTGAATTAAAACAATACCCCACCCCAGGCCTTGTGTGAGGGACCGCCATATGGCCCCCCAAAAAAAAATTAAATGTGTTTTTTGCTGCAATCACAAGGTAGTCCAGGGTAGATCACAAAAAAAACACAAAATGGCAGGTGCCATATTTTCATTGTTTAAATGACCCCCGCGGTAGTCCATGTACTGGCTCCAAGGTGTGTCAGTATTTGGGGAGGGTGGCATGCATGTCCCCTATCCCCGAGCAGATTATTGCACCAGGGACGCCATTCCCAAGGGATGTTTCCTTTTTAATGGGGAGGGGGCGCACAGTCTCCCTCACAGAGGCCCTTGAACCCCATTCCCCGCGGCTGTATTATTTTTAAATTGGAAGGGGGCATGTGGCTACCTCCTCCCCGACCCTTTACATTCCTGGGGCTCCCATCCCATGGGGCCATTTCTTTTAAGGGGAGGTGGGCACACGCCACCCCTTTGAGAGCCACCCTTGTGCCCCAATACATCGGGCCATATTTGCTTTTAATGGGGGGCAATATTCCCCCCTCCTAGTGTCAGTACCAGCCACGGGGACCCAATCCCCCGGGACCTGATACTGTACAGTGTCCGAGGGAGTCCACCCAATGGATACTGTCATTCCCTGACTTGGAGAGTGCGGACATGGTAACTCAACTTTGCTCCCTCCTTGTGGGAGCAGTTACAAGATGCTGATCCCACGAACGTGGGTGTCAGTTTCTGCCAGTACTGGGTATAGCCTAGCTGGGGTGCCAACAGGGGCCATGGGATGTATGGGGGCCTTGGAACTTTCCCTGCAGACTCCACTAGCTACTGCATTGTGGGTGCCCAGGGTGGACACTGGGGCACCCACCAACACTTAAAATGTCCATCTCCCTCAAGGGGAGCTGGCTTGGGCTACAGGGACCTTGGGGCTCCACACATGGCCTCTAATGAACCCTGCATTGTGGGTGCCCCAGGTGGGCACCAGTGAACCCACTAGCACTTGTAAAGTGGCCAGCACCCACAGGGGGAGCTCGATAAGGCTTCATCAGCCCTGGGACACCCCCACAGCCAACAACTAAATATGGAGCTGTGGGTACGCCAATTGAGCATCCACTTAATAACGAGCATGCCAGCTCCTGCCGGCAGACACAATGTCTGCCAGCTGGGGAACCGTGGGGGCCCTGAAACACCCCTGGCAGCTCCCAACTTAAATTAAACATGCGTGTGTCCTGGTTGGGCACCTGGACACCCACAAACATATTATAAAACCCCCAAAAAATGAATAATAAATGAGAGGCAGCAAATGCCCATTTATTATTCACTGGTCATTGAAGGCACTCCCCATAATGCCCTGCAAGTACTATTTCAATTTTGTTTAGCTTGGTGATGTTACTAAAAGGGGCAGGGGCATCACCGGGCACTTTTTTATGTTGTGGGGTGATGCAGGGAGTGCAGCAGCCTCCTAGCAATATTTAAAAAAAGCCAGTAAGTCTTCTGGGTCATTAAACCCATGACCCCAGGAGAACTGACCATATTTTTTTCAAAAACACTTTTAGCTGGATCTTTATGCTCTATAGCTGGAGTGCAAGGTTCCCTTATCATTGTGTTTATGGTTGCATTTTGTTGGCTGAACCGTGTAAAAAGAAAGACTTAGGGGGTTATTAGGATGGCGGGCGGACTTTGCCCGCCCACCATCCTCGTGGTAATCGGGACCGCCCGCCATAAGGGCGGGGGTCCCGTGGGGAGTATTAGGATGTGCCCGCCACCGTGGCGGGCACATCCTGTATTTTTAGCATTGTGGCGGGCGGTGCTCTCTGCACCGCCCGCTACAATGCTAAAAAAGCATTTCAGCATTTGCATAATCAAAGCAGCAGGCACCGCGCGGTGCCTGCCGCTTTGATTATGCTAATGCAGGGGGGTACACCAGGTACCGCCCGTGTGCACCCCCATACTCTCCTTCACTCTGGGGGCCCGCACGGGGCCCCCAGAGTGAAGTCCGCCTGCCTTACCGTGGCGGCAATGCAACTGCAGATGCCCATCCAAATATGGCTGGCGGTGTCTGATAGACACCGCCACCATAGGAACCCTTTTCCGCCCCGGCCGCAAGGCGACCGGGGCGGAAAGGTGGCGGGCGGTGTTTGCCTCCGCTGCGGTCCCCCCCCGCCATTGTAATGTGGCGGGGGGGGAAAGGGTGGCGGGCGGGCATTTATGTCGGGCGGGTCGCCACCGGCACCATAGCGGTGGCAATCCGCCCGACATTGTAATGGACCCCTTAGAGTCAGATTGATTTTTGTTTTTCAAAATTTCAGTCTTTCTTTTAACTTTAATCGACCCATAGGATGTAACCATAAAATCTGTGTTAAGAGAAAATCTCAAAAACATGGTGATATTATTTTTCTTAATTAAACCTTTATTTATTTTATTTTATAATAATCACTGTTATTAAACATTGATTGTGTGAGATACTAAAATATATATTTGCTTAAAAATATTGGTGATTTGTGGACAAAGATGGAAGAGTTTCTTTATATGTATTGATATGCTCACCCCCTTACTAAAAAAAGGCAGTAGGCCCATTTTTATATTTTGGTGGTTTGACTCTTTGGCAAAGTCAGTAAGTCTGCCTGAGTGTGGCCAGGGTGGCCAAGACCAATCTCATGCTACACATGCCAGATGGCTGTGTGAGATATGGTACTTGTAAGGGGTTGGGTACCCAACCCCATTCTGCGCACTCCTGAAGGCCATGCACGGAGGGGGTAGGGTGCTCGCAGGGGGCTGGCCCTGCAGAGTGAAGTTAAATGTTTTTGAGGGCTTGGATGAAGGGCCCTGCAGCCAACCCTACACAGTGAACGGCCAAAGGCAATGTAGGGTTGGCTTTACTTTTGGTAATAAAATATTATTTTATGTAAAAAAAAAACTCAAAATTCACTGAAAAAACAATACTTAAAGTGACGTTATAGTTAGAAATTGTAATTATATCTTAATTTACATTTTAAAAAAAAAACAACCTTAGAAATGTACTGGGGAAAAAACAGCAGCATAGAGTACCAAAATACGCAGCAAGATAATCAAAATTATGCAGTAAGAATTGGAAATTGTGTGGAATAGTCTCTTGCAGTATTCCTTTCATTCACTTGATCGAGACACAACATTTATTATGACAACTGTAAATTATGTGGCAAATTAGATGGAAAATGTGACATATTCATAATAGCTCATTAAACACTGCTGCCTCCAAATCTCATAAGTCTACTGGTGCTCACCAAACCCCATTCTTTTAAAACAACAATTTGTTAAACAAAGATAAACAAACACTAAACATTCAAACTCCAATCAGTGCCAATTGTTAACTGCCTTTTACAGAAAACAGCATTTTCAAGCTAACTGCCATCAAATAAATAAACCTGTAATATAAAAAATACATAATGGGTACCATGTCTCATGTGGTTCTATAATGCGTTCTCAGCGTTCTTGCGACATTTAATTAACTACTCAACCTTCAGTTTGTGAAGCTATACGAAAGTGTTAATCCTATAAAGTGCTAGCAGTATCTTTTATTAATGCTAATACCTAAAATACTACATAAGGAATGTAGGTAAATAAACCATAAGCACGTTTTCTGAGTAAAGCTCTACTTTAATGCCAAGTCAAGTGTAGATCCATTAAGCGATTTCTGTTGTAGGCATAAACTAATTTTCCGAGGGAAACTAAAATGGGATTTTTTTTACCCCCATTACCTTTCTTCCCCTCTGCAACTGGACAAAATTGCATAAAAATTGCAATGCAACAACGTAGCTGGCTATGCTAGTGATTTAAATAGGTTGTGTATTAGATGTATATTACAAAGTGGCTGTCTCCACCGTGTAGTTATAGTTATGTCAGAGTTTCCATAGGAAAGACATGTTTTTTGTCTCTCAGTCACCTACTCCTGTAAAAAATCAGTACCCATAAAATCAGGCATGATGGGCACACCCTGACCCGAGGGACATGTCGAGTGGGCATCAAGAAGGGTTGTGTGCCAACAGAGGGTTATAATTAAGGTTTGCCTGAGAGGAGTCCCTGCCCCAACTCCTCGCTACATATGTCCGAACTCAAATGTAATGACTGGGGGATTGATACAGAGGAGCAATATATCACTAATAATGGTGGGAAATGCTGGGCTTGCATCCTGGGGCAGCTGACATAAAAGATATAGGTGCCGATTACGATACCATAAGAAATAGCTCCGGCCCTCGGTCAGAGCCGTTCCTACTGCATCGTAATCAGCAGTTTGGATTCATTTCTGACTGGCTCATTTGGATGGAGTCGGTAAGAAATGAATCCAAATTGGATTTCAAAATAGCTTCTGAAGGGCTCGGAGAGCCCGTCTGCCATTTGGAAAGCCTCCTTCAATCCCAGGGGCCGCTCTTTCTGCCAGTGGGATTCCGCGAGCAGGGCCCTCATGGGTGCAAGGCCTCCAGATGGCGACCGAGGGGGCACGTTGACCCCTGCACCCTGTGCCAGGCACCTTGAGGTGCCTGCCATGGGGTGTAGGGATCAACAGCACCTCTTCTTTTTACAATGAGAGCATGCATTCCAGTTGGAATGCATACTCCCATTGTAAAGAATAGGACTGTGACCGAACAGTGTTCGGTCGCATCTTAATTGCTGGGTTGGAACCGCCGACAGGAGGTCGGTCGGTCCCAGTATTGCATGACATTGAATTCGATCCCATAGTGTTTATATAGCAAACCCACTATGGTTTGTATGACTCAGAGAGATACGCCAGTTGCAAATGCCAGTCCTCCAGCCGTGAGTAGCAATAATAAAAGAATTTTAAAAGGATAGGATTAACTCAATATGGAACTAAGGGGGATATTATGATGGCAGAAACCCGCCACCGCCAGACTTGCGGTGGCAGGCCTTCCACCATCAGAACGCCATTTTCCCCCACCACATTACGATGGTGGGGGGGATCCAGACTGCAACTGTGGTGACGCAAATACTGTCCGCCATGGAACCGCCACAGGCAAACGTTCCAATTGCCTGGCGGAGCGGTCTGCATCCCAAAAATTGTAGCAGTGCCTAGCAGGCACCGTCCACCAAATTAGGATGCTGGCTTCAGCTAGCCTTTCCGTGGTGGGTAAACCACCATTGAAAGGCTGGTGGGGATTGTTTTGGGGGCCCATTGCGGGGCCCCCTAGTGTTTGGGGGTGGTGTCTGTGCACTGGGGAGTACCCATGGTACCCCCTACATTTCACTGCACCAAGTGGCAGGCAAAATGTGGTGTCTGCCACATAGTGCAGTGAAATGCACAACATGCATTTTTAACATTGCGGCAGGTGCTGCAGTAAGCAGCACCCGCCGCAATGTTAAATTGCAAAATGTGACCGCCATGGTGGTGGTTGCATCCTAATTGGGTGTGTGGGACCGCCGCATGCATGGCGGGCGGTCCTGATCCCCAAAACGATGGAGGGTTGACTCAGGTCCGCCCGCCATTGTAATGACCCTCCCATGTACCTGTAATAGTAATATTGCAAGGAACACTATGTAGGCAGTTTGCTTGCACGGACATGACCGAGACCTATGATACCTAATAATTGTACTTTTACCAATCAGAACAGAAGAACAGTAACCTTGCAAAGTTGTCAAATTACTGTCAGCAAAGAACTAAATAATATTGATAAATGTACTAATGCAAAAAAAAAAAAGAACATTGTTGAAAACGGGGTTAAATGTAATGACAGAGATGAGGAGCAACCAACTAGTGACATAGCTGCTAACTAAACCAAACTTTGACTGTTTTTGCTATACAGGGCACACAAGTGGCATACTCAAAGTTTGCTAAAGCAAAGAGTGCCCTTGATCAATGGTGTTTTAAACATATGAACCACAGCCTCTGTAACAAAGATATACATCGTAAAACACAGAATTTAACTGTGATCCTAAACAATGTTTACAAGGGTTGGAGAGCAACAGATGTTCACAGGATGAGGAGTACCATGATGAGAATAATGGATCCAAAACACCTGCAGAAAATGTGTAGAATGTTGCTGAATAGGAGATTATGCAGGGTTTGCAGACTACAAAAGTAAAGGAAGTGGCACATAGCGAGCCAACAATGCTGCTACTAAATCCAGAGGGTACTACACTCAATAATCAAGAGCATAATCTTGCACAAATATTTCATGTTATACAATGACAGAGTGGAAACAATCCAAGTGCACCAAGGTGAAACTTGATCATGCCAAAACTCAGAAAGCTATACATGTTATTGCTGATGGTGTAGGTAAAATCATTTTTTGAATTTCAGAGTTGGAGCATGGAATGGCTGGGAATAAAGAGACAGACTCAAATAAGGGGTGCATTACGATGGCCACCGTAACGGTACATGGGACCGACCGCCAGAGGTGAGACGGTCCCGCCATGGCAATTAGGATGCCGTCTTTTGTATGCCAATGTTGGGGGTACCATGGGTACCCCCCAAGTGCATCTCCCCAACCCCCCACCCCCCAAAGTAAACACTGCATGCCTTCCCATTACAGAGTCTCCGCCATGGTAAGGCATTAAACTGCCAACATCATTTTTTTTTTTTGTAAAAACATTTTTTATTGGCAAGCAAATCCAAAAAATGGTACATTTGACAATATAATGTGTCAGTCATTGATAATCCAGGATGATATCACATTTCGTATTTTATGCTGTTTATAGAACAATCCCCACGAAATTCCCCGCCCTCCACCCCTCCCACCCCTGTCAGTGCGCCCTCAGTCTCCCCCAAGTAAGCATACTATCAGTGGAAATTCTCCCTCCAGTATTACTGCTAGATACAGTCGAACTCAGTGGGGAGACCGGCACCCCAGTTTCCACGCCGTGTGTGTGCCAGTCATGTGTTTTCGGAAGCAGGACACCCTCTAGAGTGCCAATCCTACGCTGCCGCCCCTTCCTCTTCCTCACTTGAACTACCCTCAGGTCGCTGAAGCGCCACCACCTGCCAACATCATAATATGGATGGCGGTACCTGCTAGGTACGGCCACCATATTGCAGGCCTTTTCCGCCCGGTAGGCAATCGTGACGATTGCCTACTGGTGGAAAAGCGGCGGATGGTCTTTCTGTCCGCCGCGTTACCCCCGCCATGCTAATGTGGTGGGGGAAAAAGGCCATCCGGCGGGGTGTTTTGGCGATACGCCCGCCATGCTAATGGTCCCCTTAAACTGCAGGGAAGAAATAGTCACATTGTGAAAGGCAAAATTGAAGATGTGGAGAACTGACAGGGTTGGACCAATCTATGCATCCTTAGAAGCACGGAGGTTTTACAACGACGCAAACACTTTTTCAGCAAACATTTGTGGACCTACCAGACTGGGATATACACATTCATTGAGCACATTGTTTTCCTTTTCGTAGAGATCTGTCATACAAGACAACCAAAGATTATAGTGTGCAAAATGTATTTCTCTAAGCCTAGTAATATTTGTCAGAGCAAAACTAAACAGGCCCATCACAGTTGGTAACATCAATTTATTTGTAAGATCTGACATTAGCCATTTGACAATTGAACACTGGTGGAAGCTGTGGAAATGTATAACATCACTTGGGAGAACCATCATGGCTAAACATAATCTGGTATGGTAAAATTAATGTATGCAATGAGGAACATGTGGCTAAATATCTGATCTCACAATGGTCTAGCAAGTCAAAATCCAATCCAGATACTCACACCCTGCAGAATAGCAATTTGAACGTTCTCGTTTGGGGCTCGAGTCACACTTTAAGTGATGTAATATGATGTGGAGTGATCTTGCAATCAACTCAAGGGGCAGCAATATAGAATATTATTGATGGTATATGGTTCATGTAAGAATGATGTTAGCAGGGTCTATAGGGAGGGTATTCGTTGAGTCTATGAAGTATTATAAATATTCTGATTAAAAATATATATATGTTATGACAGGGGTACTGAGGTGCTATGGTCATGTAGTGCTGTTCTACCGCAAATAGGAGGTTGCGTGTCCCTGAGAGGTTTGGGCTCAGTACACTCAGCAATGAATCAGATATATAAGTAGAGCTCACAAAGGTGGGGTGAGGGTGAAAGGTGTGGAAAAGAGAAAAGAGGTAGATAATGAAGATTAAAGGTAATTACTGCACGAATAAGGCTGTGATTTAAAAGCGCTACTACTGCACGATCAAGGCTGTGATTTAAAGCGCTTAATGCGACCTGCGCTGTATATTTGTGGCTATGAGAGGCACTGAGTTTTAATATAGGGACTCGATTTTATATTTAGTTAAAATATCGTTTAAATATAGTTCAGTGTTTTAAATAGTACTGCCCCTTACTTGCACGATAATAGGTTCTCCACCGCTGCTTAGCGGGTCCTCTACACCACCAGAAACATCTCGGACGCCATTTCCGATTGGGAGAGGGTGGACGCCTGGCGGGCGCCATTTTTGGGACAACATCAGAGTTGTCAGGCGCTCTTCTAAGACGCCTATTTAAGACGGGCTCTTTGCCGGCGCCGGTCTGTACAAGGTAATTACTGCACGAATAAGGCTGTGATTTAAAAGCGCTTCTACTGCACGATCAAGGCTGTGATTTAAAGCGCTTAATGCGACCTGCGCTGTATATTTGTGGCTATGAGAGGCACTGAGTTTTAATATAGGGACTCGATTTTATATTTAGTTAAAATATCGTTTAAATATAGTTCAGTGTTTTAAATAGTACTGCCCCTTACTTGCACGATAATAGGTTCTCCACCGCTGCTTAGCGGGTCCTCTACACCACCAGAAACATCTCGGACGCCATTTCCGATTGGGAGAGGGTGGACGCCTGGCGGGCGCCATTTTTGGGACAACATCAGAGTTGTCAGGCGCTCTTCTAAGACGCCTATTTAAGACGGGCTCATTGCCGGCGCCGGTCTGTACAAGGTAATTACTGCACGAATAAGGCTGTGATTTAAAAGCGCTACTACTGCACGATCAAGGCTGTGATTTAAAGCGCTTAATGCGACCTGCGCTGTATATTTGTGGCTATGAGAGGCACTGAGTTTTAATATAGGGACTCGATTTTATATTTAGTTAAAATATCGTTTAAATATAGTTCAGTGTTTTAAATAGTACTGCCCCTTACTTGCACGATAATAGGTTCTCCACCGCTGCTTAGCGGGTCCTCTACAGCACCAGAAACATCTCGGACGCCATTTCCGATTGGGAGAGGGTGGACGCCTGGCGGGCGCCATTTTTGGGACAACATCAGAGTTGTCAGGCGCTCTTCTAAGACGCCTATTTAAGACGGGCTCTTTGCCGGCGCCGGTCTGTACAAGGTAATTACTGCACGAATAAGGCTGTGATTTAAAAGCGCTACTACTGCACGATCAAGGCTGTGATTTAAAGCGCTTAATGCGACCTGCGCTGTATATTTGTGGCTATGAGAGGCACTGAGTTTTAATATAGGGACTCGATTTTATATTTAGTTAAAATATCGTTTAAATATAGTTCAGTGTTTTAAATAGTACTGCCCCTTACTTGCACGATAATAGGTTCTCCACCGCTGCTTAGCGGGTCCTCTACACCACCAGAAACATCTCGGACGCCATTTCCGATTGGGAGAGGGTGGACGCCTGGCGGGCGCCATTTTTGGGACAACATCAGAGTTGTCAGGCGCTCTTCTAAGACGCCTATTTAAGACGGGCTCATTGCCGGCGCCGGTCTGTACAAGGTAATTACTGCACGAATAAGGCTGTGATTTAAAAGCGCTACTACTGCACGATCAAGGCTGTGATTTAAAGCGCTTAATGCGACCTGCGCTGTATATTTGTGGCTATGAGAGGCACTGAGTTTTAATATAGGGACTCGATTTTATATTTAGTTAAAATATCGTTTAAATATAGTTCAGTGTTTTAAATAGTACTGCCCCTTACTTGCACGATAATAGGTTCTCCACCGCTGCTTAGCGGGTCCTCTACACCACCAGAAACATCTCGGACGTCATTTCCGATTGGGAGAGGGTGGACGCCTGGCGGGCGCCATTTTTGGGACAACATCAGAGTTGTCAGGCGCTCTTCTAAGACGCCTATTTAAGACGGGCTCTTTGCCGGCGCCGGTCTGTACAAGGTAATTACTGCACGAATAAGGCTGTGATTTAAAAGCGCTACTACTGCACGATCAAGGCTGTGATTTAAAGCGCTTAATGCGACCTGCGCTGTATATTTGTGGCTATGAGAGGCACTGAGTTTTAATATAGGGACTCGATTTTATATTTAGTTAAAATATCGTTTAAATATAGTTCAGTGTTTTAAATAGTACTGCCCCTTACTTGCACGATAATAGGTTCTCCACCGCTGCTTAGCGGGTCCTCTACACCACCAGAAACATCTCGGACGCCATTTCCGATTGGGAGAGGGTGGACGCCTGGCGGGCGCCATTTTTGGGCCAACATCAGAGTTGTCAGGCGCTCTTCTAAGACGCCTATTTAAACCAGCCTCATGTTGACGCGCAGCGAGCGCGCCATGGGCGCGCCGGAGGCTCGCCAGAGGCGAGCCCATCTGCGCCCATCCGCGACCTACCGGGACCTGGGGCCAAAACCTCTGGACCAATATTGAGGTACAGTAGATTGGAGCTGATGGCTTATTACCACGGGAACATTGAGCTCAGTGCAGACTGTCTCACTTCATTACGGAGGGAGGGTCTACTTAAAGCGGCGGGGGAGCAGAAGAACCAGAAGGTCAAGGTAGCTGGAAAGCTTTTGAGGTATGGGCTTTTAAACACCAGATCACTTCAGAAACACAACCTTGAAATATTCACACTATTACAAGGTGGGGAGTTTGACTTCTTAGGGGTTACAGAGACATGGTTGGAAGATTCTTCCATACCAGATGTAGTGGCCGCCCTACCTCCTAACTATTTGTCCATCTGTCTGAATTGAGCTAGCGACAAGAGAGGAGGGGGAGTTGCTCTCTTATATTAAAGCTGCTGGAAGGTGGAAACAGTATGTGTTGAATGCTTGGGAGGAGCAGATATTTTGGGAGTCAAATTTGGGCCGGACAAGGCCTGTTTTGTCATTTTACTGGTGTACCGCCCCCCTAGGGCTACCCACGATTTTGTAGAAGGCTTCATAGAGTTGGTCCACGATTTAAGTTCTCGTTATAAGGATCTAGTGGTCATGGGAGATTTCAACTTCCATTGGGAGCTATTTCCCAAAGAAGGGCATGCTAGTCATATAGAAGAAGCTTTAACAACGCTTGGACTAACTCAACATGTAGTCGGTCCTACGCATGATAAGGGCCACACGTTAGACCTGGTGTGGTCGACCGACCCCGGAGTTGGGCCGATGGCTGGCAGTCCATGTGCATGGTCAGACCATTACCTGATTAGGGGGCAGAAGGCGTTACCAAAACATGAAGGGAAAGCCAGGCCATCATGGAGAACAGTGAGGCGATGGAATTCCATCAACAAAAAAGATCTGGTGGGAAATCTACTGAATTCCGCCGCACCTACTACATGGGACGATAACATAGAGGTCACATGTCAGAGGGTAGTGGACAAATTAACATTGTCCATTGACTTAGTGGCACCGGCCAAAAGGATGAAAATAGTGGACAAAGGCGCAGGAGCACCCTGGTACAATGATCTCTTGAGGTCAAAGAAACAGGTCCTGCGGAAGGCTGAGAGAGCCTGGAGGCAGGATTATAATACGAAGGCACGGAATCTATATCGGCAGGAGTTGGCCTCGTATAAAAAGGCTATTGTAGCCCGCAAATCCGAGTTTTTTGAGACAAGGATTGTAACTGCCCAAAATCCCCAGAAAGAAATCTTTAAGGTGCTTTCGGAGCTGAGAAAAACCAAGGAGCAGAGGCCTGACTTTTCACAGAAGGACTGTCAAAGCTTCCAGGACTTCTTTGTTAAGAAAATTGAGGATCTCCTGTCAGAAATTTCTTGCACTTCTGTGCTGGAATGCTCGCTTCAAGTGAAGCCCCTTACCCCTAAAGTGGATATTCCCCTGAATAGCTTCTCTTTGATTACAAAAGAGTCGCTAGTAAGCTTGGTAGGGAGGGTAAAGTCAGGTTCCCAAGGAGATCCCTGCCCCCCGAAAGTCTTCAAGCTAGCCATGCCAGGGCTGGAGGAGGATGTCATCAACCTCCTCAACAAATCTCTGGAAACTGGACAAGTCCCGGCTATGTTTAAGGAGGCTCGGCTAATTGCGCTGTTAAAGAAGCCAGGGGCGGATATGAAAAACGTACAAAAATTTTAGGCCTATCTCCCAGTTACCTTTTTTAGCAAAGGTCTTGGAACAACACGTGCTATCCCATCTCTCTAAGCATCTGGAGGTTAATGATCTGCTAGAGCAAAATCAGGCTGGCTTCCGGCCATATCATAGCACGGAGTTGGTTATGGCGTCTATTCTAGACGAATTGAGGTGCAGAGCTGATAAGAGGCTCCCGGGGGCCCTGGTGCTACTCGACCTCTCCGCGGCTTTTGACACTGTTTGTCATAGTCAATTGCTGGCACGCGTGAGAGACTTGGGCATAGGGGGCCCCGTACTAGGCTGGCTTGCATCTTTTCTGCAAGATAGATCGCAGAAGGTGCAGCTGTCTGACCTAGTTTCAACATCTTCTGCTATCACCTGTGGAGTACCGCAAGGCTCGGCCCTCTCACCACTCCTCTTCAACATCTATTTGCAGCCACTGATTTCAGCTCTGAATCAGATGGAGTGTCAGACCTTTAACTACGCTGATGACACGCAGATTATTATCCAACTAGGGGATTCTCCAGGGGCACAAACCAGGTTGCATAACATCTTAAGGTACACAGTAAATTGGATGTCCGCCAACTCCTTGAAGGTCAACCCGGATAAAACTGAGGTGCTGCCCATAGTCACCTCGGGCAGCCCCTGGAATGACGGTTTTTGGCCCAAGGAGTTGGGCAGGGCACCAGAACCAGCAACCGTGGTGAAAAGCTTGGGTATTCACATTGACAGTAACCTGTCCATGAACAAACAGGTGTCCGTAGTGGTTGGCACTTGTGTAGGTCTTCTGAGACAGCTTCGTAAGATTTCTGCACTGCTGTCTTTTTCCACCTTAAGAAGTGTTGTGTCAGCTATGATTTTGGGGCGTCTGGACTACGGCAATGTGTTATACTTAGGGCTTCCCCAGCGGCAACTTGCGAGGTTGCAGATCGTAATGAATGATGCCGCAAGATTAATTTTTAAGATGCCAAGGAAAACGCGTGCTACCCCTCTCCTGCATCAGTTGCATTGGCTCCCAGTGAGACAGAGGGCGCTGTTCAAAGGATTGTGTATTTCACACAAAGCACTCTATGGTAATGCGCCCAGTTATATCAAAACCAGACTTACTGGCTACACCCCTGGGAGGGCGCTTCGGTCCTCTGAAGCTACTCTCTTGGTCAATCCACGTTTTCGCCTGTCCACTATGGGCGGCCGTGCTTTTTCCACTCTGCTTCCGGCAGCGTGGAATAAACTGCCAATCAGTCTCCGCAAGGAGTCAAACCTATTGCTCTTTCGCCGAACATTAAAAACAATACTTTTTTGGGAAGCATGGGGAGTGCTATAAATTAGACATCTGGTTTCGGTTGCACTGATTTCCTTTTATGTACAAGCGCTTAGAGACCTCGGGGTGATAATGCGCTATATAAATGGAAATAAATAAATAAATAAAAACATAGATATATGATTGTTTGTTTCACTGATAGAATATTGACACTCAAAATATCCCCATACACAAATATTGAGTCATAAATATCGATGTCAAAAATATCGAGATCCTATATTTATATATATATATTTTTAATGTTAAGTAGAAAAATATTGAGAAAAAAATATTGATGTGAAAAATATAGGTGTACAAAATATCAATGTTTTATATATATAAAAAATAATGTTAAATATATTAAATAATAAAATTAACTTAAAAAAATGATTTGGATTGAATATACATTTTAACAAATATAAGAAATAAACTTAATAAAAAAAATTTAAACATATCTATATAAAATGCAATATATTTATATATTTACTTTAAAACAATTAAACTATTAATTTAAATTTCTTTTAAAATGTAATAAATATATCAAAATTTGCATATAAATATATATATACATACACCTATAACATAAAATCAAATACAAAATAACATTACATTATTAATTAAAACATTAAAATATTGAATAGTTTTTAAACTTAAATGTTGCACTCCATTGAGTGTTGTGGTAAATAAAATATTACCCTGGCAGAATTTCTAGGCATTAACAAAGTATCATGCATCAAATGAGAGACAGGATCCGTGGTGTCCAAGTTAAATGGGCTTTATTCCAATAACTCGAGTCAAAGGGAGAATATGTTCCATCACCACTGAGGTTCAGGAAGAGTCTTCCAACAATTATTTACTGAACATGGGTTATATACATTTTATCTTGTACATAGGACGTAAGAAGGAACGCTCGAGGCAGAGCAGAGAAAGAAAAAGATAAGAACATGTGGGTATACACTTTGATGAGTCATAGGTAGGTGATAGGTAGGTGTCATAGGTGGGTGGGTACTTAGAGGAGGAGTTTGGATAGCTAGCTGGAACTATGCCCTAATTGTGCAACTTTGAGCATGACGTGCAATTGACGTGTAACTGGGAGGAAGCTGACTTTCAACCTAGTAGAGAGATCTCTTGTGTCAAGGCGACCAGCACATCTAGTACAACTGATATCTAGAGTCAGGGGATGTATTATCTGAAGCAATAGTTGTTCATCACTAAAAGACAGAGAGGGCATATTTATTCGTTCATTGCATGAGGGCTGTGAGCTCTTCTATGGATGCAAGCACTGTGATTTACTTAAATGGAGACAGAATGGCTAGGCCCTATCTCCCTCGGACGGGTTCTGTGTACTTTATTCACCGGGCAGGGATGCCACTTTGTACAGCAAACAGATAACTGTTATTCATAATACTGTCTTGGCAGGCCTCTTGCTGGGCTTCTCTCGGCTGAGCTAGAAGTATGCGAGGTCAGAGGGACGTAACTGCAGCTTCAGTGTGTCAGGAGTCATGAAATGCAAATACATGGGCCTTATGCTACCTTAACGTTTGGGAGACTTTGATGACTGGCATTTCTAATGCAGGACATGATTGCAGGGGCCTAGTGATTCAGGCCACTACGAGGAAGTGCATGGGTGACATGCACATGACATGTAACATAGGGTACACGTAGGGGACATCTTGGTCAGGCAAAATTTCATTTTCCACATTCCCTCCTTGTCCCCTACTTAACCCTTTAGGATACATCTATATTCATGAGACCGTATAGTTGATCATACAGAATCATTTGTTCATCTTTTATCCTTTGTTTACGTGGATGTGGAATACAGGCAGTAGCACACAGGCCGCAAATGGCCGGGCCGCACTGCAAACAGAGACAGCAACCAAATATCATAAGTAGGATCATTCCTAGGAAGGTCAACACTTTCCATCCCCAAGCCGAAATTATACCCCAGAGCCAACTAGACCAAGTCCATGTGCCTGGGTCTTGATGTATGGCATGAGCAATTTTGTGGAGCCTTGTTATTGCTTCGTACACAGATGGTGCATTATCTGGGATGAAAATGCAACAACTAGATCGGATGACTCTACAAGCTCCGCCCCTATCCTCCAGGATGACGTCAAGAACGAGGCGATTTTGAAGAACGACAAGTCTAATAGCAGACTGTTCCTGGGTCAAGTTCGCCAGGGCAGATGCAGTTATATTTACAACTGTTTCAAGAGTCCTTGTTAACCTGCGTATCAGTTTACTGTTTTGGACGGGACCTATGAAGAAAAAGAATCCTTTGTTGAAATCTGTATATTGCTCCCAAGCTGTTTCAGTCTGATCGATCCCTGCAGAATCTGTCTCTCTCTTTTGTCTAACATGTTCTAGTCGTGAATCTCTATGATAATTGGATGGGGCTAGAAAAACGGGTGGCAATAAGAATGCTATATAACAAGTCCCACACCAGTCTAAGGGCAGATGTACATAGGCTGTCTGACCACAAATGAAATAGGTATGGCGTGATGTTTTGAAAGAAGAAAGTCCTTTATCGTTAAACTCTACTACAGTGTTACACTCGCTGTGTCCCATATGTACTGAGTCTTTCTTTTTAACACATAAATCACCTTTTGCTGGCAGGACTGAAATAAACGGTGGACCTGTATTTTGCTTGGGCTGAACGTTTAACATTATAAAATTAACAGATGCATTTCCCTGTTCGTACTCTTCATTCTCTAAATCGGTTCCCTTTCTTTGGGGGAATCCGTCTTTGTCTGGAAAGCATGCTTCATTCATTACTTTATTCAGGTTTCCATGTATCCAGCCACCTGGATAAGCTATGTACCTTCTATCTATTGAGGTCATTAGAGCAAACCATGCTCCACATGAACCATTGTGTGAGAACGGTAAAGGGTAGAAGGGCAGAACTCCCTTCGTTTCTTGATAAGGAGGCAGTTGGCCACATACCCAGCAATAAGTCGCATTGCTGGTCTGGTGAGAATGGTGTAACATTCGAATAAATGTATTGTTACGTAGTGCAAGTCGATATGACAATTCATGAGGAGGCAGGTCACTGAATGTGTGCTCTGCGGTGCTGTTACTGGAAGAATGTATATGTGAGGAAATGGGAAAGAAAACATGTAGCAATAAACTGATACCAATTATAACAATGCACAGAATAAAAAAAATGATCAAGGTAACTATACATCTACTGGGTAATATCTTGCAGTATTTTTCCTTCTTATCTCTCTTCTTGCTATTCTCATATGTGATCTTATACATGTCAGAAATCTGGTCTAACCGATTCACCACCGGGTGGGCTTAAACAATTAAACTACGTCTGACTTACTAGATCTTAATTTAGACCTATACTACTGCTGTGGAGTCTTTTCTAGCAAAGGTCAGTGTTCTTTATAAAAGTTCCAAAGTTCCAAATAGTCCAAAGTATCTTTTGTAGTGATGAAGGTGAGTTCGGCCTTTACGTCCTTCCACCAACTTTGGCGTCTTCCAACGTGGCTCAAGGGGACTTGAACGATCACAATTCCGGATGCATACAAAATTCTCGGGGACAATGGCGTGTTCCTTGACCTGGGTGTTGTCAGGGAAGGCAGCAGCAACCTGTGAACAACAAGAGAGTAGTGCAGAAATCAAGGAAGCCAGGTAATCTGTCAGCATGTTACTGTCAACATCAGTTATTTACTTAAGCATAGGTGTACCCCACATATTTGGCGGTCTACCGAAAACTACTTCATAAGGAGATAGGCCTGTTCTGGAATGAGCTACCATACGCATGTAAAAGAGGGCAACCGGCAAGGCCACCATCCAATCCACGCCTTTTTCTGTACAGATCTCAGCAACATTTGTCTTAATTGTCTGATTATGTCTTTCTACAAGGCCTGCTGCTTCTGGGTGTAGGACACAATGGAACTTCCAGGTATATCCTAACAGAAGAGACACTTGTTTCATTAATTCAGAGGAGAATGGCTGACTGTTATCTGAATAGATCACACGAGGTAATCCATACCTAGGGAAGTACTCGCGCACTAACTGTCTGGCTGTTGTCACAGCAGTATAACCTGGAACTGGATATGCTTCTGTCCATCTAGATAGTGCACACATAACTACTAAGACATATTTGTAACCTCTACATCTGTCCATTTGGATATAATCCGTCTGGAGAACCTTAAAAGGGTGGTCAGGAGGATGAAATCCGCCTTGTTCCACCGGAATGCCTTTACCTGGATTGAACTGGCAACAGATCATACATGTTCGTACTTTCTGCTTCGCTGTTGTACGCATGTGCTTGTTAAACCAAATGTTCTGTAAGCTGTCTAGCATTGCCTTCTCTCCCAAGTGTGCTGGACTATGTGCTGTGTTGATTATTACTTGTACCATAGAATCTGGGAGAAACCATGTAGCTTTTCCCTTAGTCATCCAACCTTGGTCAGTCTGAACCCCTCCTTGTTCAGTTGAATTCTTTATCTCATCTGTTGTGGCATGTGTCTGTATGTCGAGTACATCTTGTGTGGGATCCCTGACTGTCATACATGTTGTCAATAATGGTACCTCTGTCCTTGTCGTGTCTGTTGGTGTCTGGGCTGTCAGTTTAGCTGTTCGGTCTGCCAGGTCATTACCCTGGGAAATGGTGTCTGTAACTTTGGTGTGAGCTTTATATTTCAGGATAGAAATGGCTGTAGGTAAATGTATGGCCTCTAACAGGGCCTGAATAAGCTGGCCGTGCTGAATCTTGGTCCCATGGGAGGTCAAAAAACCTCTCTCTTGCCACAGGACCCCAAAATCATGAACTACGCCATAGGCATATTGTGAGTCAGTATAAATGTTCACTTTCAAGTGCTTAGCTCTTATGCAGGCTTGTGTCAGAGCGATGAGCTCTGCTGCTTGTGCTGACAGTGTGTCTATTCTTTGTGTCTCTATGACTTCTGTAGCAGTGGTCACAGCATAGGCTGCTACTAACTCTCCTGTACTCGTTCTCATGCATGATCCATCTACATAGAGTGTCAGGTCAGGGTCTGGGAGTACAATATCTCTCAGGTCTTGTCTTGGTCTTGTCACTATATTCATAACTTCCACACAGTCATGTGGTGGTGCATTTACTGTACTTGAGGGCAAAAGTGTTGCAGGATTCAGAATGTTACAACGTCTGATCTCTATGTGTGGCTGAAATAATGTCAGTTCATATCCTGTCAGTCTCGCTACAGTCAAATGTAAAAATAAATAAAAATAAAAAAGCATAAAATGTTTACTGTGACATGGAGTCGCTAAAACTAGCGCGTGACATAATGCTCTTTTTAATTCCTCGAATGCCAAGGTGTGTTCTTGTGTCCTAGGGAGTACAGTCAGAGTGGCTGCCTCCTGTGTAGTTAACTGTATGAGTGGTTTGGCTAGATATGCATACTGGGGAAGTGAGACCAATAAATGCACAAACTTCCTTTTGTGTCATGGGCTGTGAAAGGTTAGTAATGACCTGTATGTGATCTTGTGTTAGCTGTCCACCCTCCTTGGAAAGCAAGTGTGACACCACTTGCTTTTCACAGAATTGCAACTGTCAGTGATGCATTCTCGCATTCTGTGTCTGATCGTGCTGTAACCAGGATGTCGTCTACGTACTGTATCAGTCATGTGTTGGCAGGCATGTGAATACTGTCTAGCTGTCTCTTTTAGTGTCTGACTGTAGATGCTAGGGCTCACTGTCAACAATCTAGCAAAAATGAATTATATAAAAATAAATAAATAAATAAAAATGAATTTTCAATTAAAAAGCACAATGTTTATTTCCAAAAGCTCTGCAGTTTACAAAAAAATCCTACTCTAAATCTTGGGAATAGTATGACCATACTACCTACAATATGTTCTCTAAATGTATTTGAATAAAATCCAAATTATCCCAGCATAGACAGAAGGCTGGAGCCTCGCTACTCCTCACCTCTGTGAGAAACAGCCCCTCCCTTTTGAAAGATGTCCGCGCTCGGAGTTTTGAATCAACTCCAAGCCGGGCTACACTGTGATCTAAAATTGAATGACTGCCAGATGCTGAACCCATTGCAAGAGCAAGACTCCTGCCAATTATGCTGTTTACACTACTGAAGGAAAAACTTATTCATCTGCAAGCGTGAATTTATCTGAAGTCAATGAAGCTTTTAGTGTTGACTGTAAGGAAGAACAATTTTTTGTACACAAGTCAGAGGGGCTGGGGAGGTAACTTCGCTACGAACTCACTCCTTGCTCACCTACCCCTCCCCTCAGAGCCAGGAACTGGCTCAGTGTCAAACATAACAAATAGGAGACAAGCCTCTCACTCGTCTCTTCTTCTCTAAAATTGGGTCGCTGCCAACGCTGAGCTCATTGAAAGAGCCAAACGTCTGCCAAGTTTCTTAAAGAGTGAGCTGCAAGCCTCCTCCCTCCACATTCGAAGGAAGCTAGTGTAAGTCGGAGCAGTAGCCCTCCCTTTACATAAACATTTCTCTGCGGCTCATCACGGAGGCTCTGAGAGCTCAGAACAGCTGCCAAGTTACTGAAGACAGAGCTCGGTCTCGTCCGCGGAAAAGAATTGGAGTATGGCCAATAATAACAAGACAGGCACGGCAAGAGGGAAAAACCCTCCCTTTACATAAACATATACTGGAAGCCAGGACCTTCAAGGTCGAAAAACACATTCTCTGTAATTCAAAACATATCTGTACCCAGGCCATAGAGCTAAACCAACATTCTCTAATGTCACTGAAGCCAATTTAATAAGGACATATTTTCTGTAACTAAGTGACATGCTAGTACATTAAAATAATCCTGTACTGCTACTTAAAAGCTCCACTTTCTAATAAACACTTTTGTCTAACTAATTCAGCTAGAAGGCAAGACATTTGAAACATGGGCATTTGTTTAGCATGCAAATTAACACACAAACATGGGACAATGTGCTTCTGCACACAAGGCTATGCATTTTGCATTTGAGAAAAAGAAACGAATTATCATGGACTGTTGGGTTGGGACTGTTCTCTGCATACATCAATTGAAGTGTCTCCACTAAATCTTTATCTGAAACCATCTGTGTAAGCATTGCAGCCTAACTGACCTCTGAATCAGACATAATAAACCCTATTTACAAAGGCTGGTGGACATATAACAGGCAGCATGTTAAATGAACACTGCTTTTACCGTGCAAGATATTACCTTTCTATCAGCAGCCTGTCAAAGTACATAGGTGAGCCTTGAAACTAAATGCAAATTAAACTAATGTAGGGGACACATAGCAATGCATTAAGATGGTAGTGTATTATAGCTATCAAAAGGGCCACGTTCATTAATTTACAAATAGCCACTATTCCTAATTAAGTGTGCAAGCTCTTCTATTCTACCTATTCAAAGGGCCAGATTCATAATTTTTCAAACAAAATAAATAAAAAAAAACATGTTTTCTAATTGAGTCTATTAACTGTCACAACGCTATTCTAAAGGGCAGCTTGCATTGGGAAAAATGTTCTGTAGAAACATTCCTATTTAAAAAAAACACACGGTTGCAGTACACTAATTAAAAGCACATTCTCTAATGGGTCTATTCTATAATTTCTTCTCAACCGTGAAAAACATTAAAGCACTCTCCGTGCAAAAACCCTTATCTCAATAAGACTGGTTTATTTACAACTACCGACCTCTGAGTCAAACACATTAAATCAAGTGTTCCAAGGCAAACCCTTTACAAATACACTTCTTTACTCTCCACGCAAGTTTTTACCACTCAATCTGCAAACTGACAAAGCACATAGGCAGACCCAGAATGAAAAGTCAAAGAAACCTTTATCTCAATATTAAGAAATACGCCCATTGGATAACATGGCAAATCGCACCTCCACACAAAACATGCTTTTTCCACCACTTCCACAGCTCGGATCCCTTTCAAATTTTGCATCACAGTAGTCCAAGCTATTCCCTAAATCCTCACCAAAAAGCAACCAAATCCCTTCACTGGAACGGGTATGAATTTCCGCTCAAAAACACGCCCCCCCCGCAAACACCAAAAAACGCCAGAATCCCTCAACACCTTGTTAAACAGCATGTTAAAACAAATACTGCCTTCTCAATACAAGATATTAACTCTTTGGCAGCTGAAGCACAATCTTTCCTCAATGACTGCAGTACATGGGAAAGTCATGAACTCATCTCTCCACGTTATCACATAACACGTACGCACATCTTCAAAACGTTTTCTCCAAGTACTTGAAAGAGATCCAGCTCTCTCCTGACTAACGTAATGATAACAAGCTCTGCACAAAACATAACCACATGGCGCTATTCACAAGCCATATTTACAAGAAACTCAACATGTCACAAAAATGACACGCTATTCACAAGGCATATTTACAAGGCACTATTTACAAGAAACTCCACAGTAAACTTATAGCTCTAACTCTAATTCTAGCTAGTTCTTCTGAGAGGACGTGATTCTTTTTCTTTGGCCTTTTTCCTCTGCTAGTTTATTTCTCTCTACTTTGTTGAATTCTTTCTCTGATCACCTATGTGACTCTTTGCGCCATAACTCAATGGCATCTTTCTGAGAGGGTCTTGACTTTTTTTTTTTCAAATGGCGTCTAGCCCATGCTTATTATACATAAAATGACCAGGTGTGTCTCTAGGCGGGATGTTAACTGATTCTTCTAGTATACCTTTCCTGGTCCCTATCTGACGTAATTTTGAGAAAAACGGCATGTTGGAACCAAAACAATGAAAACACAATACACAGAAATAAACTGTAACAAGTAACAATCATTCACACTAGAACATCATAACATGAAAACACTAAAACAATACCATTACAGAGAGTTAAACATGTACTTGAAAAACAGTTTTGTGCACTGAAAATACAGTACAACCATACCGGTCCCAAAAAATTGAGACACGTCTTGACCGGGCCCACGTTTAACCGTGGACCCGTCTTGACCGTTTCCACCTTTTACAGTGGACCCGTCTTGAAACTTGATGCATTCCCCATAGTGGTACTCACCGGGAAGCAGAACTTGAAACTTGAAGGCCTCGGAAACTTGACTTGACTACGCTTGCGCCTTGGAACAGGTGGACCTCTGGAGACCTCGGACCTTGCTCTCTCACGGGCTGGGCTCTGGTTTAGACGATCCGCGTTCCTCACCGCCTCGCATGGATGCCTGGTCGCAGTCCGTCCTCCTCCTGGGCCTGAGGGAGTAGCGGGAAATCCCGACGGCGTGCGCACTTTGAAGTCCGTCACGGCTGTAGAAGGGGGCAAAGACTAGACCCACAACTCCGGCGAGTGGGGAAAGGGATATGTCCCTGTAAGGGCGCCAAATTATGTGGTAAATAAAATATTACCCTGGCAGAATTTCTAGGCATTAACAAAGTATCATGCATCAAATGAGAGACAGGATCCGTGGTGTCCAAGTTAAATGGGCTTTATTCCAATAACTCGAGTCAAAGGGAGAATATGTTCCATCACCACTGAGGTTCAGGAAGAGTCTTCCAACAATTATTTACTGAACATGGGTTATATACATTTTATCTTGTACATAGGACGTAAGAAGGAACGCTCGAGGCAGAGCAGAGAAAGAAAGAGATAAGAACATGTGGGTGTACACTTTGATGAGTCATAGGTAGGTGATAGGTAGGTGTCATAGGTGGGTGGGTACTTAGAGGAGGAGTTTGGATAGCTAGCTGGAACTATGCCCTAATTGTGCAACTTTGAGCATGACGTGCAATTGACGTGTAACTGGGAGGAAGCTGACTTTCAACCTAGTAGAGAGATCTCTTGTGTCAAGGCGACCAGCACATCTAGTACAACTGATATCTAGAGTCAGGGGATGTATTATCTGAAGCAATAGTTGTTCATCACTAAAAGACAGAGAGGGCATATTTATTCGTTCATTGCATGAGGGCTGTGAGCTCTTCTATGGATGCAAGCACTGTGATTTACTTAAATGGAGACAGAATGGCTAGGCCCTATCTCCCTCGGACGGGTTCTGTGTACTTTATTCACCGGGCAGGGATGCCACTCTGTACAGCAAACAGATAACTGTTATTCATAATACTGTCTTGGCAGGCCTCTTGCTGGGCTTCTCTCGGCTGAGCTAGAAGTATGCGAGGTCAGAGGGATGTAACTGCAGCTTCAGTGTGTCAGGAGTCATGAAATGCAAATACATGGGCCTTATGCTACCTTAACGTTTGGGAGACTTTGATGACTGGCATTTCTAATGCAGGACATGATTGCAGGGGCCTAGTGATTCAGGCCACTACGAGGAAGTGCATGGGTGACATGCACATGACATGTAACAAAGGGTACACGTAGGGGACATCTTGGTCAGGCAAAATTTCATTTTCCACAGTGTAACAGTAGGGAACGTGTCGGATAGCAAAGGGGTCAAAATAAATATTCCCACTCCAGTAAGTGCAACAGTAGGGAAAATGTTGGATAGCAACGGGGTAAAAAATACTATTCCCACTCCAGTGAGTTCAACAGTAGGGAAAGTGTTGGATAGCGGAGGGGTAAAAATTACAATTCCCACTCCAGTGAGTGCAACAGTAGGGAATGTGTTGGTTAGGGGAGGGGTAAAAATTATTTTCCCACTCCAGTGAGTGCAACAGTAGGGAACGTTTCGGATAGTGGAGGGGTAAAAATTACTACTCCCACTCCTGTGAGTGCAACAGTAGGGAAAGCATTGGATAGCAGAGGGGTAAAAATTAAATTCCCATTGGAGTCAGTTCAAAATTAAAAACAAACAAAATATCAACTACAGCACAAAAGGTTTATAAAAAAAAAGGAAACATATATAAAAATATACAAAAATGTATAAAAGATAGACTAGACACATATTATATTGGTAAAACGATCTAATAAATACCTAGAAAGATTTATTTAAAAAAAGAAAAGAAAGACTTACAAATAACTATTGTTTATAGAAATTATTTAAAATCAAAAACATTAATTATTACATAAATGTAATATTTTTCATTTCCCTACCCTATAACACCATACAATTCACTACACACATCTAAATAAAAAAGTACCTCCATAATTAACATAATTATCAACAAAGAAATATTATTAATTAAAAAACAAATTTAAAAAGATACAAATGAATTTCTTCCCCAAACTTTACCCCTATAAAACCAAAACCCACACACAATTAAGAAACAATTGCCATAAATATTTATGAATTGATGAATGAATATTAGGGATCAACTAATTATTAATTAATTAAACATAAATTACTTTCCACCCTCTACCCAATAAACACCACAACTCACACCTAAAAATCATTACACAATTTTCATAACTAATTTTACATTAATAAATGAATATCAATTAAAAACAGCCTATGAATTAATTTAAAAGAATTCACTTCCCACCCTTTACCTATATAAACCCCACAACTCACATCTTAAATTAATTACACAATTGCCATATTTAAATTGTAATTAATCAGTTAGTATAAATTAACAAATAATTATGAACTAATTATAAATAACTTCCTTCCCACCGTATTCCTCTATAAACACCACAACTCGCTCCTAAAAAAAATAACACAATTAACAACCAATTAATTGATCAGTAATAATGAATACAAATAAATAAAAAATATGAATACATTTATTATAATAAAATTACTTCCCACCCAATTTCCCTACAAACCCACAACCCACTCCTAAAAAATTACACAATTAACATAATTACCAATTAATAATAATAAACAACCACTTAATTAATCATTCATAAAAAAATCATTCCCACACTTAACACTATAAAATCTAAATTAAATAAATAATAATAAAAAAATGTATTATACTTAAATTGCTTCACAACCTATTCCCCTATAAACCCACAACCCGCTACAGAACTAAAAAATGTAAAATGTTATTAAAATAAAATTAATAATTAGTACAAATGTAACCCATATATAAAAAACAAAAGCAATACTTAAACAAAAAAACTGTCCACATACTTTTAAAATACATACTAAAATACATAACACTAATTAAAATATCAATATTTTAAACAACTATATTCTTGCAAATTATATGAATAGGTTCGATATTTTCAAAAACGATATTCCTTACCCCCAAGTCAATATATTTGACCATGATATTCTTGCTGTCGATATTTCTGCATCACGATATTTCCAACTCAATATTTGTGTATGTCGACATTTCAAACTCAATATTCTGTTTGTGCACCTGATTATTTTGCTATACTTAAACAAATGCAGTCACCAAAGAAGAAAATGCACAGATATGGGTTCCTGTAGATTGTCTATTCTATATTAAGTAACAATGTGTGTGGTTTGAATAACCCTTACAAACACAGGTTGGTTTGTGAAATATTAACTGTGTATTAACCATGGCTAATAAGCAAGCTACAAGCACACATCATATAAAAAGACAGAAATGTAATGAAACAGATAAGTTACAATTTACTGTCTTGCACTACTCAACAGGTATCCATAAGACCTTAAAGGTGGAGGTATACAACTGTAAACAAATGCAAATCAAAAGGCATGGACAATGGGTCATAATTCATATCATGCTAAAACAGCTGTTGTGTACTATTTGTCTGGTTTATGGACCATAACTGCCAACCCTTATATATTTGACTTTCTTCCACAGGATTAATCGATTTTAATTGCATTGTGGGCTGTAGGCTAGACTCATTGAATAAATCAGCATCTGGAATAAACAGGATTTTTAGTTCCATTCAGTGGTTTATACAAGGGTATAGTCTTAGAGACCTTTGTTTGTCAGTAAAGGGGGGGCGAAAAAGGGTTTACCTATTTCTCATCTGCTCATAGGTACTATTGTCAAATTGATATTACATTTGTATAAACTAGCGTGATTGCTAAAAATACCATTGAGATATGCCTCATGATTTTGTCTAATCACAACCCCTTCCTAGTACAGATAGAGTTGGGAGGGCATATTGATGGTTCTGCTAGATGGACTTTTGATCAAGTCCTTCTGAAAAAGTAATCCTATTGTCATTATATGCTGCATATTATACATAAATTGTTGGAAAATAACTTGAATAGTACTTCGGTAATTGTGGCTTGGCATACTGTAAAGTCATATGTTTGTGTTGATTGTTCAATATGTAAGTAGTTGGAAGAGGACCAGCATCAAAAGTAATAGAATAGATTTAACCCAGGTACGATCATTGGAAATATTTCATATAATCTCTTTCAGAAATTCTTTTCATAGCAGACTCAATATATGCAGATAGATAATAGACTGCAGGCATAAAATCTTAGGCCACCTTACGGAGCAAGATGCTGCTGCTTGCATATGGCTGTGTCCAAACTGGGGTGGAATTGTGAGCTTAAGAACAATGGATTAAACCCAGATCTGTGATTGGGGGTGAGTGGTTGAAAAGTTTCAGCACTCCGTCCATCAACTTGTTGTGTTTACTATGTTCGCCCTAAGTGGCCAAGTGTATGCCCAGACGTGGGTCCCTTGCTGGCTGTTCCACTGGATTCACGCTAGCCTGGCTGATGAGGGCTGAAACCCTGAAACCAGTCCCAGGGTGCATAATGCTGGTCCAGGGAGGACATGGCCAGGCAGTTCGGGCTGGACTGTTGCCATAAGGAGCAGGGTCAAGACTGATTTGCATATAGCTGGGTCCAAACTGGGGTGTCACAGTGAGTTAAAGAACAATAGATTAAACCCAGATTTGTGACTGGGGTGAGTGGTTGAAAAGTTTCAGCACTCCATTGATCATCTTGTTGGGTTTACTATGTTCTCCCTAAGTAGCCAAGGGTGTGCCCAGCCATGGGTCCCTTGCTGGCTGTTCCACTGGATTCAAGCTAGCCTGGCTGATGAGGGGTGAAACCCTGAAACCGGTCCCAGGGTGCCTAATTCTGGTCCAGGGAGGACATGGTCAGGCTGTTCGGGCTGGGCTATTCCCATGAGGAGCTGGGTCAAGTCTGATTTGTATATGGCTGATTCCAAACTGGGGTGGCATAGTGAACTAAAGAATGATGGATTAAATCCATATTTGTGACTGGAGGTGAGTAGTTGAAAAGTTTCAGCACTCCAACCATTATCTTGTTGTATTTACTATGTTCACCCTAAGTGGCCAAGGTATGCCCAGATGTGGGTCCCTTGCTTGCTATGCCACTAGATTCAAACTAACCTGGCTAATGTGGGGTGAAAACCAAAACAGGTCCCAGGACGCTTGTTCCCTGTCCAGGGAGGACCTGGCCAGGCAGTTCTGGCTTGACTGTATCCATGAGGAGCAGGGTCAAGACTGATTTGCTTATGGCTGAGTTCAAACGGGGGTGAGTGGTTGAAAGGTTTTAGCACTCTGTCGATCCTTTTGTTGTGTTTACTATGTTCGTCCTAAGTGGCCAAGGGTATGTCCACACTTGGGTCCCTTGCTCTCTGTGACACTGAATTTAAGCTAGCCTGGCTGGTTAGGGGCCCGAAACCGGTCCCAGGATGCTTGATTCCGGTCCAGGGAGAACCTGGCCTGGCAGTTCAAGCTGGACTGTTCCCATGAGGAGCAGGGTCAAGACTAATTTACACATGGCTGGGTGCAAACTGGGCTGGCACAGTGAGCTAAAGAACAATTAATTAAAGCTAGCTCTGTGACTGGGGGTGAGTGGGTGGAAAGTTTCAGCACTCCGTTCATCATCTTGTTGTGCTTCCTGTAGATCTGGCAGGCAGAGGGCAGACAATGGAGTATACGCTGATCAATACTGATGTAAAGAACTATGCATTGGGCTTGCCAAATCTACAATAGGACAGCTGTTCAGCCCAGAACAACGTGGCTTTATTCCTGGATGTAACATTATTTTGCATATTGATAACACTTAAGCTATATTTGATTCAGTTGAAATTCTATACAAACTTGCAGTCATTATATTGCTGGATGCTGAAAAAGACTTTGAATGGGTGTCTTTGCAAACTCTATGGCAGGTAATGAATAGGTTGGGTTCAGCAAAGGATATGTTGCTAAAATTCAAGCACTATTTACACAGCCAACGGCCACGCGGTAGCCATGGGAACAACTCTAGTAGGTCCCTATATCCTAGGAAACAAGACATGTACAGTGTTCTCACTACTGTTTGTGCTATATTTAGGCCCATATTTACAAAACCTCAAGAGACATACCAACATAGTTCATGTTATCATAACAAATATGAGTATAAAGATCTCGATGTACGAGGATAATGGTGCAAATTACTCTGATGACATACTACCAGCTATTGGTGCAATAGAACCTAAGGCAGATACATGTGAGGAGGTATCTGCATAAATCTTATACTCAGACAAGATACAAATAATTTCTAACTATATGCTAAAGGCCATTGACCCAAGGATTGTAATTGAAGTGGATTATCTGGGATCAAGATCAGCAGCAATATAACTGAGGTTGTTAAAATAAATTATGAAACTTTGCTAGAACAATGGGCTGAATATTTTCATAGCTCGAATCGTCTCCCCATTACCTTAATGGGGCTGTGTGATATCATAAAAATGAGTATTTTGTCCAAATTCCCCCACCTATTTCGATCTATTCCTCTGACTGCGATAGGTAGTTTTAAATGGCCCATTGTGAGGCAAGGAGAGCTATTTGCTTAATGAAACTGAATATTCCCAGAGGGAGGTCAGCACTGTAATCAGTTTTCTAGGATGCTCCAGCTGGGGATCAGACCCAATGTTAGGGAATTCTTGTTAATGGGCGGTATTTCCGTAGTCGCGCTAAGCAAAGCTCTGCAAAACGGTACAAAATCTCCGCGAGCACGCGCAGAGTTCCGCGAACACGCGGAATTGCTTGTTCTGCCCGTTCGCTGTGCTTTTTTTACTGTTCACAAATGCTGTTTGCATGCTCGGGGCGGAAATATCTCGCGAACGCGTATTTTGAAAGCGCAATCAAGCAAAAAATTCAGCGATGCTGCGGATTGCTGATTTTTTGCCAATTCCACGGTCTCCGCACAACGTGAAATTACCCAAAATCCGCAAATTCCGTGAGCGGAACAGAATTTACCACCCAGGCCTATGTTGACCCAAAGGACTTCATGAGAGTTTGCTTCAAAGTTAAACAAGTGGTTATGACCGCTTGGGATAACTGGGTTAACCTTTTAGGTATTTCGCCATTCAATTGCTACCCACTACTTTGGGATAATGGGTAATTTCCCAGACTATTTCATGAGCACATCTTTCTATTATGGTCCTGATCTTGCCTCACAATATTTAGACAGTTATAAGAGAATGAGGTTTTTAAATATATTTCTGAGTTACAGGGTACTTTTTTTTTTATTGTCTGCGGCTGTGAGATTAAAAAAAAATGTCAGATGAAATAAAAATTGTTTGAACTATTATATAAAACACTAACGGCTGTAGAGCTTTACGGGTTTGTATCTAGGTCAATACTGCAGATAGTGAAAGGCTGCTGTGATCTCCATTTAGGAGATGGGTGGTGGTCTCTAGAATTCGTAGAGCTAAATGGGCTGGGCCTTCCTTTGGCCACACAATTTCCAAAATGTTGAATACTTTATTTACCCTTTCATATTTCAGGTAAGGACAACTTCCTCATCTTTCATGAGCATCTTAAAACTTGCTTATTTTTGCCTTAGTTCTCAACACTTTTTCTATTTTTAAGTACTCCTGTCAGTTTTCTGATATTCTCTGAATGCTATCACTGTGACACCCTCAGGTACTGTTTGCGCTTTAGAAATCTTTTTTAAATTCATTTCAGTGAAGTATGCAAGGATACGATTATAATATTATTGGATATCAGATATAGTACATTTAGTGCTAATGGGTTACATGTACAACAGTTTAAGAGAACCAATATGTTGTATTACAAATAAATCTAAATGTCCTATATTTGCTCATATACATGCTGATGAATTATGTATGTTTATAGACTTCATGAATTTAAAACAATGTTGGAATTAGTTCATGGTTGGTATTTTGTGTTTATTAGAACTAAATAGTTTTAACAACTAATGGCCAGATGTATCAAGCCTTTTTCCCATTCGCAAAGGGGCTGATTCTCAGAATCGGCCCGTTTGTGAATGGGAAAAAAGCCTTTTGGGATATACCATTGCAAAATGAGGAATTGCAAAATTTGCGATTCCAAATTTTGCGAATGCATTTAAGGAATTGCAAATTGCGATTCCTTAAATGCAATTTTGGAAGCACGCACAATTTGCAATTTGGCCTTAAGGACTCGCAAATTACCACCAACTTCAAGTTGGTGGTAATTTGCGATTTCCTAGAGCCCTTAGAGCATGTATGTGCGCCACGTGTGCACACATGCACATTTCAGTGGCGCTTGCACCCTTTAAATTGCGAATGTCTTCCCATTTATTCCTATGGGCCTCAGGAATATATAGGAATCACAATTATTATCGAGAAACCTACAAACATTGCATTTTTAATAGCGAATCAGTAAAATTTGCTATCAAGGACTCGCAAAATACAATGATGATACACCTGCCCCTAAGAGCTTTATGCTTGGTACAGATGATGAAATACCATTAAGAATATATTTTATGTGTTTAATACTACTGCAATGATTGTGTATTGCATTAGGTCGGATTAATTCTAATCCATCAAGTGTAGAGAAGTGGTAGAATCTGTTATATCACACGAGTGAACTTTAGACTGCATTACAGTGTTTTAAAGGAGATCATGGAAGCCAGTAATTTAATAGGAAATGGGGGGTTCTCACTTATTGTAACAAAAAGTAGTACAGACATTGTTATTCAAAATAATTATCGAACCTTCAAATATTTTGACTGCAGTAGTACGTTTTGTTGACAGGTATGGAATCATTTTTCCCTCCTATCTGTAAATTCAAATATACACCATTTTCCATACTCCTCCTACTATGAAAAATAAAAAAGGAGGGAATGCAAATGCCATGATCAATGTAAACACTGAGGGGAGATTTACCAATTATCCACGCAACACAGTGCAGCCTCCCGTGAGGCTGCACTGCATTGCGCGACAGGCAGGGAGCAGGAGAGCGCCATATTTTCAGAGATATGGCTCTCGCCTTCCCTTTCGCCGGAGCTGATTACAGCCATAGCGCTAGGGTGTGTGTGAGAGTCTAGCATAGGTTTTGTACTTGAAGGGTACCCTTCCTGTTCAAAATAATATGCCTAGACATGAAGGGAAAACTTTTTCCACTTTGTATGTGTGCTGCACAGTGCAGCACGTATGCAAAGTCAGAAAAGGAAGGATAAATTAAAGCATTTCTCCTTCCTTGCACCTAGGATAAAATGGCACCGTTTTCTCACGCTAAACCCAATCTACTTTATTTACAGGCAGATGCATCAAATAAAATACCGGGACCAAACGGGCAGATTCTCAGATTCTGGCCGTTTGCTCACGGTATTTTTGCATTTGGGATGCATCATCCCAAATGCAGAAATCGCAATTTAAGGAATCTCTAAATAGCGATTCCTTAAATTGCTCTTCCTTTTATGGAATCCCAAAATGAGATTCCTTAAATGCAATGCATGAAACCCAAAAAAATAGCGAATTCGCTAATAGGGGGAGCAAATTACCATGAAGTTGAACTTCGTGGTAATTTGCTAAAACTTTGAAAAATGCACTTTTGTGCATTTTCCAAAGTTACATGTTGCGCACCCACATGCCCTTAGGGCATGTGTGTGTGTAACATTTGTGCACAGGTCCATTTCAGGGGTGCAACAGGGTGTCCTTTGGACACCCTGGCACCCTTGAAATAGCGGAACATTAGCGATTCGGTAATAGCTAATCGCTAATAAGGAATGGCTTTCCCATTCATTCCTATGGGCTTTTAGGCCCTTAGGAATGAATGGGAAAGCCATTCCTTATAAGCGATTAGCTATTACCGAATCGCTAATAAGTAATCTTTAGGAATCGCTAATAACATTGCGATTCCTACATGCATCCAGTTTTGCGAGTCTTTTATAGCGATTCCTTAAAATTCGCTATTAAGGACTCGCAAAACATAACTTTGATGCATCTGCCAGTTAGTGTATTGGATTTAGCGTGAGAAACCTTGAGTGGTTGCATGGGAATGCCTATGCACCAACCTTGGTACGACACCATGACGCAAAGTAATGCGCTGCTTCTCATTACTTTCCTGTTATTTCCATTTTCCAACTAAATTAGGAGAAAAAAAATTGTGCCGCATTGCTTTTGTGACACAAACACAGCGCAAAAGCTAGGTAAATCTCCTCCTAAAGGTATTGCTTTCATGCGTGATAACTGTAATATAAGTATTGCTAAGAGGGTGCCATTGCAAAGAGGAAGTAAACGTCTTAGATCAGTAGACTGTTACATTCAATAACTCCCTTGTCTTTCATTCTTTCCACAAAGTGACCTTGATTAACATATATTGGTTTACATTATTCTGGGGGAAAAAATAGTATTTTGAAGTGCTGGGGGTCTTAAAAGAATCTATTCCAACCCTTAATTTGGAGAAAATGTTAAGTATTGATAAAACGTAGCCCTCACCATGAGTTAATAATTTATGTACCATATATGAGGAGCTTCAATCATCAAATAAAGTTTATCTTTGATTTAGAGGTGTTCGTATTAGATGCTTTTGTTTGTTGTTCTTCCAGAAGGGCATCTAAAAACCTTTTAGCCAAGTGGCCAGCTGTCCTATTGTATTCCATTTACATACATCAGAATGCTCAGCTTGAATGGAGACAACTGCAGAATAAATAATTTGACCTTGTTCAAGACACCGCTGATAAATTAAGAATTGGTGCCAAAGCCAGACCTGTTTCAGATAAATGTCTTTCTCTCGTTAACATCCCCCTACTTGCTAATTATAATTTTTATTTTTATGCAGAGATCCAGATAATTATAAACTGGGACCTTTGTTTAGAATTGATTACTTTGCCTCTATTCATTGTGGCCTGCGGGTTCAAAGCATCACTACAAGTAACATACAGCAAAAACACTTTCTGCAACGTGATTGTGAAGCATCATGGGCCATTACTAATATAGCCAGAATATTGCCATTTTTAAATGGCTTGGCTTGACTCCATGGTGGCTTTAGAGGAATAGATTTTAATTTTTTGATACCACCTTGTAATAAAAAACTATAATGCAGTGTCGACAAATTCTATTAGATAGTAGTTATTGTGAAAGCCTCTGTGCTTTTTCATTGCTTGGAATCAACAGATGACTTTCTAAAATGTAAGATTTATATGAATATGAGGTATGTAAGAAGAGAGAACAGTCCAAAGCACTATTGGTTTTAAACAATCATCAGAAAACCCTTCAGATCAATGGACCCCCAGACATTTAAAAAAAACTTTATCAACACAATAACTATACTTTCATAAAATGAAATTTCGAAGGCAAATGGCACTGGGGTGATGCCATTAAAACCTTTCGATTTTTTGTACAAAGAAGGTATATACAATTGCCAGATCCTTAACTCAATACTGACCCTAAAGTTGTATCCATGCCTGCAGTGGAGTGGCACATACCTGAGAAGGATTGAGGTGGGTAGGGAAGCTACCTACTTAGAAAACATGTCAATTCTTTTGCCTTTTCCAATACCTCGGCTTCCCAAAGATACCCCTCGTATGCTGGTGTGAACACCAGCCCCCAAGACACAACCTTTAAAATTGCACACAATGTGCATAAAATGCCCAGTAAATAAAGGCCTCTACCCTAAACCTACCAAAGTCTTAGGACTTTATTGCACATAATGACTTCACAAGCAGTGCCCATGTGGAGACAGGTGTCACATCTGAACAAAGAAGAAAAAAAGTGAGAGCAAACTTTATGGATCTCCTAGAATATGTTGCCCTAGATGGAATAACATTTATTTTCGAGGAGAGAGTGTTACCTGTTACTGAGCTTGAACTTAAGGGCTTGGCAAGGATGGTGTATGAGGTAATAATAATAATGTTCATTTAGTTCTGATGGTTAGCAGGCAGCCTTTGATTACCACCGTTTTCATAATAACCCAGGTGTAGTGCTCTGATCACCCCAGCGGGTTGTACCACAAACCTACTGCACTCACCACTAACTTCTGCTGTTTGAACTTAATAGTGTCCATCAGTGTACTCTATAGATCTTTATTCTCTACTGTTTGTCTATTTTCAAAACTACCCATACCAATCAAGTGGACTTGCAGTTCTCCACAGTGCTTATGCTTTGGGGATATGCAGATAATTTTAGAAATCCTATTCTCTTTCTATCCCTTGAAAAAGTAAGGTTCATATGGCTCCATGTAGCATAGTAGATGTTAAAATGAAATGAACCTAACTTCAAAGGCACCAAGGGAGTGAAGAGAATGGGCCTGAACATCCCTAAGTGTTCAAGAGAGGCGTGATAGACTGACGATGCATTGTAACTTGTTTTTGTAAAAAAGTGGGTTCTAAAAGGAATCTCATGAAATAGTTAAAAAAAACGGCGGGGTGCTGCTTCCTTCCTTCCTTTGTTTTCATCTATGGTTCCTTGTTTCTTTCCTATTTCCTTTCCTCCTTCTTTTTCTTTTCTGTATTAGAGTTCAGCCTGTGAGCGCATGAGCTGAAAGGGTGGGGGGGCGGCTTTGATTTGATGGGGCTGTTCTTTTTTTTTTTTTTGAGGGCTGGTTTTTCAGCAGTACTGCAATATCAGCCCCCTGTAACAAAAGCAGCAGTTCTTCGCACTTGCAGCTCACAAGCTCCCCCCCCCACCCCCCCGGGACTGGTCTGACAAATTTGCCAGAGCTGCTTGTGGTCCTGCCCTGCGTCTAACTTCCGAGACACTGTTGTTTAAAAAAAGGGCAGCGTCCATAGTTGGGAAGTCCAGACAAATGTCACTTTCGATGCTTCTTCTGGAGCATGGACCGAGCACATATTGACATAAAAATTAATCAGGACCCGTCCGTTGCTCCGCACATGATTGAAATAATATTTGTATTCCATCCCACTCTCGGTGCTTGCTGCTTCCTCTATAGCGCTTTTTTTCTTGTTTATTGAATGTTTTAGTTGTGTCTGTCCTGTTTCGGAGTGATCCTGAACCACAGAGCGATGAAACAAACTATTCATATTCACACAGCTTGGTCAAGTGGGGAGCCAGGATTATGAGTTTGGCTCTTACAGCCAGATTCATCAATGTCAAATTCTGCGAATCCTAAATTGCAAGAAAAAGCGAATCGCAATTAAGAAATCGCAGAATGGCATTCATGAATATTTGCGAGAAAAAAAAGCGATTCGCAATCGCCGATTGCGAGTCCCCAAAAATCGGTAAATATTCGCATAATCGACCGATACCCGTGTTGAAATTGCGATCTCGCAATTACCGAAATCGCAAATTGCGATCTCGCTAACTGCGAGATCGCAAAAACGGGAAGTCGCATCCTGAGCAGAGTGATGACATCACAACCAGGAAGTAGGCAGGTTACACCCTCATTCAGCAGTGAGAGCCTGAACTGGAAGCAGCATTATCAGAGCTCCCCTCCAGTGTGCCTACAGGAGTAAAGCAGGAGACACCCCAGTGGCAAGCATGTCACAGGAAGCTGCAGATGGATCTTCCAGCGGGAGAAAGAGCAAAATACAATTTTCAGAGCAAGAGCTCGAAATTTTGATTGAAGGAGTCTGCAAGGACTACAATCGGCTCTTCGGTAAAGACTCCAGAAGGGTGCCCGAGGCCGATAAAAGGCGGTTATGGTTGCGCATCCGCGCTAAAGTAAACTCTGTGGGGGTGACCCAGCGCTCGGTGGACGAGCTAAAAAAACGCTGGTATGACCTCAGAGGGCGGTCAAAGGAGAAGATTGCGGAGAGGCTGGGGGAGCGTGTGGCGAGAGGTGGAGGGGAGCCCACTGTCCCACCGAACACACCACTGGAGGACCGAGTGGAGGACACCATAAATCCGCAGGCATGCGTGGGTGTGACCCAGCTGGACTCATCCTGACTCACCCATGACACACCAGGTAAGTGCCATGCGACTGCGACCCCCTGTCCCCTAACAATGTCCATGACTCCAGAGCATCCCATATCAAACCCCAGTCATGCAGCCAAAGCACACCACTAAAGCGCTATTGCATTGTGGGACATGTAGTCTGCCCACAATTACCATCTTGCCCCATTAAACCAGCCATGTTTAGTGAGAGTCAATCCTGCAGCGAGTCAGGGAATGGTAGTCTGCATGCATGTAGGAAGCCTAAATGTGTAAGAAACATGTCACTAATCAACGTCCACTTTACATCACAGGTGGCGCAGAAGTACCCAGCACAGACAGCGATGCCCTGGTAATTGAGGACATCACGGAGGACACAGAGGGAGACACACATCTATCCCCACAGCCCGGACCATCAGGGCAAGCTGCCGCACCAGCGGTCATTACACCACCTGCCCCTGTGGCCAGTGCCTCCCCTGTGCAACCAGGCGCTGCCGTACCACTGCGCGTCACACAACCACCAGTGGGGCTTGCAACACCAGCAGCAGTTCGCCAACCAACCCGCCGCCCTGCGGCTGTGAGGAGCCAGTCAAGCGGACTAGTGAGGGAGCAGCGCACTAACAATTCCCGCGCTGGCAGGGGACAAAACGTTCGACCAGGTGGGCTCTCCATTGAGCACCGTATGCTACATGTGCGTCATCTTGCGGCTATCCACCTCCAACTGAACAAGACCGCCCGAAATGTAGCACAAATGTCAGACCGCATGGAGAGGATGACAGCTGCTATGGAGGCCAACACACAGGCCATGTACAGCCAGCGGGATCTCAACTGCCGCAGACACCGCCAGCTGCTGATCCGCCTGTCAGCATACACGCGGTCCAACTATATAATTGGGAACGCGACCTCCCAGCTCTCGCGACGCTCCTTGGCCATGCAGGTCCAAATGGTCCAGTGCTGCCAGGACGTCGCAAGAGCTCTGGAGCATGTTTCAACAGCAGTGCAGGGCATGCTGGCTACCGACCATGGCCAGGCGGGGGGGGCTGACGACACTAGTGAGGCTACATCCAGCCATAGCAGCCAGTCCATTCCACCGGTGGTAGCACCCCGCCGCAGCAGCAGGCCCTCTGCTGCCTCACGGCCTAATCAGGAGGAGGATGGAGAAAGGAGGTTGGGAGCATCTGCCCGGAGACGGCATTGAACAATAGAACATTTACATGAGGGGCCATGCTGCTGCTACAAGCATGCCCTCCTGAAGAACAGACATATGACGCAATATGTCATTCATGTACCAGTTTGCAGAATGCCCAGTTTATTGTGCTGTAACAATTACAAATATTCTGACTAACTTAATCTGACTCATGTCATTATTAATGTTGTCATGCATGAGTTAAGTAATGGGTGTGGGGAGTGGGTGCACTAGAAATAGTTCATGCAGATTTGGTTGCGGCGCCTGTGTCCTTCTGCAGGATTCTCACCGCGTGCGTGACGCACATGTGCAGGTGGTCAGTTGTCCCCTTCCGACTCACTGCCAGAGATGTCTAAAGGTATCCTGCGCTTGGTAGCAATGTTGTGGAGGATTGCACACACGGCCACGATGCGGCAGCAGACCTCTGGCTCGTATTTGATGGCCCCACCAGTCTTGTGCAGTATGCGGAATCTGCTCTTCAAAAGGCCAAATGTCCTCTCAATGCAATTTCTTGTGCGTATGTGTGCTGCATTGTAACGCCGTTGCTGTGGCGTTGCAGGGTTGAGGTATGGTGTGAGGAGGTACTCACAGAGAGCGTAGCCGTTGTCACCTGAATGATAGGAGCAGAGGGCGAGTGCCTGTGCTGCGCAGCTACATTATCACAGTGTAATATTGTGCGGCATGTGTACTTACCCAGTAGGTGTCCTTCACCAAAGTCTCCCCTGGCCAGTCGTGTGTGAATGCCACTGTGCCGGAATATGAATGAGTCATGTGTGCTCCCCGGGTACTGTGCCACTATGTCCGTGATGATTGTCTTTGCATTGCACACCATCTGGATATTGAGGGAGTGGTAGGACTTGCGGTTGCAATACATGTATTCTGTTTGTGCTGGTGGGCAGATGTGGATGTGGGTACAGTCAATGCATCCTATTATATGTGGAAATTGTGCTACATTGTAAAATTGCAGCTTGGTGTCATTCAAGTCCTGTTGGCTGGTGGGGAATGAGATGTAGTGGTGTAGCCGGGTCAGCATGGCCTCCAGGAAACTCCTTAGGCAGCGGGACATGGTGGGCTGGGAAATCCCCCCTGCGACAGCGACTATCCCCTGGAAGCTTCCGGAGGCCAGTAGGTGCAGGCTGCACAATACCTGCACATGGGTGGGAACGGCATTGGTCCTCCTTGTTCGGTGCTGCATCAGGGGGTCTTGGTTCCGGATCAGCCTGATGATCATTGCCCCATTTAGGCGGTACTTCGCGTAAATTTGCTCCCTGGTTTGGCCCAGAAGGGTGACCCGCACACGGAATATCCGCTCCTGGATCCTACGTCTGTTCCATGCTGCTCGCTGTAGCCTTCGCCGCCTGACCACGATGTAGAGTCCTGGCATTGTGAGAGTCCTCAGGCTCCAGCTGCATGTCCTTAAGTGTGTTTGAAATGGAAGCATCCCCAAAACCATTGGGGAATGTCCCCTGGGCACTGGATCTGAAGTCCAGTGGGGCTTTTTCAAACTGATGAGAAAACTTAGATTGCGAAATTTTTTTGACAACATCGCTGAGTCTACCCAAATTAAATCTGATGACCAACTGAGGGGACTACGTCTAAAGAGCACATTTATGGCGCCTATCAGCCATATAAGCCGGGATATATTTGAATCTTTGGTTAAAAAGGATCTATTGAAACTTGACACTAAAAACAGACCTAAATACAACAACCTGACTGTTAAGGAACGAGCCATAATCAAATCAATATCGTCAAATGAAGACATCATATGCGTTAAGGCAGATAAGGGAGGAGCACTAGTTGTTCTCAACACTTAGTATTACAATGAACAAGTACTTTTACATCTTATGGATCAATCCACGTACATGAAACTACCAGGTAACCCCACCGGTGAATATATGGATATTTTACAAGCAATCACACAAAGAGCCTTTGACAACGGCGTAATCAATGAGAAAACCAAAAAATACCTTACACAAAACAATCCCAAAAGTCCAACATTCTTCATGGTACCGAAGATCCACAAAAATCCGATTTGTCCACCGTGTAGACCAATTGTTTCCACCAACGGAAGTATACACAAACCTGTAGGAAAATTACTGGACCGATATCTACAACCCAGGGTTTCAATCATGAGATCATATATCAAAGATACAACCGATTTTCTATGAAAATTAAATCAGATCATCCTACAAAATCCAGATGAGACTCTTCTATGCACGATAGATGTAAATTCACTTTATACTTCTATCCCGCACCAGTTGGGGATAGAAGCCATTGAACATGCATTAATGCATACAGAAATCGATAATGATCTGAAAATCTTCCTGATGGAATTAATGGAGTACACTCTGATGTACAGCTATTTCAAGTGGAAAGATGAATGGTATCAACAGCTAACCGGCACGTCAATGGGAAATTGCGCGGCGCCGTCCTACGCCAATATCTTTATGAATCGCTTCGAAGAAGAACATATCCTGACGTCACAACCTTGGATTGAACATCTTAAATTTTTCGTCCGATTCATTGACGATATTTTCATTCTTTGGGAAGGATCTGAAACACTTCTCACACAAGAAATACAGAAACTCAACTCTATCGATTCAAGAATTCAATTTACTCATGAAGTGCAAACACAAACAATAACATTCCTGGATGTAAAAATCATCAAAACTTCCACAGGCTTCGAAACAGACTTGTTCAAAAAAGAAACCGATAGAAACAACACACTACATTATTTGAGTTTCCACCCCAACCTCTCAAGGAACATCTACCTTACTGTCAAATGATAAGAGTGAAAAGGATTGTCTCCAATCAAACCAGAACCAAAGAACAACTCGAGGGCATGTCTGAAAGATTCAAACAACGAGGGTACCCTGATCACATATTACAGCATGCACAGGAACGATGTCTATAAAAATCAAGGCAGGAAATATTGTCAACACAAAAAAAACCTACGAGAGAAATAATAACAGTGGTGTCAAAATATTCAACATCCAGTAAAGCATACAAACAAATTATTAAAAAACATTGGCAAATACTTAAAACTGAACAAGATTTCAATCACATATTTGACACAGAGCCTATCTTCCCATATACCAGAAGTCAGAATCTGGGAGAACTATTGCAGTACAAAAATCCAACCAAGCAGAATTTCAAAGGCACGCAACCATTCTTGAACTGCAATCATTGCAACAGCGTGATAAAAGGCACCAGCATTAATCATCCAATGAAAGGTCATAAAATCTTTGTAAGAGCAACCGCTACATGTGACACTAGCAATGTCATATATATGCTAAAATGTCCCTGTGGGAAAATTTATATCGGACAGACTGAGAGGAAGATCAAAACAAGATTGAATGAACACAAATCAAACGTTAGGACTAAAGCCATGAAATCTATAGTAGCTCAGCATTTCATAGAAGCTAACCACAATATCAGTCAGTTGAAATTTTGTGTGTTGGAAAAGATTGAGAAAATCGAGGGAAGAGACAATCACAGCTTTCTATTAAAACGGGAGAACTATTGGATTTTTTTGCTAAACTCGTTGAAACCGCATGGACTCAATGACCGAACTGAATTTATATGTTATCTGTGAGAACTCAATTTAAACACACACACCGTTTAGACATACCAGTACCAGCATGCTTAGCGCCATCTATTAATCAGCCCCTTTGCGCAACAGTATTCCACTCTCCTAGTTTGTTTTCCGATACTCCACACAATTTGATCGCATTTGGATTAGTGTACACATAGCCTTCCCTACATTACGCTTTTTCACACTACACATCTTTCAAGTACACAAGTACCAACATGCTTAGCGTTATCCAACCAATCAGCGCATACGCCATTTGGCAACTAACGCTCGCGCGATAACATTGTACACCCTTTATACGTTTCCTGTTACAGCGCGTCCACCGAACTGGAAAGCCGTTTACGAACACAATTCCACATGATACAACCACGTTTAGGTAAGCGCGTAGGAAGCACTTGTTAAAATTATTTGATAACGCTTTAATATATTTCAGCTAGTTAAACGTTATGTCATCATCATCGCATTTTGGCAAATGTTTTACACCATGAACCGTGAGACCCAGGGTTCTTATTTTACCACATGGATGCATTCAATTGTTGTAGACATCGCAGTGTTTTCCACTAGTGGGATATTATCATGTTTAACTTTGATTTATATCTATCTTTTAATTGCTGTTAGTTTTTGTCAGTAATATCATGTGACCTCTGAGCTTACACCGTATTTTTGTGCACAGAATGTCCCCAGATGAAGGCTACCCAGCCGAAATGCATTGGGATTTCTAAAATATGGTTTAATTCATAAGGATTATTATGAATGTCATGAAGTTAAAAATTCAGAAAACCGAGTAAAAGATAACTCGCTTGATTCTACAAATAAAAGTGAAAATGGAGATTAACAAATAGACTCTATATATTTCTTCAATAACATCGCGCTTGAAAATAGAAACCTTTTCATAAGGACTTCAGATCCAGTGCCCAGGGGACATTCCCCAATGGTTTTGGGGATGCTTCCATTTTGATACATATCATTACACTCACATCGGAGAGTGATACCCCGGAGCACGGCACAACGTCCAAACAACCTCAATCGAAATAGTAGTGCGCCAACAACCTACCTTAAGTGTGTTTGGTCAGGCCTGCACCTGTTGGTAGTTTGCTAACGGTTTTTTGATTTTTTTTTTTCTTTACTGGTTACCACCTGGTTTGGGTTCTCCTTAAATTGCGCGTCGCAAATAGCGTTTTTTGGTTTTTTTGCAGTTAGCGATTTTTCATGAATGGCGATTGCGAATATTTTGCAAGTTCGCAAATGATTTCGCAGCATCCATGGTTTCTCGCTATTTTAGATTCGCAAATGGGCTTGTTCCAGGATTCTGCGATTTTATTTGCGGAATCACAAATTTTATTTTGCGATTTCGCTATTTTGGTTTTTTCACTATCATGAATCCCTTTCTTTGAAATTGCGATCGCAATTGCTAATTCGCAGCTTTTGCAATCGCAATTTGGCTTCATGAATCTAGCTATTAGTTCTAAATCCGTTGTTGCCACTTGAAAGGTTGGAGGCAAGAAGCGTATAACACCACTTCCTCTAATCTCAGACAGCTTGCATTTTTTGGAGGTACTTTTTCTTTTAGTTGTTTCGCAGTTGTCATTGCCCTTCCTCATAGATTCGTCCATCTTCCTTGCTTGTCCGTCCCCCTCCCATGTTGTGCCCATTTATGTCGAGTGTTGGATGTATTTAAAAAAAAAAATCCATTAAAATGTATTTATTCATACATTTTATAACAAATTACTAAACCATCTTCAGTTCGGAAAGGCAATACATTGTATGATCCTTAAAAAAGGTTATATGCCAGAAATAGTCATACAGTCCACAGAGATCACAATAAAGTTACAAAGGAGTAGTGTAGATCAGCAAAGTTCCCTACAATGCCCAAATATCTCAAATCATCATATGGAAACCATATATAGTCAGACATGTTCAAGCAGTTCAAGCAATCAAATGAATCTAATAGGAACCAATGATGCAGTATCAGTGCAGGAGTGGTATAGCAATTAATCAGGATTTAACTTCAACAAATAGGGACATAGGTAATCCCAAACGTCAGGGGGGTCGAGCAGCCTGTGGTAAGGTTGCGGCATATGTCTCCAACCAGTTTCCACATAACCACATATCTTTAAGCCAATCCTGAAATTTTGGAGCATGTCTGCCACCCCACATCATGGCAACTCCTTGACATAATCCAACAGACCATCATGGGTGCTAGTTGGAAAGTATTGTCAGTCATGTCTAGTAGTGCTGCGATTTTCTGAGTCCAAAAAGTGTCCATCGCCAGGCAGTACAATGCCAGGTGGAGGAAGTTCGCCCCCAAGTACCGCATCTCTTGCATTTAGTATCATCATTGTGGTAATAGCAGACAAGATCTAAATGCAAAAGGTATCCTTTAATAAGAATTTTGAATGGATTATCTTGTATCTCCAATTAGCGGACTTACTTTGTTGACAGCAAAATTGCCATTTGTCATCTGAGATGTAGTGACCCAAGCCACCCTTCAATGCCGTGAGAGTCCTGGGAGCCTCTTTAATCATACAATGCAGCACCACAACTTATAATCGTGTGATAAGTTTATTTGAATGCGGGTTAAAGAGCAAAATCTCCAGAACCGGCCACATTGGGGGCTTCTCTGGAAACCTAACCAAGAGCCAAAAAACTTCATGAGAGAGTTTACCATAGGTAAGAAAATTCGGCAAGGTGGCAGTGTAGTCGCCCAGGTATTCCCAGAGTATTTTGAACTTATGTGCTGTCAATAAATCAACCAAAGTTTTAATATGTTTCCTTCCAAGAGACTGCAGCAGTTCCAGGGCACAGTCAAGCTGAACATAATATTATGGCAATATGTAGCGAGTATGTTATTGGGACAATATATAAAAAAAGACAATTTGTTCCAGGCTCAAACAGCACAACAGACAGCTTGAACTTCCTGAGGTGATCTTGAGAACATAACAAATGGGTCAGCAGGGAGAGGGTTGGAGGAAATCAGGCCTCGCTCAATGTTCACTTTGGGAGGCTGGCTACTATTGTGGAACCAGTGGTGAATGATTTGCACCTTTGCCACCACATAGTACACCTCAAAGTGTGGGACCACAATGCTCCCTGTGTGACAGCTAGATAATAGGAGAATGTAGTTGAGCAAAAAAAGCCTTGTTGTAAGGGATGGGAATATTTTGAAACAAATAAAGTAGCTTTCATCAGAGCCACCCTACCCGCCAGAGAAAGTGTCAGGGATATCCATCAATATTCTTGGGGATGCAGGGTTACCATATAGCATCCATCATTTTCCCAGATCACGGTGGGGAAGTCTGTGTGGTAGGAAATACCCAGATAGCTAATTGATGCAGTCTGTCTGTGCAACTGGTATGGTATGTCCGGTCTGGTAGCTGCTTTTGTCAGTGGGACAAAAACAGATGTAGCCTAATTAATTCGGAAGCCAGACCATTAGGCATATTCCACTATTTCCTCAATGATAGGAGTCAAGTTAACAGCAGAATTTGTAACCACCTGCATCGCATTATTGGCACACATGGATAATAGTTTATTTAAGAATCACATATTCACCCCCTGTCTACAGTGGAACTCATGCAGAGCAAACCCCTTGGGTCCTACGGTTAAGACAAAAAGAAGAGGCGGCAGGGGGCATCCCTGTTGTGTGCCTCGACCAATCATAAACGCTCAGATAGACCACCATTTAGGCACTGCCTAGACGAGGGATTGGTATACAGGATCTGAACCCATTTTTATAAATGCCCACCCTGTCACAGTCTGGACAGTACTGTAAATAGAAAAGGTATCATAAAACTTGTCAGCATCCAATAATGCAGCAACAGTTGGTATATCTAAGTTTAGCTGGTGTGTAAGGATAAAAAGTGAGCGAACATTATCTGCTGTGGACCAGCCAGGAATAAATCTGAAATAGTCAGGACAAATCCATCTCGGAATCAATGGGAGTAGCCTGTTTGCCGATAGCTGGCAAGGATTTTGCCATTGACATTGATAAGAGATAGTGGGCGGTATGACTCGGATTTAGCCAGAAGCTTATTAGGCTTGAGGCGTGTAAATATGATGGACTCACACATTGTCAAAAGCATCTGTCCTGTCTGAAAAGCCTCTTTATAGACATCCAGCAGTACAGGTTGCAGCTCATCAGCATATGCCTTATAAAATTTGGCCTGGAGGCCGTCGCTTCCTGATGCTTTTCCGTTGTTCAGTTGTTTAATAACATATTTGATCTCTGCTTCTGTTGGTGGTTGAGAGAGGAGCTCTTGTGTTACTTGATCCAGCCTGAAACCGGTCCTAGGATGCTTGTTTCCAGTCCAGGGAGGACCTGGCTTGGCGATTCGGGCTGGACTGTTCCCATGGGGCACAGGGTCAAGACTGATTTGCATATGACTGGGTTCAAACTGGAATGGCATGGTGAGCAAAAAAACGATGGATTTATGCCCAGATCTCTGTACTGAGGTGAATGTATGACATTGTTCTGCATTCTGTCCATCAACTGTTGTTTTTGCACTTGATCCAACCATACCAAGGTCAGTTTGTTTAAATAACCTGACATGTCAGCAGGGACCGCCAGCAATTGTGATGTGTACAAACACCAGTAGAAGGTAACAAATTCCCGTAATATATTCACTGGCTCTTACACTGATTGGCCATCAGATGTGTGCAATCTGTAAATATGTTTGGCGGCCCATTTGGGTTTAAGCAGCACAGCAAGAGTATGTCCCTGCCTGCCACCCTCCGCATACTACGTAGCCTAGGAGTGTTTGCCCAGAAACTTCACTTTACAGCAGGATCAAGCGTATAGAATTCAAGTGGCTATTGTCCTTAGTTTCGTCATATCTGAACTCCAGGGCACGAAGGTCTTGTTCTAAATTAGCAATTCTACCTCTTATGGATTTAAGAATACCATGCTCATTAGCTATATATTCCACCCGAATGACAACTTTCAGGGCTTTTCAGAAAGTCGCAATTTATTTTACTGAATCTGTATTTGGTGTAAAATAATCCAGTATAGCAGCTCAAATCTATTCCTTAAATGAAGTACCCAGCAAGTTTTGGCGTTGGAGGCGCCATAATGGCTGTCACGCCTATTTATGTGGCACAACTGCATGCAATATCACCGGGGAATAGTGGGACAAGGTTCTGAGTAGATACTAGATACTCTTCATGCATCCCTAGACCCCAAAAAGAATTAAAGCTATGAGGAGGTGCCATGAATAGAGGAGTGGAATGTGTATTCTCGTTACACACCATGTAATCATTGCCAAAGGTTGATCATGTTGAACTTCATCATAGAATCACGAAAAACTGCCCAAGCCTTGGTGATGCAACTCTCATGGTAATCTGAACAATCTAAGTCTATATCCAGAACAAGATTGTGATTCCCCCCACCCAAATAATTGCACATGGGCCAACTACCAAGCAGTGCTTGAGGACGGACTGAAAGAAATTGGGGCTGTCCACATTGGGGCCACATGTATTTACTAAAGTGACATGTGTGATCAATTAGGCCCGTCACCAAAAGATTTCATCCTTCAGAGTCAACAATGGAATTGAGATGCAGAAAAGCTACTTGTTTTCTAATAATGATGGCAACTCCTCTATAGTAGGAGGAGTAAGAGGCAAAGTGTTTGCAGAGGCCCCATGGGGCAAGTAATCTCTGTTGGTTTCCAGACAGTAAATGTGTCTCCTTCAATAAACATAACATCCACCTAATGGTGGTTGAGGTAAGCAAAAACCTGTTGACATATGCGAGGATTATTTAGACCTAAGACATTCCAAGTGACAAATCTTATGGAGCGATCACAATGAGCACGTGTGTGTATACCAAAAAATATAAAAATGACAGGACCAATAGGATAGTGTCAGAAAGCTGACAATCTCATGTCAAAGTGTAGTGTAGATTTGCAGCTATTTGAACCACCCTAACAACCCCACACAACCCACCCACACCAGGAGAAGTGTGGCTCAATGGTTAGAGCGGCAGACCTTGATGCAGAGGTCTAGCCCGGGACCAGGGTTCAATATCCTGCCTCGGCGGGTATTGGGCTCAAAATTCCACGGACCTGATAATTCTCACCTCGGTGCCTATTCCAATCATGGAGTCCCACTCTGCAACTCTGGGCAATAGCTTGCTTAATCTCCACAACGGCCCCCACAACGCTAAGGATGCCTGGCCTCCACCTTGGGGGTGCCCAGGAGTGGACACCTCACAGGGAAAGCCAGGATGGGTTCCACAGCGGTATTCGTACAAGCGCCTTGAGACCCTTGCGGGTGAGTAGTGCGCTATACAAGTATCAATTTACATTACATTACAAACTCTCAGTGATTACCCCAAACATTGAATACAGTCAGATCCAGAAGGAGATAGCAAACTGTAACAAGAATCATATACCATAATATAAAACTCAGCCTAAAGCCAGAGCACTGCTGAAGAAATAGCAACCAGACAGCAAGTCATCGAAAAACATAGTGTTAGCATTAGTACTCAGTGCTAACATGCATAAATAAGTCAGGATGAGCAACACAATAAGGTAGTAAGTGACAGTTAATCAATGATAGTGCATCGTCAAGCATAGAAGAAAGTCCAGGCGTATACAAGTAGCATGGAGGAGATGAATAGTCTAGGCATTTAGAGCATGTATAGGAAGAAGTGACAAATGTAAACAGTCACTCCACCTCATTTAGTGGTGAACTGTTATTGGCATTGTCATGAGAGCGTGAGGTTCCTTTTGACAGAGGATGTGTCTGTGGGAAACCCAGTGTTGCAGTGAATTCAGTGAATATCTTTTTCTTTCCTTTTCAGTAGCAGTGCAATTTAGCTGGATATAACATGGCATTAGTTATGCCACACTCCTGAAGTTTCTTTTTAACCAAAAGGAACTTTCTATGAGCATCCTGTACAAACTGTGTGAAGTCAGGAAAGAAGAAAAGGTGCATACCCTCATGACGTATCTCCTTTGCCTTATGAGCCAAGCGAAGCACCTGATCCCTGTCCCTATAATTTAAGAATTTAACAATAATGAGCATAGGGGAGGCTCCCGGGACCGGCCAAGGTGCTAATGATCGATGTGCCTGCTCAATCACAAAGGACTGGGAGAAGCGGTCAGCAACAAACAGGGTGAATTAAAACCCACCATCTTGATGCAGAGCTAAGCCACACCCCTAGTGTTGGATGTATTTTTGGTGAACAAAAAAACAATGGATTTAGGCCCAGATCTCTGAACTGGGATGCATGTATGACATTGTTCTGCATTCTGTCCATCAACTGTTGTTTTTGCATTTGTCACCCCGAGTGGGACGGGTATGCTCAGACGTGAGTCCCGTGCTCTCCATGCCTCTGGAATCAAGCTATCCTGGCTGATGAGGGCTGAAAGCCCGAAACCGGTCCTAGGATGCTTGTTTCCAGTCCAGGGAGGACCTGGCTTGGCAGTTAGGGCTGGATTGTTCCCATGGGGCACAGGGTCAAGACTGATTTGCATATAGCTGGGTTTAAACTGGAATGGCATGATGAGCAAAAAACAATGGATTTAGGCCCAGATCTCTTTACTTAGGTGAATGTATGGCATTGTTCTGCATTCTGTCCATCAACTGTTGTTTTTGCATGTTTCAGAAGTCCTTGGCACAACTTCCAAGACTCATGACACACTCTTTCTTCCTTGCTTTATTTCTTTTGCTAACCTCCCCACTTCTTTTGTTTGATTTCTGTCTATCTTTCGCTCTCTACATTTTGTTTGTGTTCATATATGTGGTGTGTGTATATATATATATATCTCCAGTCGAGGCTCAGAAACGCGTCAGGCTTCATTATTGTTGACACAACGACTGCAATCACAGAAGGACTGAGTGCCGCTTTTATCCTGAAAAATTGCTGCGATAAATATGCTTGTGACAAGCTGCTGGAGAGTGCGACTTTGCCTAAGGGCAACTTTGGAGCTTTGTGTATATATATATATATATATATATATACAAATTGATGAAGGCTAAGCGCCGAAACGCGTCTTTGATGTGCAAAGGGTTTTTGTAAATAAAAACTTTGAAAACCCACCCTCGTGAGTGCTGCTAATCTGAAAAACAGGCCGAGTTCTGTAGGATGTTTGGAGCAGTATGTTGATGACGGGTACACCCCCGTCAAGCAGGCACCCGCTTGAGAGTGCAGCAGGCTGGTGTTGTCAGGAGCAGGAGAGAATATATATATATATATATATATATATATATATATATATATATATATATATATATATATATATATATATATATATATATATATATATATATATATATATATATATATATATATATATATATATATATATATATATATATATATTACCTACTGGCGGTCGCCAGTAGGTATATATAGTTAGGATTTTTTCTCTATGGGATTTTTGAAAATTCTATGTCTAATAACTTTGGCGTTTGTGGACGGAATTGGCTGAAATTTTCAGGAAAATGGCACATTTTGTTTCTGAGCAGCCCTTGAAAATTTGGGGGGGTTCGTCAAGGGGGGGCCGAGAAAAAAGGGGGGTCCCAAAACGTGTTTTTAACATTGAGTTTTCCATAGGGCGGTTGGCCTCACTTTTAGCCCGAACGGCTGAATGGATTTGCACGAAACTTGGCAAAATTGTAGGGACTGGTAGCCCGATGTGCCTTTTGTAGGTCTCAATATATGTGCTTCAGTGGATTTTGAGAAATTAACGTTCAAAAAAAGATATATATCTGTAACAGCGGACCGGGCAGCGCTCCAGTTCGCGTACTTTTCGCGCAACGGAGCTTTGTGAAGCGAAGCTGATTAGTTCTCCGGCGTCTGTAAACATTCCAAACAGTCCGTAGCGGCCGCCATCTTGTCTCTCGGTAGGATCGAGAGACAAGAGGAGGCCAAAGCGAAGGGGCAAATGACCATAAGGGGGCATAGTAGATCCTCGCTGACCCCCTAGGTTTGATGTGGAGGTTTTAAAAGGGCCCGGCGGGGCAAAAAAAAAAAATAATAATAATAATCGAACGGCTGAATGGATTTGCACGAAACTTGGTAAAATATTAGGGACTGGTAGCCCGATGTGCCTTTGCTAGGTCTCAATATATGTGCTCCAGTGGATTTTGAGAAATTAACGTTCAAAAAAAGATATATATCTGTAACAGCGCTCCGCTTCGCGTAACGGAGGTTTGCGAAGCTGATTGGTTCTCCGGCGTCTGTAAACATTGCAAACAGTCCGTAGCGGCCGCCATCTTGTCTCTCGGTAGGATCGAGAGACAAGAGGAGGCCAAAGCGAAGGGGCAAATGACCATAAGGGGGCATAGTAGATCCTCCTTGACCTCTTAGGTTTGATGTGGAGGTTTTAAAAGGGCCCCGCGAGGCAAAAAAAAATAAATAATAATAATCGAACGGCTGAATGGATTTGCACGAAACTTGGCAAAATTGTAGGGACTGGTAGTCCGATGTGCCTTTGCTAGGTCTCAATATATGTGCTCCAGTGGATTTTGAGAAATTAACGTTCAAAAAAAGATATATATCTGTAACAGCGCTCCGCTTCGCGGAGATAAAATGATATCTGTATTATCTAGCTGTTGCTAACACCAGTTAGCGACGGCTAGTAGGAGATAGCGACCATCTTGGGCCCCACTTTGCATGTGAGTGATATTTATCACTAATGACATGCAAAGTGGGCATGCCAAGATGTTAGCGACTGGAAACAGTCGCTAACATCGCTATCTCCTATTATCAACTTTTGGAAATATTCGCGATAAGCGCGAATATCTCCAAAAGCTAGCACCTGCCCTGAGCAGTTCTAAGGCATGTTATCCAATGGGAGGTGGATAACATGGCTAAGAGCATTAGCTCGGTAATGCATGAATATCGCTGAGTTTTCAGCGATATTAATGCATTGCGGTCGTTTTTTATCGTATTTGCGATAAACCTTGATAATAGCAAGGTTTATCTGCGATAATTTCTGACGATGCTTAGCGGTAAAAAAATCGTTGCTAAGCATCGTTAGGGATAAATATCGCTTAACTTTGGTAATATGCCCCAACGTCTGTTAACGTTCGATTCGAAGGAAATCAGGAAGTGTTGAAAAACATTGTCTGCGCCATCTTGCCTTTTTTCAAATGCCACACTTTTGTCGTGCACGGCAGTCATTTTAGATGCCTTGACCAGACCCACTCTGTGCACGCTGTCGATCCTTAGCATGACTCCCCACCCTCGCAAGCATCTCCCCCAGGCAGTGGTCACCCCCGCTCTCTGTCTTATGCATGGGTAATAAACCACCCCCCATCTGCGCTGCTCTTCCCTGAGAATCACACCCTGTGCCCGCCCGACACCTCCCTTTCGCCCTATTCACTACCGCACCCTCTGACACTCCTTTTCCTCTGTGTCCGATTGTCCAGGCCGGTCCTAGGGTATCAGCTAGCCCTGCAGATGTAGTTTATGGCCCCAGCTGTAAAGAATCACCCCTCTTCAAAGGAGTTATAGTAGATCAAGGCCCACACTCGATGAGATCCGTCACAGCAGACGCGTTCCTATTATCTGAAAACCATCCTGTATTGTGATTGGGGAGGGGACCGAGCCTGAAGCGGAAGATTCCAGGGATGACTCTTTACAAAAACAGTAATAACATATAAACATTTTTAGGGAAAAACAACGAAGTAGCGGTCGGCTGTGCGAATAGTCCCAACGCAGCACAACGTCCAGATTTCTGGCGTGGGGCGTCGCGGGGGGTGGGTCATCAGTAGCAAACTGTTGTGCGAATAGTTCCAAGGCAGCAGAACGATGGCACCAAGGTGATGTCCAGTAAGTTGCCGCACTGGTTTTGGTATCCTACAATGCTGCTCCGAATAACGGCGTGGGGGGCCCCGGGGGAGGCGGCGTGAACGGGCCTCTCCAGGTGGAGTGTCATCTGTTGTAGTGGGGCGCCCCTTTACCGTTTCAGTTGCCATTCCGTCCGTTTTTGGTCCACTGTGTCAAAAGCCGCAATTCAGCTGAGTTGCGCCCACTCTTGCGGTGCAGCGATAGGCGGCTGTCACAGGACTCTCAAAATGGCGGCAGGCTCTTTCCTTTTTGGGCCTGGTCCACTGAAATGGCCCTGGGACACCTTGGAAATCGGACGCTTGTCTGCTAGGTCTTGGACCCCATTCTCGAAAGCGTCCCCTCCGCCTTGAGGATTTATCAAAAGTTTTGGGGGCCCCCGACTCCTGTAGGCTTCTGGTGGGGAGCGGTTGCCATGATTGCTCGCGGAATGACCACGACGGAGCTACGAGATGGTGGTGCTCTCATGCTGAAGCCAGCTTCAGTCTGAAACATCCAGAAACAAGGTGGGGCTTTCATCGTTTGGGAAAAAAAAAAGTTTTCATCCAATGAAAAGTGTTGTTTTTAGGTCATATGATCAAGCCTTCCATCATTAGGAAACCAAAAGTAAAATGAACCAATGAAAAGTTTTATAAACAAGTCACATGACCTGTTATGCGGCATAGGGTATAAAATGCGGAGAAAATACGTTGGCACGTGAGGCGGCGTCAGTAGCGGACCGATGTGCGAATAGGCCGAAGGCAATACAACGCGCCAAGATCTGGATGGCACCGAGGTGGTGTCCAGCAAGTTGCAGCACTGGTGTGGCCATCCTACCATGCTGAAAGTCGGCGTGGGGCGCCCCGTTGGCCTGTGAGTTTGCGTCAGTAGCGGACCGATGTGCGAATAGGCCGAAGGCAGCACAACGCGCCAAGATCCGGATGGCACCGAGGTGGTGTCTAGTAAGTTGCCGCACTGGTGTGGCCATCCTACAATGTTGAAAGTCGGCGTGGGGCGCCCCGTTGGCCTGTGAGATGGCGGCAGTAGCGGACCGATGAGCGAATGGGGCCAAAGGCAGCGCAACAATATTTTCGGAATAGAAGACACCACAAGGCGCTGAGATGCCAAGATCCGGATGGCACCGAGGTGGTGTCTAGCAAGTTGTGGCACTGGTGTGGCCATCCTACAATGGTAAAAGTCGGCGTGGGGCACCCTGTTGGCCTGTGAGATGGTGTCAGTAGCGGACTGATGTGCGAATGGGGCCAAAGGCAGCGCAACAATATTTTCTGACTGACACCACAAGGCGCTGAGATGCCAAGATCCGGATGGCACCGAGGTGATGTCTAAGTTGCGGACCGATGTGCGAATGGGGTAAAAGGCAGCGCAACAATATTTTCTGTATGGAAGATACCACTAGGCGTTGAGATGCCAAGATCCGGATGGCACCGAGGTGATGTCTCGCAAGTTGCTGTACTGGTGTGGTCATCCTACAATGCTGAAAGTCGGCGTGGGGCGCCCCATTAGCCTGTGAGATGGCGTCAGTAGCGGACCGATGTGCGAATAGGCCGAAGGCAGCACAACGCGCCAAGATCCGGATGTCACCGTGGTGGTTTCATAGTTGAGAGGCACTTCATCTGCAGTGGGGTGCCGAGATCCGGATGGCACCGAGGTGATGTCTAGCAAGTTGCTGTACTGGTGTGGTCATCCTACAATGCTGAAAGTCGGCGTGGGGCGCCCCATTAGCCTGTGAGATGGCGTCAGTAGCGGACCGATGTGCGAATGGGGCCAAAGGCAGCGCAACAATATTTTCTGAAGAGAAGACACCAAAAGGCGCTGAGATTCCAAGATCCGGATGGCACCGAGGTGGTGTCTAGCAAGCTATGCAGTTGAGTTGTGTGCGCACTTGCGGCGAATAGGTCGAAGGCAGCATAACAATGTTTTCTGAATAGAAGACACCACAAGGCGTTGAGATTCGGTTATCACCGAGGTGATGTCTAGCAAGTTGCCGCACTGGTGTGGCCATCCTACAATACTGCTCCGAATAACGGCGTGGGGTGCCCGAAGGGGGGGGGGGAGGCGGCGTGAACGGGCCTTCCTAGGTGGAGGCTCGTCTGCTGTAGTGGGGCGCCCCTTTACCGTTTCAGTTGCCATTCAACTGAGTTTCGGCTGCTCTTGATGCTACAGCGACAGGCGGCTGCAACAGGACTCTCAAAATGGCGGCCTGTTCTTTGGATTTGGGCCTGGTCCACTAAAATGGCCCTGGGACACCTTAGAACTCGGACGCTCGATTTTTTTTTTCCTTTCCTGTACATGCAAAAAAAGGTAAATGCCCGGTACGTTACACGCTTCATCTGCCACGATGAACTCTCCAGAGGAACCGAAAAAAAATATAGTTATGGTAACTATACCATGCATCGTCATATGGAGAGGTGGCACCAATTAATTATAGTGCTGCATAAAAGAGAGATTTGGAGGAGAACCCCTGACCTGCTAGTACATTCATCAAAGAAGTGGCACTGACAGCATCAGAGGCAAGGGAAACGGTCCCAAATATTTAGAAGAACTTTGGAAAGATTAAAATGACATGTTTAGATTGTGGCAAATTAATTTCATGTGGACAGATGAGTGTTACTCTAATAAATACAGCATATGAACATCATCATAGTCGATGGTTGGTAGAGACATTTTGACTATATCCTGGACCTGCCCGTCCTCGCCCAAAATGGCGCCGGAATAAATGGGACTCGTAACTCCTTGTTGTGTACTGGTTGCAGAACCTTGAAATCACGAGATACGTATGCAGTTTTGAAGCACATGGCGGGCGGGGACGAGAATTGATTGAATATTTCGACATCCCTATTGATATTAAGTTCTGATGTGTTATTGATTACTGTACTATTGAAAGTTCGAATTAACGTCACCCATGGTACTTGCCCGCAAATGTATATCTAGATAATTTTATTGTAACTGGCCCTGTCGTATTTTAATTATAAAATGTACGTCCACCGATTCCGTAACTGTTAGACACCTTAGTTCTTGCAACCTAATGGCCCGCCCGTTACATTCCTCTACAGTGTAAATGTCTACTCATCATATACGATTACAGTTTGCTCCGTGGCCGGCCCACGTGGTTATAGGCTCGTATTTGTATAATGAAATTTTCACAATAAAGGTTTTTAAAAGAAAACATGGTAGTAGTATATACATTGGTAAAGTTTTTAATAATAGTCACTGTTTTAGAATCATTAAAAGGCAAGTGAAATAAAGCAGACCAATTACATGAAGGGTAAAAGGTATAATACGAAGGAACGCAGTAAAGATAAATGGTCAAGGGCTGTTGTGATTTCTATTCCTGCAACATAAAGTGATCGATAAGAATCTCATATTCAGGCGTATCGGTGACTAAGACAGCAGGTCGACCCTCTTTTGCTCAACGGCTCCGTCATGGGACGAAAAAACGCTCTTTTTCTCGAAAAAAGAATATATTTTACTTGCAGGACAGTTGTAAATTTTCCGGGAAAGTACATTAGCCTGGAACATTATAACATATATTTAAGAAAAAATAATGTTCGGAAGTAATAAAAAGCGTAATTTTTAGGTCATATGACCAAGCCTTTCATCATTAGAATAAGAAAAGTAAAATGAACCAATGAAAAGTTTTATTAACAAGTCACATGACTTGTTATGCTTACGTTACGCGCTGCGCGCCCCGGATGACTTCCGGATGCGCTAACGCGGCGCGTCATATGACGCATTACGCGACAACGCAGGTCCAGAATATAGTCAAAATGTCTCCACCAACCAGCGGTCGGAACACAACCCCTTTCAGCAGGCTAAATAGTTCTGTTAAATGACAACAGAAGGGACAGGCAACAAGAACCATCAGTCAAAGAGGGGAGGGCTAGTTCTTCTCTACCGGGTTACATTGGGGCGCTACCGGAACTGATCGAATTGGTAGTCTACAGTGTTTCTGGATGTTTCAGACTGAAGCTGGGGTTAGCATGAGAGCAGTACCATTTCGTAGCTCCGTCGTGGCCATTCCGCAACCAATCATGGCAGCCGCTCTTTATCGTTATTTTGGGCGGGGTGGGTGGCGGAGCCGAGCTGTTTTGCAGCCATCATTGTGTGGAGTTCAGTTCATTTCACTAGTTTTGTATTTGTCATGAGGGGTTGTTCCTAATGTTTCTATTTTAGCGAGGTCAAAAAGAGATCCCGTTAGTGGCCTACTGATTTTGCTCGATTCCTTTTCTTTTTTTTTTACACGATTTTTCGTTATCTGCAAAGACTAAACAGAGTATTGCGACTCTGTGTTTGTTTGTAAATAGAGAATGAACCAAAGAGAACCAATTCTAAAACAGTAAATACTTGGATAACAATCAATCAAATGGAGAGAGAAGCAGGCACGACGTATTACAACGGGGGCAAAGGCCTGCGTTAACTACCCTTAACTATGTGCAAAGAGAGAGTGCTCCTAATAGAAATGAGGGGGGGGGCACCATTCAAAGCAGATCAGTGTGCATAAACACGAAAATGTTTTCACTTACCACGTACTTGACATTCGACAGCTTATGATATTTGCTATTAAAAAACCATTGAAATTCACTGAAAAAACCATAGGTTATAGATCATATATAGTTAGGAATTAGCATTTACAAAACCTTGAAAATTCACTGAAAAAACCATAGGTTATAGACCATATATAGTTAGGAATTAGCATTTAAAAAACCTTATTTTACTCACACAAAACCATTGAAATTCCATATATAGTTAGTTGCACTAACTATATATCGCGCACCCGCAATCCACTGCTGATGATGTCACATATTACATCATTCATGACATGGTCAGTGACATCACTGATGACATCACTGATGACATCTCAAATGACATCACTGATGACATCACTGATGACATCTCATTTGACATCAATGACCACATCACTGATGATATCATTCATGTGACAATACAATGCATCTCCTCATATTTTAATATAACCTCTGTTTCACCCAGTGTTAAATACAGAGTATAATTTTTGAAACCATTGACACACCAATACTAGTTACTACATATGTACTCACTGATTCCTACGTCTACACACACATTCACTCATTCACCCATACAATCATTCATACATACAATCACTCATCTTTACAACACTATCATATGCACTCATACACCTATACAGACACTCACACTCTGCCACTCATCCATGGAGTTACTCACACACCTAGTCAGTCCTGTAAAGAATCAATCACACTTCCATTTTCTTGTCTATACAGTTAAACATAGAGCACCTTATATTTTCAAACATATACTAACACATACTTACCTTGTTATACAATCATTGATATAAGTACACATTGATCTGCACAGAGTCACACACCTCCCAGCCAGCCACACACACACTCAGTCTCCCATACAAATACTTGGACAATCAATCAATAACCCATATAGTTACTCATATAGCTATTGATCAACACATGCAACAGTTTACAGAACAACAGACATAATGATGCACAAATTAAGACAGTTTAGTCACTAACCCATGCACTCAGTGAGACACATTTAATCACTCACTCATACAGTCAGTCATGCACCTACTAAATCCTTCGTCCAGACACTTATACATCCACTCATTCTTCAATATGTAAGACATATTTAAACTTTACAGAAACATAAAATCACTGGATGTTGTTATCAGTGATGTCATCAGTGATGTCATTTGAGATGTCATCAGTGATGTCATCAGTGATGTCACTGACCATGTCATGAATGATGTAATATGTGACATCATCAGCAGTGGATTGCGGGTGCGCGATATATAGTTAGTGCAACTAACTATATATGGAATTTCAATGGTTTTGTGTGAGTAAAATAAGGTTTTTTAAATGCTAATTCCTAACTATATATGGTCTATAACCTATGGTTTTTTCAGTGAATTTTCAAGGTTTTGTAAATGCTAATTCCTAACTATATATGATCTATAACCTATGGTTTTTTCAGTGAATATATATATATATATATATATATATATATATTACCTACTGGCGGTCGCCAGTAGGTATATATAGTTAGGATTTTTTCTCTATGGGTTTTTTGAAAATTCTATGTCTAATAACTTTGGCGTTTGTGGACGGAATTGGCTGAAATTTTCAGGAAAATGGCACATTTTGTTTTCTGAGCAGCCCCTGAAAATTGGACGGGGGGTTCGTCCAGGGGGGGTTGAGAAAAAAGGGGGGTCCCAAAACGTGTTTTTAACATTGAGTTTTCCATAGGGCGGTTGGCCTCACTTTTAGCCCGAACGGCTGAATGGATTTGCACGAAACTTGGCAAAATTGTAGGGACTGGTAGCCCGATGTGCCTTTTGTAGGTCTCAATATATGTGCTACAGTGGATTTTGAGAAATTAACGTTTAAAAAAAGATATATATCTGTAACAGCGGACCGGGCAGCGCTCCAGGACGCGTACTTTTCGCGCAACGGAGCTTTGTGAAGCGAAGCTGATTGGTTCTCCGGCGTCTGTCAACATTCCAAACAGTCCGTAGCGGCCGCCATCTTGTCTCTCGGTAGGATCGAGAGACAAGAGGAGGCCAAAGCGAAGGGGCAAATGACCATAAGGGGGAATAGTAGATCCTCGCTGACCCCCTAGGTTTGATGTGGAGGTTTTAAAAGGGCCCCGCGGGGCAAAAAAAAAAAATAATAATAATAATCGAACGGCTGAATGGATTTGCACGAAACTTGGCAAAATTGTAGGGACTGGTAGCCCGATGTGCCTTTGCTAGGTCTCAATATATGTGCTTCAGTGGATTTTGAGAAATTAACGTTCAAAAAAAGATATATATCTGTAACAGCGCACCGCTTCGCGTACTTTTCGCGTTACGGAGCTTTGCGAAGCGAAGCTTATTGGCTCTCCGGTGTCTGTAAACATTCCAAACAGTACGTAGCGGCCGCCATCTTGTCTCTCGGTAGGATCGAGAGACAAGAGGAGGCCAAAGCGAAGGGGCAAATGACCATAAGGGGGCATAGTAGATCCTCGCTGACCCCCTAGGTTTGATGTGGAGGTTTTAAAAGGGCCCCGCGGGGCAAAAAAAAATAATAATAATAATAATCGAACGGCTGAATGGATTTGCACGAAACTTGGTAAAATATTAGGGACTGGTAGCCCGATGTGCCTTTGCTAGGTCTCAATATATGTGCTTCAGTGCATTTTGAGAAATTAACGTTCAAAAACAAGATATATATCTGTAACAGCGCTCCGCTTCGCGGAGATAAAATTATATCTGTATTACCTAGCTGTTGCTAACACCAGTTAGCGACGGCTAGTAGGAGATAGCGACCATCTTGGGCCCCACTTTGCATGTGAGTGATATTTATCACTAATGACATGCAAAGTGGGCATGCCAAGATGTTAGCGACTGGAAACAGTCGCTAACATCGCTATCTCCTATTATCAACTTTTGGAAATATTCGAGATAAGCGCGAATATCTCCAAAAAGTAACAGCTGCCCTGAGCAGTTCTTAGCCATGTTATCCAATGGGAGGTGGATAACATGGCTAAGAGCATTAGCTCGGTAATGCATGAATATCGCTGAGTTTTCAGCGATATTAATGCATTGCGGTCGTTTTTTATCGTATTTGCGATAAACCTTGATAATAGCAAGGTTTATCTGCGATAATTTCTGACGGTAAAAAAATCTTTGCAATGCATCGTTAGGGATAAATATCGCTTAACTTTGGTAATATGCCCCAACGTCTGTTAACGTTCGATTCGAAGGAAATCAGGAAGTGTTGAAAAACATTGTCTGCGCCATCTTGTCTTTTTTCAAATGCCACACTTTTGTCGTGCACGGCAGCCATTTTAGATGCCTTGACCAGACCCACTCTGTGCACGCTGTCGATCCTTAGCATGGCTCCCCACCCTCGCAAGCATCTCACCCAGGCAGTGGTCACCCCCGCTCTCTGTCTTATGCATGGGTAATAAACCTCCCCCCATATGCGCTGCTCTTCCCTGAGAATCACACCCTGTGCCCGCCCGACACCTCCCTTTCGCCCTATTCACTACCGCACCCTCTGACACTCCTTTTCCTCTGTGTCCGATTGTCCAGGCCGGTCCTAGGCTATCAGCTAGCCCTGCAGATGTAGTTTATGGCCACAGCTGTAAAGAATCACCCCTCTTCAAAGGAGTTATAGTAGATCAAGGCCCACACTCGATGAGATCCGTCACAGCAGAAGCGTTGCTATTATCTGAAAACCATCCTGTATTGTGATTGGGGAGGGGACCGAGCGTGAAGCGGAAGATTCTAGGGATGACTCTTTGTACATCAAAGTTTTTACAATTATGTGTCACATTAAAAATATATAGCACTCCGACAAAGTAGTAAGATTATAAAACTTTAACAATTTATAAATATATACAAGAAAACAAAAATAGTAATAACATATAAACATTTTTAGGGAAAAACAACGAAGTAGCGGTCGGCTGTGCGAATAGTCCCAACGCAGCACAACGTCCAGATTTCCGGCATGGGGCGTCGCGGGGGGTGGGTCATCAGTAGCAAACTGTTGTGCGAATAGTTCCAAGGCAGCAGAACGCGCCGAAATCTAGATGACACGAAAGTGATGTCTAGTAAGTTGCCACCCAGCAAATAACGGCGTGGGGCGTCGCGGGGGGTGGGTCATCAGTAGCAAACTGTTGTGCGAATAGTTCCAAGGCAGCAGAACGATGGCACCAAGGTGATGTCCAGTAAGTTGCCGCACTGGTTTTGGTATCCTACAATGCTGCTCCGAATAACGGCGTGGGGCGCCCCGGGGGAGGCGGCGTGAACGGGCCTCTCCAGGTGGAGTGTCATCTGTTGTAGTGGGGCGCCCCTTTACCGTTTCAGTTGCCATTCCGTCCGTTTTTGGTCAACTGTGTCAAAAGCCACAATTCAGCTGAGTTGCGCCCACTCTTGCGGTGCAGCGATAGGCGGCTGTCACAGGAATCTCAAAATGGCGGCAGGCTCTTTCCTTTTTGGGCCTGGTCCACTGAAATGGCCCTGGGACACCTTGGAAATCGGACGCTTGTCTGCTAGGTCTTGGACCCCATTCTCGAAAGCGTCCCCTCCGCCTTGAGAATTCATCAAAAGTTTTGGGGGCCCCGACTCCTGCAGGCTTCTGGTGGGGAGCGGCTGCCATGATTGCTCGCGGAATGACCACGACGGAGCTACGAGATGGTGGTGCTCTCATGCTGACGCCAGTTTAGTCTGAAACATCCAGAAACAAGGTGGGGCTTTCATCGTTTGGGAAAAAAAATAAGTTTTCATCCAATGAAAAGTGTTGTTTTTAGGTCATATGATCAAGCCTTCCATCATTAGGAAACCAAAAGTAAAATGAACCAATGAAAAGTTTTATAAACAAGTCACATGACCTGTTATGCGGCATAGGGTATAAAATGCGGAGAAAATACGTTGGCACGTGAGGCGGCGTCAGTAGCGGACCGATGTGCGAATAGGCCGAAGGCAATACAACGCGCCAAGATCCGGATGGCACCGAGGTGGTGTCCAGCAAGTTGCAGCACTGGTGTGGCCATCCTACAATGCTGAAAGTCGGCGTGGGGCGCCCCGTTGGCCTGTGAGTTTGCGTCAGTAGCGGACCGATGTGCGAATAGGCCGAAGGCAGCACAACGCGCCAAGATCCGGATGGCACCGAGGTGGTGTCTAGTAAGTTGCCGCACTGGTGTGGCCATCCAACAATGCTGAAAGTCGGCGTGGGGCGCCCCGTTGGCCTGTGAGATGGCGTTAGTAGCGGACCGATGTGCGAATAGGCCGAAGGCAGCACAACGCGCCAAGATCCGGATGGCACCGAGGTGGTGTCTAGTAAGTTGTTGCACTTCTGTGGCCATCCTACAATGTTGAAAGTCGGCGTGGGGCGCCCCGTTGGCCTGTGAGATGGCGTCAGTAGCGGACCGATGTCCGAATGGGGCCAAAGGCAGCGCAACAATATTTTCTGACTGACACCACAAGGCGCTGACATGCCAAGATCCGGATGGCACCGAGGTGATGTCTAAGTTGCGGACTGATGTGCGATTGGGGCCAAAGGCAGCGTAACAATATTTTTTGTATGGAAGATACCACTAGGCGTTGAGATGCCAAGATTCAGATGGCACCGAGGTGACGTCTAGCAAGTTGCTGTACTGGTGTGGTCATCCTACAATGCTGAAACTCGCCGTGGGTCGCCCCATTAGCCTGTGAGATGGCGTCAGTAGCGGACCGATGTGCGAATAGGCCGAAGGCAGCACAACGCGCCAAGATCCGGATGTCACCGTGGTGGTTTCATAGTTGAGAGGCACTTCATCTGCAGTGGGGCGCCGAGATCCGGATGGCACCGAGGTGATGTCTAGCAAGTTGCTGTACTGGTGTGGTCATTCTACAATGCTGAAAGTCGGCGTGGGGCGCCCCATTAGCCTGTGAGATGGCGTCAGTAGCGGACTAATGTGCGAATGGGGCCAAAGGCAGCGCAACAATATTTTCTGAAGAGAAGACACCAAAAGGCGCTGAGATTCCAAGATCCGGATGGCACCGAGGTGGTGTCTAGCAAGCTATGCAGTTGAGTTGTGTGCGCACTTGCGGCGAATAGGTCGAAGGCAGCATAACAATGTTTTTTGAATAGAAGACACCACAAGGCGTTGAGATTCGGTTACCACCGAGGTGATGTCTAGCAAGTTGCCGCACTGGTGTGGCCATCCTACAATACTGCTCCGAATAACGGCGTGGGGTGCCCGAAGGGGGGGGGGGCCGGCGTGAATGGGCCTTCCTAGGTGGAGGCTCGTCTGCTGTAGTGGGGCGCCCCTTTACCGTTTCAGTTGCCATTCAGCTGAGTTTCGGCTGCTCTTGATGCTACAGCGACAGGCGGCTGCAAGAGGACTCTCAAAATGGCGGCCTGTTCTTTGGATTTGGGCCTGGTCCACTAAAATGGCCCTGGGACACCTTAGAACTCGGACGCTCGATTTTTTTTCCTTTCCTGTACATGCAAAAAAAGGTAAATGCCCGGTACGTTACACGCTTCATCTGCCACGATGAACTCTCCAGAGGAACCGAAAAAAAATATAGTTGTGGTAACTATACCATGCATCGTCATATGGAGAGGTGGCACCAATTAATTATAGTGCTGCATAAAAGAGAGATTTGGAGGAGAACCCCTGACCTGCTAGTACATTCATCAAAGAAGTGGCACTGAGAGCTTCAGAGGCAAGGGAAACGGTCCCAAATATTTAGAAGAACTTTGGAAAGATTAAAATGACATGTTTAGATTGTGGCAAATTAATTTCATGTGGACAGATGAGTGTTACTCTAATAAATACAGCATATGAACATCATCATAGTCGATGGTTGGTGGAGACATTTTGACTATATCCTGGACCTGCCCGTCATCGCCCAAAATGGCGCCGGAATAAATGGGACTCGTAACTCCTTGTTGTGTACTGGTTGCAGAACCTTGAAATCACGAGATACGTATGCAGTTTTGAAGCACATGGCGGGCGGGGACGAGAATTGATTGACTATTTCGACATCCCTATTGATATTAAGTTCTGATGTGTTATTGATTACTGTACTGTTGAAAGTTCGAATTAACGTCACCCATGGTACTTGCCCGCAAATGTATATCTAGATAATTTTATTGTAACTGGCCCTGTCGTATTTTAATTATAAAATGTACGTCCACCGATTCCGTAACTGTTAGACACCTTAGTTCTTGCAACCTAATGGCCCGCCCGTTACGTTCCTCTACAGTGTAAATGTCTATTCATCATATACGATTACAGTTTGCTCTGTGGCAGGCCCACGTGGTTATAGGCTCGTATTTGTATAATGAAATTTTCACAATAAAGGTTTTTAAAAGAAAACATGGTAGTAGTATATACATTGGTAAAGTTTTTAATAATAGTGACTGTTTTAGAATCATTAAAAGGCAAGTGAAATAAAGCAGACCAATTACATGAAGGGTAAAAGGTATAATACGAAGGAACGCAGTAAAGATAAATGGTCAAGGGCTGTTGTGTTTTCTATTCCTGCAACATAAAGTGATCGATAAGAATCTCATATTCAGGCGTATCGGCGACTAAGACAGCAGGTCGACCCTCTTTTGCTCAACGGCTCCGTCATGGGACGAAGAAACGCTCTTTTTCTCGAAAAAAGAATATATTTTACTTGCAGGACAGTTGTAAAATTTCCGGGAAAGTACATTAGCCTGGAACATTATAACATATATTTAAGAAAAAATAATGTTCGGAAGTAATGAAAAGCGTAATTTTTAGGTCATATGACCAAGCCTTTCATCATTACAATAAGTAAAGTAAAATGAACCAATGAAAAGTTTTATTAACAAGTCACATGACTTGTTATGCTTACGTTACGCGGTGCGCGCCCCGGATGACTTCCGGATGCGCTAACGCGGCGCGTCATATGACGCATTACGCGACAACGCAGGTACAGAATATAGTCAAAATGTCTCCACCAACCAGCGGTCGGAACACAACCCCTTTCAACAGGCTAAATAGTTCTGTTAAATGACAACAGAAGGGACAGGCAACAAGAACCATCAGTCAAAGAGGGGATGGCTAGTTCTTCTCTACCGGGTTACATTGGGGCGCTACCGGAACTGATCGAATTGGTAGTCTACAGTGTTTCTGGATGTTTCAGACTGAAGCTGGGGTTAGCATGAGAGCAGCACCATTTCGTAGCTCCGTCGTGGTCATTCCGCAACCAATCATGGCAGCCGTTCTTTATCGTTATTTTGGGCGGGGTGGGTGGCGGAGCCGAGCTGTTTTGCAGCCATCATTGTGTGGAGTTCAGTTCATCTCACTAGTTTTGTATTTGTCATGAGGGGTTGTTCCTAATGTTTCTATTTTAGCGAGGTCAAAAAGAGATCCCATTAGTGGCCTACTGATTTTGCTCGATTCCTTTTCTTGTTTTTTTACACGATTTTTCGTTATCTGCAAAGACTAAACAGAGTATTGCGACTCTGTGTTTGTTTGTAAATAGAGAATGAACCAAAGAGAACTAATTCTAAAACAGTAAATACTTGGATAACAATCAATCAAATGGAGAGAGAAGCAGGCACGACGGATTACAACGGGGGCAAAGGCCTGCGTTAACTACCTTTCACTATCTCCTAATAGAAATGAGGGGGGGGGGGCACCATTCAAAGCAGATCAGTGTGCATAAACACGAAAATGTTTTCACTTACCACGTACTTGACATTCGACAGCTTATGATATTTGCTATTAAAAAACCATTGAAATTCACTGAAAAAACCATAGGTTATAGACCATATATAGTTAGGAATTAGCATTTACAAAACCTTGAAAATTCACTGAAAAAACCATAGGTTATAGACCATATATAGTTAGGAATTAGCATTTAAAAAACCTTATTTTACTCACACAAAACCATTGAAATTCCATATATAGTTAGTTGCACTAACTATATATCGCGCACCCGCAATCCACTGCTGATCATGTCACATATTACATCATTCATGACATGGTCAGTGACATCACTGATGACATCACTGATGACATCTCAAATGACATCACTGATGACATCACTGATGACATCTCAAATGACATCACTGATGACATCACTGATGACATCTCAAATGACATCACTGATGACATCTCATTTGACATTACTGATCACATCACTGATGACATCATTCATGTGATAATACGATGAACCTCTTCAGACTCTAATATAACCTTAGATACACTCAGTGTAAACAGACACTCATAGACTGTCACTCATCCATGGAGTTACTCAGACACTTAGTCAGTCATGCAAAGAATCAATCACACCTCCATTTCCTCAACTATACAGTTATACACACCTTACTTATTCAAACATATACTAAAACATATTTACTCACTTATACAATCATGGATACAAGTTCACAATGATCCATACAGCCACTCACACATTCACTGGCTCTTATGCACAGTTATTTATATATGTCAACTCTCACATGTACTGTGTTTTACATATGTACTTACTTTGACATGTAGCACTGAGATATCCATTCACTCACCAATACACTCATGCACACAGTCAACCGCCCATACAGCTGTTTCCACATGCACTTTTGAACCCATACATCTAGTCAATCAACTGCTCACACATCTATGCAGAGAGTCATACACCTCCCAGCCACCCAGACACACACTCAGTCTCCCATACAAATGCTTGGGCAACCAATCAATAACCCATACAGTTAATCATATAGCTAATGATCAACACATGCAGCAGTTTACAGAACAACAGACATAATGATGCACAAATTAAGACAGTTTAGTCACTAACCCATGCACTCAGTGAGACACATTTAATCAGTCACTCATACAGTCAGCCATGCCCCTACTAAATCCTTCATCAAGACACTTATACATCCACTCATTCTTCAATATGTAAGACATATTTTAACTTTACAGAATTATACAGTCACTGGATGTAGTCATCAGTGATGTCATTTGAGATGTCATCAGTGATGTCATCAGTGATGTCATTTGAGATGTCATCAGTGATGTCATCAGTGATGTCACTGACCATGTCATGAATGATGTAATATGTGACATGATCAGCAGTGGATTGCGGGTGCGCGATATATAGTTAGTGCAACTAACTATATATGGAATTTCAATGGTTTTGTGTGAGTAAAATAAGGTTTTTTTAAATGCTAATTCCTAACTATATATGGTCTATAACCTATGGTTTTTTCAGTGAATTTTCAAGGTTTTGTAAATGCTAATTCCTAACTATATATGGTCTATAACCTATGGTTTTTTCAGTGAATATATATATATATATATATATATATATATATATATATATATATATATATATATATATATACATACATACATACATACATACATACATACATACATACATACATACCGCTCCAAGTCTCCTCCCCAGCCGGGAAATAAAAGGCAGCACTCACGGGGTGTTTGTCAGCTTGTTCCAAGTTTATTCAAGCGCACCTCACAGACGCGTTTCGGGTCAAGCCCGTGGTCAATGTGTCAACACGAGTGTTACATGGGAGCTCGCTTTAAAGTGCAACGTGCATTCTCATGAGGAAAAGTGAGGTAGGACTACTCATCAAAAATATACGAGCGCCATCTTAGACTGTGCACATTAGGCAAAACAATATACATGCAATTTATAATCGATAATCGAAATATGCAGACAATGCTATCAATTGTCAGACATTTCAAACAGTTCATACATTTAGCCGTGGATCGGCCAGCCCGGTTCCTAGTATTTGGAACCGCAAAATACATCTCTGAAAATTTCAGTGACGATATAATGTTTTGAACTACAAAAAAACACTGCAATTGACCAAGTTATAGTTACTAGGGATGACTACAAGTGATGAATTGTTGTGTTTTTTTAGTTTAAAATGTTAGACTTTCACTGACATTTTCAGATAACAGTATTATTACTTTAACCCTTGTTTTTTTCTGTCGATGTCTAAGATTTTTTTAATGTAAACTAATATATAATTACAATTTCTAACTGTAACTTCACTTTAAACTTTCTTTTTTTCAGTTAATTTGTAGTATCTTTTTCTTACGTAAAGTGGTATTTCATACATAAAGCCAACACCCTGCCGTGAATGGCGGTGGGGTTGACAGCAGGGCCTGACCAGCGGTTAGGCCTTGCTGCCAACCTTTTGCGAGCAGCCAGCCCCATGCCACACAGGGCCTTCTGGCATGAGCAGCATGTGGTTGGTCTCGCGGGTCCTGGCCACACTCAAGCAGACTTACTATTTTTGTCAAAGAGTCACAACACCAAAATATAAAAAGTGAGCCAGCCTATTGACTTACTCAAGGGGTGAACATAGCCATACATGTGAAGCCAATCTCTCATCTTTCCTCCCAAAAATCACCAATATTTTCAAACTAATGTATATTTCAGGAATTCACACAACGGGATGTTTATTAACAGTGATTATTATAAAAAGGTGTAATAAAGTTGTAATAAAAAACACGTCTTTGAGCATTTCTTTTAACATATTTTACATATTGCATTTTGAGGGCTAAAACATGATAAATTAAAGAATCTGAGACTTATTTTCTTTTTTTAATAAAACCAACATGTCTGAGTCTTTCTTTTAACATTTTTCAGCCCACAAAATGCAATCATAAAAACAACCATAAGAGGGACTTCCTCTTCAGCTGAAGAGCATAGCGCTCTAGCTAGGAGAGTTTTAAAACAATGGTAAGTTTTCTTGGGGTCATGGTATTAGTGACTCAGAAGACTCACTTTTTTATGTTGCGGGTGGGCAGCTACACTCCCTGTACCCCCCGGCAACATACAAAAAGTCTTGGTGGTGCCACTCCCTATTGTAGGGGCACCACCAATCTAAAAATGTTATAAACAAGAAAGCCCTCACTGGGTATTATAGGGTGCTCCTTGAAAGAGCAATGAATAATAGACGAGCACCCCCACCCTTTTTTTAATAACTATTGGGGAAAGAAGCATGTGGCCTCTCTGCCAGAACCTTTAATGCCCCAGGGACCCCCCCTCCCCTGGGCCTTTCTTTTTTTATTGAGGTGGGGCACACAGCCCCCTCCCTGGCCAGTACATGCCCTGTGGACTACATGCTCCACCCCCTTTCTATTTTATTAAGGGGAGAGAGGATGGGTCCCCCCTACTTGAGCCAATAAATGCCTCGATGACCCCATCATCTGGGGATTTTCTGTTTTTTAAATGGATTGTGGTGTGTGGCTTCTCTCGCTGAGCCAATACTGGCCCCAGAGACCCTATCCCTGGATCGGTGCCCCTGTGCCTTGCTAGAACACCAAAAAACACTGTATTGGAGACCACTCAGGAGAGCCCCCAGGACCCCCGTGACCCCTTCGACTCTCCTCTTGTAGCTATCCTGGGTGCATCAGGAGCTAGCATTACTCCCTCATAGCGGAATCAGCTGTTTTTTCATGCTACCATCAGTTGGAAGCAATCTTTTGGTTCCCTGCCCAAAAGTGTGCAAGTAGGTAAATAAATGGCTCCTCTCACCCTGTGGGAGGATTTTTAAAGCTCGCACTGGGTATTGGCAAACAAATTTTCCCTACCTGTGGTCTTGTAGCCAGGAAAAAGGCATCCCATGGGTGGATTCCCCAGGACACCACAGAAAAATCGGCCCTAGTGGAGGAGTTACTGGGGTCTTAAGTGTCAAACAGAGGAGGTCGGGGTGCCCCATACGCTTTCTAATTTTCATTGGGCCTTGGGGAATGTAGGCCCTGGGAACATGATTGGCCCGGATAGAGTGCTGGGTGCCCCCTTCTTTTCCAATATTGCAACAGGTGCCAGGGTATGGTGTCCCCAGTTCATAATTAGCTCAGGTAGGGTAGCGGCATGCACGCCCTCTCCCTAAATTATTAAATGCATTGATCAACCTGCGGGTCGTGTTTATTTATTTTAAATGATAGCTGCCATTTTTTTCTCTGCTGTGGCAGTACAGTGGCATAGTGGGCATTTACACATTTTAGCCATGGGGTGTTACCTCTGGGACCCCACCCACAAGGGCTATGGTAGCAAGGTTTCCCTAGCCTGCCTCCGTATGCCTTTTTTTCACCATGTACAGGACAGGGGACTAAGTCCCAATTGTCTTGTATTAGATGCCACAACATTTTCTTTCATGTTGTGGCCAGCCATTAAGAATGTTTTCTCCAGTAGGAGCCTCACTCTCCTGGATTCAAGAAAAGAAATAGAGCATTCTAATTGGCATAGGTGGATTTTTTCCCATGGGAAAAAATCCCCCTATGCCAATTAGAATGCTCTATTTCTTAAGGTTGAGCTAGCGGGACTCTCTCAAGAGTCCCTCAAACCCAACCGTCCAGATAAACAATTATTTTTGTATTTTAAATTCTCCAAAAACTACTTAATGTATTTACACCAAATCACAAAAAGCATGCTTGACGGACCAAGATCTAGCTTCCTTCCAAATTTGCTGTAACTCCGTTAAGCAGTTATTGCAATATTGCATTCTAAAAAAGTCTATAGAAAATGCATGGGGATTTTGTGATTTGGACACCCCTTTTCCTCGGCTTCCCCTTGATAGATCACCCCAAAACTGTCCACAAAGAAACTAGCCAAAACAGTGAACCTTTCTGGAAAGCTTTGTGAAGGTTTGTGAAAAGCATTTCCTATGGAACCCCAAACCTATCTATACCTACCCAATGGTATGTACACATGTGTGTATGTATGTGTATGTAAGTGTATATATATATACATATATATATATAATATCACTGAAAAAAACATAGGTTTTAGGGGTGTTATAGTTAGTTGGACATTTCCCTTGTACAAAACCATTGAAATTCCCATGTTATAGTTAGTTCAGCTAACTATAACTCGTGCGCCCGCAATGCACTGCCGATGATGTCACATATTACATCACTCATGACATGGTCAGTGACATCACTCATGACATCTCAAATGACATCTCAAATGACATCACTGATGAAATCACTGAGGACATCATCCAGGGAATGTGTGTTTCTCCGAAAATTAAATATGTTTTATATATGTATATCTCAAGGTCGATGGAAGAATATATGGGTATATAAGTGTCTAAAAGGATGATTTGTTTTGAAAAATTGATTGTATAACTGACTGATTAAGTGTATCGTAGTGAATACATGGGTTACTGAGTAATGTTTAAAAATATAAATATCTGTATCAGTCACTCACTGTTTCTATGTGTTTCTATGTCTTTTCTGGGCCAAATCGCCACGCAGGCTTACCACATTCAGCAGAACTAGCGCTGTCTCGTGAAATTGTTTCTTCACGGCCGCCATCGCTGCAGATGCGAGGCCACGCCCACCTGATAGGCCACGCCCACACCCCCGCCTATAAAACAATAGCGATGATGACTAGCGCGCCCACTGGAAACTAAACCTCTGAGGCGGAAAGCCGGAGGAGCCACTCGCTTTTTTAAAAATTGTTTATTTTGTGTTGTGACATATTTTAAAACTTTGTACCCTCACCAGAGCTCTTTTCAGGGCCAAATCGCCACGCAGGCTTACCACATTCAGCGGAACTAGCGCTGTCTCGTGAAATTGTTTCTTCACGGCCGCCATCGCTGCAGACGCGAGGCCATGCCCACCTGATAGGCCACGCCCACACCCCCCCTCTCCCTAAATGTGCCCCCCACGCAAGCGCAGCGGACGAGCGCAGCGGGAGCGCCGTTTGCGCGCCGAAGGCGCGCCTAAGGCAAGCCCGTCTGCGCCCGTCCGTGCCAAGACCGCGACAGGCGCAGGAGACTCTGGACCCGGACTCCCCACTGTAAGTCACCAGGCCAACTTTCTTGTAAACCTACGCACTGGCAACAACTGTGCTTGTAAAGTTGACATGAATACCATCAAGGGGCCATTCAGCTGCAGGCTATGCAGATGGACCTCTTCCCCGGTCCAGACCACAGTCCCCCAAACAAACCCTAGGGACAATAGTCTACTTTTTAAAGGAGGGTTGATCAATGCACGCTCTATGTGCTGCCACAACCAAGACATAAAAGATCTCATCCAGGAATTAGACCTTGACTGCCTTCTCATAACCGAAACCTGGCTTACGGACAACAGCAATCCTGACTTAGCCGCTGCCCTCCCACAAGGCTATACTATTTTCAGGCAAGACAGACTGAAGGGGAGAGGCGGAGGAGTAGCCCTGTTACTACGCAACTCCTTCAAATGCCATACCTTCACCCTTGACTCCCTAAAAGGGTCCGAATCCCTTGGTTTCTCCATCAAACTTAATGAGTCCGCCTCTTTCTCAGGAGGACTTATCTACCGCCCCCCAGGTACTGCTACCAGATTTCTAGAAACTTTCAGTGATGTCCTAGGTCAGCTCCTGACCCGATACCGACATGTCACTCTCCTGGGCGACTTTAATCTGCACCTCGACTCCACAGAGGATGCTCAGGCATTACATTTCCACCAAACTTTGGAAATTTTCAACCTTCAACAAAGGGTCAAGCAACCCACTCATCTAGCCGGACACACACTAGATGGGGTCTGTTCTAACTTTCCCCTTCTAGAAACCCAAACCCCTGTCCCACAAATTTGGACAGATCATAACTTGATCCCGTTCTTCATCAGAACCCCGCACCCTAAAAACTCAATCAAACCCAGCCCACTTTCAGAGAACCACGTCAACTGGAAAACGGTAGAAGACACCTTCAAACTCAAGCCTACCATCGAGACTCAGATCCCTAGCCTGACGGGTTACGTAGAACAGGACTCTAAACTCTTCCATAACTGGATACAACATGAAATCAGAGTACGCGTTCCACCTAAACGCACCAGGAAAATAGATAAAAAAGGCAAAATAAACGCCCCCTGGTTCACGCCAGAATTAGCTAAGGCCCATTTACTCTGCAAAAAAGGTGAACGCAATTGGCGTAAAACCTACGACAGTACGGACAGAAACTCCTATGTCCAACTAAGGAAGAGTTACCACTCCATTATAAAAAGCGCCAAAAAAGACTTCTACATCAAAGTCATCAATGAAGCTAAGCAAAAACAAAAAACCCTGTTCGCAATAGTTAAAACCTTCACTCACCCCAAAGCTTTACAGCCCGAAATACCTCCCTCCCAAGATTTCTGCGATCAAATAGCAGACTTCTTTGAAGAGAAAATCAACCTTATTCAGAAAGACTTTCCCCCATATCAAATCTCCCAGTCCCCCACCCTCTCCGAACAAGTAGGAAAAATAACTGGAAATCTAAAAATATTCTCACAGGTCAGTTTAGCCCAAACCCGGGAAGTAATTCTAGCGTGCAAGTCAGGTGCCCCCTCCGACTCCTGCCCTCCTAGAATTCTTCACCAGCTGATTGAAGTTGTTAACCCCATCATAAACAAAATAGTAAATACCTCCCTCAGCACAGGCACTGTTCCTAGAGAATGGAAACAAGGCATCGTAAAGCCCTTAATGAAAAAACCGAATAAATCCCCTTCAGACCTCACCAATCTTCGCCCAATCTCACTCCTCCCAGTTCTGGGAAAAATTACGGAACAGTTAGTCTACAGGGAACTCAAAAATCATCTAGAAACTAACAATATCCTCCACCCCCAACAATCAGGGTTTCGCCCCCATCACTCAACGGAAACTGCTCTGATAGAATTGACTGATTCCATAAAACTATCACAGGACCAAAGAAAGAACGCCGTGCTGATTCTATTGGACCTCACAGCGGCGTTCGACACAATCTCCCACTCTATACTCCTGGATAGACTTAAGGACATTGGTATCTCCGACCTGGCATTGGATTGGATAACATCCTTTTTAACAGAAAGATCACAATCCATCACACTAGGACCTTTCAGCTCGGCAGAGAAAAAGATTCGATCTGGAGTCCCACAAGGCTCCATTTTAAGCCCCCTGCTTTTTAACGTCTACCTTATCCCCCTCATTTCCTTGATCGAAACATTCAGCATAACTACATCGTACGCCGACGACACCCAACTCATAGTCCCGTTAGACGAATACTCAACGAATGCCGAACAAAATCTTAAAAACTGCTTGAAAGACGTCTTTCTGTGGATGGAAACAAACCACCTTAAGTGTAATACAAGCAAAACAGAAATCCTCCCCATGGGTAAAAATGTCAACTTCTGTCCTAACCTATGGTGGCCAGAGGACTCCACTGCTCCCCCCCAGACCGTTACAACAGCAAGAAACCTCGGAGTCATATTCGATACAGACCTATCCTTTGACCAACACGTCAGGAATGTGGCCGGAAGCTGTTTCGGGATTATCAAATCCCTAAAAAAATTATTTGATTTCCTACCAACAGATGCTAGAAAGACGGTAGCTGTCGCGCTAATCCTCTCGCGCCTTGACTATTGCAACGGTCTAATGGCAGGTGTGAAAAAAATCACACTAAAAAAACTGCAGAGCGTCCAGCATTCTGCCGCCAGACTGGTGCTTAAACTCCCCAGGAGGTCCTCAGCATCAACTGCTCTGAGAACCCTCCACTGGCTGCCTCTGCACAAAAGGATCTTTTTTAAGATCCTAATCGTTGCCTTCCGGGCATTCAACCACACTGGCCCCAAATACCTAATTAAACGCTACCCACACTACAACCCCCAGAGGACCTTGAGATCCTCCAACAATAACCTGATAAAACTCGCCAGATTCAACCTAAAAACTAAAGGGGGTAAAACCCTAACCCATCTATCCTCCAAAGCATGGAACTCCATGCCCCACCACCTGAGGTCACAGACCAAAGAAACTCATTTTAGGAAACAACTGAAAACATGGATCTTCAGTCTTTCAGACGAGTATGTCTTGGCTGCCATCTAACCCTCCCTCTGTAACTCCAAACTGTATGCATACTTTCCAGTTAGCGCCAGGATGCTCCTTCCGGAGCGATAGTGCGCTTTACAAATACCAAAATACAAATACAAATACAAAGACAGCATGTGTGCAGGACTGTATGGGTGGATGAGTCTGTGTATTGGTGTGTTAGTGAGTGAATGACTGTCTCAATAGTGTCTTTATGAGTAACTACATATGTTTTACACTAGTATATGTGAGTATTGGTGTATATAAGTGAGTATATGTGAGAGTGAGAGATTGGAAGAGTTCCTGTATAAATGAGTATGTGTTTCTATAAGTGATTGCTTAAGAGAGTAAGTATGTGTATGTTTCTGTAGCAGTAAGTGTGGTGGTGTGTGTATAACTGTATATTCAATTTAATGGATGTTTGATACTTCGTTTGCATGTGTGACTATGTGTGTGAGTAACTCTATGGATGAGTGTCAGTGTGTAACAAGATGTATAGATGTATGAGTACATATGATGAGTGAGTACATCTATGAGTGACTGTATAGGACTGTTGGTGAATGAGTGGATGTGTGTGTGTAGATCTTGGAATTACATAATAGGTGTGTTGTAAGTGGTATTGGTATGTTCATTGTTTTGAAAATGTTAGTTTCTATTTTGGAGTGTGTGTATCAAAGGTTATATTAGGGTGAGAGGAGGTCTGCTACTCTATCACATGGATTATGTCATCAGTGATGTCATTTGAGATGTCATCAGTGATGTCATGAGTGATGTCCCCGACCATGCCATGAGTGATGTAATATGTGACGTCATCAGCAGTGCATTGCGGGTGCGCGAGTTATAGTTAGCTGAACTAACTATAACGGGGGAATTTCAATGGTTTTGTACGAGTGAAATGTCCAACTAACTATAACGCCCCTGAAATCTATGTTTTTTTCAGTGAATTTCAAAGGTTTTTTAAATGCTAGTTTCTAACTACAGAGGTAGGACATGTGAAGAAAGAAGAAAAAACATACAGAAAGAAGAAAAAAAATGCAGAAAGAAGCAACAGAAGTCCTCAAAGACGAAGAAAAGTGCTGGAAGAAGGAAGATGTGCAGAAAGAACAAACAGAGGAGCAGAAAGAGGCCTTGTTGCAAAATCATACTGTACCCTCAACTTTATAAGATGGGTACTGGTGGTAACTGACTCTGACTAACCAGTCCTAGAGCCAATGCTATGCTAAAAGACACTTAGAATACAGTTAAAACACCTATATACACTAGGGTACACTATGTGTTGGGGTACCCCTGTGATTACCATGGCCTCATCTATAAGATCCTAGTACATAATAGGGCAGGGGGATTAAAACTACCTCTTAAAACAAACCACAGGGCGTGTTTGCGCGCTGGTGAAGGGAGGGTGGGGCTGAGCTGATATGTGCAAACACGCCCTGTGGCCTTTTTAATTTGGGGATAAAGTCCCCTTGAATCCTGAGTGTCCAACTCGTCCACCAGGTATCTCCCGTTAGCGCCACAGAGCTGCGTTACACAGAGGTGTAAAAAGAGGCATGGCCTAGACCACCTCTCTGCAACGCAGCACAGTGGCACTTACTGGAAGCACCTGGTGTGCTAGTTGACCCCTAGGGGCCTCTGGATTGAAGGGGAATTATTTCCCCAACTTAAAAAACGCCACAGGGCGTGTGTGCACATGTCACCTCAGGCCCCGTCCCCTCCTTTCACCACTGTGTAAATGCGCCCTGAGGCCGTTTTAATTTGGGAGATTAAGTCCCCTTGAATCCTAAGGGTCCCTAGGGTCATACTAGTGCACTAGGTACCTCCAGTAAGCGCCACAGAGCTGCGTTGCAGAGAGGTGTAAAAAGGAGCGTGGCCTTTCAACACCTCTCTGCAACACAGCTCCCTGGCGCAAACTGGAGGTACCTGGAGGACTATTTGGCCCTCAGCAACCCTCACTATTGAAGTGGAATTAATTCTCCAACTTACAACTCGCCAGGGGGCATGTTTGCACAATGGTGAGGGAAGGGGGCTGGCCTGAGGTGACATGTATGCAAACACCCTGTGGCGCGTTTTAATTTGGGGAATTAATTCCTCTTAAATCCTGAGGGTCCCTGTGGGCCAACTAGCCCACCATGTACCTTCAGTATGCGCCAGAGAGCTGCCTTCCACAGAGGTGTTCAGAGGCCACACCCCTTTTTACAACACTGTGCAAACGCACCCCGTGGCACGTTTTAAGTTGGAGGATTAACTCCTCTTGAATCCTGAAGGTCCCTGGGGTGCAACTAGCCCACCAGGTACCTCCATTAAGCGCCACAGAGAGGCCTCATAACACCTCTCTCAAGCACAGCTCCCTGGCGCATACTGGAGGTTCCTGGTGGTCTAGTTGGCCCCCAGGGACCCTCAGGATTCAAGAGGAGTTAATCCCTCAACTTAAAAAAGTATTCCAGGGTAATTAGTTCCCCAACTGCAAACACGCCAGGGGGTGCATTTGCAGAGTGCTGCAAAAAGGGGGCGTGGCCTCTGGCGCGATGTTGGTATTTTTTTTATTTTATTTTTTAAGAAGAGGGGCTTCTTTTTCTAATATTATTGGCCCCTATTTTAATTTTTTTTAACAAAAAAATTTGGAAGGGGGCCGCGTGGCCCCCCTCAAGAGGCCATAATCGGCCCCGGGGACCCCATTCCCTGGGCATGGTCATTGTTTTTCTTTTTTTTTTTTTAAATGTTGAGGAGGGGGGCCCCGTAACCCCCCTACCGGGCCACTAATAGCGCCGGGGACCCCATCCACTGGGGCAGGCCCTCTCCGTTGGGGACTGTGGCGGGTCTCCAATCCCCCCACGGTCCTGCCGGCTCCCTCCCTCCTGCGGGAGCTGACATTGCTTTTCCACACGGGGAGCTGCTAGGATGCAGCTCCCCGTGCGGAAAAGCAATTGTCTTTGGTTTTTGGAAGTGAGAGCAAGTTTCCCTGCTCTCTCCTTCAAAAACCAAAGCAGTTTGCTATGGCAGGGCGGGAGCCGCGAGGCTCCCACCCTGCCATAGTAAACAGCAGTGTCCCGGTGGTAGGCACCCCGGGACACTGCAGGAGCCAGCCCTGGGGAATGGCGGTTCCCAGGGCCATGACAGGACTCCAAGAGGGGGCCGCGCGGCCACCCTCCCCACATTTGAAAAGCCCCGGGGGGTGGTGGTTCCTGGAGCTTGAGGGTCCTTCACTGACCCCCCAATTTTAATATGTAGAGCCCCGGGAAGGTGGCGGTCCCCGGGGCATGTGGGGGGGCTCGAGCCCTCCACACAGGTTATTTATTCATTTAAAAAAAAGACACAAGCCCCTGGGGTGGCAGTCCCCGGGGCTGCAGGGAGGCCGTGAGCGCCCGCAAATATTTTCTTAAAGCCCTGGGGGTGGCGTTCCCCAGGGCTGGGGGCGGCTGTGAGCCCCCTGCACATATTTTTATAAAGCCCCGTGGGTGGTGGTCCCCAGGGCTGGGTGGCCCCTATGGGCCCCCATCCCAATGCACATATTGCCCCCGGGATTTGGCCCGCCCGGGGCTAAATATAAACGAAGCGCGGGAGCCCGCACTTAGTTTTTATTTTTCCAGCCGGATCCGCGCACCCTGCATGGATTTTGCCGATTAAAAACAAAAAAATAAATAAAGAATTTTGGGCCCTGGGGATCCTTGTGGGACCCCCTAAGCAGGCCTAGGGGGTCAGGGTGTTTCTACCCTGCCCCCTTTTCTCGTTTTGCGCATTTGTTTCACTGATTTCTTGTGCCTCGGTTCTACCGAGGCACAAGATGGCTGCCAACACTGCCTGGTTTGGAGTGTTGACAGCCAATTACCATAAAGCTCGTGATCGGGAGGGTGCGCAGATCCTGCGCGGCCATAGATAGCGAAACTTTTTTCTTTTTGAATTTCTCAGGAACTACTTAACGGATTTACACCATTTAACAAAAAGGGTTCTTTCTGAACCAAGAGTTACATCTTTGCCAAATTTGGGGTAATTCCGTTCTTCAGTTCAGGATGTAGCCGTGTCTAAAGGTTCCTATGGAAAATTGCATGGGGAAAACACGTTTTGGGACTACCTTTTTTTCTCGGCCCCCGCTTGACGAATCACCCCGAAACTTTCAAGATAGGAGCGGACCGGAGCGCCCCACGAGTTTTGAAAATTTTGTGATGATTCGTCATCCGGCGCCAAAGTTATTGGGAATAGAATGTTGCAAACTTCCTATGGAAAATAGCTCCTAACTATAACTACCTACTGGCGACCGCCAGTTGGTAATGTGTGTGTATATATATATATATATATATATATATATATATATAACACCCTTTGAAGCTTAGAGTGTTGAATAAATTATGCAAAATAGGAACAGGGAACTTTGCATAGTTCCCAAGTTTAGGCAGAGAGTTGCTCCTTAATATGGACCATGCCCCTTTATATGGACCACCCTCAACAACAGTGACACTCTAAATCTGCTCACCTCAAATGTTTATCTAGCAAAGTTTTTAAAAACAGGATAAGCCCAGTGCCATCCATGCCAAGTTAGAACTGACAAAATCTTTTGCCATTTTTTAAAGCCAAGTCTTTAGCTTCTGATGATGGAATTCACTACTCAACTGTTTGTAATGTTTGGTCTTCCATACATTGATGAATCTGCATTATTGTCAGAGATTTTCTCTTGTTTAAAGGTCCGGAAACTTCTCAGTGTCACTCCAGTCAAGGAATTGTTGAATGAGAAATGGAGATCTTTTGGGCACAAAAACTTCATGGTGTGGATGTGCTGCTACATTATGTACACTGTGATATTTACTGCTATCAGCATGTACCGCCCATTGGAACCAATACCTCCAGAAGAAAGCGATAATATGACTATCATGAGACTCAAACCCCTTGCAGTGAGTAGATGCAGTCTAAGTGGTGGTCATCTTAACATTATTTTATGTGTTGGGATTTGATCTTTTTGGAAAGTTATACTTTTTTTTTTTTTTACTTTGCATGAATATATTGAAACAATGGTATATATTTTAATAGAAACTACAGAGATGATAATAGGGATTTTGTTTTTGAGCTAATCTATTTTTTAAGAAGAAAAATAGGAGTGTAATAGTGAGAGGCAACAATAGCCTAGGATGTATGAAGAAAATATGGAAATGTCCAGGTCGGTACGTGAACTTTCAGAATGTGTAATATTATAATGGGTTACTTATCACTGAAACCGTTTCTGAGGTGGATAGGATATGATGCAAAACAGGTTTCTCTGTTTCAAGTGCATTTCATCAATTAGCTTTATATAAATCATAGCTGGTTGTGTTTTATTCATAAAGCCAGTTATACTTTCACTGCCCACGATAATGATAGTAGGAAATTTTGAATAATTATATTTTACTATATTTTATTTTCCTTTGTTATCCACTTTACTTCTAAACATCAGCCTTCTGTAGCATGCTAAAAAGGTTCATACATTAATAGATTACATTTTCCTTTATTAACCAATTCATTTCTAAATATTAGCCTGCTGCAGCATGCTGGGAAGGTACATGCATTTAAAGGATCTTCTGTGTTACTCAGGTTTATTTAGCACAAACCATATTTCAATTTAGGGTCTTTTTGATGTTGATATCCCTACAAATGTGTCTTCTTTGCCTGTGAAACTTCAGATCATTGTTTTTTATGATAAAAGGAACATTTTCAATATGACCTAATTTTCTCTGCATGTTAGCATGCTTTATCCTTGCAGATTTATTCTTTGCTCCGAAGCATTAAACAACCATAGGTGATGGTATCAACTTCACCTAGAGGAGTAAACATCGACTTGGGCGGTCTTTTAACACCTTGAGGTCTGATCCTCAATTCTAAATTAAATTCTTTAGCAAGATCAGAGAAGGGTTCATGTAACCAAAGGGATCAAATGTAACGCTATTGCTGATAAATGTAGGCAAATGACTGGTATGTCTGCCTCCTTGATGCTTTCATGACTTTGACTGGATGATGTTGGTCTGGATGGATGATGTTGGTCTGGATGAACGTGGTAGTCCCTTGTCTGGGCTCTCTTTTGGAAACTTCTTAATCTTGTTATATTCCTGAGAATGCCTTCAAAACCTTTGTTGAAAGAACAAGCACCACCCCCACTAGCAAAACCACATCTTTTATGTTGAAATTAGTAGAATGGAATTTTTTCTGATGCCTACCTTTAGGCATGTGACACCTGGCAAAAGTTTAATATGAAATGTATAATAAAAAAAAACGTTATCTAAGTTGACTTGATAGGGAAATTGCTTTTTACATATGATTTTCATCACTTAGTTAAAAACCTGCAAGCAAATTTGTGACAAATGTAGCTTCAGTGTCACATGCATTAGGAATGGCAGTGAGGATATAAAAAAAGAAAAATGTAACACATTAAAACCTTACTTCTGTAAAATGTAATCATTTAGTAGTGGCTGCAACACCCCAAACTCAAGGTATAAACCCAAACCTACCATGTTTCACCATCCTGCCCTTATCCTTCTTCTAATCCTGTATCAGGTGTTTCATCCTCTATATGGAGCTAATGAGCTCTAGAGGGATGTATGACGTTACAACGCATACTTTTACAACGCCTACCATTACAACGCAGTTTTTACAACGCAGGATCCATTACAACGAAGTACCATTACAACGCATGTATTTACAACGAAAATACCTTTACAACGCATACCATTACAACGTAAATATTGGTAATTTTATAATATTTTTTAAATGTAAATTAATTAAAATTAATATAATTTAATTTAATTTAATTTAATTAATTTTAATTAATTTTATTAATTTTATTTAATGTAATCAATTTTAATTAAGTGTAATTTAAATGTAATTGTATTTAATTTTTACCCTGTATATAAATAATATATTATATTTAATAAATAATATAAAAATTAAAAAAAATACCCCTTTACCCAAAAACCCAAAACTGACCCTGAACCCTAAAAATACCCCTGTATTATTATATAAATAATATATTATATTTAATAAATAATATAATAATTAAAAAAATACCCCTTTACCCAAAAACCCAAAACTGACCCTGAACCCTAAAAATACCCCTGTATTATTATATAAATAATATCTTTTATTTAATAAATAATATAATAATTAAAAAAATACCCCTTTACCCAAAACCCAAAACTGACCCTGAACCCTAAAAATACCCCTTTACCCAAAAACCCAAAACTGACCCTGAACCCTAAAAATACCCCTTTACCCAAAAACCCAAAACTGACCCTGAACCCTAAAAATACCCCTTTACCCAAAAACCCAAAACTCACCCTGAACCCTAAAAATACCCCTTTACCCAAAAACCCAAAACTCACCCTGAACCCTAAAAATACCCCTTTACCCAAAAACCCAAAACTGACCCTGAACCCTAAAAATACCCCTTTACCCAAAAACTGAAAACTGACCCTGAACCCTAAAAATACCCCTTTACCCAAAAACTGAAAACTGACCCTGAACCCTAAAAATACCCCTTTACCCAAAAACTGAAACTGACCCTGAACCCTAAAAATACCCCTTTATCCAAAAACTGAAAACTGACCCTGAACCCTAAAAATACCCCTTTACCCAAAAACTAAAAACTGACCCTGAACCCTAAAAATACCCCTTTACCCAAAAACCCAAAACTCACCCTGAACCCTAAAAATACCCCTTTACCCAAAAACCCAAAACTGACCCTGAACCCTAAAAATACCCTTTTACCCAAAAACTGAAAACTGACCCTGAACCCTAAAAATACCCCTTTACCCAAAAACTTAAAACTGACCCTGAACCCTAAAAATACCCCTTTATCCAAAAACTGAAAACTGACCCTGAACCCTAAAAATACCCCTTAAAAAACTCAAACATATAATATTTAAAATATAATTATATACTTACCAATACTTACGTTGTAATGGTATGCGTTGTAAAGGTACCTGCGTTGTAAAAAAATGTGTTGTAAATACATGCGTTGTAATGGTTTTTGCGTTGTAAAAATTTCGTTGTAATGGTAGTTCGTTGTAAAAGTTGCGTTGTAAAGGTTGTTTCCCGCTCTAGAGAGTCTAGTAGAATTTCTAAGCCATAAGACTGTGGTTTTAGCAAAAGGATTTAGGATTTAGCAAAGTTAAATGGCAATGGCTGCAAAACATTGTTCAATTGTAGGTGATTTTTTTCCCTAGGAAGTAGTATCTGTTAGATCTCCCTGATCCCTTAATATGAAAAGTATAATTTGGCAGACATTATTGTATGCAATAAAATGTCATGATCCTTAAAGTTCACTATTGTTGCTTTTGGTATGGGCTTTGATGTGCATCCACCAATCTCCACCTACACTCTATAGGCAGTAAAAAGAACAAACTCAAACTTATGTGATCTGGTAAAGAGAAATGGGGCATTGAGGTGAGAGAGAAGAAACACTATCTCCATTTCTTGTATGTTCAGAATAATGCTCTCTTCTCAGATAGAGAAAGGCAGCAGCTGTGGTAGTGCTCACAGAACGGTATGTGTGTGTCTAGTGTTGCACGCAAAGACTAAGGGCCAGATGTACAGCGCTTATTAGTGTGCGCAAATGGGTCTTAGACCCATTTGCGCACGCTAAAAAGCATGGGCCCATGTACAAACAGTATTTTGCGACTCGCAAATGAATTGCGACTTGCAAAATACTGTTTTGCGACTCGCTATTAGGAAGGGGCGTTCCCTTCCTAATAGCGACTGCAAAGCTGTGTGCCAATGTTTTGAGACCTCTTCAAGTCGGTGGTTATGCTTTGGCAAATGGGATGGGGTCCCCAGCGGACCCCTTGCCCTTTGTAAATGCATGCAAAATTATTTTTTAAAGTCAGGCAGTGGTCCCAGGGACCACTGCCTTCCCTTAAAAATGAAAGGAAAATGTTTCATTTTTTCTTTTTTAAATGCATCCCGTTTTCCTTTAAGGAAAACGGACGGCATTTAAAAAAAAAAGAAAACTGCTTTATTTAAAAGCAGTCGCAGACATGGTGGTCTGCTGAGCACAGCAGGCCACCATCCCTGGGAGGGCCTGACATTCCCAATGGGCTCGCAAATTGCAAGAGGCTCGTACTACTATTGATGAGCCTCACAATTGCCGACCCCACTGGGAATCGCAAACAGTGTTAAACACACTGTTGTACATGCCAAACAGCGCCTCGCAAATTGCGTGTCGCAAAGGTGATGCAGTTTGCGAGGCGCTATTTGGCAGGTCGTACATCTGGCCCCAAATATATATGTGTGATTATGATTACGGATACTGAGGAAGACTACTGACACGTAAATGCTCACCTGATACTCTGACTGGAAATGCTGGTAACAAATACAGTAAATACCCACGAGGGGGAAACACCAGGAGATACTCCTGACAGAAGTGTGGCTGTTGGTTGATGAAATACTGAAGAGATGGTCCGACACTGAGCTGTTATCCAGGTAAGTCATAATGAGAGGAAGGAAACTTAAGAGGAGAAGGGAGATCAAAACAAAGGTGCAGGAATTGCAACACAGTTTATGGATTGATTGAGTGGGAACCACTTAAAATAAGCAGTTACTTGGAAACTTGTTCCTCTGAACTTAAATTAGTCTGGAAGCACCACTTGCATCCTGATTGGTTCATCATTTCAGCCTGTCATGGACAACCCTTAGCTTGCTTCTCAGTCCCAGCTGTCATTGTATGGACTTTCACAATTTTCATGTAGTAAAACTTGGCCTTTTGGCTTGTATCGCCTTCGTTTCTGTACGATGTGCAATAATATGCTTTGTGGCTAGTTTTTATTCTTCTTAGGCAATGACAAAACACTAATAATAGCCTGTTTTTATATAGATCTCTAAATGACACTTTTGCTATTTCTAAGCATTGTAAAGGACAGGTGCTTAGAATGTGATGGTATTCATTGTAACGACCTTGGTGAGATTCATAATAATGACCTGAATGGTACCCTAGATGTCAGTGCCAAATGTTTACCCACTGAGACATTCTACCAGCATTAAAATGAATGTACAGTAACATTTTCAAAAGTTGGGAGATCTGAGAATCAAATTTTTAAGGATTATTATCTTTCAACTGAGGAAAGGTTTGGGGGAATCCTCTGTTTACAAGTTTGAGAATGCTTCTTAGAGGTTATGGCTTCAATTGTTCAGTGATGGGTACATGTTTCCTATACCCACAACATTGGCTGAAGTAGGCCATTGACATTGTTATGTTATGTTATGTTAATAATGATTTATTAAGCGCACTAACACTGATTGGTTTCCTGGCGCTATCGAGAGACAGAAGACGTGGCCAAGGTTTTTACACGTGCAGGGTTATTGATATGCTTGTTTGTAAAGCCAGGTCTTTAAAGCTTTCCTAAACGACATGAGATCCGGACAAATCCGGATGTCAAGAGGGAAGGCATTCCACAGGCGAGGAGCCAATGTTCTGAATTTGCAGCCGCCTGAACGTTTGCGTTTGAAGGGTGGTATCTGTAATAGACCAAGGTGGGCTGAACGCAGAATACTGGACGGAACATACCTCGTGATGAGTTTATTGATGAATTTGGGGCTTTTGCAATGTAAGGCCTTAAAGATCATGCAACCGATTTTGAAGGTGCAGCGCTGGACCACCGGGAGCCAGTGGAGTTTCATCAGCAATGGGGTGGCCGATTGGCATCTAGGCTGACTCAGAATCAATCTGGCAGCATAGTTCTGTACCATCTGAAGGCATTTCAGCAGGTAAAGGGGTAAGCCTAGATAAATAGAGTTTGCGTAATCTAGGTGGGAAATCACAGTGGCGATTACAACCTGGGTGATGGCCTCCGGGGTAAGGAGGCGCCGGACCTTCCAGATTTTCCTAAGTTGGAAAAAACACTTGGAGACCACCTTGCCCACCTGTGTTTTTAGTGAGAGGTCGCTGTTTAAGGTGACTCCTAGTGTCTTTGCCGAGGGGGAAGGAATCAGTGCTTGACCCATGTCTGGCGGCCAATAATGCGAGCCCCAGTGTTTAATACTGTCTGCTGTGAGAACCAGCTCGGTTTTTCCTGGGTTAAGCTTCAGGTGATTTTGGTCCATCCAGGCTTGGATGTATCTCATGGTTGCTTGGCAGTTGGAGATGGACAGTTCCGAATTATCGATTGTGAATAGCAGTTGCAGGTCGTCTGCATAGTTAAACACCGTCACTTGTTTATCTCTGAGAGCCTGAATTAGGGGAAAGATGTGGAGATTAAACAAGTGGGGTGACAGGGAGGAGCCCTGGGGTACGCCACACGTGATGTTCTGTTTAGTGTCGACTAAATCTCCAAGACGAACTGCTTGAGATCGATCTTCCAAAAAGGACTTCAGCCAGCTGACTGCTGTGCCCCGGACGCCGGCCTGGGTGACACGGTCGATCAGGATGGTATGGTCGACCGTGTCAAACGCGGCCGACAAATCCAGGAGCACTAACGCCTGGGGGGAGCGTTTGTCAGCACAGTCCCGGAGAGTGTCTAATACCGTCGTTACCAATGCCTCCGTTGAGTGGGCGGGGCGAAACCCCGCCGATTGGAATTCGAGGCAGTTTGATTTCTCCATGAAGTTGGACAAGCATTTGGCTACATGAGCCTCCATCACCTTTGCTAGAAAGGGAAGTAGGGAAATGGGACGATAATTAGCTTTGCAAGTAGGGTCAGCCGCGGGTTTCTTTAGAAGCGGTATGACTGTTGCTTCCTTGAACGCAAGAGGCACCAGACCGGTGGTCAGTGAGTCGTTCAGGAGGGTGTAGGCAGGAACAGGAATGGCAGAGAGGCAATCTTTTAAAATATAAGGTGGGCATCTGTCCGACGGGGCCCCTGATTTCGCTCTCACCAACAGCTCTTGAAATTGTTCTGGAGTAATAGGGGGGAAGCTGCTAAGTGTGCCAGTGTTGTTGGTGGTGGCTGTTGCGAGGATGGTGGGGTTCAGGGATTGTGGAATACTGGCCTTGATGACCGCAATTTTCTCTATAAAAAAGACGTCAAGTGAATCACAGAAGGTCTAGGTCGGAGGTACGCTTGGGCGGGCATTATCTGGGTTTGTTAGCTCATTGAAAATGGAAAAAATGTCCTTTGATCTATTTGTTGAGCTGATGATGCGAGAACAAAAGTAGGCAGCTTTAGTGGCTAAAATAGCTTTCATATATTATTTTCTGGCCATCGTATATCTGATCTTTAAGTCCGGAGCATAACTACGCCTCCATTGGCGCTCCAGTTGGCGCAAGGCCAGTTTCTTTACTTTTAAGTCGGGCGAAAACCATTTTTGGGCGTCTGCGCGCCGGGCCAGTTTGACCTTCTTGTACGGGGCATGGGCATCACTTGCTGCTTGCAGCCAATCAGAAAGGTTGGCTTCGGATACGTTAATATCAGAGTGGGGGGATGGGATGGAGTTAGCCAATGTCTGTAGAAATTCTGACCTATCTAGTGTGTTCCATTTCCTCGCTTGGCCTCCTGCTAAAGTAGCAGTTGACTTAGAGGGGGAGTAATCAAGGTTAAATTTAAGAAGGAGATGGTCCGACCATAGGCAAGGAAAAGTGACCGGGGTGGTAATTAGCAAAGAGTTAGACCAGACCTGATCCAGGATATGGCCCTTGCGATGGGTTGGCGAAAGTACTTGTTGTGCAAAATTCAGGTTCTTAAGGAGCTCAGTGAGTTCACTCGAGTGGGGGCCTTCCGAGGGGTCATCAAACCAGTAGTTAAAGTCCCCAACCAAAAGAATCCTGGCGTGGTCTATGGCCAGATTGGCAATCTGTTTGCTGAATGTGAGAGGGAAGGAAGGCATAGTATTAGGGGGTCTGTTCAGGAGGACACAGGCCACCGTTGTAAAAGGGGTTTCAAGTTTTAGAACCAGGTTTTCTGTATCCGGAAGGTTCAAACAGGTCAGGGCGGTAACTTTCAGGTTAGAGCGAAAGATTGCGGTGACCCCCCCGCCAGGTTTACCCGACCCACGGTCAGCGTGTATAATGCAGTAGTTCGGTGGAAGTGCCGCTGTTGTATCCGGGGCGGAGTCTGGGGTCAGCCAAGTCTCAGTGAGAAGAAGAATGTCTGGTTTATCAATGTCTAACAAAAGAAAAAGGTCCATCTGGTGTTTCACCATGGAACGAGTGTTTAGGTAAAAAATGGACAGGGAGTGAGATAGTGCGCCAGGCTCTGCCCGGCTGTTGGGGCACAGGCTCATCAAATTAGTTGGTTCTACGGGGGAGGTGCAGTTGACTAAGATCCCTAGTCTCCGGGCCCGATTGTACGTATCATTAAACAATTGACCCAGGCCTCTATTATATTGCAGGAGGTCGTCACGGGGGTAGGAGACCAACCGGGCAGCATGGCTGGCCCCGGGGCCCGTCTGGGCGTGGACGGGCGCAGACGGGCTTGCCTTTGGCGCGCCTGTTGCGCCCATCCGCTGCGCTTCCTGGGCGGGGGAGCCATTTTGTACCTGCGAGGGCGGGAGGGTCCGAGCACTGGTCCGCTCACCTGCTCCTCACCCAAGATGGAAGGCGACTAGAGGGCTGGACCCCAGGCAGCGCCTAATCGGCTGCTATGGGGACGAGCAACAAGGGCGAGATGGCTAGTTAGGGAATGAGCAGTTCCGTGTCCGCACAAAGGGTGCAGTTCCACAATTTAAAATTAGTAAAGTAAGTGACAAAATACGGGCACAGTGCAATTCAAATAAAGTAATCACAAAGCACGCACGCATATTCAGTCCCGGCTTTCTGCCTCAGGACACCACGAGCACACTGTCAGTCGGTGCGCGCGGAGAACAATGGGGTTTTTGTACCTGCGAGGGCGGGAGGGTCCGAGCACTGGTCCGCTCGCCTGCTCCTCACCCAAGATGGAAGGCGACTAGAGGGCTGGACCCCAGGCAGCGCCTAATCGGCTGCTATGGGGACGAGCAACAAGGGCGAGATGGCTAGTTAGGGAATGAGCAGTTCCGTGTCCGCACAAAGGGTGCAGTTCCATAATTTAAAATTAGTAAAGTGAGTGACAAAATACGGGCACAGTTCAATTTAAAATAAAGTAATCACAAAGCCCGCACGCACATTCAGTCCCGGCTTTCCGCCTCAGGACACCACGAGCACACTGTCAGTCAGACATTGGAATATTTATTACCTCTGAAGTTCAGGCTTCCTGAAATCGTATGTTAAAATATAGAAATCTGCAGCACTTAAGGAAAACAAAGCCCATGTGTGTATCACACAGTCACAGTCTTTAAACTACATATGTTACTTTTTTGTCCGAATGTCTCCTTACTTTTCCTCTCATCATTCGGGGATTCTATGTTGCTTTCATTCCTGCTATCTCTGCCATATCTTTGTTCCATCAAGTCACCATCCTATAAAAATGTATTTCTTAGTATTTAACTGTGCTTTTTTTTACTGCAGTTTCATCTGTTTAAATAGTTTTACTGCTCTACCTAAACATTCAGAATATGCCCACAGGTATATATGGTTTCTTGAATGGGATACATTTCTAGGGGCTCATTTAGGACCCTAAGCAACACTTTGTCACACTCACTCATGGGGCTAATGTTGGCCACTTACCATCACTGCCCGACTGTGTAGGATTAATGGAGAAGAAAGACAAACAAGAGGGTTGCTGTCAGTCAGCCCAGACACAAAGCACCCCAATTAGAGCATTCATCAAACTCAATAAAAAGTCACACGCAGCCAACTCAACAAAACATAATATCAGTGATCATACAATCAAGGTGTTTGATGATGCTGATGCGCACACACCACACATCACTGAAAATACATAGTAGTCTTATATATTCACAGGTGTTGACAGTACTTTCTATGAACAGCCAACTTACTGATTTATTTGGTGCTGATAATACACCAACAGAAGTTAGCCATAACTGGGAAGAGGAACACATCAGCCCAGAAATAAAATATCAATATGATGTGTAAAAAAAAAACATTTTTAAAAAAAGAGGTCTGTGCTCACATGACAAGGCAGCATAACCTAATCTGAGATAGAAGAACACTGGTCGAATGCTATGGGTCACACAACCTCTGGGAGCACTCTTAATTTGAGCCAACCCATCACTATTGTATTATCATCCAGTCCACTCTTATGTGCCATTGAAAATGGTGGACATTGAACTGTATAAAAACCTTGTAACCAGGAGCGGCCCATGCAGGTAAGAGCGTTGGGGCAGTGTAGCCAGGTTGTGGGGTGGGGGTGTGTGGGGGGGAGGATTCAACAGACGTCCACAAGCGAAAATTAATAAATAATGAATTTTCCCTTGTCTGTTGAAATTCCCGCTTCCAATTTTGAAATTATTTTTCAAAATTATTTTTATGTTTTGGTATTAAAGAGTTTGCCTGTGTGGGACCTAAACTCAAGCCTCATACGTCCATCTAAAGTATTTTGTGTTAGGTATTGGTTGTGTCTATTCTCTCATGATTATGATACATTCTTTAGAATGACTTAAGGCAATACCTACTGTTAGCCAATGCAATCAAGACAAGCACTGTACATCTCCTCTACAAAGGTGTGTTTTCTCACACAGAAGGAAAAACTCTCTCCAGAAATAAACAGAAATCTAATGGACTGCAAATGTATCCTGATGGAGCAACGTTAACACGTCTTTATAAATCATATTCCATTTTCCCATTTATTAAGATCATGTGCACCTAAAATATCCTAATTATTTTCTTACAAACATTCTCAAACTTCTAAGCAAAGATTTTTTTCAGCCTGTACTTCCCATAGGGCCAAACTTGTTGTTCTCACTTTAGTCATAGACACTTACTTATTATTATTTTGCTCATTCTTTGCTTTTCAAAAGGGTAGTGTTTCCAGAAAGTGTACACACATGACTGGGGTTTTCAGCTGTGATATCTAGTTTAAGTGGAGTATTGTTTAAGATTAAGCCTTAAGAATTATTTGCCATGTTGACCATGATATGCAACATTTTTTCTAGGAGTCATATGAAACAACAGAAGACTATTTGAGACTAACTGGAGAACTAATAACTGTAGTTGGAGCTGTTGTAATACTTTTCTGTGAGGTAAATACTCGATTAAAAGAATATTGAAGGCACAAATACAGATCTGCCATTGTCAGAAGCATTTCAGGCTGATAACTTACAAAATATCTTACTTGTTTTCAGCTTCCCCATCTCATCAAAATTGGACCAAAGCACTACATTGGACATATATCTGTAGGAGGACCATTTTCTTTACTAATGTACGGTAAAAGTATCACCCTATTTAATTGTTATCTTTTGTACAAGCCAAAAAAACTTTCATAGTTGGATACTGCGTTGCAAAATACCACACGAGTAACAATACCTTGACCCACTTAGACCAACACATTTTGTTTGGGGCATGTTGCCCGATACGGGGAGCAATGCAGGTTTTTGAAGCAATGGGAATGTTCAATTATTTGATATTGAAAAGATCCTAGAGCAGACTGTACTGTGGTTCCGAACTCCTGTTGGTAGTTGCTGTTTCAGTTTTAAAATTATCTCCATCAACTAAGGGTTATATATTATAATTTGGATATTCTGAATTCCAGGTTCTGTTATAATCTTAAAGATTTAATCAATAGTCCCTACCACATTAGTGCATCCTGCCTGAGGAAGCAATACAGTTCCATATTCCCCAGTCCACCATTCAAAACAGTTGAGTAAATGCTTGCAAAATGTTTTGACAACTAAATAAAATGTAGAGGCTGATTGATGACTGACATATCTATTGCCTTTTTTATAGATTAGGACAGTGGTTCCCAAATGTTTTCGACCCGCAGCTCCCTTGACCCATTATCCATTGCCCATGGCTCCCCACTGTTACTTTTTTGGGAGGTTGGGGGTGGATGTCATCCCAGTCTCATGAGTACTTGCATTTTCTCCCTGAAAATAATTGGGATGAAGCTGATGGAGGTATTATAATCATATACAGAGGATGTTTCATATTACTAAGGAGGCGCCTCTAATTAAATATTCCTAGTTACACTTCTTTGCCCATGCCTTTTTTAGAGTAGCCTCTCAAACCTTTTTATCCTTACAGTGGTAGATAGCACCCTTATGCATGTAGGCCCTATTGCCAAAGTGTTTCTGCGCTTGAAGAATATTTGCATGCACATTTCTACCCATGTGATATGTGCCAACACACGTCTCAGCAGGGTGACTCACGAGTTTTTTAAACCACATACAGTTTTATATTTTGCTGTCTCCTTCCTAAAATTGCTGCCTCCAAATCAATGCAAGTAAAATACATTCCTCTGATTTTATTTTTTTTTAAACGCCCTTCTTTCTTTCTTCCAAATGTTGGCATTATGCTGTATATGGTGTGTTACTTCCCTTGTGCTCAAGGAGAGAGCAGGCCTGTCTGGAAATGTGTGTGTACTGGAAGTACCTGTAATGCAAGTACAAATGTCAATACTTTATAATACTTAGTGTGTTTAATAGACAGGATAACTGTACTTTCCTGATAACTTGCATTGGTGTAAAATGCATTTGGAAAAAAGAAATTATTAACAAGTCTAACAAAATAAATCAAGCATCTTCCGCTTAATTTTGGAGTGTAGGAACATGGGGATCCAGTGAAAATGGAGGTAATCTCCCTCGGCATGCCATTGATTTAGCACTGCGTTTACAGCTTTAGGTATGTCATTTACAAATCATCGACATCATGCGTTTAAGTCTAATTAGTTTAACTGAAGCCAACAGACCCATCAACATTAAATGCATTAAAGTGCTTGGAGTGCGGCTCCCTTGGCTAGGTTTGACGGCTCCCCAGGGGAGTCACGGTGCACAGTTTGGGAACCACTGGATTAGGACAATGGTGTGCCCCATTCATGGACTTTGCTACTGGGTTAGATTTGGGGTCCAGGATGCTGTTTCAGTTTTAAAATTATCTCCATCATCTAAGGGTTATATATTATAATTTGGATATTCTGAATTCTGCAAATGTTACTATGAATGTTAAAAAATCCTTTCCCTAAGATTAAATCAAGGGGTAAAACACATAAGGGTGGTGGGCCAAAATAGAATACAAAGTCTGAAAAAGGGAGAGCAGCTCCTTATGGGAATAGTATGATTAAAATACGGCAGATGACCCAATACCCAACAAAAGTCCAACCAATGGATCATCTCCAGCCATTCGGACATGTTGGATTCTTAATCTCAAATGTTCAAAACACAAACAAGCAAAACAAGAAATAAATGTTAGCAGATAAATAAAAATAAGGGGTACTATCCTGATAACTGATATTCCTGTAGATCACCAAAGTGGCTCCTATACCAACAAGGCTTTTACTGTATATACTAAGGGTGGGCGGCCAGCTACGCTCCGTGCACGGAGTGCACGTAGTGCCGTCCCCTACGCATTTTGCGTAGCGGGCGTAGCCAGGCGGCACTACGCGCGCTCCCCAGACGGTGCGTAGCCGGCCGCCACCCGCCTCCCTCCCGCCCTCCCTAAATATTTAAATAAAATGATAGAAAGCTTTTAAAAACACTTACCTTGTCCGCCGCGTCCCCGGGGCTCCCTCTCGCCGTCCCTGGATTCGCGCCGCCATTTCGGATACTTATGCGCATGCGCGGGCGGCCGCGCATGCGCATTTCTCATGAGAAATGCGCATGTGCGGGCACCCGCGCATGCGCATTAGTATCTGAAATGGCGGCGGCGCGAATCCAGGGACGGCGAGAGGGAGCCCCGGGGACGCGGCGGACAAGGTAAGTGTTTTTAAAAGCTTTCTATCCTTTTATTTAAATATTTAGGGAGGGCGGGAGGGAGGCGGGCGGCACGTAGTGGGGCTACGCGGAGTGCGCGGGTGGACGTAGTTTTGCGCCCACTTCGCGTAGCTCCGCGGAGCCCCACTCCGCACACTATGCCCAGGGTTAGTATATACTCCTATGGATATTAAGGTGCATGTCTATTCTGTAAGGTTTCACTAATGGGCTCTGACTTACCTTGCATTGCCACCAAAGGTTGGCCCGTTCGCCTTTTCACATTAGCACCAGCTGACAATATGCACTTTATTTTGGACAGTGAGAATAGGCGATTTGTTCTGACTTCAGAACCTCGTTCTGAAGTCAGCAACTGTGGCCATTACAGTGTTCTCTTAAGGATTTTGGCAGCCCTTGCTCCTAAAAAGCTTCAATTATTTTACCCAATTTCTTCTAATTCAAGCCCCATGAATAAAAACAATATTGAATTTCCTGTTAACTTTCCCAGGGGTACTTTGAAAGGTGGGGGACATGGGCAATTGCCCACACCTTAGAATGTCCCTGCCCATTTGGCTGCAAGTCGCACTTTCATGCCTTCACACTTTTGTCCTACATTACACTTCATAGCCTCCTGAAGTGGATCACCCTACCATTCTGCCCTTTGTCCTACTTAACTGTAAGAGAGCACTACCTCTGAACCCAAGTGTGTACTCTTATTTTTTTCACTTTCATCCTCCTTTTCAATTAAATCAGACACCTAAATGATCATAATGCAGGACCCTTTCTAATTTCACTTCTCTGTCAGCACTTGACGGTTTATGATTTGTGCTGGCACTTAGTGTCATTTTTTATTGAATTGATTGTCTACTCTTTTGAATTGCAGAATTCTGAAAAATAATTTTCCTGACAACCTAACAACCTCATTGGTAAAAAACAAAATGGAGTTTGGCTTCTGCGCTAGCGGTATAGCATCAAGTTATATGTTGAAATGTTTTTCCTATGCACAATTTATAAAGATGTTAAAGTGTTTCAGTGTCAGGACACAGCCTTGCCTGACACCTTAGACTACTGAGAGAAGCTTTGGGTGACCTCACCTTAGTGACCGCAGCATTCAGTGGCATTATTCTTAGAGTACAAAGCCTTGATTATCCCAAGAATTAGGACATTATCAGGGGCATTGGCTAACTAGAGTGCAGCAAGCATAGTGCCCCCATGCCTAGGGAGTGAGGGGTCCACTGCACCCAAACAATAGGTGATTTATTGCCACCAAACCAAGAGATTGGGGCCTATTTTTCATGCTTGCTTTGGGACCCATGGCATATTTGCTACAACACTGGAAATGTAACAAACCCCCATGCCCTCCCCTAAATATATTTCATTCACCAGGTTCTGTTATAATCTTAAAGATTTAATCAATAGTCCCTACCACATTAGTGCATCCTGCCTGAGGAAGCAATACAGTTCCATATTCCCCAGTCCACCATTCAAAACAGTTGAGTAAATGCTTGCAAAATGTTTTGACAACTAAATAAAATATAGAGGCTGATTGATGACTGACTGATCTATTGCCTTTTTTTATAGATTAGGACAGTGGTTCCCACATTTTTTCGACCCGCAGCTCCCTCGACCCATTATCCATTGCCCATGGCTCCCCACTGTTACTTTTTTGGGAGGTTGGGGGTGGATGTCATCCCAGTCTCGTGAGTACTTGCATTTTCTCCCTGAAAATAATTGGGATGAAGCTGATGGAGGTATTATAATCATATACAGAGGATGTTTCGTATTACTAAGGAGGCACCTCTAATAAAATATTCCTAGTTACACTTCTTTGCCCATGCCTTTTTTAGAGTAGCCTCTCAAACCTTTTTATCCTTACAGTGGTAGATAGCACCCTTATGCATGTAGGCCCTATTGCCAAAGTGTTTCTGCGCTTGAAGAATATTTGCATGCACATTTCTACCCATGTGATATGTGCCAACACACGTCTTAGCAGGGTGACTCACGAGTTTTTTAAACCACATACAGTTTTATTTTTTGCTGTCTCCTCCCTAAAATTGCTGCCTCCAAATCAATGCAAGTAAAATACATTCCTCTGATTTTTTTTTTTTTTAAACGCCCTTCTTTCTTTCTTCCAAATGTTGGCATTATGCTGTATATGGTGTGTTACTTCCCTTGTGCTCAAGGAGAGAGCAGGCCTGTCTGGAAATGTGTGTGTACTGGAAGTACCTGTAATGCAAGTACAAATGTCAATACTTTATAATACTTAGTGTGTTTAATAGACAGGACAACTGTACTTTCCTGATAACTTGCATTGGTGTAAAATGCATCTGGAAAAAAGAAATTATTAACAAGTCTAACAAAATAAATCAAGCATCTTCCGCTTACTTTGGGAGTGTTGGAACATGGGGATCCAGTGAAAATGGAGGTAATCTCCCTCGACATGCCATTGATTAAGCACTACGTTTACAGCTTTAGGTATGTCATTTACAAATCATCGACATCATGCGTTTAAGTCTAATTATTTTAACTGAAGCCAACAGACCCATCAACATTAAATGCATTAAAGTGCTTGGTGTGCGTCTCCCTTGGCTAGGTTTGACGGCTCCCCAGGGGAGTCATGGTGCACAGTTTGGGAACCACTGGATTAGGACAATGGTCTGCCCCATTCATGGACTTTGCTACTGGGTTAGATTTGGGGTCCAGGATGCATGTGGTAGCCTCAAGATACGTGGGACAAGATCTCCTCATAACACCCATACACAAGTAACCTACATTGGATCAACTTTATTCCTCATTAACTCCCACAAACCACTTTGAATCATAACACTTAAAATGTTGTTCTAGACCCTCGCAACTAAACACCAACAAAGCAGCACAATTTATCAAAAATGGCTCCTCCAGTCGAATTGGTGGACTTGTTAGATGTTCTTGAAAGGTCTCCCAGCTAAGGAGTGTGGCTCTATATAGATCTGAATGACATAACTGAGATGTTTTTGCATTATTCTGTGACTTGTTTCTGCAACCACTTTACCAAGGCAGGAAAGGCACTCTGCGCTTTCTCGCTCTTCCCTTTCTAATTGTGGTACCCACTGTGTGAGGCACTTTCTGGTGTTACTGCCTCCTTCTAAAGTGCAAATATAGATTACTGGTAGACACTAATCCTTCTCTCCTTTGAGTTCACCTGCTAGATATTTGACTCTTTACAGCACTCTAACTACCTTAGAGCCTCACATTTTTCTACGATCAGCACTGACGCATCATTGCTGCTGTTACAATGTTTGGATCCTTGTACTTCTCCTTAAGGACTCAAAGATTACGCATTTGGCTTGCTTATTACATCAGATGCTAATTTTGCATCTAGATTCCAAGACACTCCTCACTGGTTTGGATAGATTCAGGCTTAAAGTCACAACAATAATAATGTGGTTTGACAAAGACTTACCTGAATACGTGAAGTCCCAAGACACTGTTCTGCCTTCCTCTGCAGACCGTCACCTGAAAACAGGAAAGAAGTCAGCGTCTCAAAATGGGAAAAACATTACTAAGAGGAAACAATGGAAAAAGAGTGAAGGACTAAGAGTGGATGAACAAACACAGAACAAAGGCTATGAAAAACCATTTCTATGAGAACAGGAGGTGAATCCAGAAGAGGCAGAGGAGAATGCTGTCAACAAGCCAGAAGCTGTAGCATAGGTGCAACCCACCAAAAGACGGCCTCCAACTCCAGAGACGGATACACTCTTGAGGAAGGAACCTGGTGATCCAAATGTTAACAACCAAGGCGAGGAAGGAGTTACGGTCCCACTTTTTGATGTCTCAGTCCCTTTATGGAGGGTCATGGCTACCCTGGTGTGTAACAGGACCACAAATAAAAGGGGGTGATGGGAGGGATGGGGCTCTCAAACACAACCTGGGGCAAGGGACCAACTTGAAAGGAGGGAAGAAACCTTAATAAGCCTTGCAAGTACTGAGGGGAGAGAGAAAAGTATTCAGGTGAAAGAAGGGGATCAGCGGCCCACCTGCGATTAAGAAGAAGGGGTAAGAGACATCAAACATTTAGGAAACTAGGGGCCGATGTAGGTGGCCCAATACCAGTCGGTAATCCCGAAATTCAGTAAATTTCAGGCTTACCGACCGGTATTGAGCCATTTCAGATGTGGGGGATGATTCGGTAAATACGGAATCGGTATTTACCGATTCTGTATTTACCGAATCATTATTTACCGATTTGGTATTTACCGAATCGGTAAATGGCATGTAGGAAGCACTTTTAAGAGTGCTTATGTGCTTTAAGGATTCATTATTTACCACCAACTATTAGTTGGTGGTAAATACCGACTTCCTTTGAAAATGCAAATCTGTGCATTTTCAACAGTGCCATGTGACAGACATACATGCCCTTAGGGCATGTATGTGTGCCACATGTGCACACAAGCACTATTCAGGGGTGCAACAGGGTGTCAATATGACACCATGCCACCCTTGAATGTTTCCCTATTTTACCGAATCGGTATTTACCGATTCGGTAATTCACATTCATTCCTATGGGCCTCCAGGCCCCTAGGAATGAATGGAAATCGATTTGGTAAATACCGAATCGTACCGATTCGGTAATACTTATCAATTTTTTTTTATACATAGCATTGACCCATTCTAAAATACCGAATCGGTAAAATTCTGTATTTTAGAATCGGTAAATTTGGACTACCTACATCTGGCCCTAGGTCTCTAAAAACTAAAACAAAGGGAGTTTAATGGACATGATTTTTAGCCTTATCCTTACTTTTGTGCTGTGGTAGCAGAGGTTGGCATCCACAGGAAAGACGTATTAGCCGCTAACAGAAGTTCTACAACAAAAGAGAGAATACAGCATTATTTATGTAGCCCCAGGAGGAACCCAGGGAACCTAAGAGAAAACTAGAAATATTTGGGTTGCTATCAGTTTGACTAAGCAGCTGAAGCCTAAAATTAGAATTATTTTTCCATAAAGAATACTAGTGTTACTGCCATACTTTTGATGGACCAGATTTCCCCACCTCTACACATGGGTGGCTAAGATAACCTTATTATCAAAGAGCTCATAGGTCTTAGATGTTCCAACAAATTCGGAAAATCATTTAGAACTACTGGAATCGATTGTTCCACATCCAGGCTCACCTGATAGATCTTTGGATGTTAGCTATTTTATGGCTCATTATAGAACCTTCAATGCTTGCTCAGATGTGATTTTGTGCATATGTTAACATTTCTAGAGCCAGTCATTTACCAGCAAGACAAGACCCGAAGTAGTCCACCATGGCCCATAATGCTAAATTGACTATTACATAGTTTATCTGGCTACTACGAAGGTAGGTATAGAAAGCAGGTATACCTAGCTAGTCATGATCAAATAGATTTCTGCATGGCCTCTACCCTTTGACATTGTCAACTTTACTAGTCTTTTGCTTGCCACTTTCCTCTTCGAGTACAGGGTCTCCATTTGTGGGTATATTCCATGCTTCATCTCCAAGCTTAAGACTCTCATCATGATGTAATTTATGTTGGAGGTCTACATTAAAATCAATTGCTATTATTAAGTGGCCCTAGTCACTCCATGTGGGGTTCTCAGAATCCTGTACCAATAATGTCTTATAATTTCTTCTGATGTGCCAAAGTTATAGCATCAAATCCCATAAAACTTCTGTCTATGCCATCTATCCTAGACACTATTATTTCTACAAATACGTAAAGCAATCAAGACGTTATTATTTTATAATTCTGTTGTCCTTCTGTGGCTTCTTTTTGCTCATCTAGCTCCAGGACACCCCAGTTGTGTTTGAGCGCTTTATAAGTAAAACTATAATAACAAAAAGGATATCATCTCTCATCACTGAGCCACATTACTTGACCTCACTTAACCAGTGAATCATCTTATTTATTAAAAAATGCCTTATTCTTGCAGCATCCCTTAGTTAGGGGCTACAAGTCTGTCACTCTAATTACACAGGTCCCCAGAGCGTTATAATGTCTTCTGCTCCATTTCTCATTCTATTGTTATAGTCTTTTTTCTGCGCCTGTTATTATCTCTTGCTTCTAATTCCCTCACTGATGCATATGTTTGATCCAATTACTGTTCAATGGAGGCTGTTTGGAATGGTAGCCACAGGCGACTCATTGCTGAACCTTTCATGCTACATGCCCAGTGGACTGGTATTTTATTGCCATTGATAAATACCCTATCCACTCCTACATTGTGATTGTTGGACTTGACCCTTTTTGCAGGGTCATCCCTAAACTTTTTGCCTTTCTCCTAGAATTATTTCTGACATGGTGTTGGTGGTTTTAGAACTCTGGGCACTGCTGTCTAGTGTAAAGTGCGTGTGCTCTCTGTGATAAACATGGTAAGATTGGTTTACACCTGTTTGGCCTATTTAATTCACCTGTCAGTCCCTTGTAAAGTGGTATCTCATTTACCCAGGTCTGGTAAATTAAATGCTACTGGTGGGCTTGCAGCGCTGATTGCGCCACGCACCAAAGTAGCCTTTCAGACCTATCCCAGGCCTCTGCCATTGCAGGGCCTGTGCGCCCAGTGTTACTGCCGCTGTGACGTGGCACCTAAAGTGTGTGGCATGTCTGTGATCCCCCTTTTACTACATGTCAGTCACTCCTAAGGTAGGCCTTAGCTATCCCTATGGGCAAGGTGCATTATAGGTGAAAGGTAGGACATGTACCTCAAGTGTGTGGCATGTCCTGGTAGTGAAAAACAGTCATTTTGATTTCTCACTACTGGGAGCCTGCCCTCCCATTAGAATGCATTGGGGATTCCCTGATAAGTGTTTCAGAGGTAATTCCTGATATGACAGGAGCAGCGTGGTTAAGTTTAGTATGGTTGGTATAGTAATAATAAATGCTATGCAATGCTTTGCGCAGATTTATTATAACTATTTTAGAAATGCCACTTTTAGAAGTTGGCATTTCTGTGTGCTATGTGTCTGCCTGCCTGATGTGGATTGCATGTCTGGCTTTGAAGTCACAGGGGCTGGTGAGGTGTGTATGGCTCCAGGAGGGGCAGAGTGAGTCAGCTCTAGGCTGAATAGGGCATCTGCATTTGGAGTAGTGGGAGTAGTTGTCCCTTACCCTGAATAAAGCTGTGCCTGCCTATGTGAATGCTGGCTCTGCCCTCCTGTGGTGTGTTTGATGACGAACCACCACCTGACAAAGGGGAAGAGGAGCCTTGTCAACAAAGTGCTCCAAAACCCCCCAGAACCAGTTAGGACTGGTTCCCCCTAGTCCTGTGCCAGCGCATACAAAGGAGAAATGTAATATAAATACAGGGGCTGTGACCCCATGGAAGTTGTGTTGTTCTTGTCACTGGGGCTTGTTGCTGTTGCTGGGCTCCAGGAGGAACTGCCATGAGGGACTGCTTCCCTGCTGGAGGGCCCTTTGTGCTGGCCTGCCTGGGCCCAGCCTTTGTCCCCTTTTACTTTCAGGACTTGGACTTAGCGCCTCATGAGGAGCGCCGGTTCCTTGCAGCGCTGTGCTGTGTGGTGATTACGAGGGTATCCAGGCATGAGGGATTCCCCCGTGCTGCTGGGGAAGAGCAGAGCCCACACCACACAATTCGGGCTTGTATAAGAATCCTGTTAGTGCCTTTACCGGCTCATGTATCGAGTTGGTTTAAGAAAGTTTGCTAGCCTAGCTCTGCAAGCCATTCTACGTTAAGTAAAAAATGTTCTCGTTTTAGGTTGTAAAATAGTGCAGGTATACCCGAGTGGTGTGCCGTTAGAATTGTAATATGAGGTTTTAGCACACACTCACAACGTCTTTAATGCTGCCAGAAAAGTCGCTATATTGGTTCTGTAAACTTATGGTGTGCTATTGTATTTCACAGGTCGCATTGTGATGTAGGATTACGTGAGTGGTAGTTATTTACTTTTTCCATATATCCGCCCACCCTCTCACATGCGGTGTTGGTGATGGTAGAGGTTAGACGGATTGTAACTGACACGGGCACTCATTGTGGCTTTTTGGTCTCGATTTTTCATAGATGACTGGTCAGGGATTGACCCCAAAGCACTGCGCCATTATATAATTATATTTCCAACTATTAGGCGTCATTTTAATTTTGACACTAGGACAGTGCCCATTAAACATATTTTCTGCCCTAGTAGCCAATTTTAGATTTTTTCACTCACTTTTTTCACAGCACTGCACACTATCAGCACCACTTGGAATACACTGTGGCTAGAGGTCTATCTCGAGAGTCCATCTCTGCACCATCACATGATGGGTTGGGCGAGATTTAGATCCATTATTCGTATCCCACGTGATGATACTCCGCCATAAGGGTGGGCTGATGGGAGTTTTTCAGCCCAGTGTAATTTCATGTTGATGTTACATTGTAGTGTAGTTCCTATTATCCCAATAGGCTCTGCGCATTGGAATAATACCTTCAATAGTATAGGCCTAGACCAGACGTTAACTAGGTCTACTACTGTCGATATTAGACTTAAAGTTTTGGGTTTGCCAGCTAGCTCAGAGTTCACTAGAAACTTTCTCGAATAGGCAAGGAGGAGTTGAACCTCCCTGGATAGACAAGAAGGGATTTAGTTTCTGACAACCATAGAACATGACAACTTTGCTCTCCCCTAATCAAGAGTGTATCTCGAGAGTCGTGTGAACAAAAGGCAATTTATTTTACTCAGTCAGTACGTGCATTCTTAGTCTCATCAGATTGTAGAGAAAAGATGTTATTTATTGATCAGTCTCTTTTCTCATACAAGAGAAATGGATCGATATTATTGCAATACTTATAGTTAAGTAAAGTGCATACATTAAAAGCAGAAGTATAAAATAATACTGTAAAAACATTGATATGGTTTCTAAGCCATATGAAGGTTTAAAATGAATAAAATATATTACATACACATATACATTTGACTAAATCGTACTCAACTGGTGTTTCTAGCTACGCCTACCCCGTGTACCTGACCTAAGCCTAATACGTGGGCGGGAACAGAAAGTTACAGTTTAAGTTAAGTTTGTTTTGCCAAGTGACTGACCAAAGAATTCTCTGCGAGGGGTTATTCAGTTCTGTACCTGGAATCTAGGATGGATGAGGGATGGTATCTCTCGTCTCTGGTCTCGATATTCCAGGCTGCCTGCGAGGGCTACCCGGAAGCGCCGGAGCTGGATTTCTCGGCAGGAGAAATAGGCAGCTGCTCGTTCTCAGCGCGTCAAGAAGGCGGGGCTGCGCCAGCGGGGTCTGCTCTGCTCTGGGCTTCGGCAAGTCTGGCTGCTCCGTCCTCGTCACCACCGCGTGTGTTTGCATAGGGCAATATCGGTAATATTTATACCTTTAAGGTGCCGAGATTGACGTAAGGATGGACTTAGATACGTCAATAAAGATGTCATACGACCAGGTCGTTAGCACATTCTTTTGCTGAAGTTCTCGGTGAAATCAAAACAATGGCCGCAGGGTTTTTCCCAGGTCTGTCATAGGTTTGATTTGTTTTGAGAACTCCGTATGCCTTATCAGGGGCTGGAGGAATATCGCTTGTCTAATTAGATGGCAAGCGTTATGACCTAATCAGATAACACGTTCCTGTGCCGTAGTGTGGCTTTATCAGATAACGGTTCCTGCATCATGGGGGTTTTCTGCCTCATGGGATGGCTGCTAGTTAACTTGTTAGTTTGCTAACCAGAATAGGGTCAGGAATAGGGGGATCGATACAGAACCTATAGGAATACATCACACCCACTCCACGCTAACTATGGACATATTTACTAATCTATGCATAGTAAAACATACTGTAGAGTATCGTGTATACCTTACCACCCCAAAATACATAAATGCATTTTGAAACTATCAAATATACGGAAGAATGCAGTCATATGTATAGTATGCACTCAAGCTGTAGAATAATGCTAAAGTAATCACGCATTTGTATACATTATTGCTATTTCGTATATGAAAACTTACACATGAAATGGCTCTTAATACAGAAAAAAAGTTCGAGACCATTCCATCACAGAATAAAATATTTATGAACATACCAGCGGGCAGCTAATGTCTATAAGCTATCTAAAATTAGAAATTTTAGTTCTCTAAGAATAGTTCTTACTTTAAGCAGAAGATAGTGTCCCGAAAAATATGCAAAAATATTTTGGGGCTGCTGAAAAAATTGCTGTCCGTGAACTGGAGGGAAAATTGTTCATGGTATTTTGCTTTTCTAGTCGAAGGTCAAATTCAGGGAACGCCGTGTACGAGCTTGCTCAAAAGTCTCTATTTCTGCTCTGGTGAGAACATCATATCATTTAGACTTTCGAAAAAGTTGTCAACAGCTTCCTGGGAGAGTTCCACTAACTCGGAAATAGGTGTAACCATGCATTCGTGCGCATGATTGTCTCCATTGACATTATGATTTGGATTGCTGACAGAAGGTCGTACCTGATCGATGCTGCTTTCATCTTGAACTTCACTACCCCTTAATCGTAGTGGTGAAGCTTCCACGAATTCCGTCATCAGGATTGGTAGCCGTTGAGGGCAGCACAAAGCATGAGCCTTTGTTGGACTCAACAATGTTTCTGCATCCATTGGCGCATCTGATTGTAGCGTCAGACAGGTGTCTAACACGCATTCTTCTCCGCATAGCAGGCACGTTAATACAGGTAAAACACATCGCTGCCACATTGGTCGAAATGATAGAAACCAAGTCATGTTCAGGTCTCTAAGCCGGGATAGTCCCAGGATTTTTGATATCCGGTCCCGGTATCCAATGGCTAGGATTGTTTCTTCCCTTGTCGCAGGTGTTCTGTCTGTGACATGGTTTGCCATAACGAAATATAAGGACTAAGAATAGGATTCCTGCAATTAGTCCCAAAATGAGGGGAAGTCCGCCAAAAATCGAATGGACGAAATCTGGAAAAATACCCAGTATGGCTTTGAATGGTGTTAATGCCATCGAAAATACTGTCTTAAATACTCTTGAGACTCCACTGGTATCAGAAATATTTAAGATTTCATTCAGGATTTCTGCGAAATGTATGGGGGAATTAGTTGATAACAATGAATGTATCTCTGCAGTTGTCCTTGCGACTTGGAGATCATACGTTTCTTTTGATGACGTGAGCCTTGTCGGCGTCTGAAGAAGCACTGTTTTCATTCTGCTTAAAGTATCTATTCGAATAGAAGTAATTTTCAAGTAGGGCCATGCCCTTGCCTCCCTGTCTGGAAAGGAGCTGGGGAACAATGAGTGTCCACAGCACTTGACCTTCGCAGTCGTAGTTACGAGATAAGGAGTCCCGGGCATAAGACTACAACATCTGCGATCTACAATTAGAATGTAACTCCCATTATAGAGTCTTTGAAAGAATGGTTCAATCTCTGTTGCAGGTGCGCCTTGCTGGTGACATGAAAGGTTATTTGAGTTCCCTTCACAGGCTCCATGCAAACGAATTCCGTTACACAGAAGTGTACCGCTTAGTGACATTGCACAATTATTGCCACTAAGAAACACTTTCTGTCCTTTATTACTGACACATGCATGTGAATAGGGCAAGTTCCATGTTGTTTTAATGTACCCTTTTCCTAATTTTTCATACATGCCAGCCTGTATATATTTTTGGCAGTATTGAAACCTGAAGGTTGATATTGGAATATTAATAATCCCATGTATTATCCATTCACTGACAGGTCGTTCTGACATTGTCACTGGTAATCTCTCAAGTTTCTCAATGCTCAGGATTGTATAATCAGCACCCTTCTGGGCCATACTGATTTGTCTATCAGTAAGGTTAAAGATATGGAATAGTGACGTTGTGTTGATTAAACGCCAAGGCACATAGCCTGAACGCAGATTTTGTAACGTCCAGCCAAGCTGTACAATAGAACGCAATTGGGACTGACCGTGTTGTAATAACAGTAAGTCTTGCGATAATATGTCGATTGCTGAAGACACAATGCTGTCCAGAGAAAAAATTCTGGAGGACAGAGTCATTAACCCATTGTCCACTACAGAAAGTGATTTTTCCAAATTAATACGGTCAATTTCCCGTATCCTTTCTGCTGTCTCAATTTGAGTAACCTTCCAGGCCTCATTGTATGCTGCATATACAGAGGCTGCTATGAAACGCTTTTGACGCTGTTTGCGTGGTCCCATAGTGAAATCACGCAAGTCAGCACCATCAGTAAGTAAAGTTAGGTGTTGCTTAATTTCTGCCAGTGTGGAAGTTTGTAGCCATTGAAGGCATAATTTGCCCACACTGTAGGTGGTTATTATCCCTGGGTGATGTCTTTGGGGATATCTAGGGTCTGGCCTGGTCATTTTGAACCCCTGTGTTTGGTTCAGGAATCTGTCTTGACAGTTATTAGTATCTGTGGACCAGATCAACCACTGTTTCCAATCTGGATGTGTTCTGTTTTGGTTTAATACATAATTTACGTCTATCTCTTCATCTGTAGAGCTATTGCTGTTCATTGTTGGTTTTGGAATAGACGGTTTATTTAAGTCTTTGATTTTGGCTAGGCCAAGACAGGTGGTTTGTTGAACAGTGTCATTTAAAAATATAATTTGTTCTGGGATCATGCAGGCTCTAAACAAAGATTCTATACCCTGTACTTGCCATTCTTTTGTGCCCCAAACACTTTTCAATTCAACATTTTTGTCCCAATAATCAAAACCAAAAGTATTCATTTGTTCAAAGAATGAGTCTGAAAATATCAATTTCGTGTTTGTTATCATGGTCTTCGTCCCTGTCTTATTTGACAATTTGAAATAAAATGTTTCAGCATTACTTATGTTAAAACCTGAAAAGTATGAATATTTGTCGTAAACGGTTCTTGAGCTTCCTTTTGGAGGGGTTGCACAATGTTCCCATTGATTATAATTTAAAACATTTCTAGGTTGTGCAGATCTATGTAAAAAATGGTTACCATAGTGGTTGTAGCAATACATACTATCATAATTTGTAGAACCCTGCAAATAATCATGTTTGGTAAATTTAGCAGACATTACTAAGTCAGACATCATGTTATTTATACTTTCGAAGTCCCAATCATCAGCAAATGAGCTCGGTGTTACAAAGTCACTCAATGAGATCTTAATTTGGTGTGGATATTTCAGGATTTCAACCGGACCATAGATTTCGTAGTCAGTGTTGTCCCATGCTACCCCACCTGGTATAGGATTGGCTGTGAAGTTGACTGAAGAAAGTTCTCTTTTCTCGATGTGTGAAGATGTGTGTGGTTTGAGGATCAAGTTGATTTTCTGACTTGCTGTGTCCATTTTAGCATATTTTCCCTCAATGAAGCGTCCCAATGTTAGTATCATGATGAGCCAAAGTATGAGGATAAATGCACCAAAACCCACCCAAAATTCGATCCATGGAGAAATCAGATATGTTTCTTTCAGTTGTTTCAAAAGTTCTTTAGCTTTATCTTTAAAGGTTTTTGATGATGGCTGTGTCTTTGATTCACTGAAGCCTTCAGAGGAATCATCGAAGTTTATGAAGTAGCCGGATGCAGTTCTGTCAATTGTTCCAATTGCTTCAGGATTAATGTTCCTTGCATTATCATTTGGTACTTCATTGTAGATTGGTGTGTCTCTGCTAAATGTTTTTATTTGGGTTTTCAGAGGTCTAAGTTCCATTGCATTGTTGCATAGTCCTTGTTGTTCTTCTGTAGGCGTTTCGAATGTGATTAGCCTCTTTGTTAGGACCTCTGTACTGGTAGCAAACCTTGGTGTTCTGCTACTTATGGGGAGTCCACTTGGCCTACTATTTGTTATCGGCCACATGATTGTGGTTTTACCAGGTCGATGGATACAACTCGGTTCTCCTTTTTACCAGCAAGCGGCGGTAGTACAACTGATCTTGTCCCGTTGATAGACAAGACAGGAACTGCTTTTCTGTAAGAAGGCCCAAATTCCTTCTTTACCGCGATCTTTTCTCTGACTAGATCCCCGACTTTTGGAATCCAGACAGGTCTTGCTGGGACAGGTGGTGGTTCTTCAGTGGTTGTTGGCTGTTGTTTCAACTTTATGTTGCTCAGGTCTTTTCTTGTTTCATTTAAGTCCTGCAAAATAGCCAAACGGTCTTTGATATCAAAGCTTTTTTCCTTCACCACTGAAGTTTGACTGTCAAGGTCAGAGATTAACATCCTAGTTCCAAATAATAATTCGTACGGACTGAATCCCTTCAGAGAATTTCTTGGCAAGTTATTTAGACTACGTTGGACACTTATTAGATGTTTGACCCACCCAGCTCCCGAACCTAATATCCTTTCCGTTATAGATTGCTTTATGCCTTGGTTTTTTCTTTACACCATCCCGTATCCCTCAGGAAGGAAGTGAGAAGATTCCCGCTGTGCTATGCTCATTTGGTCGTGTTTCCCCTCAGGCTGGAGGGCTAGAGTGAAAACCATGGTCAAACGTAGCATGCTCTTAGCGTATATGCCATTTAGACTCGCAAATCTTTGTATAACAGTCCAGACGTCAGCCGAGTGCTGGTGATCTACATTATAAGTGGAAACTAGCCTGTATATGTTAATCGCAAGCCTTGCTTTTTACGGTTGTTTTTTTCTGGAGTGAAACGACACGGTATTACACCGTTTCTCTCACCACTGCGATTCCTGTTGCAGTTTGGGCAGTTTTTTACAAACATGGTGTGATGCAGGCTCATGCCTGGCCACCAGTACCTTGATTGTAATTCTTCCAGAGAATCTTTTAGTTTGAGGTGTCTGAGACCCTCGCCCATATGTGCGTCTGCGATTAACAAGTTTCTCCTGTCCATGTTTGGAATCACTCTATCCCCCACTCCAGGGATTCGAGCAAAAGGGACGGAGTTTGCATCGATTATGTATGTATAATTGAGTGGATAGTTGATCGGTAGCGCTGAGCAGTCGCCTTTTAATGACGTTTTCACCGCCAGCACTGTTTCCCCGTCAATATACTTCACTGTACGCTTTTTTCGAACTACGGAAGCCGATTTAGTTGCTACCGCTGTGGCTGTCTCAGCCAATGAATTCCCTGCAACGTGAACGCCATCACGCTGATGACTCAGTGAGTGTGTCACGTGAGTCTTTGGTAGTTCTTTTTGTAAAAGAGCTATTTGTTCCCAGAGCAGTTTCTGCTTTATTGTTGCATCTGTGTTATCTTTGTAACCGTTTTGAATCCATGTCTGCAAATCGTTGTTATATGATTTGACGCAGTAATATGAATCGGACACTATAAGTGTCGGGAATTCGCGATCCACATTATCTAGCGCCATTTTCAATGCTATTATTTCAGTCTGTTGTTCTGAATTAGTTTCTACTGAGTGTGTTTTTGTTAATAGAGGTCTTAGTTTACCTCCGCGCCACACTTCTTTTGTAATCTCACATGTGGGGTTGTATGCTTGTTCTCCCCAAACGGAGGGTTGAGCATGTCCGTCTGTATAGATTACACAAGCGTATTGTCGTAAGGGCAGAATGTTGATTGGCAGAGGGAATGTTCTTTCATATTCTAGATTTTTTAATTCTTCTAGTTCTGGATCAAAGTAGTAGTATACTTTGTCCGTTGTAATTGAATTCACCCATTGTATCCATTCCGAATTCAATGTTGTTGTTGGTAAATTACACGGTGTTGTTAATGCCTCAAAGGCTGGTTCTGCTGTTCTGACTGTGATATGTCTACCGTCAGCTTGATCTTTTTCTCTAGGTATTGCGGTTTGAACTGCATGAACAATTTTTTCTTTAATGCTGAATTTCTGTTCAGCTTCTGTGTACAAGTGTGATTTGAATGCAATTGGTACCTTTTCTCCCTCATTAGAGGTCAGGTATGTGAATCCGCATCTTCCTGGGATGACTCGAATCACAAGATTGCGTGTGTTATCACGTGTTTCTAATTTTGTTTTAATTAACATGTCTGTTTGTAAGGATCTCAAAATCTCTGTGTGTATTTGAGTCCAATTGGTTCTTTTAAAATCTGGTTTTATTAGATCATAAAGGGGTTTGACCCTTTCTGCGTAATTTGCAATGTATGTTCTTCCGAAATTTAGGAAGCCTAGAATTGACTGTAGGTTTTTTAGTGTTCTAGGTGCTTGGAGTACGGCACATTTTTCTAGAAAATTGTCAGCCAGGCTACACTTGATAATTCATATCCTAAGAACAGGACTGTCAGATGGGCAATTCTGGATTTTTTAAAGTTGAATTTGAAACCCTCTGCTGCGAACCCAAGTATTATGGTGTTCACTCTCTTCAAGTGAGTCTCCAAGTCATCAAAGTATATGTCGTCGACATACGATAATGCTTCGTCATCATATGTTTGTAGTAATTCTGTTACTCTCGCTGAGAATACTCCCGGGCTGTTCTTGTACCCCTGGGCTAACCGACAGAATTGTTTTTGAGTGCCATTTATTGAGAATGCAGACAAATATCTGCTCTCTGGTGCTATGTTTTGACAAAAGAATCCATTAGAGATGTCTAAGGTTGTTTTGTATTTTTTGCGCACTATGTTATTCATTAGTGCAGCACTATGCGAATTTTGCACTGCAAAAGTTTTGCAACATGAGTTAAGGTGTCGGTAATCCAAAACTAGACGGTATGAATTGTCTGGTTTGGAGACCGGAAACAAAGGGTTGTTCGTTTGTGAGGTGCAAGTTTCAATCACCCCCTGGTATTCTAGCTGATCTAGGATTTCTTTTACCTGTTTTTTAGCTTCTTGCTTAATTGGGTACTGTCTCTGTGCAGTAGGTTGTGATTTTAACTGGATTTTGTGAGGAGGAGAGTCCTCATCCCATCCTACGTGATTTTTATATAAAGCAGGAGCTAGAGCTACTGCCCACTTTCTAGCAAGTGTATATATTTTATGAATTGGGATGTGATTTGAGAAGGCAGGCATAATTATTTCTTCGCCATGAGGGCACTCCCTGACAAACTCTGGTGGCCAGTCTTTTTCAGCTAGAAGGATGTCATAGCCCTTGGAGAGATTATCCCAAAATAGTCCCCTTATTTTCCTAGTCTTATCCCCCTCTATACGTAATGTTATTTCATATATTTTGTGAGGTTTGCTAACTCTGGTGTCTGCAGTTTCCACTTGAAGATATTCATTCGTGTCCACTGTCTCCAGATGATTCATAAGGACTTTGCGAGCTATGCTCACTTCTGCTGCGCTGTCTAGCATTGTCTGAGCCCATTCTCCGTTTTTCAGTTGTGTCCTCAGTATTCTCGGCATTGTTAACTACCTTGATACTGGCTACCTTCTTTTTTGGAAATTGTAATTTCTTTTTTAGCTGAGCAGGTTCCTTGTCTTTGGACTTGGCGTGCTCTTCTCTTTGGTCTGATCGTCCTCTTCTTTCCGATTTCTGCGAGGAAGTCTGAAAAGATTGAGAGGGACGTGTATCAATGTCTTGATATCTATCAGGCTTTTTTATATTATCCCTATTTCTAAGGTTATATCTTTTCCCAGAGGGGTCACTCTGGGGTGACCTGTGTCTTTGGTTCGGAGATTTTTCTCTTCGCCTAGGAGACCTTCCTCTGGACTGGAATTTCTTTTCTTTAGGATTGGATTGTTTGTTTCCATCCCAGCTCTTTTTCTGTGATGTTGAATTATTGTTAAAAAATATTTTTTCAGGACTTTCAATCAGTTGTGGTTTTACTGGTATTCCACCTAAACTATCTCTACCTAGTTCCTCATGGGATTTTTCTATGATTCTGGCAATTTCAGCTGGTTGGTCTGCTATATCTGTCTCCTTTAACCTCTGGCGGATCGCCACGTTTGCTGCTTCTCCCTTTATGTTGGCTAATAATATAGCCGAGACCTGCTTGAAGTCTTTTAGTAATTTCATACCAAGAGTTAAAGCGGGTTCTGGACCGTATTCATCTTGAATTTGTTTTAGCACATCTGGTATTACCGAAATGGATGGAACACCGTGCGTTTTTGTGTAGATGGAAGCAAAGACTGTACCCCAAGTGTCACAGTCCTCAATGTGTGGTGCGATTCCCATTGGAAGACAGATAGTCAGAATCCTGTGTTTTTCTAACGGGGTGGTGTCAGGAAACACCGCCTCTATTTGGGTGATTTTCTGTGCTAGCCAGAATGGTATTTGTTCCCGTTTAGCCGGTACTTTACCTAGGCAGGATTGTATGTTTTGTGGTGTAATTTTATTTGTGTTCCCCTGGTGAGGGGTCAGCTGTGGAATTTTAATTGCTGGCTGAATTGTTGAAGTCCGCATCACATATTGGACTAATTGTCTATGTATTTTTATTAATTGTTTTAGCTGTGTTAACAGCTCTGCTACAGACATCCCATTGATGTCTGGATGTGGTGTGTATCCGGCTAGGACCGGCCACGTTGCTCCTGGTCTACCTAAAGGACCGAGCCTGGTGATGTGATTATTGTGTTTTAGGGCGCCATTAAATAAGAGCAAATGCTCTTGAAATTTAAGTGGTACTTCCACCTCCTCGAAAGGAGTGTACATTTCAGGAGGTTCCTCTATTTTGGAATAGTGGAAGTACTTTGTTACAGCATTTGCTGCTGGAAAATTTATCCATGAATAGTATACCTCTGTCTGCCGATATTCGTGTGCCTCAATTACGAATATGACTGTGCCACCTCTAGGTGTCAGTCCATTTTCTATAAGTTTTAAGGTTATAGATTTCCTTTTAATGACCGGGATGAGTATTATATCCTGGTCAGCTTCTTGTAGTGCAGTATCAGCTTCTGCTATTTCAGCTGCTAATCTAACTGCCTCTCTTTCATCATCACTGTCTACCATTTTACCGACAGGATGGTTACTTTGTTTGTTTGCAGATCAGGTTTCTTATGGAAACAAAGATTAGATGCACAATATTTTGGAACGGTTTTATCCTTCAACGTTGACTAAATCAAGTACCATACATAGGAGTTTCCTCCTGCGAGGCTTTGGCGGATATTACCTTTTACCCACTCCAGACGTCTTTGGAGTATTATGGGGAAAAGGGGGTCTGAGTGAGAAAGCACGACTGAGTTACTCTAAATGTCTTACGTTAGTTTTATCGCCCTTCCAAACGAGTTGGGCGCCATGTAGTGTAGTTCCTATTATCCCAATAGGCTCTGCGCATTGGAATAATACCTTCAATAGTATAGGCCTAGACCAGACGTTAACTAGGTCTACTACTGTCGATATTAGACTTAAAGTTTTGGGTTTGCCAGCTAGCTCAGAGTTCACTAGAAACTTTCTCGAATAGGCAAGGAGGAGTTGAACCTCCCTGGATAGACAAGAAGGGATTTAGTTTCTGACAACCATAGAACATGACAACTTTGCTCTCCCCTAATCAAGAGTGTATCTCGAGAGTCGTGTGAACAAAAGGCAATTTATTTTACTCAGTCAGTACGTGCATTCTTAGTCTCATCAGATTGTAGAGAAAAGGAAGAGACGGGCGTGTTCAATAAAAGATGTTATTTATTGATCAGTCTCTTTTCTCATACAAGAGAAATGGATCGATATTATTGCAATACTTATAGTTAAGTAAAGTGCATACATTAAAAGCAGAAGTATAAAATAATACTGTAAAACATTGATATGGTTTCTAAGCCATATGAAGGTTTAAAATGAATAAAATATATTACATACACATATACATTTGACTAAATCGTACTCAACTGGTGTTTCTAGCTACGCCTACCCCGTGTACCTGACCTAAGACTAATACGTGGGCGGGAATAGAAAGTTACAGTTTAAGTTAAGTTTGTTTTGCCAAGTGACTGACCAAAGAATTCTCTGCGAGGGGTTATTCAGTTCTGTACCTGGAATCTAGGATGGATGAGGGATGGTATCTCTCGTCTCTGGTCTCGATATTCCAGGCTGCCTGCGAGGGCTACCCGGAAGCGCCGGAGCTGGATTTCTCGGCAGGAGAAATAGGCAGCTGCTCGTTCTCAGCGCGTCAAGAAGGCGGGGCTGCGCCAGCGGGGTCTGCTCTGCTCTGGGCTTCGGCAAGTCTGGCTGCTCCGTCCTCGTCACCACCGCGTGTGTTTGCATAGGGCAATATCGGTAATATTTATACCTTTAAGGTGCCGAGATTGACGTAAGGATGGACATAGATACGTCAATAAAGATGTCATACGACCTGGTCGTTAGCACATTCTTTTGCTGAAGTTCTCGGTGAAATCGAAACAATGGCCGCAGGGTTTTTCCCAGGTCTGTCATAGGTTTGATTTGTTTTGAGAACTCCGTATGCCTTATCAGGGGCTGGAGGAATATCGCTTGTCTAATTAGATGGCAAGCGTTATGACCTAATCAGATAACACGTTCCTGTGCCGTAGTGTGGCTTTATCAGATAACGGTTCCTGCATCATGGGGGTTTTCTGCCTCATGGGATGGCTGCTAGTTAACTTGTTAGTTTGCTAACCAGAATAGGGTCAGGAATAGGGGGATCGATACAGAACCTATAGGAATACATCACAACATGATCTCTTTGTGTCTTTAGCTTCAGTACAGCACACATCTATCATTATGACCAGACATCTCCTGTTATTCTTGTTAGATATAGATTAGGGTTTTGAGATGTCAGGGTTGGTAAACTAAACCTCCCACCTTTCTTTTTTTAGTATCCAGATTTATGTGCCCTATAACAATGTTTTGCACAAGCAAAACAACTACCAAAAGTAAATTTTAGGCAGGTAGACAGAGAAGTACATAGGGTGATAATCGGGAGAGATGATAAAGCAATAGATAGGGAAGGAGATAAAGATGTATATAAAGGCAGGGAATTGTGGGGTTGGGGTAGATGTAAAGAGGCTGAATTAAAGAGTGTCATGAATAGAGAGGAAGGGAAGCTGAAACAGAGAATGAAAGGATGAGCAAAGAATACAATACATTGTGAGGGGTATTGTCGCCCTGGACAATTTAACTTTGCCCATGCCATAAAACGGCTCTACTATTGCATGCAGCTGCAATGTCATAATAACTAGACATGCTCTCATGATGAATCAAAGACTCATTTAATCTAGATTACTAGCCACCCATAGACATTTTGTAACACCGAAGAGTGTTTATCTGAGAAAAAATGCTCACTATGACAGCCTATTGGGCCCAAAATCAGCCCCCTCCCAAGCGGCCCACCGGGGAAACGCCCAGTGCCTGCTACGGCCAGTCTGGCCCTGACTGCATCCGAAGTGGGGTGCGAGCCATTAAAACAGCATCATTAACGTAGATGAAGACAGGCACATGGCGATGACCCACCGGAGCAAGATCTTTAGAATTTAAGGTAAGAGCGCATCACAAAAGGCCGATCTGATCTGTGGATAGGTGAAGAGATGTTGCTATGAACGTGAAGTGAAGGTAAAAAAATCATAATGCTAAAAATCCAAAAGGAAGTCCTCTACTTTTGTGGCAGGAGGTAGCAAACGCACAACCATAACACTGAAACACCCACAACGAAACACCGATATAGAGAGCATTGCAGCAGCTGAATGCTGTGATTGAAGTCCACAAGTAGAAAAGATTTATTTAATTTATTTATTTATTTGATTTGTAAAGCGCTACAGCTACCCAAAAAGGGTTTCCCGGCGCTGGTAGAAAGATTGAGTGCGGGAAAGGAAGGGAGGGAGACTTAGCCAGGCCAGGTCTACTGGTTAAACGGCCAGGTTTTCAGGGATCTACGGAAAGTGACGAGATTGGTTTCAGTGCACATTTTTAGGGGGAGGGAATTCCATAACTTAGGACATAGGTAGGAAAAAGATCTGCCTCCCATTCTGGAAAGCCGGACTTTTGGCACACTAAAAAGGCCCTAGGAAAAAGATCTAAGATGCCGAGTGGGAAGATAGGCATGAACCAGGGATTTTAGGTATCTTGGGACAGAACCAAATTTGATCTTGTGCATAAAGCAAAGAGTATTAAATTTTACTCTGCTCTCAATTTTAAGCCAGTGCAAAATTTTTAGGTGTTCCGACGTGTTCTCTTCTGTGGCACTTGCGCAACAGACGGGCCGCAGCATATTGTATACGCTGCAGTCGTTTCATTACAGCTTGGGTTGCCCCTAGGTAAAGGACATTCCCGTAGTCAAGCCTTGAGGTGATTAGGGCATTGACTACAGATTTCTTGGTGTCTTCCGGGAGCATCCATATTATCTTACGGAGCCATCTCAGGATTATAAAACACATGGCAGTGAGTTTCCCGACTTGAGACTGCATCGTAAGTCCTTTGTCGATAGTTATACCTAGGTTACGGACTTGGTCACATGGGATGGGAAGAGGGCCCATGTTATATGGCCAGTGGGAGGCATTCCATAGATCAAGGCTGGGACCAAAGATTAGAACCTCTGTTTTTTCTCCGTTAAGTTTCAACAGATTGGTCCGCATCCAGGTTGCGATTTTGGCAAGGCCAGATTTCAGGGGCGAAGGTGAGTCCTTGTCTGTACTAGACAGTGAGAAGATTATTTGAGAATCGTCAGCGTAACTAAACATGGTTAGGCCTTCATTTTCCGCGACGGGCAAGAGGGGCCACGTATAAGTTAAAAAGCAGGGGGCTGAGCACCGAGCCCTGGGGGACACCATAAGGGGACTGATAGACACCGGAGGTGCCTGTGTTGGAATTAATTTGGAAAGAGCGCTGATCTAAGAAAGAGGTTAGCCAGTCAAGAGCAATTCCCCTTATGCCAACATCAGAAAGGGAGTCGAGCAGGATACTGTGAGAGATGGTGTCGAATGCTGCACTGAGATCAAGTAATATCAGTGCAGCAGAAAGTCCCTTGTCAACTAGGCTCCGCAGATGTTCTACGACCCCCAGAAGGGTAGTCTCGGTTGAGTAACCGGGTCGGAAGCCAGACTGAGAGGAGTGGAAGATGTCATTTATCTCTAAGTAGTGGGCCAGATGGTTATGAACGTGTTTTTCCAAAAGTTTGGAAATGCGGGTAACAGGGAGATCGGGCGAAAGTTACCCAGAACTTTGGGGTCAGACGTAGGTTTTTTTAACAATGGTGTGACCTTAGCATGTTTCCATGGTATAGGGACAGTGGCAGAGACGAGGGAATGGTTTAGGATTTTACAGATCAATGACAAATGCCTGGTGACAAGTTTCTTAAGTATTGACACAGGGAGAGGATCTACCGGGGAGCCCGATTTTAATTTTCTAACAATTTCTTGTAGATTTTGAATAGTAATCTCAGGCCAGCAAATTAGAGGGTGATATGTTAGCGCAGATTGTATTTGCTGATTATTATTGGCAGTATTGTTATTTGTTTCTTTCGGTTGCTGCTTAGAAATATCATCATAGATTCTTTCAATTTTGTTTGTAAAAAACTGAGCCAGTTCGTCACATTGAGCATTATTCAAAGAGGGGGGATCAGCCGTGGACTTTGATCCTGCCAATTCTTTAACTAAGTTAAATAATGTCCTCGATTTGTTAGATGCAGCTGAGATAGTCTGGGTGACATAGGCTGCACGAGCTGCAGCACACTCCCTATGGTATTGCTTGAGTTCCTTTTTGTAGGTTTCCCCAGAAATATGAGAATAGTCTTTCCTCCAAAGACCCTCGTAGCGTTTACATTTGGATTTAGCTGCCTTGAGTGCGTCGTTAAACCATGGCGCTGGAGTGTTGTGAGGTTTAATTCTCTTATTAGTAAGCGGCAGGCAGATGTCAATGGCTCCCAGGAGCCACCTGTCTGTTGAAGCAGCTATGGCCTCCATGTTAATTTTGTCACTCAGAAGATCCTCAGGGACAGAGTCTAACGCTGAATTCAGTTGGGCCAGATCAAGTTTCTTCCATTTTCTGTGACCATAGAGGGATGATATGTAGGGAGGGGACGAGGCTCCCCCGCCAGGGATAGTAAAGTATGTAAGAAAGTGATCTGACCATTGAAGGGGCAAGGCAGGAAGGCATTGGATCTGAGGAAGGTTGCCAAATATAGGGTCGAGTAAGTGGCCATCTCTATGAGTGGCCCCCTGATTATGAAGCATAATGTGCATGGCCGCCAAGTCATTGATCAGATTATTGGCAGCCGTATTTTCAGAGTCATTTAGGTGAATATTTAGGTCCCCTACAACCAAGAAAGTGCTTGTGTCAATCAGAAGAGAGCCTACTAAGTCAGAGAACTGAGATGTCCAGGTTGTTGCCGAACCGGGTGGTCGGTATACCAGTAGGCCGGTTAGTGTAAAGGTTGGAAGCAATGACAGTTTAAAACAAGCTATCTCACAGGCATTCAAGGATAGGGGTTCAAGATAGCATTTATAAGATTTTTTATAAATGATAGCTATTCCTCCCCCTGATCTCTTAGGCCTGTCAAGTCTGAGTATAACATAGCTTGGAGGAAGTGCTTGTGCAACATCCGGACCTGAGCTGTCATTCAGCCATGTATCTGTGAGAAACAGAGCATCCAGTGTATTGTCTAAGAGAAGGTCATGAATATTCAGTTTATGTTTGCAAAGTGAGCGGCAATTTAAACTCGCAAGCTTCCAAGTCTGCTTATTGTTATTGCTTGGCATAGTCTGTTTACATAACTGAGGCGCATCAAGTTTGAGGTTACATGTGGGGCATATAGCAATATTAAGACGTTCATTTTCAAAAACAGTGCACTTCCCGTTTGCTTGTTTTCGAAGCGCGTGCAACGCCAGTGAGGAGTATATTATAGGTTTCTTAGTGAAAAGGCCAGAGGTCTGTGGCCCTTGGCCCAGTCGGGCGCGGACGGGCGCAGACGGGCCTGCCTTAGGCGCGCCCCGGTTTTCCCCCGGTTTTTCGCCATACAGGGTGCCTTCACACACACACAATTCAATCAATTAACACAATTAATCAGCCTGCATTAAGAGAGAATAATCAATCTCAACCCACATTCCAATACTCAAGGAAGCATGCATACCTACAAACTCAGATGAAAATACTCACACGGCGGCATCCAGCAGCCACTGATCTCTGCCTCTCGGCTTTGCGGATGAGTACTGCATCATATGGCTCTACATCCAATTTAAGACATGGAGCATTTCCATGTTGGCAAATACTGTGCAGATCAGACTGCCTTTGAAATTTTACACTGATCCGTGGTTTATTAAGACATTTGAGGAAGATTACAATGTGCTAACTGTCTGAAAGGGGACTGTTGCACAACAATATGGTGTGTTGAAAGAATTGTCAGTATGTAGTGTGGTATGCATATCTGGAGTGAAGCTCATTGGCTGGGTGACATTCACACTGAAATGTGGCTATCTGAGTTTCTGCAAAGATTGTTGATACATGCCATAGTTCAGTTGAATATTTACCTGACAACCATCCATGACCTTACCTTGGTATCTGTTTGCTAGTCTTTCATGTTTAACAATGTGTAAAAATGCAATTATGCTGTGCATATCATGTAAAAGAGTGACAACTATGTAGAGTATTGCATATTTTTGTATCTGACATGGTTAGCTCCTGGAGGAGTGATGGTCCTTGCTACCACAGTGCCCTCATTGCCTGTATGTTAGTGGCAATAGCAAAATTGGACTCATTCTCCATGTGTGGCAAGACAGTGCGCACAAACCATAATAGACCCCTAAGTGCCAAACAGGGCTAGTTCCTTTTAAGTCTACAAGACCGGATGCAGAGATAAAATACCATGGTGAAATAAACAACTCTACCCAAAAGGCAAATCAACTATTGATTGAGACCCTTAAGTCCAGACAGATGGCAATCATGGTCCTATTTTGAGCCACAATCTGTGACAGTGATGAGAACAATTAAGGTGCCCCTAGCTGTCCTACCAGTAAAGTTGGTTACCCTTGGGAACCGCCTTTCTCCAGAAACCCTAGATTAATTCCTTGACATAGAGCAGTCAGGCTTCACTAGAGGAACGTGTTAAGAATTTCCGAGTCCCAACATGGACAATATGTCATTGACACGACTCAAAAAAAATCTGACACCAATTTACAAAAATAAAGCAAATTTTAATATATACATTTAGACACCAAAAAGAACACGATCGGATTAATATAACCGTAGTAATGCATTTTAGAAGGAAAAATAAATCAGTACAATTCAACAAAACATTAACGTTGCGGTCAATGGCGAAAAGTACTAGTGGCAATCTGTCCCTTGCCAGTCGAGTCCAGTGGAATCTACAGGGGGCTAAGGTGATGCGAGTCGCAGAACCAGGCATCACATGTCAGTCAAATTATACCTGGCTCATAGGGCCCAGGTACAAAAGGGCGCTGGCTGTCCCTGGTGCTGAAGCGCGATCCGCCGGAAAGCTGGTTTTAACTCTTAGACAGTGCTGTTGAGGAACCAGAAGCCAACATTTAACAATGGAGCCACTGAGGTGGTGAGTTGAAGGTGCTGCCGAGTTCCTTCTTGGTGCAGCATCAAACAAAGGTAGTGGTAGCCAGACTGGCCACCAATAAGCCTTGGCAGCAGCAAGCTCAGCTTGAAGTTATTCGACATCCTGGAGTTGGGGGAAAGCGGTAGCCACCCAGAACTTGCTGAAAGTCAGGACTATGTTTCTCAAAATCTTCTAGACCTTTTGCTTTTGGGTGATCTCTCAGTGGGCCTGATGGCCAGTGAATCTTTGGTTTCTGGAGTGGCTGGTGCCTGCGGGCTGCAGGAGACTAGTACCGCTAGTCCAAGGGAGTTCGGGAGTTGCCTTTGGCTCCCAGAGAAGTTCCTAGCGCTGTGGAAACAGGTTTCTGGTCCGGAATAAGTTGCAGTTGAAGGGTGGTTGCTACAGGTGCAGAAATGTGCGCTCTTTCTTTGTGCAGTTTCTGAAGTCACAGACTCTAGTCTTGTCTCTTGCCTCTGTTGTAAGTTGATTCAGATCTGAGGTTCTGCTGCCAGCGGTGCATCTTCAATCATAGATTGTGGGGCATCATGGGTGTTTTTGCTTGTAATCAGTGGGCTACTAGCCAGATCGGCAAATCTGCCCCTGAGGTGACCACTTCTGGGAGGGAGAGATGTCATCTTGTCTACCCAGAACCCGTTATTCTACCACTTTTGAAGATGGCAAAATACTTTCTTGGCTGGACAGACCAGGTACCCCATCCTAATGGTGTGGCTAGCCTTCTGGGGCAGTACACCTCCTGACTAACTAATTTTCACTCCTGTCCAGGAACAAATGTGCCTGGTACCAGGGAGGTGGCTCTTTCCTCATCTGGGGCACAGCCTGGATGCATATCAGAGTCGGTGAAAGCTTTGAAGCTCACAGCCTTGATGTGACACTTCACTAGCCATCCTGTCAAGGAGGAAGTGTCAACTCCTTCCCGTCCAGGCCTATGTTTCTGACTCCTGGGAGCCTTCACACTTCCTGGCAGGTGGGTCAGATTGCTGTCTTTGTGGCAGCAGCTGTAGGTTGTCAACCAAGGCACAGGAAAGTTGGGGCAACCAGGTTGGCAACCTCGAAGGTAGCCACGTGGGTGCATGTTGTTTGATACCAAAGGTTACATATGTCAGTGGGACCATACTGAAACTAGCAGCCTTGGATGCCAAGGTACTGGTCCATGTTAGCCTGTTGCCCCCTGACCACTTACAGTAGGCCTTAATAGAAAGAGGCTACTATAGGGATAGATAAGCCGGCACTTATATGTCCACAACTTTAAAATAATACACCCTGCCTCCTGGGCTCAAGAGGCCTACCTTAGGGTTGACTTACATTTATTAATAATAGTGCACGGACCTTGGCACTCATAGTGAGATCTAAGTCGAGTTGGAGCTGTTTGCCTTGCTCCTGTAGTCTGCAATGCTGTCCACGTTTACTTGGGTCACAATCAGTGCTTCAGGCCCTGGTGACCCTTTACTCCCATGCTCTGGGTAGTCGATTCATACCACTTACCAGGAACTTATTAGGGGGTTAAAGTATTTGCCAATTGAGGATTCCCATTAACATGTATTCATTTCAAGGAGGAAGCCTTGACCCTTTTGGCCTGGCAAGCAGGCTCCAGTGCACTTTCATAGTCATAACCATCAGCATTGGAGAGCAATGTGTGGGGGTGACCATTCCAAAAAAGGGCACTTCCCTACAAAAGGGGACAAATAAAAACAAAGTGCAATTATGATTGAGTAAAAATAGGCAAATATAATTAAAGAAAGCATGCATGCATTTCAAATCCCAAATTTAAAACCTTTTATACACCAATAAAGACTGACCAACCTGTTTCAGCACTGTACACAATCTAGATCTTGCACATTCACCAGTACATAAACACTGTCATATTAGTCACTGCATTTGGCTTTAATTCACAGTGCAGTGACTGGGGGTGGAGTATGCTCAAAAACAACATGTGTTTTTTGTTCTGACAGAGGGTTCATGTTATAAGTGATAACATCAATGAGGCAACCTCCAGCTAAAAGTGTGCTATATATTCCACCCATCTGGTAAATATGGGGCAGCACTAAGGCCCAGATGTAGGTAAATCTGATTTACCGACTCTAGAATACCGAATTTTACCGATTCGGTATTCTAGATTCGGTAAATCAGATGTAGGTAAAAAATCGGTAATTTTTACCGGATCTGTATGATTCGGTAATTACTACAGGCCCATAGGAATCAATGTCAATTACCGAATCGATAAATACCAGTTCGGTAAAATTACCGATTTTGCAAGGGGAACAGGGTGTCACTTTGACACCCTGTTGCACCCCTGATTTTGGCTTGTGTGCCATGGGACACACATACATGCCCTTAGGGCATGTATGTGTGCCACATGGCACAGGTGTACAGGCACAGATGTGCATGTACACAGGTATTCGTTATTTACCATGCAATTGTATTACATGGTAAATAACGAATCGGTAATGGCCTGTGGCACTGTTTGAGGTGCCACCTACATCTGGATTTACCGATTCGGTATTTTACAGAATCGGTAAATTTACCGAATCGGTAAATATACCGAATCTGTAAATATGATGGCCCCTACATCTCCATTTGCAAATCGGCCGTTACCGACCGGTATTTGCCGACCTACATCTGTCCCTAAATCATCTACCGGATAACTGGATCATTCACTAACAGTACTAATAACACCATCTGGGCAATATCACCCCATATTTAGTTCATGCATAAAATATTGAACAAATAGAAGTTCATCAGTTAACTGTTGCAAAATGTTAGGAGCTGTGTTGGGTTTTTTATGCCATGTTGTTATTAACCCAGGATAATTTTTTGTTTGACGTAAAATCATTTTTGGTTGAAATCTGAAAGTTATGTAGCAGATTGTGAATTATGTGGTAAGGAAAACAAATCAATAAGAACATGGAAAGTGCAGTGGCCCTGCCTATAATGCAAGCAGACACAAATGTATGACGGTATTCCGAATGCGTTTATCTAGCATGCCTTGGTAACATCGTCAATAGAACGAACGCGTCTTTAGCACGCATTGGTTCTGTACGCAAGTCGTTATAACGACTTGCCTTAGGGTGGTGCTGGGTTTTGGAATAGTTTAATTTACCATTCCAACTCTTGTTTTGCCCCACAGCAGGGAAGGTGTTTGACTTTCATTCCAACACCATACCACCAATAATGCCCCCCCCCCAGGAGTTCATTCTTACGACTTTCGTGCAGAATGAATGTGTGCTTAAGGCACGTTCGTTCTGTTTCTGGCGCTGTGAAGACACAGTGTGGTTGGGGCTGCGTCCTAAAAGTTGTTTCCCATATGACACATCTAGTGCACTCATGCATTCTGAGAACCTGAAAATTCTGGGCTTTTTGTCTTTTTTTTTTAACTCATGTACGCATTGTTGAAAAACGAAATGTAAATGTTGACTGAATTCTATCTTTACTTCTCCAGGGTGCTGTATTCTATATTGATCTTCTCCGTTGTGATAATGCGGTGCATTCAGTGTGAAGCAGTAGATATCCCGCTTTCCATCGCCTTGATTATAGGGTGGTGCAACTGCATTTATTTCGCCAGAGGGTTCAGGATGCTAGGCCAGTTTTCAATCATGATACAAAAGGTGAGTGTCATGTTGCATGCTCTCCATAGAACACACAACAAATCTGTGGGGGTCTCAATCACTTTTCTAGACTGCTGCTTTGGAAGAGAAGGCTGCCACATGGAAACTTGGAAACAGTGCTGTAAGTGGGATGATAAAAATGCTGCGAAATCATTCAACTTCACAAAAGAATACCTCTTTTTGGGGTTCGTGGAGGGGCGTAACACAGGCCCCCACAGCCCCCAAGGGGGTGGGGGGTCGGGGGTGGGGGGGTCCCCCCCCCGCTCCAGTGGCCCCCTCACTCTCACCGGAGGGAGACAGCTGCGCCTGCAAGCAAGCCTCTTAAGTCTTCGCAAATAAAATGGTGCTCCTTCGCGCACCTAAACTGTGCGCACACGCCATGGCGAAGGTGTTGCAAGGATACTCGTAGGCCAGTTCAATTCCACAATTCTTCTTTTATTGAATCAAGTACAAGATAACAGCGGCACCGACACAACAGCAACCTCCACCCTTCTTCTCCAGTCTCTTCACCTCTCTCCGCATTCTCTACTCCCACATTCCATACATTCCACGCACGCACACACATACACGCGCTAACACATACACGAGACAAGCCACGCGCACAACATTACATACACTACCAATACCACACACCCTCCTCCTTAACAATTAAAGACACTTACCACAAAGATTACCCTAACTTGAAATCAGAAAATCGGGCAGGTAATTTCCTTGTTCTATTGCCACGACGTAAATTGCTACCCTCAACTCTAATGTTAGAATAAGATGGAACATCGTTAACGATGTCTCTAACATCATTTCTTGTATCACATCTAGCATCACATCTAACATCATAACTAATCATGCTACTATTTGACGTGTCATTTTTATTTATACCAAAATCATCACTTAACATATATCCACTACACGACCCCTCATCAACTCTACTAGAATCAGAACTAGACAACGAACCTACCACACCACCCCTCTCATTACAAAAACTCAATTGTCGAAAATTCCACCTCTTACCATCTTCTAATTCTACTGCACCACTAAACACCTTCACTACTCTCAAGGGTCTGGACCATACACTTTCACCCTTCAACACAATCCTAGGATTCTTCACCCGAACCATTTGACCAATCCTTACCGAAGGCCAATTACATTTACCTCCCTGATACCTCTGGCTACGATCCTGATAATTCTTGACTTCAGACCTAACTTCCTTATCTATGTCTTTATTACTGCACTGTATCTTCTCATTTCTTTTCCTCAACCACCAAGGAACTAACCCAGTAAATGGTTTCCTACCTCTCAAATTCTCAAAAGGCGTCTTTCCTGTGGCAGAATGTGGAGTCACACGATATGCAGTTAACCTTTCTAGTAGTGCTTTCCTCCAGGGCAAGCCTGCGCTCAATGCCAATTCAATTACCTCCTTAACTACTCTGTTGAAGCGCTCAACTTGACCATTACTTTCGGGATGATATAAAGATGATTTTATGTGCTTAATACCCATTATTGCCAAGAACTCCTCCATCTTCTGCGATACAAATTGAGGGCCATTATCCGAAACTAATATTTCTGGAACACCTTCCCTTGAAAACACATCCTCTAAAAATTCAATGACTACCTCCGTGGTCATTCCACTTACCATTCTCACCTCGGGCCATTTCGAATAATAATCGACCAACACTATAGCATAACAGTCTTTTGCAGATACAGCCGAAAATGGCCCCATGAAATCAATTGCCACCTTTTGCCATGGATACTCGGGTAATTCCACCATAGTTAAAGGCACTCTTAATGGTTTTGCTACTTTATCACTAGTTCCACAAATCTTGCAATCCCTCACCAATCTATCTACCATAGGATCAACCCCTGGCCACCAAAACTACTCTTTAACTCTTCTTTTAGTACTGGACATACCACCATGCCCCATGTGACTCTTCTCAACAATACTTTCTCTCAATCCTTCTGGAGGCACAATTCTGTCACCTCTTAGAACAATGTCATTAATAATACATAACTCCTCTCTAATCTTTGAAAACGCAACACTCTCACCACGTAAACTGGATTCCCTTGGCCACCCATTCACTATGAATCTTTTGATCTCCTTCAATACTACATCCTTGTCCATCTCGCACATCCAAGATGCCTCAGAAATAATATTATCAGCCTTCATTTCATTTATCAAAAATACATCCTTGATGGTAAAAGCTATTTCGCCATCCGTATTCGTCTCACTTCCTACTGAATCCACATTTGGTAATCTTGAAAGACCATCAGCAACCACATTGTCTTTACCGGGAATGTATTCAATGTCGAAACTAAACATCTGTAGTTTTGACGCCAAACGCGCTAACCTAGGAGTTAAATTCTTCCCTCCTTCCGGTCTCAAAATGTTAACCAATGGTTTGTGGTCAGTAAAAATTTTGAATTTCTTTCCCCAAACATACATCCTAAATCTTTCAGCTGCCCATGAAGCCGCCAATAATTCTTTCTCTATTACAGAGTAATTTCGTTCCGATTTTGTTAATGTGCGAGAAGCATATGCTACTACCCATTTTTCTGACTTAACACATTGAGAAAAAACTGCACCTATGCCATGACCAGACGCATCCACAGATAATATACATTTAGCATTTGGTAAAAATGGTTTTAAACATGGTGTAGTAACTATTTCTTTCTTAAGTTTTTCAAAACATATTTTTTGATGCTCGCCTCATGTGAAAACAGCATTCCTCTTTAGCAAGAGTCTCAATGGTTCAACTTTTACAGCATAATTTTCAATAAAGCGTGAATAAAATTCCGTTAACCCCAAGAACGACATTAATTGCTCCTTATTTGCAGGTTCAGGAACAGCTAAGATAGCATCAACATGACTAATCTTAGGTCGAATACCATCTTTAGATATAATGTGTCCTAAATACTCCACTTCAGATTTACCAAACATGCATTTCTCATTTTTGATGGCTAGTCCACTGTTCTTCAGGGCATCCAGAACAGCATATAAACTTTCATCATGACACTCCTTGTTATTTCCATATATTAAAATATCGTCCTGAAATACTTTAGCATTTTTTATACCTTTCAAGACTCTGCACATCTCCCTTTGAAATACTGCAGACGCACTTGCCAAACCGAATGGCATGCGTTTATATCTAAACATCCCTTCAGTGGTGATGAATGCAGTACAATGTGTTGAATTATCATCAAGAACAATTTGGTGATAAGCACTTTTTAAGTCTATCTTGGAAAACCAAGAAGACCCACCAACGGAAGATGTAAGTTCTTGCAAATTTGGAAGTGGAAATGTGTCAACCCAAATAGCTTCATTCAAACATCTTAAGTCAACACATAGACGTAAATCGCCATTGGATTTAAGGGAAATCACGACTGGCGAAACCCAATCTGAGCTCTCAACTGGTTCAATAATTTCATCTTTGCACAATTTTTTAAGTATTTCATCCAGTTTTCCTCTATAACTGATAGGTACATTTCTAAGTTTTTGCTTCACAGGATATGTGCCCTCCCTTAAAATAATTTTATGTTTAAATCCAATCATTTTGCCAATATTATTGGAAAAAACATCAGGGAATTTTTCTTTTAAAAATGAATAATCATTCACTTCACGACAATCATCCTGAATGGAATAAACAGGACACTCTAAACGAGGATCAATTTTCATGCCTAAATCAAACATGTGCGGCCATCCTAGAATGGTTGCTCCTTTGCTAGATATATATATTTTACCATGGCATGAATTGTGTCCAAAACTAATTTTGGCTAATATGAATCCTTCCAGAGGTATCTTATGTCCAGTATAACCCCCAGGATGTACATCTTGAACTAATAACGATCTGTTCGGCCAAAGTGATTTAAATTGGTCCATACCCATGATGGTGTACCACGCACAAGAGTCTACCATTATCTTAACCTCTAAACCATCAATATTAACGATAGTAGATGGCAGTTCTTTAACTCTACCCTTCACCTTAACTAATTCATCGTGTACACTGTAAATCTCACCCACAACATGAGAGGCATCACTATCTTGGATATAATTTATATCATCCAGATCATCCTCTTGGATACAATTAACTTTGGCCTTGAAATTGTGGCACACTCTAGTGAAATGACCTTTCTTTTTACAATTCGTGCAGATTTTGTCAATAGCGGGACACCATTTATAGTTTGCTAAATGGTTGGACGATCCACACCTATAACATAAAAACTTCCTTTGCTCATTGCTTTTCTCATAGCTTTTCTTATTATTATAGTTCGTAAATGACTTATTCTCATTTTTTGGTTTAGGTTTATCACCCTTATTTATCTCATTAACTGAACCAGATGCAAGATCATTTTTCTCATTTCTGACTTCACGAATACACTGGTCCGAAGTCTCCACACCCCTAGCTACTTCAATAGCATTTTTTAATGAAGTACCACTTGATGACCATAATTTTTCTTGAATTTTTTTTGATTTTGTTTTCATAAGAATTTGGTCACGTAAAACTTGGTCATAAGTCATGCTTTCAAACTCACACGTAACAGCCAAACCTCTTAGCGCTGAAACATACTGGTCAATCGACTCATCCGCTTTCTGGGCCCTCGAATAAAACTTAAATCTTTCCATTACTACATTAATTTTTCTCCCAAATCTTTCCTGCATTTGTTTGACCGCACATTGATAAACACCCATGTCCCCAGCATTATCAATTTTAGGTACATTTTTAAATTCCCTTAACCCCACTGCACCAAGTCTGTGTTTAAGTAAAGATACCATTCGTTCTTGAGAAGATTCTTCCTCCGCTAAAACTTCAACATATGCTTCAAACATATCGAGCCATAAATCCCATGCTATGGGAGGTTCGCCCGATTCCGCTAAGAAAAATGGTGGTGGGAGAATTGAGGACATTTTGGTCAGTGAAAGTAATTAATTATTGAGAAAAATAGAGAGTATAATCCAAATAGAGTTGATGCTTGTGCAAAAAGTTCACCAATGTTCACACAATATGAATGTACTTGGATTACTTGGGCAAATTGTTCACCATAGTTCAATGTTAATATTGGATGGTTGTTTATGAAATTAAATTAATTTTTGGTCGGCTGGTTAATAAAAATCAAAGATATGAAAGTAGTCATGAATAATGTATCATAGTTGACAGCTTACTGAGAGTTCTTTTTGAATTAGCCACACGAAGAACACCAGTCGTGTAAATTTATGAGAAACTAGCTGCGTCGAATTCAGTACTCGGTGTGTGCGACGGTGCTAGGATACGACTAACAAAATGGCTGCCACGTCGTGTAGTCATACGTAATGACGATGAATGCTACGGAAGCTCAAAGCCGCTTTTGTGGAACGTCCTCAGAGTCTCGACGTCACACAGCAAGTTGCGTCTATGGAACGCTCCGAGGAAGCAGCATCAATGGAGCGCTCCGAGTTGTTTACTCGCGGGCTGCTTGAAAAATGCAGGCTTGAAGAATGCTCACCAACGGCGGATCCTGTAAGAGGTGGGCGCTATTGGAAAATGTAATTTAATTTACCCAAAAAAATTTCGTTCCGTTGGTTGAATGCCGGCAATCCTCATAAATCTTCATAAATCGTCATTTCGTCCCGTTGGTTGAATGCCGGTAATCCTCATAAATCCTCACAGATCCGTCCGTTACATTTTCTTTTCATCCTTTATTTTTTTTTTTTCTGTGCTCAGTGCCGCTGGAAGGTAGTTTCAATCCCTCTCGTCGCCATATGTTGCAAGGATACTCGTAGGCCAGTTCAATTCCACAATTCTTCTTTTATTGAATCAAGTACAAGATAACAGCGGCACCGACACAACAGCAACCTCCACCCTTCTTCTCCAGTCTCTTCACCTCTCTCCGCATTCTCTACTCCCACATTCCATACATTCCACGCACGCACACACATACACGCGCTAACACATACACGAGACAAGCCACGCGCACAACATTACATACACTACCAATACCACAGAAGGCCTCTAAACCTCCGAGTCTTCCCTCTCTTTCTGTCTTGCTCCTCAGTGAAAACCGAGACTTCAAGAAACGGGTAATTACCCTCTCTTTCCTCCGTTCGTTTATTTGCTCCCCTGTGAAATGGATCCAAAAAAGAAAAACCTTTTTGCTGGAAACGTTGTCTTTTTCTGACAAAAGTGCAGCCTCGGGATGGAGAGAAATAAAACATTCCAAATGTGAAAAATAAATAACTAATTAAAGAAAGGCAGAGTGGATGCAAGGTGGCCAGATTGATTTATTTGCACCTAAACACATTAGTGCCACTTTACAGTGTTTGCCAGTGAAGTGATACTTTTGTTTTCTCCTCTCTCTTTGAGCAACATTGTTTTCCCTGTGTGGGAAAGTGCACCTTGCCTGAAGGTACTGAAATACCTGCTTGATGGGTGAATTGGAAAACAAAATGTGTACAGTGACTGTGTGTTTACGAATGTGGTCTTTTTAAACCATACTGCCTATGTTTTTGAAAGGATATAAGCAATGGGCACTGAAACGGGTCCCTTCCGGGCCCTGTAGTCATGGCCTTACCTTTACATGCAAAAGCACTCACTAATTTCTGAATAATGAGCGTAAAAGGAAAAAGGTAACCATGTTGTTCTTGATTACATTTCACATGCCTTACTTAATCTTGCATTCCCTATGAGTGTTTGCTTTTTTCTAGGATGTTGTTAATTCTTTTAGGCACCATATCGCTCTTGTCTAGTGCGTAAATAGAATTGAGTCACATCCAGGTGTTTATAGCGGGTCAGTGCAGTGAAAGTTTCTCTAAGTGGGGCAGTATGGTGTTCAGTGGGGGAGAGGATGTAGCGCTATGGTCAGAGCTGCTGAAGTGGAACTGGTGAACCAGGTTCAGCCTTAATGACCAGGCTCCCAGACCACTCTCCTGAGGAAGCACATTCCTGTGCTACACCTTAGAAGGCGCCGCAAGATCTTAAAAGCCCTGGTGTCTTAGCACCAGTAGGTGGACCCTAGCAGTGGCAAGTGTGGATTAACCTTGAAGGCCTGTCCACCACTATCCATGAAGTTCAACTCCAGTCTTGGGGACAGACCTATGAAGCAGCACACCATAGAGTGCCAGTGACTCTGTCACTGAGGTCACAGGACCCTTGAGCAGGGTGGCTCTAGGGCAGTGCGACCTCACCGGGCGCTAACTTCAGGTGGGGGGGTCGTGTTTGTAAGTATAATATGGTTTTAAAAGCACTTGCTGCCTCCTTCCAGGCCCCCAACATTTTTGGGCAACAATAAAAATGTCTTGATAACTCCAGTGATTAATGTTCTTAGTAGAGAGAGATGGTGTTTTGGCTAGTGGAAGGTTTGACTAATGAAAAGGAATGGCAGAGGTGTAATTTGCATGCTGCTAAGAACATGTGCCATGCAGATCACAAAGTGCACATAATGTGAATAGGTCAGTGGGTTACTGCTTTTGTCAGAGAGACCCTATTGTTACTTGCAGTTAATACGTTTTAATCCTAACTTAGAACAGTGAGCTATTAACTGTCATGTAAGAGCTGCATGCAAACTCCAAGGTATAAATTATAGCGTTATGTTTTTTTCCCCAGTCTTCGATTATCCTAATGTTGCAAAAAAGGGTTAATTTGAGTAGAAATTAATTCTGATTATTAAAGAGAACTCCCAACCATGGTATTATGTTTTTAATTCTGAGTTTGTGTTTCTGCAGACCAATCACTATTAAACGATGCTGCCTACTATTATGGTTGGCATGTGACTCCTACACCTTGTAGTCCTTTGTCTTATGTAACATTTCCTACACAGTGATGTACACACATATGAATGAATGTCTCTGTGTAATATGTGTAATGTAAAGTGCTCTGACACCCTACACTGGTATTAGTGGTGCTGTACATTTTCTGATATTTTTAGTACTAGTGGAACTTACAACTGCAGCAATGAGAAAGGAGACCAGTCAATCTTTGCAACTGGCACTCCACTTCACAGCAGCACAAGTCACATTTTTCAGTAACTTTTGATGTGTTTGAGCTATAAACAATGTATTAGTTAAAATCGTCAGATTATGCAGCAGATGATGTATTGTGTGGCAAATATGTCAAAGCCATAGTTATGTGGAAAACATTTGCAAACTAGGATATTTTGCCATTCATGTTTGAACTGCTCTTGTGGAAAAAGGGAGGAGAAGTTCTGATGACAGAAACTCCATGGCTGGGAGACAAATGGCTTGCGATTCCACTTTTAAGGATGTTTGGGACATTCTGTGATTGCAAACGTATCCCACTTTGTGAATGTATTTTAATGCCAATAACACATATTTAACCTTAAATAAACATGTGTATCAATTGGTTAAATTAAATGATGTAATAAACTGTAACCAGTTAGTGAAATGGGAAACCAATACAAAAAATTGGGATATTTTGCTCTTTCTGCCACACCTCTCATTCCGCCCACTGACCCAATCCATTGGTTATTCCCGCCCTTTGATTCTCCTCCCACAGTTCCCCTACTTTTTTTCCCCCACTTCGACCACTGGCTGGCACTAACATGCATTAGAGACAACTGTGGGCTTTTACCACTGGGTCTCTTAGAGAATGACACCTCAGATCCATACATGGTGGCTAAACACAGCACATGCCTGGGTTCTCCGCACTACACGTTTGGTATTTGACGCCAGACTTCTGCAGCTTGTGTTGAGGATATTAAACATCCCCTTGTGCTTGTATAAAACATAGCTTCCAAGTGGCATTGGCACCATGTCCTGTCCATTCCTAGCTTTTATCCAACAACACTTTGCATGCTGGAATGTTTAACCCCTTACTTAGATGGTCACAGCACAACTCCCAAAATGCAAGGGGCTGTTGGCTTAAAATCCAGGCCTGGCTGGTGGTGTCACACGTGACAATAGAGCCATTTGGAGGCAATGGTGAATCTGTAATTTAGCAGGCGTGTCTATATAGTAAATTGTAAATACCACCAGTGTTGACACACTGAGGTCTGAGGCCTCTGTTTGTTATGAAGTAAGGCCCAGTCTGGGGATTCAGGTCAGTCCTTGTGAGGGAAGCTGCTGGACTTGTTTTTACCATGCACTTTGAAAGTATTTTCACCTTGATGCAAGAAGAAAGTTGGATTGTTTTACAAAACATGCTTGATTTTTGTAAATTGCTGGACGGGTGATTGCTTTATTTTGCTTTTCCTTCACCAACTACAGTTTGTATAGATTGTCTTTAGGTACTTGCTGATATGGTTTGTTTTTATTCTACATGCAGTGTTATTTATGGTGTTGCTTGCACTTGTCTATAATACGTGCACCTTAAATCTTGTATTTAGCATTGTTTACACTACAGAAATGATAAATTAAAACAGACAATCATCTGCATCAATGTTCTGAAGCATCCAAACAGTTTTCTTCCTCAGCCTTGTTTGCCTGCCTATTTTGCTGTGCTTACTAATAAGACATTATGATTGAAATTGCTTCCTCAGTTCACGTTATTATCATGCACAACCCTTGACTGCCGCTAGTGTGTGGCATGCAGATAATTCACTAGTCTATTTCTCTTGACTTTCGCAGGATACTGAGTTATAGCTTGTGTACTTCTCATGTATATTGTCAGTCGAGTTTTTATGGAATTGCATGTTTGGGTTGGTCTTTCAAAGTATCAAGGTATTGTCAATTCGATTTCAGACCCTTCATAGTTGTTCTTTGTTCTTCAGCCATAGGCAGTTCCTGAGACAATAGGATTACTCTTTGGAATTGTTCTGATTGCTGCCTCAATTAAATAATCTCCTTTTGACAGTATTGTTACAAATGGCATAGCTTGTATGTTAAGAGTGTTTCCCACTTTCTCATTAGAACTTAGAGAAAGACAATATAGAGGCATTTCATTTAAATATTGGAGGTTTCAAATCAAAATATGCTCCATTTCTGGGTGGTAGGGCAAAGTGGTAGATGGTGGGCTGCACCGCCAGGAGGGGGGGGGGGGCATCCATGTGCTTTGCAGGGGGGCCCTCTCAAGTTTTGTTATGCCACTGGGTTTGTGCAAATAACTGCGGGAGATAATTCTGCGTTTGATAAATCCTTTGGCAGAACTTTCTTTTAAACCTAAATCTGATCTAAAACAAATTATTTATTGGACACCTTAAACTTTACAATGATGAAGGGATATTAGCAATAGTTAAAGATAAGCAGCAGTAGTTAGTGTAACGGGCATTGTGCCATACTGGGGCCTAGCTTCAGGAGGGGTGTTTTGGGTGCTACACCCCCCTGAAAAATTTATTCTGCAGTATATAGTTGGGTACAGGTGCTTTCAGTCGGGTATGGTGAAGCATCTGTTGGATTTCACCCTGGATTTTTACATGCCCACAGGGACAATTACACAAGCGCTCTCTCTCGTCTCTGCCTTAAAACTTGTTTAGTTTGAAAACTATTGTTTTTGTAAGAGCCCCTAACATTCTTCTCTTTCCACTGCCTCGTAAGCCCCCTGCTCCAACGCTGGAGATATGTAAGCCTGTTTTGTCCACTTTTAGGGCTATAGTAACTATCGAAGTGTATGTTTTTTAATTGGAACAATCTTACTCTTTTCTGGTTATGTGTTTTATATGAGCATGTCCCTTCCAAACATCCTCTGTAAATTTCCCTTAATAAAACCCGTTTTTGAGTACTTATTCCATCTTTTCCCACCACTCCCCCTTCCTTCTCATGAATAATGCTAAGTAGTATACTTACATGTGCAGAGATCTCCGCCACTGAGGTGGAGATTTTCTCACAGAAGAGAAGCAGAGGACTCTGGCAATGGGTTTATGAATTGCATTATGTGTAGCACATAAGTTGTACTACTGTTGTGCTTCTCTATGTATAAGGCTCTCAGTTTTCAGTTTTTACTGAATTTTACAAATAAACACAGACAGGACACAATGTGTTTTCTGTCTATATTTATTTTTAAAAGTGGAAAAATACAGAAAATGTTGCTTGTTGTGGGTGACTCTCGATGCTGTCTTTCATGCTTTCCTGGACCACAGCTGAGCAGACGGACAGCATGGGCAGTTAAAAAACTGGTTGAGATTTTCCTAAATATAGGCCTATGTTAACATATATGTATTGCTATATTTGGTTGCTTAACTTGTTAAAATGCATTTAACAGAACATTTATGTACTACAAAATGCAGTTTGTGAATCTGGCCTACAATGATTGGCACAGATATGTGAAAGGTATGAGCACAGAAAAGATGGGATTTAACATAAAATTCCTACTTTCAGATTCAACTAATCAGGATTTGCAGTGTTTGCTCTAGTAAATTCCAAACATGTCTGCAGAGAGTCCATTTGAAGTTCCAGATTGTCAGCAGTTATTAGAATGATGTAGGGGGGAGATGTGTCTCATCCTAGATGAGTGTCAGGATCTGACTCACAAAGGTGGCTATGCATAGGTGTTTTCTCAATCTTGTAGTACTCACAACTTACCACTGAATTCTAAGAGTAATTTAGGAGCATTCGTGGTTTTATACTGGAGCAAGCAAGGCATAGAAAATACAGTCAAAGTCTTTATCATTTGGTCTGATGGTTCATAAATATATAAATAGCGATGGCTCACATATTTTAATCTTTAAAAGTAATCAAGAGCATTTCCATTCATAATTCTTCCACAAAGTACTTTTAAACGGGCGAAAGATTTTTTCGTTTTGAAGAGAAACCAAAGGTACTTTTAAACATGAAAGTGGTGCACTTAGCGTAGGTAAGTGCTACAAACACTTTTTGTAGTTGGCATATGGAATGACATTAATTCGCATAGAAAAGTACTTTTCATCTGATGGAAAATGGGCAATCGAAATAATGGCGCTGTGCACATTTCCACCAACACTTCTCAACAAATTTTCATCTTAACAGTAAATCTGGAAGCATACCAGTAGGGTAAAGATACATACACCTGCAAATCTTCGAAATTCTTTAATGTCCAGAAGCATATTTGAGATTACAATGTATTCTCCAGATCCAGACATGCCCCCTGTCCCTAGGCATCCTCTTATGCCTGCATAGATATCCATGGATTTTGTAGGTCTGCCCCACACTGTCTATATCTGTCTTTGATGGCACACATTGATTATATCATATATAGAGACAGAAATAGTTGTTGGAGGAAGACAAGAACACCAGACTAACCACATCTCCCCGTTTTCCTGCCTACTGATGCCCCAGGGGCTTCATTTAGTCTCTGTTGTTTTTCCTCATGTTCTGCACAGTGCTTCATTTGCAAAAACCTAAGTGCCAGGGCTCTCATCAGTAGGCCACTGCACCTTGTGCCAAAAATTGCCCCTGCCAGTCCTGCCAATGATAACAGTAACAACACAACTACTAACCTTCATACTCCTACAAGTGTGACAATTCGGACTATTTCAGGCCCCCAAAGCTATAAGAATGGCTTGGGCGGCAGGTAATATTATTTTTTAACGTATATTGAGTTAATAAATAACTGTTGTTGTGTCATCTCTAAATTAGCAAGACCGTGCTAGACTGTGAATCGCCGGGACTGACAATTAGGTTCAGGTGCTGAGCACCAGAAGCCGACGGCTCAAATTAAGCACCGGTTCTGCTTAGATTATATGCACACACAGATACCCTCTTTCACCCAAACCCTGTAACATGAATAGCTGCTTAGAGATTGGTACCAGATGGGGCAACCAAGCCCATCTCTTTGGCGCATTATCCTGCCTGCTTTGGATTGGTGTGACATAGGGGCTAGATGTATGAATATTATGTTATGTTATGTTATACCTTCTTGTATAGTGCAACGACTCACCATGAGGCATCTCGGCGCTTACTCAGAGCATAACCCAAGGAAAAAAAAGAGCAGAGAGGAGGGGGCCCTAGTACAGAAAAGCTTTTAGGTGTTTCCTAAAAATTTGAAATAATGAAATTTCTCGCAAGGAGATAGGAAGACTGTTCCAATATTTAGGAGCCAGGTAGGAGAAAGCCATTCCTCCTGACCTGTAATGTCTGATTTGGGGTACATGTAGTAGCAATTGTGAGCTAGATCTGAGTGTTCGGCTCGGAATATGTTTTACCAACTTGTTTTGCAAGTATTTAGGGCCTTGACCCTGTAGGGCGTTAAATGTCAGACAGCAGACTTTAAAGATGGATCTTTGCTTTACAGGCAGCCAGTGCAGCCTTCTCAGTAGTGGTAGCGAAGATGATCTGGCGGGCGTATATTCAAAACCAGCCTGGCCGCTGTAATAATATCTGCTTGCAAAGTATTTTTACAACTGGTAAAGATTTTTAAGAACAACCTATGTACTAATAGGTGGATTCTTAAAAATTGAATTTGTGTCAGCAGACCAACATGTCTGATTTCTGTTAAATAAAGCAAAACTTTCTTATTAAATGCAGTCAATTTTTATCAAAGGAAACGGGCTGCTTTTAAGAAGGATTTTTTTTCTTAAGGTTATCAAATAGTTGGTAGTAATTCCCTGGGTGACTTCATATTTTTCAACAGCATTTTTTGTACATTTCCAGTGGGGAAGGGGTCCCGAAAGGACCTCATCCCCTTTGCGATTTGGTTACTGCCTCCTTTGAGGTGTTGGTGAAATATCAATGTTTTGCAAGAGGATTTCGTTTCATTTAGGGTTACTGCCTTTCCAAGAGAAAACAACGGTGTTTGCTGTGGTTTTAGGAGTCTGAGGACAGGACGTGATACTAAACATGACAAATTAAAATTGTGTGTACTCATTTGTAACATGACTTTTCTTCCTTTGTTTACATTAATTATTAGCCATGGATCAGTAACACCTCTCTAGAACAAATACATCAAAATAGCAGCGGTGCCAGTAGAAAAACAGTCAGGTAGCATTACGGTTGCAAAACATTGACTCATAGCATACTGATTCAGTATTTGCAAGGGACGCCAACAACACACCCCTCCTAAATACCGAATCGGTATCCATTACTAAACACGTTTAGCGCTTCATAAACGCTTTTGTGAATGGTAAATGCATTTAGTACATATGAAATAGGGATTAACAGTCACACACCTTCTGATTAAGCATTTGGATAGTTTGTGAACTCTAAAACCCTTTGTACATGTGGCCCTTTCTCTTGCAGTACTCCTGGCTTATACATTCTAGTGGTAAGTCATAAGTGTCCTTGCCTTACTCTTTGAATTCAGGATTAGGGCAGAGGTAACAACAAGAGTATAACAAGACAGAGCAAACTCATTATAAAATACATAATAGTGGCTATTCACTCACACACAAAGATATTGTCTAGTGAGTGGATGACCTATTGTACACTGGGGGGGGATGGATGACCTATTGTATACTGTGGAGGGGCATCACCCCCCTACCCCCCAGGTGTACCTCTATTTTTAGGTCCCTCTAAACTATGTTCAAAAACCTATCTTGTAAAATGCTGTACAGCAGCTGCATTAGGCACTTTTTGGTACTAAACGGTTTCACATCAGAGGTGGATCTGCAATGGCTTTCGCCTTCTTGTAGTGAATATTGATACACAAAAGAGATCTTCCACAACCAGATGCATAGAATCAGGTTGTCTGGAAATTTGAATTCTACAGTGCAGTTTTGAAAGTGAAAAATCTGCCAGTAACACGGATAGTCCACAGTTGCACATTTAGAATTAGGTATGCGAAAGTGGGCTTTTTGTGAGGGACCAGCCATGCAACCCTGATAAATTGAGTGAATATGTACAAACTCACAAATTGTGGATCTCACAATTGTTTTGCAGATATTTTGCCACTCTGAATACGCCTGTATAACTACTTATGCGAAGAGCAGGAGTAATTGCATTTCCAAGGAGGAAGTGGGGCTGGACCATCCTCACATTGAGCACAGAACAGCTAAAAATCATGCAGAGTTGTGCGTCTATTTACAATTTCTTAAGTTCATGTTTTATGCGTATGAGTAATCCAGGAACTCTATCTCTACCATAGATTTTCATATATTCCTGGAATTCTTAAGGGCTTCCAAAAATTCAGAAATTAACTTCAAGGATAGTACTAATCAAATAGGAGCAACAACATGATTTTTCATTGTGGTTTTGTGCATAAGCACCCTATAATTGTGTCTTGCAAGACTAACTTTGAAATGTATCAGGAATTTGAATCAGAGTTAAAAAAAAAATAGAAGTGATATATTTAAAGAATAGAAAATAGTATTTCTTGACAGCACAGTCACTTGAGTTGAGTTCAGTAATTATTTATTCGATGAAAAAGATACCTCATAAAAGTACACAGTATATACAAAATAAAAATAGAATTGAAGTTCAGCTAACTGTCATCTGGAATTACCGTTACAAATAGATAAAAAAGTTAAAAAATGTTAAAAAAGTTTTTTAAAAAGTTTTTACAAAAAGTTAAACAAAGGTTTTTTAAAAAAAAGTTTAAAAAGCACAGTCAGAATTGTAGGGATCTTATTTACACTGTAAACTGCTTGTTTTAAGAACAGTCACGGCGAACTCTAATATAGAAATAATATCACTTTTATACCAGGTTTTCCCTACTTAAAATACAAGAATAGATATTACTGTTAAACAAATCTTTGCCACTCAGTGTATCAACTTCAGAGGAACAAAGGACAGACTCAACCCTGCTGGATGCCAGTACATCTGCATTGTTGGGATTATTTGTATACGGAATGTGTTATGCAAAATACTTTGCAAATCACCAATATTTGAAAAAATAAATGGAAAACCTTTTCTTTTTTTTTAACAATATGCCAAGCTCAACCAATCAATCAAATGGGATTTATAAAGCACTGCTAATCACCCGTTAGGGTATCCAGATGCTGAGAGCCATGCTGCTTGGGTGGATTCAATTTAACAGCCAGCCCTTGAGTCCCTTCCTGAATTCCTGAAGAAAGGGTGAGGTCTGGAAGTAGAGGGGAAGGCAGTTCCAGGACTTTGCTGCAAGGTAGGCGAAGGATCGTCCTCCACTGTTGCTTGAGCGGATGAGAGGTGCGGGCGAATTAGAGGGAGGTGGAGCGCAAGTACTGAAGGGCTGGTTGAAGCTCATGTGGTGGTTGATGCATGCTGGTCCTTGATTGTGTAAGGCTCTGTAGGCTTGAATCAGCATCTTGAATTGACATCTCTTATGGACAGAGTGTCATTAGAGCTTCTTGAGGTGTGGGGTGATGTGGGTCCATCTGGGGAAGTCGAGAATGAGTCTGGCTGCTGAGCTCTGGGTGGTCTGCAATCTCTTCAGGAAGTGTGTGGTAATTCCTCTGTAGAGTGTGTTGCCTTACTCCAAGTGGCTAGTGACGAGGGCATACGTGACGCTACATCTGGTGCTGACTTGAAGCAATTTGAAGATCTTCCGGAGTTTGCAAAGAGTGAGGAAGTAGGGGGAGGAGACTGGATTTTCATGGTAAGTTTGCTGTCCAGGATGATGCAGATGTTCCGGGCATTGCCTGTGAGAGTGGGTGAGAGTCCTAGTTCGACAGACCACTAGGAGTCCTTTTACGGGAAGGTGTTGTTCCTGAAGATCAGTATTTTTGTTTTGTCTGTGTTGAGTTTGAGGCAGTTGTTTTGCATCCAGTTGGCGACAATGGTATGCACAGGTGGAAGTTGGCCCTCATGGTGGACGGGTCTTCCGATAGAGAGAGGATGAGTTGGGGTCATCTGCGTAGGATATGATGTTCAGTCTGTGGGTTCTGATGATGTTGTCCCGGGGGGTCATGTAGGCACTGAACAGAGTAGGGCTGAGGGATGAACCTTGAAGGACACCACTGATGATGTTCTTGGCTTCTGAGGTGAAAGGTGGTAGGTGGGTTCTCTGGGTTTTTCTGGTAAGGAAGGATGCAATTCATTTGAGGGCATCCTCCTAGATTATGATCTAACCCAGCCTCTTGATCAGGGTGTGATGGGCACAGTGTTGAAGGCCGCTGAGAGGTCAAGGAGGATCATGGCGCCCTCTCACCCCAGTCTAGGAGGTTTCTGATGTCATCAGTGGCTGCAATCAGGGCAGTTTCTGTGCTGTGGTTTGTACAGAATCTGGATTGGGATGAGTTCAGAAGATCGTTGTTTTCCAGGTATTCTGTAAGTTGGTGTTTGATGGTCTTTTCAAGGACTTTTGCAAGGAAGGGGAGCATAGAGATGTGCTGGTAGTTCCTGCGCTCCTTGGGGTCAGGGGATAGTTTCTTGATGAGGGATTTGACTGCAGCATATTTCTATTCTTCTGGTAAGGTGGTCAAAGTGACAGATGTGTTGAAGATGGCAGTGGGCTCATTGCTGATCGTTCTGCTTCTGAGGGTGAACATGTTATAGGGATAGTGGTCAATGGGTGCTCCTGAGAGGACAAAGTGTATAATGGCTGTGGTGGTTAGACTGGTGAGTTGGTCCCAGGTGTTGATTCATTGGTTGGAGTTTGTGTCTGTGGGAGCCTGGAGGCTATGGATGTCGGAGGCAGGTTGGGGTTTGAAGTGTTTGTAGATGGTGGAGATCATGTCTTGTAAGGGTGTTGCAAAGTTCTTAGGAAGGGGTGATGATGTTTTCAGTTGCTGAAGGATTGGAGAACTCCTTGATGATGCAGAAAAGTTCTTTGCTGTGGTTGGAGCTGGCTTCGATGCACTTGGCTAGGGGATTCTTTTTCGTCCCTTTTAGGAGTTGGAGGTAGTGGTTGAATGAAGTCTTGAAGGTGGTGTAGTCTGTTGGCTCCTTGCTGTTGCTTTCTAGTTGCTTGCAGTTGTGTTTCCTCGTTCTCGGTTCCGAGGTATACCAATTGGCTTGTTTGGTGGATTTGAAGGGGATAACCTTGTTGGAGCAGTCAGTGATCCATGCTGTAAAGTTCTTGACAGCCTGTTGAAGGTTAGTAGAGGTTCCCTGGTAGGAGGTGTTAAGGGTATCAGTCCATTGACATTTGGATAATTTGTTCCAGCTGTGTGTGGAGTTCTGGGTGGCTTGGTGGAGGTACTTAGGACTCCAGTGAGGGTGAAGTGGATGATTGCAGGGTCCGTCATGGTAATTTTGGTGACATGGCTGTACTTGACTCCGTCGCTGGCTGGGAAGATTCGGTCGAGCGTGTGTCCTACGTTGTGTGTGGGGTTATTGACCAGTTGGGTGAGGCCAATGTTGTTCATGCTTTCAAGGAGGTTGGCTGAGTTTGGATTGTTTGGGTCTTTGAGGTAAAAATTGAGGTCTCTTAGGAGAAAGTGTTTGGTGTTGATGGCTTGTAGTACAATGAATTTGGGGATTGCGTTGCAGAAATCGGGATGTGGTCCTGGAGATCTGGAGATTAGGGTGCCTCTGATGGTGGTATTGCCATCTTTTTATAGTTGGAAGTTGAGGTGTTCGATGAGCAGGGTGGTGTAGTCTGCGGTGGCGGTGCAGCATGGTTTCTTTATGGATGATGGTGATTCCACCTCCGTGTTTGCTGATGTAGTCCAGGGGCTGAATTACGGAAGTGCCACGGGGGCACAATGGGGGTTAGAACTCACTTTACGTGCCCCCGGGGCACTGTGGTATTACAGAAGGGTTTGCAGATGCTTGTGCAGCACCTTCTGTAATACAGACAGCACAGGTGCACATATTTGCCTCTGCGCCTGCACCTGCACCGTACTACAGATGTAGGTGGAGAGACAAAGAAGCTGTGATGGCAGCCCTCTGGACAGTGCAAAGGGGGTCCTATGGACACCCCATACATCCCCTTGCAGGCAAGTGCAGTCACTGACTGCACCTGCCTGCAAGAGGATCTCTCGCCTCTCTAAAAGTGCAGACTGGTTGCCACCTGCACTGTTAAACACGGAGTGGCTGCTTCAAAGCCACTCCTTTTTTCACTTGAATGCACTGCCCCCAGGCAGCCAAGTTCATGGCTAACCTGGGGGCAGAGCATTCAAGGTAATAGGGCGCACTTTCCCTGTTTGCGTCCATGTACTTGTATTAAGGTGGGTTATGATGCAAACAGGGAAAATGCACCCTATTCATAATACGGCCCTTGGTGTGCTATCTTGTAGCCATTGGGCGCGACCATTGTGATGTCAGGCGCAGATGGTGAGTTGAGCCAGGTCTCAGTGAGGAAGATCATGTTGGGGGTGAGGGTGGTGATGGTGTTGTAAATCTTGGAGGCGTGTTTGCAGCTTGATCAGGTGTTGAGCAGGAGGTAGTGGAGCTGGCCAAGCGCAGTCATGGTTGGCATGGGGGTTGCAAATGCATGTGTGGATGCTCTGGCATTGCAGGAGAAGAGACAGTGGTGGCAAGAGAAAGGTCCTACTGATGGTCATGGAGAGGTGCAGCAGAAGTTGTTGTTGCGGAGTCTGGAGTCCAGGGTTACGAGCTTGGCGCTGGTGTAGCTGCAAGTGACCGGAGATCCAGGGTTCCTGCCATTGGGCTCACAGTGTGAAAATGTGTTACTCATAGATATTTCTGTTTATAAAGTATAAAGGTACTTTGATCAACCAATTAACAGTGATCCTAGAACAAGTACTAGTTATTGATGATTGGAAATGCATCATCGCCTTCATGAAACCTGATTAGAACAATTGAAATGTAAATTATGTGCATTTCATCAAACACAGAGATGTCTAAAGAAACATGTGTACAACAAATCCAGTTTACAGAAGCAGGTGCCACATCCATGCATCTTTTTGTCAGTTTTATATAGCGCAAACTCGGGCCACATGCATTGGAGTGCTTTCCATGAGCACCAGTTACTTTACAAAAACTCAGGGTAAATTCTTTAGGCATGAGGAGATTACATTATTTACCCAGTGCACAGGATGTTGAGCTGGCGCCAAGATTAAAACTTGGTTCCTCACCTCCAAAGTCGACAATTCTGGCCTTTGCACCACATCCTCTCCTTCATTCTGTTTCTCTACAAGTTAGGTGATGTTGGACTTTGCCATGTCAGCAGTGTCATCCCCAGACATTTTGCTTTCACCTTCCTGTTTTCTGAATCCATTTCAGTTGGCTTTTAGGACTCCATACAATTTACCAGTGCTAACTAGTGAAAAGTGCATGTGATCTTCCCTTTAAACATGGTAAAATTGGCTTACACCCAATTGATACATTTAATTTGCTTGTAAATCTCTTGCAAAGTGATACTACATGCACACAGGGCCTGTAAATTAAATGCTATTAGTGGGCCTGCGGCATTGACTCTGCCAGCCACTTAAGTAGCCCTGCAAACATATCTTAGGCCTGCTATTGCAACCTGTGTTTGCAGATTTAAACTTCCATTTCAACCCGGGAAAAGCAACCTTTTTCCAAGCCAAAACCTTCCTTTTTAATACATATGAGTCACCCACCCCTAGGTTAAGCCCTGGGCACCTCAGAAGGCAGAATACAGTGTATTTCAAAAGCTGGACATGAACTTCTTCATTTTACATGTCCTAGTAGTGAAAATCTCGTACATTCTTTTTTCACTACTGCAAGGTCTACCCCTCAGATAGGATAACATTGGGGTTCCTTATTACATTTATTAAGGGATAACTTTCGATTGGGAGCAGGTAGAAATAGTGAGTTTGGTGACATTGGAATTGTATTTGAAAGCCCTCTTTAATGGTAAAGTTGGATTTTTTATAAAAATTACGACAAGGCCACCTTTAATAAGTTGGCATTTACCTATCCCAACCATTTGGTGTCTACTTCCTGTATCCTGGGTCACATGACTAGGTGTAGCTGGCAGTCAGCCCTTCTGTATTACTCCCAGACAGTGAGACAAAGGGAAGCTTGATGTTCGCAGGATGAGCCACCCTGGGTAGCGAGGGGAAGGAGCTGTCACCTACCACACTTGCACATCAGAAAGGCCATACCTGAGCACTGTCACAAAGGGGGTTGACAATATTCTATTGTGACCCCAGACAATCTGGAGCCATTGCAGGGCGCCCAAAAAATTCCAAGCACCTCTGGGGCTTGGAAACCTCTATACATTTTTTCTGCATCAAAGTGTGCACCACGTATAGATATTGGACTTCAGACCCCAACTCTTCAGTACACTTCTGGACCTGTGGACTCTGACAGGAAGGAGGACTGCTGTGCTGCTGAAAGAACTGCACTCGGCTGGACTGCCGCCCTGCTGTGCTGATCTGCTTCCCTCTTTCCTGGATGAGAAGGAATGGGCCTGCATCTCTAAATCCAGGACCCCAGAGTGACTTCAATGGCTAGTTGGATGGCAAACCTGATTAGAAGTGTCAGGGACAGATCAGGCTTCCAAGAACCTTGAACCCAGCATCTAGACTCAGCCATCTGAGAGTCCTGCCCTCCCAAGTGGTGCCACCCAGTTCTGGAACTATGAAAGTGGGCCTGAAGGTGCTCTGCCAGTCTGTCTGTAGATTCAGCAGAACCAATGCATCTCCCACGGAAACTGCACACCGCCTGTGTTGCTCGATACATCATACTGGGAAACGACGCATCGCCTCAGCTACGTGAACTTCCCTGATGCAAGGACTTCACATCACCCATTGCAGCCCATCGTAATCACCACTGTGCAACGCATCTCCACACAAGGACTTCGCCTCACCTGAAGCAGCCACCAGAAACCCAGCTGGGCAGTGCATCGCCATACAAGGACATTGCATCCCACTTTGCAGCTCCCCAAAACCGCCGCTGCACAACACATCTCTTCGCCCAGAACTCTCATCTCCGCTGCTGCGGAACGCATCTACAACCTGTGAGTCTGCATCTTTTCACAACCAGGATTGCAGCGCTTGGTGCTTTTGGGCTTTTTCACAGAAATCTTTCAACTTGCATATCACCTGTTCTACTAATTGGATTTTTGTTGTTTTGGTCTTGATTTACTTATTACATTTTTAATCTAGGTTTCTAAGTTGGTGTGGGAATTCTTGTGTGCTGTGTTGTTAATGTATTACTGTTTGAAGTGCTGCATAAATACTGTACACATTGCCTCTACGTTAAGCCTGACTGCTCTGTGTCAATCTACCAAAGTGTTCAACAGAAGTTAATTTGGGGTTTGCTTGTGACTTCACCCTGACATGGATTGAGGTTGCTGCTTAAGTATTGACCCCCCCCCCCACCACTAGTACAATTTCTTTCAAGTGACTACAGTTTTTTACATTCAGAAAACAGTAGATCGAAGTTTGAAGTAAAGAGTCTTAGCCTGGACCCAGAGTCAAGTCCCATTACCAATCTTGGCTAAGGTAATTGATGGTGATAGCTTGGAAATGTATAAACTGTTTAACTCTTAACTTACGACAGAGATCTCCAATTCCGCGCTAACTCTCTCCCTTGGTCGATAAATCTTTGCCAATGTGTTAGAATGGAGCACAAATCAAAATTCATCATCTTACAGCAGTTTAGAGGTAAGGTTTTAAAAGTGTTAATTAATATGAAGGGGTTAGCAATAGTTCTTATCTTTTATTCAGATTAGTCTGATATATCCAGTTACAGAAATATCAAGAAAAATTTGGTTAGAGGTTACTTGGAAAAGATCAAGGGTGTTTGAGAATCAAGCTAATAGTTGCACAACAGCAAACTCCTCATTAAGAACAGTTCTGGAAAACTCATCAGAGTTCCCCAACAGTTGCAGTAGTAACCGTTGATCCAAGTTAATAGGAAATTAATCACAGCAGTAGCTATGAATTAGCATAAAGATAGAAAGACTCCTCACGAAGGGTAAGGAACACAAGAAAATCACTGTTAGCAGTAGCTTACAGTAATTTCGGAAAGCACAACAAGGTGCTAAAGTGCATGGCAGGGTCGGTGTGCACAGAATACCTTGACTTTCTAGCTAGGAACACATACTATATAAAAAGCACAAAACATATGTTGCAAAAATGGGTGCTGAAGTCATTTCAAGCCAATGAAGAAGGATCTTCCGATGGTCCGTTGCCTCTTCTCTCAGTTCCAACTGAAAGCATGCAAGTTGATGTAAAGTTATCTAGTGACTGCTTAAAGCTTTACACTGTAGATACTTTTGGAGAAGCGTCTCACGAGAACCTTCAATAAGCCCATGCTGTTAGTTATTCAACGCGGTACAAAAGGGGGTGGTGATGGACTGAGCATCTGAACCAATCAAACACTCACACCCAGTCAACAGATCTGGGTTTAATCCATCACCGTTCTTTAGCCCACTCTGCCACCCGAGTTCAGACATGGCCATATGCAAATCAGTCTGACCCTGTGCCTCATGGGAACAGTCCAGCCCGAACTGCCAAGCCATGCCTTCCCTGTACCGGAAACAAGCTTCCTAGGACCAGTTTCTGGCATTTCAGCCGTCTTCAGTCAGGCTTGCTTGAATCCAGTGGCAAAGTTAGTTATTCAACGTCCCACATTTTCTATTTGCAATGTCCTGGTTAGATCATATGAAAAGTTTTCTTCAACAAGTCTTAATGCTATTAAACATTTGTATTTATTATAGCCCATTAGCAGTTAACTTGATTTAATACGATTAAATAATATGGTGTGGGGAAAGGAAGAAATACATTTTCCTGAAAGAGCACATTTACTGACAATGACACGTACAACAGTTAAATATTAGAATAAATCAGTAATTCCCAAAGGAGTTATTTTAATAAAGGGAATGAGAAGCGAGAGAAAGAAGGAGAAGCAAAGACAAAATGAGGCCTAGTCATGTAAGCACAATGAAAATGTGAGCTTTCTGCTGAATAAAAAGCTGCACGTTTGTTTATATATATTTAAGAAATGCACATATTCCTACGATTTATTTTTTAAGCATGCTCTGTGCTATTCTTAAGGTACATTTTAACATACGTTTGAGGTTAATATTGTCTAAAATGTTCAGCGTTATCAATGGGCTGGCTCACTAGATTCCCTACCCAAAAGGACCAATAGGCCATTGACATTTTTATGGTCTGGCCTGACAAAGCAGCTGTTGCTAGACAGTACTGTCAGAATCACCAGGAGAGGAGAAATGGCTCTGCCCACATGTTGGGAGCCAGGAGCACATGTTTTGATTAAGCAGAAGTTGTGCACTTCCACAAAAAAACGTGCTTACCTCCACATAGGTGTGATTATATTATTTATTTATCAAGCTGCCTGAACTTGAACTTTCAGGGCCATACATTAGACACTGTAATGCTGTTAAAGTGTCTTATAAAAACTAGGTCATTCATGGTAGTTTTCGATGGCAGCAGCTCAGAGAGAAGGAGGACAGTCATTACCTTACAGAATTTTTAGGTCTGCCTTGATAATGCAATTGTCCTTTGACCTTTTAACCTACACCAATATTATTTTGCAGTTATTTACTTCCATACACATACATATCCATTCCCATACTATCTACTTGTAACGCTTCACATTACCATACATTCAAAGCAAAACCTATTGCCATTGTTAATGCTTGTATTATGATTCATGAATACAGTCCTGTGCAGAGTTAAGTGTGTACCTTTTAAACAGTTCAGTGTCTTAGGGACAGAGGCACAGGTCTGCCCTTGACCTCCTACCCACCCATTCATGATGATGACCCTGAAAGCACCAAGAGGTCCAGAATGAAGCTATTAACCCTTTTTTCTACTTGTTCCTGTCAGCTAAAACATGAGTTTTAGATGAGTTGCAGACAGCATACACAGGGCTGGACTGGCCGTAGCGGGCACCAGGCATTTCCCCGGTGGGCCGGAAGGGTGGGGGCCGGTTTTGTACCAGGTGGTGTCTGTTTTTTGTTGCTGGGAACCAGCTTTGCAGCAGTGCTACAAAAGCGGTCCCTTGCAACCAAAGCACAGCAACAGTCATAGTTGCCAGGGCTGGTTTGCGATCCCAGTCAAGCCCTGAGTATACACTATGAATCAATGAGCAATGCTTCTCTCTCCGTGTATTCACCATCACCCACATGTACCAACTCACAAACCACCAGCATTCAGTGAATCGTACAACCATTAAGCCTCACACAAACACACAAAATCTCACCCATCAATTACCAAGTCATTTAACTCATATGAATGCATGGCCTATTGTTTTACCAATCCTTGATGATGTCTCTGTGCTGGGAAATGTTTTAAGTGCACTTGCTCAAGTGGAATGCACTTTTCAGGACTACTTGCTTGTAAGTGGCCTCTGAATATAATTGATTATTTGACAGAATACAACTAATCTATACATTTTTTTATTTTCCTACTCTCCATAGATCATCTTTGCTGATCTTTTGCAATGGTGTATTTTAGTGTTCATATGCGTCATTGGTTTTGCGTCTGGTAAGTGTTATGTTCAATTAAAGATGTATTTTGTTGGTCTAAAACAACTCCCAAACTATTATAACAAAACAATTTAAAGAAAAAAAAATAGCAAACAAAAATAAAAATCTTTAACTTAAAGGTTCCTCTCTTTTGCCATTGTAAAGACGTGTAATCCACTGAATTAATGTTTTCTAAAAAGATTATTGGTGTTCTTTCAAGGGCACTAGCGTGGTGCTCAGCTCATCAAATGAAAAAGACTTGCGGTTTCAGCATAGAATTGTGCAATGCCTATCTAGGTGTATGTTAGTTGTCTACTTTTTATGCTTCGATCTTTATTTATTGTGAATATTTTCTGTAAGGACAAGTAGAACTCCTGCTTTTAGTGATACTAATAATGGTTACTTAATGGTGTCTTTTGTTAAATCATTATCAATTGTGTGACTTAAATGTATATAATATTCATATGGAAATACCTCATTTAAAAGGGTAAAGCAAGCCACAATAAAGCCAAGAGCATGCACCCTTGAGTCATGCTTCAAGGGTGCCTGCTTGTAGGCAGAATTGTTTTTGTGCAGGAAGGGACACGTGGGAGGCGTTTTCCTCTTTCTATGTGTGCTGTGAATGCAGCACCTGTAGAAAAAGGAAAAACAAGGAGAAATAAAGATATTTCTCATTGTAAGCCTCAGATGGGGAGGCATAGCATTTTGGCGTATTCCAATGTCTACCACTAATTGTAAATCTGTGAATGCGCCAAAACCCGTGAGTGGGTGCCTGTTAACACTCATGATCCATCCATGGAACGTGTTCTTTTGGCAGAGAAACGCAAGGCAGCGATTTGCTTGGCCTAGCGTTAACCCAGATTTATCAAGCCATGCAGGGCCACTCAAGGTGGCCTTGCGTGGCTTGATAAATCTCACTTAGGTTTTGCGTCCCCTTAGAGCGGCGCAAGGGAGATGCAAAACCTTGATAAATCTGTCCCTAGGTGATTTGTTAAATATCATAGTATATTGAGCCAATGCAGGGACTCAAACCTAGTTCCCCAGTTTCAAACTTAACAGTTAGGCAGCACCTTCTCCATTTGCAAGGTGTATACTTGATAGACAAAAACGCTCCCTAGCACACGTAGAATATCAAAGTCTCTTTTCAGTATTTCAGAGTTATACATTCATCAATCTTGCATTCAGAAATGACTCTTGTTCATAGGATCCGGTGATTTCTTATGTAGGTTATTCCTGGACTTTCACAGCCAACACGTGTTTCGTTGTATTGGGAATGTAACCCACGACTTTCTCAAGGCTCTTTCTTTAATAATGCGGTCGTATTTATTTTGCGGTGATAATTCCAACCCGCAGTGGGTTTCGGATGGGGACGATCTTAGCGTCACAATTAAGTTTGTAAGGAAGCCAAGGTGTGTAGCTTCCTGGTTCTTTTATTTCTTTAAGATGACTTTCGCCACTCGATTGTTATTCTCCCTCGTCCCCGGTCCTCCAATAAGACTCCGGTTTGTCTAATTGGAGGACCGGGGACGAGGGAGAATAACAATCGAGTGGCGAAAGCCATCTTAAAGAAATAAAAGAACCAGGAAGCTACACACCCTGGCTTCCTTACAAACTTAATTGCGACGCTAAGATCGTCCCCATCAGAAACTCACTGCGGGTTGGAATTATCACCGCAAAATAAATACGACCGCATTATTAAAGAAAGAGCCTTGAGAAAGTCGTGGGTTACATTCCCAATACGACGAAACACGTGTTGGCTGTGAAAGTCCAAGAATAAAGTACATAAGAAATCACCGGATCTTATGAACAAGAGTCATTTCTGAATGCAAGATTGATGAATGTATAACTCTGAAATACTGAAAAGAGACTTTGATATTCTACGTGTGCTAGGGAGCGTTTTTGCTTATGTGTAGGCCTTTGCCAGATTTAAAGAGGGTTGTGGTTCTCTTTACCCTATAGCACCATTTTCAACACTTAATTTTCTACATGAGTGTGATATTCTGACTGGCGCCTTAAAAACCTAAAACATACCACTGGCCTAGTTTTCTTGTATACTTGATAGATATTGTGCAATCATCCCTTCTGCCCAATGTGGGAAGGCCATGTACAGTGCACTTCTCTTGAAGGTTTTAACCCCTTCGGTGCTCATGACGGAGCGGTTCCATCATGAGCGCCGGGTGGGCTGTGCTAATGACATTTGTGTAGGTAATGTTTTAATAAGCAGCAAAGGGGCTGAGCACTGTTTTATGCCCAAAAATCATTTTTGAGGGTGAAAATGGAAGAAGCAGCATAGCTACAACCTGCTGTCAAATATTTATTTTTAGTTCAAATACTTTATATTAGTTATTTACATATCAAACACATGAGACAGTTTGGTAAACAATCAAAGGAACAGCTTGGACATAAACATTGAGTCAATACTGCAATCATCTGTGGACTTACTTGTGTGCCTCAAGCTACCACGTCCTCTCTGGACTTTATGCAGCCCTATTCTCAGTGTGTCTCTCGAGAGACCTTGCACATGTTCAGGCCACCTTCTTTAAAGATTGCTGAGTCACCCTCTAGTATGTATTCTAACTAAACTTTGTATAACATGGAACACTAACGGAGCACAATGTAAACACTGTCCTACACCATGTTCACCTCAGAGTTTATTTTTCAACATTTACCTGGCCTTTAACATAGAAGGAAAAATTCTGAGGAGTTATGCACTGTCGGATATGGGACTAGATGATAAAAACGCACCTTTTTTTAGGGTTATCTAATTGCCTGTGTGACATTTAAAGGGACCATTCGGTGAATGATGTCACAATACATCTCAAAACCCAAGTTGTCATCATAAACAAAGAAACATTCAGTATTGCTTATTGTTGGACATCTCAGACTGTGTAAAGACAACTGTTCTTTTCACGTCACTGGAAAGCAAAATGCTTCCCCCAGTGGTCAGTATTCAGTGTAATCCCAGCCTTTCTGACTTTTTGGTGCCACACCTATCGTCCTTGGTGTGCCCTTGCTCAGCAGCCCACATAACTCAGTTTTTAGGTTGAGCATTCAAGACCTCTTGTATGTACTTTAGTATGAACTTATATATGTATGTACTTTGTGGGCTCTGGTTAGGTCGGGCATTCGAGACCTCTTGTATATACTTTAGTATATACTTATATATGTATGTACTTTATGGGCTCAGGAGATCAAACCTAGGACTTGTCTGCTTCCGCTTAAGGACTTTTTCTTGTTCAACTGCCTCTATTTAACTGTCTTGATAGAAAGCGACCAGTAGAGGGCAGCAAAATACCAGAATTGATTTCTGCTTGTTTAACTGCCTATATTTAACTGTCTTGATAGAAAACGACCAGTAGAGGTCAGTAAAATACAAGAATTACTTTCTGCTGAGGGACTTTCTTTTTTAAATTTTTCTGGCAACTGCCTCTATTTAACTTTATAGATAAAAAACGACCACAGAGGTCAGTAAAATACCAGAATCACTTTAGCATTCTCTAGATTCCAGTCCAAAGAAATTGCCTTCCATGAGCACCCATAGACAATAATATTTTTTTTAAATCTTGTATTTTCAGTGATATGACCACTGAAGGCCCGGATTTTATATTAAAAACAGGGCTTTGGACTATACCATTTCCAGATGAAAGGCAATATTTCTCTCCATGTGTTCTCATACCTGGCATGTCACGCACTTTGTTGCTTACTTTCCCTCCAAGTTAAAGAACAGTAGTTGTTTCAGCACCCAGTCTAATGTGCTGCATGGTTAAATACATATAAGTTCCCAAAGCTGAGACCGATTGCATTGCAAATGTGTGGGATCTGTGGTTTAAGAACACTCGGATGGATGTGGTAGCTTTCCTTGTGCTTGTCTTCGGTATCTGGAACAATTTGCCTGACCTACCATCTCACTTAGGCCTATAAACTTTTCATTTGACCTCTATTGCAATCATTTTTTGCCTGTTTCGGATTCTTATTACTCTTATTGTCTATCAGCGCCATGAAACCCACCTGGGTGTAAAGTGCTTTATAGAAAAATAGCATACCCTAACTGCCTAAGTATTCGTGAGTGAGAATAGTCTGTGTCTGATGTTTGCTTTTCTCAAAAAGCCAAGGTATTTTTGATCTGGCGTTAGCCATGATCTTTTGATTTTACTAAACATATATGTACAATTTACTTGCCTAGAGCGGCTTCCAACCAGCACTCTTCATCCATTGGTCTGTTATTGTGTCATTCACATTTTTCTTCCCCACACTATACACTATACAGTGTGGGCAAAAGGTAAATCCCAATCAACCACTGACTAACTTGATTGTGAGTGAGGGCATACTGAACTTTCACAAGAAGCACTTCCACACACAAAGTAGTTCCCTTTGATGCCAGGGACTGCTATGGCAATGGGGGCTTTTCAAGATAAAAAATTATCAGCTAGATTCATCAACGTGAAATCGGCTCGCAAAGGGCCGGATTCTGAGAATCTGGCCCTTTGCGAGCGCAATTTTTGCATTTGGGATTCATCGTCCCAAATGCAAAAATCGTTATTATAGAATTCGCATTTTTGCGAGGAATTGCATTTAAGGAATCTCTATTTGAGATTCCTTAAATGCAATTCATTAATCATTTTTAATTTGCGAATTCGCAATTTTTGGCCGCTATTTACCACGAATTGAAACTTCGTGGTAAATAGCAAAAACTTAGAAAAATGCACTTCAGTGCATTTTTCTAAGTTGCATGTTACACACACACATGTCCTTTGGACATGTGTGTGCGCAACACATGTGTACATTTTCATTTCAGGGTGCTACAGGGTGTCCTTTGGACACCCCTGCACCCTTGAAATCGCATCCTTATTTGCGATTAGCAAATTGCTAATCGCAAATAAAGAATGACTCCCCATTCAATCCTATGGGCCCATAGAAATAAATGGGGACTTATTCCTTATTTGCGATTAGCAATTTGCTAATCGCAAATAAGGAAGATGTAGGAATCGCATTTCTTTATGCAATTCCTACATGAATCCCGTTTTGCAAGTCCTTAATAGCGATTCCTTATGAATCGCTATTACAGACTCGCAAAACGGGACTTTGATGAATCTAGCTGTATATTTTTTGAGGCAGTTTTTTTTAGTTTTTCCCAAAAATAACGTTTTGTAAAAACCTGACCATGTAATACAAGCATTGAAACCAAAAGGCTGGCTTTACCAATGCTTGTTTTTGATTGTGGCAGCAACAAATATTTTTTATCACTTTATGTATTTGAAGGAAAGAACAAATGAACGCACAAGTGTTCCCTACATTTTAAGCTAATGAACTAACCTAGGAAGAGCTCTCACTTTGTGCTCTGTCCTCTATAAACAAGTGGACAGAACGTGAAAGTGCCCATCCTCCTTTCCATGAATGAATCCTGGCGCTCAAAAAAAACTTTTCAATGAACTATGCAAAACAGATCCTGCCTCTATCACTTTAAAGGAATGCGTCAATTACCAGCATTTTGTGATGGAGCTAATTCAAGTGTGCTCCTTTCACTTTTAAATGACTTGTAACATACTGAATGCCTGTCCTTGAATGTGAATTTATGGAGATTAATAGAAATGAAAGGGTGTTAGTAATCGCATGACCCCTGTTGAAATCCTTGCTTGCTCTTACCGGATTCTACGGATTCTACGTTTCACACTGTGACCTGGTGTGCCTCTGCTGCTGGGCGGAAGCGGCTTCCCTGACGACTCGCCGGACAGCGCGCCTACGTTGGAGGAGGCTGTTGGCTGCAGGCTGCAGGTGACTGATTGGGAGGTGCGTGGGAGTGGTGTTGGGACCAGCGGGGCTGCGAGTTGCTAAGCAGGGACTCCAGTGTCCAGGAGTCCCTGCGCGCCCAACCAGCAACACCTGGGCTGCTCTCCCCGCTGGCCACGCCCCCCTGCCGAGGAAGTGAAAAGCGGCATTCTCCCTCACCTAGCTGGGACCCCTGTTGAAATCCTTGCTTGCTCTTACCGGATTCTACGGATTCTACGTTGCACACTGTGACCTGGTGTGCCTCTGCTGCTGGGCGGAAGCGGCTTCCCTGACGACTCGCCGGACCCGCTTCGCGGGTCCCGCAGCGCGCCTGCGTTGGAGGAGGCTGTTGGCTGCAGGCTGCAGGTGACTGATTGGGAGGTGCGTGGGAGTGGTGTTGGGACCAGCGGGGCTGCGAGTTGCTAAGCAGGGACTCCAGTGTTCAGGAGTCCCTGCGTGCCCAACCAGCAACACCTGGGCTGCTCTCCCCGCTGGCCACGCCCCCCTGCCGAGGAAGTGAAAAGCGGCATTCTCCCTCACCTAGCTGGGACCCCTGTTGAAATCCTTGCTTGCTCTTACCGGATTCTACGGATTCTACGTTGCACACTGTGACCTGGTGTGCCTCTGCTGCTGGGCGGAAGCGGCTTCCCTGACGACTCGCCGGACCCGCTTCGCGGGTCCCGCAGCGCGCCTGCGTTGGAGGAGGCTGTTGGCTGCAGGCTGCAGGTGACTGATTGGGAGGTGTGTGGGAGTGGTGTTGGGACCAGCGGGGCTGCGAGTTGCTAAGCAGGGACTCCAGTGTCCAGGAGTCCCTGCGCGCCCAACCAGCAACACCTGGGCTGCTCTCCCCGCTGGCCACGCCCCCTTGCCTATCAGCCAACGATCAAACAGGACCTGTGTACTCAGGTCCGTAGAGCTTCCGCTACGCGGGAGCGTGCGGGAGCGCGCCGGGAGAAGCCCGGGACAAAGGCGGGACCGTCTGTGGCCGTCCGGGGCCGCTGGAGGCCGGGCTGGGCCATTCCGCTGACATTTGGACCAATCTACAAGTTAGCAGCCAAGGGGGTTCCCAACGCTTCAGAATGCCGGACCCACCCAACAAACCTGTCTCGAGGTCTCCAACGGCCGAGGTCGGCCAATCTGTTGTAGGTCCTTTGGATACGTTTTTTAATCGCCCCGTCCACCCAATTGACAAGGAGCAATCGCTTGCTGAGAGGCGCGCTGAGCGCAGATTATCAATTGAACTGCTAAAGAACTCAGGGGATAAGCGCCCTGGTCAAATCTTTCCTGCCTTAGTAACCCCATTGTCCTCACTCCAACTACCTGACTTTTGCAATTTGGGTCATGATGTAAGTATGAATAGGGCCAATCATGGTGTTGTGGGTGATTCGATCCTCCCCCGTGTAAGCCCTATTGAAACTATAACCCCCCTACCTGTGGTGTGTGCTCCATTGACCAAATCTAAACTGGGTCTCAAAAGGAAAAGCAATAGCACATCTAGGAAAAACCTTCCTCCTAAACCACCCCACAAATTTAGGAAAGTCAATAAAAGCATGTATTCTAGCAAGGCAGACACTGTAGAGAGTCGAGGGGGTGTTTCTAAGCAAGTGGGGGCAATTACACCTTCTGGCAACACAGACCCCAGCCCTCTCACCTCTATAGACACAGGGACGATGACGGTCGATACACAGCCGTGGCTGACTAGTTTGCTTCCTGAAGTGGAACGGATACTACGGTCCCTATTGCTTCCACTAGAGCAGCGATTCCCAAACTGTGCGCCGCGGCGCCCTGGTGCGCCGTTATGAGGAGCCAGGGGCGCCGCGGCACGATGTGGGAAAGTGCAGGGCAGCGCTACATACTGGGGAGAAATGCCGTCAGCAGCACTCGCTGTTGGAGGCCATCTCACATTTCTTTGAAGTGCTGAAGAGGCTTCAACAGCTCCTCCCAGACCTGCAGTCTGTCAATTAGCCCCATTGTCATTCTGTCTGTGGCGATTCTCTCACACAGAATGACAATGGGCCATACTGCAGTTACAGAAGCCTAGCGCGCGCACGGCAGGATTGCATTACCTTGGGGAGACCTGCCGTCTCTGTCCCTCTCCACCACACGCCGTCTCTGTCCCTCTCCATCACACCCTGTCCTCTGCCCTCTCATCACACACACCGTCCTCCGCCCTCTCCACCACATGCCGTCTCTGTCCCTCCGTGCCCTACTCTTGCTTGTTAGCAAAGGTGTGGTTCTCTGTTGTACTGCACCGCACCTCTGCTCTTCTTTATTATTGCGTCGATCGCCTCTCCCGACTCGAGTGAAAAGGAAAGATTGATGAGGGAAAAGTAGGGCACAAGGGGAGAGAGAAAAAAGTTTGACATAAATGAATAAGGAAAGGTGAAAGACCTGAAAGGTGCAGTGCAGGGTAGATGGATATTAGGGTTAAGTGCTATGTAGATGTGTGGTAAATAAATAAATAATACCTCTCTTTTTTGAATGCATAAATGAATAGCAGATAGCTCAATAAATAAGAGTCAAGATTCGAGGTAGTAGGAGTTTTGCAGGTTTAATACAGCATAAAGACAGGGACGGGACAACCTGCACAGGACTAGGATGGCAGCCCTGGCAGCGCTGCCGGGGTCAGGATCTGGACAAGAAGGCTAGCGTGGTATTTAATAACAGATACATGAGCATATATACATAACGCAAACACATAGCATTACATTGCAATAGGCGTAGCAGTGGGTGGAGCAATAGGCGTGACGCGTAGCAGTCGCGAAAGATAAGAGTGAAAAGAGGTGTAACAGGGCGTATACATAGACATGTGATGCAAACGTAACAGAATATGTCATGAATGGGGTGGAAACCATGGAGGGGGCTACCTAAGGAGCCGGGACCTCTAACCTGATGGTGCGCGCAAACTGGCAATGACGTGTTACTAGGAGAAGCTGGGGGCTATGAACTCTGTGCTAGGAGCAGAGACTGAAGTCTGGAGAGTCAGGGCGACATGTACCTAAGCAGTATCTAGTATCTGATGTTTAGAGAACATGTTGATATAAACTAGAAGTCAGGAGGGGAAAAGCTAACAGACTCTAAGACTGGAGCATGCATTATTCTACATGTAGTGCGTGATGAAGAATATTAAATGATCATTAAATGCAGTATTTCTCTTACATGGAGACGTAGAGGCTAGACAATGACGGAAACTATTGATGCGATTCAGTAGCTTTAGGAATGCAGAGAAGGAGGGCTGTACTGATAACTGGAATCATAACATACTCTTGGCAGACTCAGAGGCAGAGCCAGGCTGAACCGGGCACTGCGAGACAGGAAGTAAGTGAAGGGTCGAGGATACAGGCGGGGGCTGTATCGCTCCTCAGCGAGGCTTCAGGGGACAGGAGCTGAATCTGGTGTCCAGGCCCTTTTGAGGCCTAGAAACGGAGATTTTACAATGGAATAACGTGCACACTGAGAAACGTGGCAACGTAGCTTTACATAGGCCTGATATTCGTAGTATTCACGAGAACTGGAAACTGACATACTAAAGGTGGACACAACTATAATTGCGTCTTTAATCGAACATGGGGAATAACATATGCATATTAATCATGCACAGATAACATATGATGGAGGACGCGTAGGGACACAGAACATGGCAAAATTTACTTTTCCACATTCCCTCCTTGTCACTACGTTTCCATCAGGAAACATCAATATTCATGATACCATCTATCATTTCATACAGTATCATTTGCTCGTCTCGAATTTTCTTGGAACGGGTTTTAGAATGGGGCTTGGGACTAGGAATACAAGAGGTAGCACAGATGCCGCAAATCGCAGGGCCACATTGTATACAGAGGCAGCAGCTAAATATGATCGCTACTGCAATACCTAGAAAGGACAAGACTTTCCATCCCCAGGCGGAAATTATATTCCAGAACCAACCGGACCATGTCCAGGTGCCTGGATCTTGGTGTAACAGATGGGCAATTTTATGGAGTCTGGTTATAGCTGAATAAACAGACGGCGCGTTATTTGGAATGAAAATGCAGCAACTAGATCCGATGACTCTACAGGCCCCGCCCCTATCGGCCAATATGACGTCAAGGACGAGACGATTCTGGAGCACGACAATTCTCATAAAGGATTGTTCTTCGGTTAAATTACTTAGAGCAGAAGTAGTCTCAATTACTACTGCTTCAAGGGTTCTGGTTAACCTACGTATCAGTTTACTATTCACAACTGTACCTAAATAAGGGAAGACACCTTTATTGATATCTATATATTGTTCTAGAGCAGTTTCAGTATAATCGACAATCGGGAGGTTTCTCTTGTGTCTTGTATGTACTAGGTGGGAATTCCTATGGTAGTCGGGTGGGGCTAGAAAAACAGGTGGCAGTAGGAAGGCAATGTAACAGGTTCCCTCCCAATCGAGGGGCAGACGAACATATGCGGTCTGACCACAAATAAAATAAGAATGACGTGAAGCTTTGAAAATAGATTTCCCACTGTCACTATACTTGACAATAGTAGTACAATCACTATGTCCTACGTGTGTAGAACCATTATTTCGGACACATAATTCGCCTTTGACTGGTAGTACTGAAATTGCAGGTAAGTCTGGAGTAGTATTAGACTGAACATTCAGGACCATGAAATTCGAAGAATAATTACCTAAATTATACACTTCATTTTCTAGATCTAACCCGGTTCTGTGGGGGAGACCTTGCTTGTCTGGAAAACATGTACTGTTAAGAAAAGACATATCTGTTGAGGATGACGTTAACGTGGACCATGCTCCACACGAACCATTATGTGAAAAAGGATAAGGAAAGAGTGGCAGAACTCCCTTCGGTGTCTGGAAAGGGGGGAGTCGACCACACACCCAACAATTAGTGGCATTGCTGGTCTGGTGTGAATAATGTAACATGCGGATGAAAGAATTATTTCGCATAGCGAGGCGGTAAGAGAGTTCATGAGGAGGCAGATCACTAAACGTGTGCTCCACCGTAACATTAGCAGACTTATTTACATGAGAAACTGGAAAATACAGGTAAAATGCATAACTGGTGCAGGAAATCATAATGCTGAGAAATAATATGAAACATAGAAAAACGATACATCGGATTGAGTTTTGACTAACTCTCTCACTATGGGGGTCTATTTTATACATGTCAGAAACAGTCTAACCGTTTCACCTAGGGGAGGACTTAGACAATCAAACTGGCTGACTTATTTTACTAGACCGGAGTTTCAACTTATACTCCTGCTGCGGAGTTTTCTCTAACGGGGAGGGTGCAGTATCATTGTTCTTTGCGGGACAGTCCTTAAGAATAGTACTTTGGTAATCCTTCAAATCCTGGGAAATGTTCTTTGAGACGGGTTTCAGTCCATAAAATTTCTTTACGTGCGAAAGATGCACCCAGCCTTTGCGTCCCTCCAACTTCACGGCTGTACGGGTGGCGAGGAGGACCTGTCGGGGCTCCTTCCAGCGAGGCTCTAGCGGACTTGAGCGGTCAAAATTTCGCACCAGGACCATGGATCCTGGAACGATTTCATGCGGTGCCACCTCGGTATTGTCTGGAAATGCGGCGGCAACCTGTGAACGACAAGAGTTGAGGGCAGACATCAAGGAAGCTAGGTAATCTGTCAGCATATTACTTGAAACATCGGTAATACTTCGGGGTCTGGGTGTACCCCACATGTTAGGGGGGCGGCCGAAAACGACCTCATACGGGGACAGACCTGATCTGGAATGTGCGACCATGCGCATATAGAACAAAGCGACTGGCAGAGCTACTAGCCAGTCCACACCTTTCTCTTTACATACTTTGGCGATGCGGATTTTCAGAGTCTGGTTATGTCTCTCTACGAGACCTGCTGCTTCAGGATGGCGTACACAATGGAACTTCCACTGGTACCCTAACAAAAGGGAAACATGCTTCATTAACTCTGAGGAGAATGGCTGGCCGTTATCAGAATATACGACCCTAGGGAGTCCATAACGGGGGAAGAACTCACGAACCAACTGCTTGGCAGTGGTCGCGGCTGTGTAATCTGGGACTGGATATGCTTCTGTCCACCTGGACAAAGCGCATACAACTACAAGGACATACTTGAAACCTCGACATCGCTCCATCTGAATATAATCCATCTGGAGGACTTCAAAAGGGTGGTCAGGAGGTTGGAATCCCCCTTGTTCCACCGGGACACTTTTACCTGGATTAAACTGACAACATATCATACAGGTACGGACTTTCTGCTTGGCTGCAGCTCGTAAATGCTTGTTGAACCAAATGTTCTGGATACTGTCTAACATAGCTTTTTCTCCTAAATGTGCTGGACTATGTGCAGTATTGATAATGACTTGAACCATAGAGTCGGGGAGAAACCAAGTGGCTTTTCCTTTCGTTAACCATCCTTGATCTGTCTGGACCCCTCCTTGTTCGGACCATTTCTTGATTTCTTCGGGAGTAGCATGTAACTGGATATCTATGACATCTTGAGTAGGGTCCTTAACTGTCATACATGTAGTCGGATCTGGAGTGTGTGTCATGTTAACTGGAATGTCTGGAGTCTGTGCTGTAAGCTTGGCTGTGCGATCTGCTAGATCGTTACCCTGGGAAATAATGTCAGTAACTTTCGTGTGTGCCTTGCATTTCATGATAGCAATGGATGTCGGTAAATGTATTGCATCTAACAGAGCTTGAATAAGGAGACCATGCTGAATCTTGGTTCCATGAGAAGTCATGAAACCTCTCTCCTGCCAGAGCACTCCAAAGTCGTGTACGACTCCAAATGCGTAGCGTGAATCTGTGTAAACATTAACTTTCCGGTTCTTAGCGTGTATGCAGGCTTGTGTCAGAGCAACTAGCTCTGCTGCTTGAGCGGACAGGGTGTCAATACGGTGTGTCTAAATAACTTCGGTGTCGGTAGTCACTGCATACGCGGCGACTAGTTCTCCTGTACTTGTTCTCATACATGAACCATCCACATAAAGTGTCAGGTCGGGATCTGGTAATGGAATATCTGTCAGATCTTGTCTTGGCTTTGTCGTAATATTAACTACTTCCACACAGTCGTGTGTGTCCGGACTTAAAGTAACTGATGGTAACAGTGTAGCAGGGTTCAGGATGTTGCAGCGTCTGATTTCTATGTGTGGCTGAAACAGTGTCAATTCATAACCTGTTAAACGTGCAATTGTCAAGTGCTGAGTCTGTGTTCGGTTTAAAAGAACTTCCACGGAGTGTGGAACTTGTACTGTCAGGGAGTGTCCTAATACTATGGAATCACTTTGTCTGATAGCTAGTGCTGTGGCTGCAACTGACTTGAGGCACGCAGGCAGAGCCTGGGCTACAGGATCTAATGTGCTCGAAAAATAAGCACAAGGCTTGTATTGTCCTGCTTGATCTTGTGTGAGAACAGATAATGCTGTACCTTCGCGTTCTGTGACGAAAAGTGTAAAAGGCTTACTGTAGCTTGGTGTGGCTAGAACTGGAGCTTGACATAAAGCTTTCTTTAACTCATTGAAACTGAGTGTATGTTCAGATGTCCAAGGGAGGACAGTCGATACGGCTGTCTCCTGTGTCGTTAACTGTATCAGTGGCTTGGCTAGAAATGCATACTGAGGAATCCATTGTCGGCAGTAAGAAGTGAGGCCGATAAAAGCACGTACCTCCTTCTGGGTCTTGGGCTGAGGAAGACTCGCTATTAACTGGATACGGTCAGGTGTCAACTGCCTACCCCTCTTGGACAGTAAGTGTCCTAAGTATACCACTTGCTGGACACAGAATTGAAGCTTCGAAGGGGACACCTTGTGCCCCATCTCGGCTAGGAAATACAGAACTGTGAGGGATGCTCGCTCGCAATCACGTTCAGAACGGGCTGTGACCAGTAGATCATCGACATACTGGAGCAGGGCAGTGTCAGTTGGCATGTGAATGTTGTCTAGTTGTCTCTTAAGTGCTTGACTGTAAATACTAGGACTTTCTGTGAAACCTTGAGGAGCTCGTGTGAACATATAGCTCCTTCCATTTAAACAAAATCCGAAAAGGAACTGGCTGTCTGGATGAATGGGAACACTAAAAAATGCGTTCTTGAGGTCGATTACAGTAAAGAACGTGGCTTCAGAATCAATGGCTGTCAAAAGGGAAGAGATATCTGGGACAACTGGGTACTGAGGAATAATACATTTATTAAGTTCTCGTAGGTCAATCACTAATCGATATACTGGGGGTGCATTTGGATCAGTACGTTTCATGACTGGAATGATCGGAGAATTGCATACATTGGAGTCAGTTTCTACAACTACTCCTTGAGCGATGAGCTCGTCAATAATTTTGGATAAGGCTGCTACAGCCTCCGGTGGCAATCTATACTGTCTGATTCGTGGTAACACTACACCTGGCTTGAGAGTCACACGATGGGGTGTGATTTGCATATAACCAACATCAGTTGGACCTTGCGCCCATAGATGCTGCGGAACATTGGACAATCTGGGATCAAAATCTCGTAATACATAGTGACCCTTAAAGTCACGCAGGAACAGACGTATTCCCTCTGGGGAACAGCATATAACTGCACCTAACTCTTTCAGTGTTTTAATACCTAATAGATTCTCTGGACATGACTTAGTAAGTAACAGATCAGTAGTACGAGACAATGGACCTACTTCTAGAGTAACTGGCTTTGATATTTCATTTACAATGGGTTTTCCTGAAAATCCAAGGGAAACATTTCTTGAGCCTGAGAGCGGAGCCCCTGGAACTTCGGCGTGGCTAATTGTGGTCCTACTTGCCCCTGTATCAATCAAAAACTTTCTGTCTTTCCCTAATACTTGACTGTGAACATAGGGACCTTCTTGATCTACAGGTATCTCGATGAGAGGCAATCCTACCTCCCTCTCTAGGCTGTTTCATGAATATGGCTGATACTCTGGATACTCAGACTGTGCATACTGGTACATCTGCTGTGTAACGTGCTGTGTTGCAGCGATGGGCTGCGGTGCTGTAACTGTCTGTGGTGCATTCTGTGGCTGAGGAGTCTGTGAAACTTGTTCTTGTCTAGGTGGACGTGGTCTTTCTTTAGTCTTACCAGTAGCTATGTTGTGTTTCAGAACTGCACACTCGTTTATAAAATGACCTGGCTGTTTACAATAATTGCAGTTCCCTTTAACGGGAGCTGCAGGATGACTGGCTTGATTCGGACCCCTCTTCTGACTGTCTTGAGGAACAGATTGTGCAACTAGTACTTTCATTTTCGTGTCTTTCATACGTTTTCTCTCGTGTTCTTGCTCTTCTCTGATTCTATTCTGGTGGTATTGGAGCATCTGTAACATCTGGGACGGGGTATTAGCTTGCCAGGTACTTTCGACTTTCAAAACTCGATTCTTAATTTGTGGACTTGAATTCTCGACTAATTTAGTAACAAAAAGGTGAGGGTATGACTCACTACTTGTCTTGAGGCCACTGTTGATGCTAAAACATTTCTCAAATCTAGAATAAAAATCACTAATGTCTTCGTCTTGTTTCTGTTTACAGGCTGAGATTGCATCCCAGTCTTCCTTTTTCGTTGTTAACAATCTGGGTAAAACTTGAATCAATAATTCAGGTAATTCTTTACATTTCGCTCCAAGACCGGTACCTGGTACTCGTGCCTTATCTTCAGCTTCTAGAACTGCCCAATCGATCTTTTTCTCTCCCACCTCCCATTCTTTTTCCTTGAGCTTTTCATACACCCCTGCGGGCAGCAGAACCTTTAACATTTTAATTATATCTGGATACGTGTATTCTCCCATACGGAGCATGTCTTTTAATTCTCGATGGAACCCTGCTGGATCTTTATCATGACAGGGAATTAATTTTTTTCATCTCTAAGAGTTCCATCTTTGTGATCGGGGTGTAAACAAACACTCGTTCTAGTTCGCCACCCGTTCCTCTAACTGGGTGGACTTCTCGTAACGGATTCTGTCTCTCCATGTAAAATGGTTTACTTTCTGGGGGTGAGACATGAACAAAATGCGGGTTCAAAAACGTTCTATATTTGTGACGCTGTTCTAGAATGACACTAATTAAATCGGTACCTAAACCTTTCCATCTATACTGGAGTAACTCGTTCAGGATATCATGTAACGGGCCTGGATCAGAGTGCTGACCCTCATACAATGTAATGAGGTGCTGAATCATATACATACCCGCCAGTCGTTGCTCGGCTGGGGGCATTTTCAGAAACATGTGTGCCACTATTTCGTCTGGAAAAGTGGTAGAATCAGTAGTCCATCGGACTGCTGATCGGGCTAGTTCTTGTTCATGCATAGTACTTAACTCACTGTAACCGATTCGTGATTTCAGAATGTGATCGGTAGCTTGAAACACTTGTTCTAGAGAACCTTGTTCTGGTGCTGGATGATGGAAAGTTGACTTGTGTTCTAGGCGTAAATGGCGATCTGGAAATCTAGATTTTCCTACATACGCTATTCTGGCGGGATTCTCGTCGTCTACCTCTTCAGTATCAGAGTTACTTTCTTTCTCGCTTACTTGTGCTGCTTTACGCTGTTCGTGTAACTTTATTATTTCTTTACGGATTTTCTTGTACATACTTTCCATAGCACTGATGGTCCTGTGCTTACCCTCGGCTATATTATCACTCCACTTTGTCAGGGTTCTCATTTCGCCTTGATCTTTGGACGGGTAATCTTGTTCTCTTATTAAACAATTAATCAAAAACTTTAGTATCATGAGCTGGATCTCGGCTTTCCTTTGAGACATGACTTCGCCAATGCTTTCTGGATCATCCCCTGTACGGATGAAACGATATATTCTGTCTAGATCTTCTTTCATATTCGGTAGGGTGACTAGATACTCGGCCACCTTTCTTACGCGTAATGAATATAAAACCATATTATCCTCGCCTGGGACTGGATCATAGCCGCATTCATTAAGGGCTTTTCTTATTTCTGCTACAGACTGATGTCTGGGCGTACGCTGTGACGCTTGTGCATGTAATTCGGCTGACGTTAAACGCTTATGTGGCGGCGGGGTCTGAGGAGGACCTCCTCCTGCGGCCCCTAAACTAGAATCGTCGACTGATCCTCTTCGTACTAGTGTGGCAGGAAATTGAAATGCGGGCTGAACTGGTATGGCGGGCTGGACCGGGGGGACCGTAACAGGTACTGCAAGGGGTACCCCGGTGTCTGGAGAAACGGGGAGTGCCTGATTTACAGGGACTGGCGGAGCGCGAACAGGATTTGCATATTCTGGGACTGTGTCGTCCAAATAGGACGAAATGAAAATATCAGCTGCGGTCGGTTTGTGACGTAGCTTGGTCGGAACTAATGGTGGCGGAAAGTTACTGGATGCCTCCGGGGTCGCTTTTGGCAGGCCCTCGGCAAGAAGAGGATACATACCCTTAATAAGAGCATGCCTCTGTCTGTCTGACTGTTCGGTTTTAACTCGTTCACCAATCTCGATTAATTCCCTTTCTTGGGCTCGGTCCAAGGATTCTCTACTTAATTCTGACTTTCTGATTTCTTTTTCGGTTCTTTTATGAGATTCTTTGCGCCATAACTCGATGGCATCTTTCTGTGACTGTCTGGCTTTCTTTTTCCATAATGCTTCTTCTACTCTCATGATGCACTCGGCATCCCATGTGCCTGACACAGGCCATCTATACTTTTCCTCTAACTCTTTGGTATACTCTACCCATAAATCTAGATATAATATGGCACTTATGCCATGCTTCTGATACATAAAATGACCTGGACTGTCCCTAGGCGGGACAGGAACTGCTGCTTCCAGCAGACCCTTTCTAGTTTTTAACTGACGTAACTTAGAAAACAAGGGCATGACTGAACTGTAACTGAGACACAATACGTAATTACACAATAAACACGAAAACTACTTCACACTCATACCACAACATCAAAATACATGAAGAACATTTAGAATAACAGTTCGAACAGAATACAACCTGGAATACAGGACACAGAATACCTGAATTTTCTCGAGGACAGAACTGACTAGAACAGAAACTAGATGCACTGCTGAAACAGTACGAAACTTACCGGTCTCATACAGAGACACGTCAGGACCCGTATCCACCGAAGTGGATACTTCGTTTGTGGGTCTGTGTACCACCAACCCACGGACCAGAGTCAATTAAATTGACCCTGTCTAGATACTACCCCAGTAACGGTACTCACCGGGCAGCAAGAACGGAAGGCCTCGGACTGGACTGGACTGCTACGACGACGGACGACGAACTTCGGACTTCAGTTACGGGTGGACCTCCGGATACCTCGGACCTTGGACTCTCGGCTGCTTGGGCTCTGGTCGGGACTCGCCGCGTTCCTCCACCGCCTCGTCTGGATGCTGGACCGCCTCCTCCGTCTCCTCCGTGGGCCTGAGGGATACTTGAAGCAGAAATATCTGCACGTGCAGGGTATGGTTCCGTCACGGCTGCAGAGGGTCAGGGGGCCGGCGTGGCTTCACCGGCGCGTGGGGAAAGGGCAAGTCCCTGTTCGGGCGCCATTATGTGGTAAATAAATAAATAATACCTCTCTTTTTTGAATGCATAAATGAATAGCAGATAGCTCAATAAATAAGAGTCAAGATTCGAGGTAGTAGGAGTTTTGCAGGTTTAATACAGCATAAAGACAGGGACGGGACAACCTGCACAGGACTAGGATGGCAGCCCTGGCAGCGCTGCCGGGGTCAGGATCTGGACAAGAAGGCTAGCGTGGTATTTAATAACAGATACATGAGCATATATACATAACGCAAACACATAGCATTACATTGCAATAGGCGTAGCAATGGGTGGAGCAATAGGCGTGACGCGTAGCAGTCGCGAAAGATAAGAGTGAAAAGAGGTGTAACAGGGCGTATACATAGACATGTGATGCAAACGTAACAGAATATGTCATGAATGGGGTGGAAACCATGGAGGGGGCTACCTAAGGAGCCGGGACCTCTAACCTGATGGTGCGCGCAAACTGGCAATGACGTGTTACTAGGAGAAGCTGGGGGCTATGAACTCTGTGCTAGGAGCAGAGACTGAAGTCTGGAGAGTCAGGGCGACATGTACCTAAGCAGTATCTAGTATCTGATGTTTAGAGAACATGTTGATATAAACTAGAAGTCAGGAGGGGAAAAGCTAACAGACTCTAAGACTGGAGCATGCATTATTCTACATGTAGTGCGTGATGAAGAATATTAAATGATCATTAAATGCAGTATTTCTCTTACATGGAGACGTAGAGGCTAGACAATGACGGAAACTATTGATGCGATTCAGTAGCTTTAGGAATGCAGAGAAGGAGGGCTGTACTGATAACTGGAATCATAACATACTCTTGGCAGACTCAGAGGCAGAGCCAGGCTGAACCGGGCACTGCGAGACAGGAAGTAAGTGAAGGGTCGAGGATACAGGCGGGGGCTGTATCGCTCCTCAGCGAGGCTTCAGGGGACAGGAGCTGAATCTGGTGTCCAGGCCCTTTTGAGGCCTAGAAACGGAGATTTTACAATGGAATAACGTGCACACTGAGAAACGTGGCAACGTAGCTTTACATAGGCCTGATATTCGTAGTATTCACGAGAACTGGAAACTGACATACTAAAGGTGGACACAACTATAATTGCGTCTTTAATCGAACATGGGGAATAACATATGCATATTAATCATGCACAGATAACATATGATGGAGGACGCGTAGGGACACAGAACATGGCAAAATTTACTTTTCCACAGATGGCAGGACATTGTTTTCCATCCGGCTTCTGTGCAAAGGCCACCATATGAGTAGATGGGAGTGAGATGGGAGTGAGAGTAACAGAGTGACAGAGAAAGAGTGAGAGCGACCTAGGGGTTGGAGAGAGAATCGTAGGTTCTTTAAAAAACCAACACCTAGATAGATGCCAAGTAAGAGAAACATATGCCTTTAGAAAATAACTTTTGGTACTGTGGGTGCAGGGTGAGGGGCCTGGTGGAGAGCGCTGGGTGAGTGCATGGTCAGGGGCCTGGTGGAGAGCGTTGAGTGGGTGGGGGCAGGGTCAGGTCCTGGTGGAGAGCGTTGAGTGGGTGGGGGCAGGGTCAGGGTCCTGGTGGAGAGCATTGAGTGGGTGGGGGCAGGGTCAGGTCCTGGTGGAGAGCTTTGGGTGGGTGGGTGGGTGCAGGGTCAGGGGCCTGGTGGAGAGCGTTAGGTGGGTGGGTGCATGGTCAGGTCCTGGTGGAGAGCTTTGGGTGGGTGGGTGGGTGCAGGGTCAGGGGCCTGGTGGAGAGCTTTGGGTGGGTGGGTGGGTGCAGGGTCAGGTCCTGGTGGAGAGCTTTGGGTGGGTGGGTGGGTGCAGGGTCAGGGGCCTGGTGGAGAGCGTTGAGTGGGTGGGGGCAGGGTCAGGTCCTGGTGGAGAGCTTTGGGTGGGTGGGTGGGTGCAGGGTCAGGGGCCTGGTGGAGAGCGTTAGGTGGGTGGGTGCATGGTCAGGTCCTGGTGGAGAGCATTGGGTGGGTGGGTGCAGGGTCAGGGGCCTGGTGGAGAGCGTTAGGTGGGTGGGTGCAGGGTCAGGTCCTGGTGGAGAGCATTGGGTGGGTGGGTGCAGGGTGAGGGGCCTGGTCGAGAGCGTTGGGTGGGTGCATGGTCAGGGGCCTGGTGGAGAGCATTGGGTGGGTGGGTGCAGGGTCAGGGGCCTGGTGGAGAGCGTTAGGTGGGTGGGTGCAGGGTCAGGTCCTGGTGGAGAGCATTGGGTGGGTGGGTGCAGGGTGAGGGGCCTGGTGGAGAGCGTTAGGTGGGTGGGTGCATGGTCAGGGGCCTGGTGGAGAGCATTGGGTGGGTGGGTGCAGGGTGAGGGGCCTGGTGGAGAGCGTTAGGTGGGTGGGTGCATGGTCAGGGGCCTGGTGGAGAGCATTGGGTGGGTGGGTGCAGGGTAAGGAGCCTGGTGGAGAGCGTTGGGTGGGTGGGTGCAGGGTCAGGTCCTGGTGGAGAGCTTTGGGTGGGTGGGTGGGTGCAGGGTCAGGGGCCTGGTGGAGAGCGTTAGGTGGGTGGGTGCATGGTCAGGTGTTGGTGGAGAGCATTGGGTGGGTGGGTGCAGGGTAAGGAGCCTGGTGGAGAGCGTTGGGTGGGTGGGTGCAGGGTCAGGTCCTGGTGGAGAGCTTTGGGTGGGGGGGTGGGTGCAGGGTCAGGGGCCTGGTGGAGAGCGTTAGGTGGGTGGGTGCATGGTCAGGTCTTGGTGGAGAGCATTGGGTGGGTGCAGGGTAAGGAGCCTGGTGGAGAGCGTTGGGTGGGTGGGTGCAGGGTGAGAGGCCTGGTGGGGAGCTTTGGGTGGGTGGGTGCAGGGTCAGGGTCCTGGTGGAGAGCGTTGGGTGGGTGGGGGCAGGGTCAGGGTCCTGGTGGAGAGCGTTGGGTGGGTGGGGGCAGGGTCAGGTCCTGGTGGAGAGCTTTGGGTGGGTGGGTGTCTGCAGGGTCAGGGGCCTGGTGGAGAGCGTTAGGTGGGTGGGTGCATGGTCAGGTCCTGGTGGAGAGCATTGGGTGGGTGGGTGCAGGGTAAGGAGCCTGGTGGAGAGCGTTGGGTGGGTGGGTGCAGGGTGAGAGGCCTGTGGGGAGCTTTGGGTGGGTGGGTGCAGGGTCTTGGTCTTGGTGGAGAGCGTTGGGTGGGTGGGGGCAGGGTTACGGGCGTTTACTACGTCATCTGATTCAATGCTCCCCAAAAGCAGCACAAGGCCCCCTACCAAGTATTTTTTTGCAGTTTTATATGGCGCAAACTCCACCCGAAGGCATCAGAGCGCTTTACATTAGCACCAGTCGCGTTGCAGATGGACACATTCATTTTTAGGCATGGGGAGACCATCATGCTTTTGAAATGGTGCCATTGTTCCAGGTGGCAGCCCCCTCCATTGGGTGGGAAGGGTGCAAGGGGGTGGCCAAGAAGGGTGCAAGGCAGAGGGGAAAAGGGTGCAAGGCAGAGAGGAGAAGGGTGCATGGTAGAGAGGAGAAGGGTGCATGGTAGAGAAGGGTGCAAGGAAGAGGGGAGAAGGGTGCAAGGAAGAGGGGAGAAGGGTGCAAGGTAGAGAAGGGTGCATAGTAGAGAGGAGAAGGGTGCATGGTAGAGAGGAGAAGGGTGCAAGGCAGAGGGGAGAAGGGTGCTAGGCAGAGGGGAGAAGGGTGCAAGGCAGAGAGGAGAAGGGTGCAAGGCAGAGGGGAGAAGGGTGCAAGGCAGAGGGGAGAAGGGTGCACGGCAGAGGGGAGAAAGGTGCAAGGTAGAGAAGGGTGCATAGTAGAGAGGAGAAGGGTGCATGGTAGAGAGGAGAAGGGTGCAAGGCAGAGGGGAGAAGGGTGCTAGGCAGAGGGGAGAAGGGTGCAAGGCAGAGAGGAGAAGGGTGCAAGGCAGAGGGCAGAAGGGTGCAAGGCAGAGGGCAGAAGGGTGCAAGGCAGAGGGGAGAAGGGTGCAAGGCAGAGGGGAGAAGGGTGCAAGGCAGAGGGGAGAAGGGTGCAAGGCAGAGGGGAGAAAGGTGGTTCCCAAAGGGTGCGCCGCGGCACCCCGGCGCGCGGGTAAAAAAATGGTGGGGAGCCACAGCCACTTGCCAATTAGGTCAAGGGAGCCACGGGTCAAAAAAGTTTGGGAACCACTGCACTAGAGGAACGCCTTACTAAGCTTGCTGACCGCCTAAACCACTTCGAGCAGGCTACTCTGGACAACTTCTATTCTACCAAGGCATTAATAAAAAGTCACTCACGGCAGGATGGCCACAGCAACTGCCAGACCACTGCTCAAGCCCCATCACACGTTAAGGGACAAAGGGAACATCCCAACTCCCCCTTGTCTGTAAAAACCAACAATGGAGCGGTAAAGAGACCACCGAAGCCGCTTAACTCGGCACCATTAGGGATTGTTTTAAACACCCCCATCACTGCATCAAATGGTCAGCCTGTCGTGCAACAGTCGACGTCTAGTATTAATCCATTGGGTATTGCAGTGGGAGGAGGACTGGAGGGTGCTAAGAAGGGTGCTGCCATATTACCTGCCCCGGCAGTAGGAAACCAGTCAACATCGAACAAATTGATACCCCGCCCTGCCTCTTCTGTCCCTAGTCCGTCCTTACCTCCCTTGAAAAGGCCCCCATATAAGAAACCCCCCATGAACCTCACTCCTGACTCCTTCCCCTATGTAGCGGTCTTGATTAACGTCCCACCACTTCCATCGGGACAGAGAGAGACCTTCCAAATGCTTAAAAACAAAGCTATGCATTGGTTAAGGGCGAATCGGCCCCTACCTGGGGAAGTGGATGGACTCATACTGGGAGTGAGGCGAATAGATTGGATAGGCTCCACCATTAAAAACCTGGGGGGGGACTGTATTGTGGTCAATTTCCAAGATCCAAGGGTGGTGGGATGGATAACGAGACAGGGTTGGTGTACGGGCAAGGGTGGTATTGGTATTGTTGACCTAACATTTTTCTACCCACGCCCCTCTAGTGTTTTAACCTCCCTGATCGATGAGGCTAATGGCCCCGGAAATTGTCCGTGGCCAGGGATACCAGCCCCACCTTCACAGAATCTTATACATACTACCATCCTGCTCATTCCTGTTTCGGGCGGGTGGAATGGCTTAGGGTGGGGACGGTGACAATCCCTTGATTGCCAGGAAGAGAACAGGAGTCCAATTGCCAACAGAGCGACTGGTAGCCCTAACTGCGGAAACTTAAATTTGTTTGCAGAAACCAACTCACTGCCCGCCCCAAGGGAGCATAGGGTATTAGGTGGCATAAGGGAACTAGGGATAGTGCCGATCCATAGTGAGTTCACGAATGCTTGTCCTCTGGCGGGAGATATAGACCTGGTGAATACCATCGAGGCTGGTAGCATCCCGACTGTGACGGACCCACACTTTAGGGTTCTCAGTTGGAATGTGGCCGGTCTAGAGAGGAAATTGACCCTGCCCGATTGGAACATCCTGGTGGAGGAATACTCCATATGTTTGTTCCAGGAAACCTGGTGCAGGGAGCCTTCTCATAAGGCGGGATATTCGTCTCACCACATATCAGCTGTACAAACTGAGGGTGGTCGAGGCCGTCCTTCGGGAGGCCTCCTCATATGGGTAGCTACAGCACTCAACTGTAGGGTGGACGAGCACGATACCCAATGTCCCGACCTTCTTAACATCACATTAAAAAATCATAAGGGCCAGGTTATTCTAAATGTTTTCAATATCTATGCCAGAGGGGTAAAGAGAGGCAGAGAATCTCCCGTCATAGCACGGTTGGAAGCTTTGCTTCGATCCTCGCCACACAAGCATTGCACCCTGGTTGGAGGCGACCTCAATTGTACTTTTGAGCCCCTCGGACCAGAAGTTCTAGAGGATCAAGAGGTCGTTGATAATAGGTGGGGTATACCGGCTTTAGAGCTTACTCCAATTAAGAAATGGTCGGAAGTGGTGCTCCAGGTCAACTCTATAACATCCGAGTTTGACCTAAGGGCTCTTAATGGTAGGACTAACTCGGATAAAAAGGGAGCTCATACTTATAACAGGCCCACGCATTCCTCCAGAATAGATTATATTTTTCTTAACATCCACCTATGGAATATGGTTAAGGATATGGTTATTACACCTACCGTAGAAAGTGATCACAACCTCCTCTCACTCACCATGTTCAACAGGTGTTTAGATGATTCAGGCAGAAAAAATATGTGCCCCCCAGTCCCGGATATGTCAGTAGTTTCGAACTGTGGTCGTCGGCTAAAATGGGCCAAGCTGTCACTTTCAACTGAGAAACTACTTTCTATATCGCAGATGTTAGCGGCAGCTGTAGGCAATCTTGATCATCTGGGGAGCGGGGCGGGGGAAGTATCTGCAAGATTTTGCAAACTAACATTGGCTCTCAGTGACCTTTTTATTGTCCCAGGTAGCACAAATGGAAAGAGACCAGCTTCTAGGGCTAGACAAGGTTGGTTTAATCGTACGTGCAGAGAGGCGAAGACTCTGCTAATTGACGCAGTAAAATCAAAATCCCAAATAAGGATCAGGGAGGCTAGAAGGTCGTATTCATCTTGCCAAAGAATTGCTAAGAAGGAGTGGGAAGATAACTTCTGGCAGGAACTCCTGACGGCCAGTCGAGGGAGAGACGCCAGAAGTTTCTGGAACTTGGTGGGTAGTAGGAAGCGCCCTGATGACACCTTGAGGACGTGCACTATCACAGCTAAGGTTTGGTTTGATCATTTTCTGGGTCTTTATTGTGCTATTGAAGGCCCACTTAACGATCAATTTACTCTCCCCCCCTATTCTTTGGACAGAGATATGGTTCTTTTTTCTGCCCAAGAGGTTACGAAATTAATTAAAACCCTTACTCCATTAAAAGCAGCAGGCCCGGATGGGCTACCAGGGGATCTTCTTCGCGCACAACCAGGTGACTGGGGGGTGTTGATATCCGCTCTCCTTAATGCCATCATGGAGGGAGGGTCTGTCCCAGAGTCCTGGAAAGGGGCCGAGGTAGTCCCAATATTTAAAAAGGGAAACCGTGATCTCCCGGGAAACTATAGGCCCATAAGCCTGATAGACTCGACCCAGAAGGTGGCAGGAAAAGCAATTTTGGGAAGGATCCTTTCTTGGGTAGACGAAAATCACATACTATCCGAGATGCAGGCCGGGTTCCGTACAGGTACAGGAACAATTGAACAAGTTTTCAGACTCCTGTTACTGTATTGGAAGGTGGTGGTATTGGGCAAGGGCAGTCTTTATTTGGCCTTTATAGACCTGAAGACTGCCTTTGACCTTGTTCCCAGGGAGGAACTCTGGAGGGTGCTGTACGGCCTTGGGATGCCTCCATACATAGTGGACCTCTTAATGAAATTGCACAAAGCGAACTACGCTCAGGTTAGGTGGGGCTTGAATGGGGAGAAGACTGACAAGATCAAGGTAGAGAGGGGTGTTCGGCAGGGTTGCGTCTTAGCACCCACCCTGTTCTCGCTTTACGTGAACGGGGTGGTAGATTACCTGCTCGAAGAACCAGCAGACGCCCCTACACTCTGCAACGTTAAGATTCCAACTTTGTTGTTTGCTGACGACACCCTTCTCATCTCAAAAACTCCCCAGGGCCTCCAAAAACTCCTGAACCGGTTTCAGGATTTTTGTGTAATGAGAGGTCTTGTTATAAACGTACAAAAAACCAAATATCTAGTAATGCACCCGCCTAAAAAACTGGGCCGCCCTCCTATCCTGAACTCTATTCCCCTAGAAAAAGTTGCAGAATTTGACTACCTGGGAATTCGGCTGAGTGACAGCATGAGTTGGGTACCCCATACCACCAAAATGACATTGGTTCACAAAAGAGTGGGGGGAGCCTTGTTAAAGGAGTACAACTCATCATCGAAACATTGTGTATCCCCAATCATTGATATATACAAGGCCAGAGCGGTACCGGCATCACTTTATGGAGCAGAGTTATGGGGTCTGGGTGGCATGGAGTCCCTGTCCAAAGCAGAGAACAAGTTCATCAAAGATCTATTGGCAGTCCCGATGAGCACCCCGACTGTCCCAATGCTTATGGATGCGGGCTGCAAACCAATTAAAGATCTGGCCCGCCTCTGGCCCCTCCTATTGTGGGCCCGACTGTGGAGGGTCCCGGATCTAAAATCCTATGCAGACGGGCTGGCAGAGGTAATGCATTCGGCTGGCTGGCAAAGGATCAAGTGGCTTAGGGACATTAAACTCCTGCTCGAGGAACTAGGCCTGGGCTCCTGCTGGCTTACTCATCCAGCACCCCCAAAGGAGATCTTGAAAAAAATATATTGGGGTTGGGTGTCCTCAAAACTCATGAGTAATCAACATCACTGCAACTCCACCGCAGCATATTTGAGGATCAAAGATGTTACTGCCTTTGAACCCTTCTTGGATATTATCTCCATTCCAATGGACCGGGCTTTGTACATCAAGTTCAGACTAGGAACTCTACCCCTAGCCGACCTTCTTTCCAGATGGAATTCGAATAAGCAGGTATCACGCTTCTGTGCCCTTTGTTCTGATTGCTGCGAAACAGTGGCGCATTTTCTTCTTGACTGTCCAGACTATGCGCGCCCGAGATCCTTTTGGCTCAAACCGCTTTGTAATGAGATGGGTATCCGCCAACATTCTGTGGCTCTTCGCATTTTATTGACCAATACTGCCCCCCCTACTGTTTGTGCTGTGTCTAAATTTTTAAAATGGGCCTGGTTGATACGTCTCAAAAGACTGTCTTTATCGATTTAATGCTTCTTTTAAAAAATAATAACTTATTTATTCTGCTTTTAACATTTGATGTATTAAGTACAGTCTTGAGTTTCCGATATGTTGTTTTTATATTATTGTGTAATGCTTTTATGATATACGCATATCGAAATAAAGCTATCAATCAATCAATCAGTAATCGCATGCACTTCTATAATACTCTGTAATTATTACCGTGTAAGGACAAGCTAGCTGGATAGGGACTTGAAGGGGAACATTTGCAACCAATAGAAATAATGGAGAAGAAAGGAAACACATATAATGGAGTACTTGTTTTTGCTACTTTTGAGGATGTTGACTATCTGATTTTTTTTAAGTCAGTGCTTAGCAGGGGTTATTTTGTTTATTTGCTCTTTCCATCTTGTTTATTTCTTTCTTTCCTCCCAACAGCATTTTATATGATATTTCAGACACTGGACCAATCGCAGTACTTGTACTTTGAGAACTACTCTATGACGCTGTACACTGTGGTTGAACTGATGATGGGGCTGATTGATCTGCCTGTGCCCAGTGACGTCGCTTCCCCGACCATTACCTACATCGTGTACAGCCTCTACATGATACTAGTCTACCTGCTGCTACTAAACATCCTCATTGCAATGATGGACGACACATACTGGAGAGTGGCGGAAGAAAGGGAGGAGTTATGGAAAACTCAGGTACGAAAGGCCTGGTACTAGAACACTGATGTATTTTTTCATAGTAAAGAACAGCCGTGAGAATTTTTTTTTACTATTTAAGCTAATTTCTACTAAGACAAGAGCAATAATTGGAAACCCAAAAACCCAGGCAAGAAAACAAGAAGGTGCCCTTTTTAGGGGTGGAGCTTGTTCTTAAAGTTTTAGGTTGCTCAGTAGAAGCAAAATAGAAACTAGATCACAAAGGCATGGCAACAGGGGCAATGCTTGAATGCTGAGAGTGATGGAGCCATTGTACGGGGGCCTTCGCCAGACTGGGCCATGACAATCTCTATTATCCTGCCACTCTTTGCCCCCCAGGAGATCAGGGGAAACATGCAGACTACTGGGGCACAGATCAGTGATGCCTAAGATAGTGCTGCCCTCTTCCCCGCCTCTCAATGCAAACTCACACCGGTGCTTGCTAATAGGGTGAGCCCGACCCATGGCTGGACTAGAGGAGGCCACTTGACTGATGATGTAGCCTCAGGTCCTGGCTGGGAGATATTTTTCAGGGCCAATTGATGAGTCCAGATCCTTGGCTCTAGAGTGACCTGACTTGTAGACAGCGCTGGGAAAGAGAGGTGTTGTGCCTGCTGGTATTGGCCTCCTCTGGTGGGCTGAAGGGAAAGGCCGCAGATGATCCGGTTGGTCTTGTGGGCCTGGGGGAAATTGCCTGATGGCCACTTTGGCCCTATTTGGATTCAGGACTTGCGATGTACCCAGGGATGGCCCACATATTGCAGTACTGTACCAACTACTGTGGACTTAGCAAAGCACCTGGGAAAAATCTGCCACCCTGCTAGGTGGACAGTGCACCTAGCCAAAGCAGAACCCACTTCCGGTAGAGGATTCCCTGTAGATACGTTGTATCCAAAAAGGCTGTTGTGCCTATTTCTTCTTCTGCATTTGTCTGCACCATTTTGTGCTACATCAATTGTTGATTGGCTTTTAGGGGGGTATGGCAAATGGTGTCTCCAAACCAGTGACATACCAACAGATTCAAAAGTAGTTCACCCACTGAACTAGGCTGTGTTCATAAGTTTCACATACCAAAAGGTGGGCAGAAAAATGGGCAGCTCTGCATCGGAACCCTCACTACTTGAATCATTATTAGAAGCACGAGATACAAGGACAGCCCCAGAACAATAGGTGGGCACTGTAGCCATAGACATAAATCTGTAACAAGCAGACTTCAAGAGTTGTATTAATGCGTAGGCACAGTGGGAAAGAAAAGCACAACCATTATCAGATGATATGATTCAACTGTCAAAAATGCTCCCATGTGCTGGCCAGGTGAGTCCAGATTCCTAGCAGCTAAACTTGAAGATGAAGAAGGCCACTCTTGGAGCAATAAAGCACGCTTAGTAGGTGTCCCAGAGTAACAAAAAGGTCCAAGCACAAATATTTCTGCTGAAGAATTGATACTCCATGTACTCAAACACAAAGGCCACTCTGCCTTTTTCTCTGTGGAAGAGAATCACAGGACACTGTCCCCTTTGACAAAACCTGGAGATTCCCCAGCACGATAATGACATGACTCCTAAACTACATCGATATGGATGAAATCCTGCAGGCTTCAAGATCACTCCTATCCCTATCCCGTGAAAAAGCTAAGATTCTGTTTTTTCCCTGATTTTAACCAGCAGTAAGAAGCAAAGATGCACATTCAATGTGGTCAAGAATGAACTGAGAGACAGGGCTAAAATACAAGATGCTATTCCTAGCATGAATGAGAATGCTATTCTGACAAAAACAATATACAGCCAACAACAATACCATTTGGGCTCTATGCTCCCAGGTCGTACCTACCACCTTCAAATACCTAAACATCCAAATATATAGGACACCACAAGATCAATAGGAAGGTAATCTCCAAACAGCAGTCTCCGCCCTCCGTACCCAAGTGAACTTCTGAATATTCCTCCCCCATTCAGTAGTCGGCCATATAGCAATCTCCAAAATGGTCATGCTCCCACGACTACTTTATTATTTTACCAACCTCCCAATAGTGATTCCAGTTGCATATTTTACAGTCCTAAACACCCTACTATCTGAGTTAATATGAGGTAAAGGCCGCCTACGGGAAGGTCTTCCCAAGCTGGAATTAGGGATGGACAAAGGGGGCATGGTAGCTTCGGACTTGCAAGCAAATTGCTTAGCAAGCCAGTTGCAATGGCTTGCATACTGGCTTGTTGGACGCAACTCACACAAACTAGGATTTTGCGCCAGATGCCTTGTCCCAAAGAACTCAACACACATTACTACTGCCCCATAGCAAGGCCCCACCAACAGCTCCACTATTACTAAAAGTAGTCCTTGGCTTCTGGAGGAGAGCTCTGCAATACACAAAGCGAGTGGTCCCATACACCCCAAACATCCCACTATTGGGTCTTCCCACCCCACAGTGATAGTAACAGAACGCTGTATACACATATGTGAAAGGGAGGGGGTGACAAGAGTGGGGGAATTGTTTGCTGATGGAGCATTGCTAAATCACGAGGACTTTGCTCATGAAGAAGGAGTTCCAGGGTCACTATTCCTTCTGCATGCAAATATTTCTAGATTCATCAAAAAACACTGGTCCTGTGCTAACACTAAACCCCCCACACATAAATTCCTTCACTCCCTATATCTAATGGGCAATGCCCGTCATCTGATCGGATGGCTCTATCGTGGCATCTGCACACATTTCGCAACATCTCTTGTTCGACTGAAGGAGAATGGGACAGAGACTTAAGAAGGAAACTGCAAGATGGGGTTTGGGATTCTCTATTGGAACACCCCAAAAAAGTATCACGCAATGCAAAATTTTAATTTATACAGTACATGATAGTACATAAGGCCTACCTCATGCCCCATCGACTAAACAAAATGTACCCTGACACACAGGAAAATAACCCAACACTGGAACACAGCAGAAAGCTGTATAGTGTGCTGTCACTGTCGTTCCAAGAACAAAAAAGTACAAGCGAGATTTGCAGACTTGACCTTACTTATTGAAAAGAGATCCATAACTATGAGATGGAAATCAGCTTTGCCACCTAGCATATTAAACTGGCACGAGGAGGTAATCTGCTGGGGGAAAGTGGATATCGTGGCAATACGGAGGAAAGAGAATAGAGGTCTGAGAAAAACACCAATCTCAATGGACTGGTACATGATGTTGGAAGCCTTCAAGACTACTGACCTTCAGACACAATATCACTATATAGACCAACTGTATTGCCTTGCTACTCTGGGAGCCAGCTAATACAATGCAAACCTGAGTCTGCCAACAGTTATAGACACATAGGCTTTGGAGCTGGTGGACCAGGTACTGATTCCCAATGGATATCAAATTAACTACAGTCTCGTAAGTACTAATGTGGTGAGGCAAGCGGGGGAAGGGATGGGGAATTATTTGATGTACTATCTTAAGCCACAAATACTTCATGATGCGTCACACAAGCTTTCATCTGCTCTTATGTATACCCAGTGATCCCACTCTGCAATATACAGTCGTTGTAACCTTAAGAGCGTAACAATGTCCAAAGTGGTATAAATGACGCATCTGTATGGAATGTATAAATCACAAAATCAATAACGTTTGTTAAAAAAAAGAGAATGCTCCTCTAGGAACACTGCTGGCATTTTGACTCACCTGATAACATCTGGCCTCGTCTTCAGTGCAGCTACTAGACCGGCAGGGAATCTCATGACTGTTGACCTCCAGGACAGCACTGTGGGCAGGGAAAGGTGTGACTTCCTCTGCATCTAAGATAAGGAGAGGCGTGCTCCCTCTGACTCTGGACCATGGAGATGTTGCCCAGGGAAACCCAACAGATAAAAGCCACTGATACCTCCTAGACATATTGATGCACTTCAGTAGACAACAAAGTTAAATGTCATACTCAAAGTACACGGTGGTGGCTTATCTCCTCCCAGTTGAAGATACTTTCGGCACTCTGTTTCATGCTATTGGCGTGAGGTAAAGAAAGATGGATCAGTGATGAGGTATTAAATAACATGGTTTTGTTGAATGTTATGTTAATTTAACTTGTAAGGCGCACAAATCACCCCAGGAGTGGTATATCGGCGCAGCACACGACTCAAGCAAAGTTTGGACGCTTAGACCAGAACAGCACAGTTTTCAGAAGTTGTCAGAATTTAAGGTGATCAATACATTTCCATATGTGTGTGGGTAGCTAGTTCTAACACAAGGGGGAAAGGTATGAGATGGATCTACTTCCTGAATGGGATTTCCCGACCCGGGGGACTGTACGGAGAGCTTTGTCAGAATCATTTAACAGTTTGTGTGGTGATGTACAGTGGGACTCCAATCATGTTGCTCCCCCTGCCCAACACTAAGGGACTAGGGGCCAGATGTACTGACATTGTATTCTTTAAAAGTGGTCGCAATTTGCACACAGACATTTAGCGAGTCTAATGGTATTTTAAGAACCGACCTATATTCTATACCATTTCATAGTGGACTGCAATGGCTTTGGCTTCAAAGTGAGAGAATGCGCATCTTCTGTTGTTGGCTCAGCAGATCTGGGGGGTGTCTATGAGAAAGAAGAGGGAGGTGGGTCTCATGTGTCTATGGGGAAAAGGGAGGTGGATCACAGGTGTCTGGTCGGTTGGTGGAAGGTCATTAGTTTTTTGATGTATGCTGGTCCGTCATTGTGTACAGCTTTGTATGCATGGGTCAGCATCTTGAACTGGCATCTCTAATGGATCGGGAGCCAGTGTAGGTTCTTGAGGTGTGGGGTGAGGAGAGTCCATCTGGGGATGTGAAGGATGAGTCTTGCCGGTGAGTTTTGTATTGTCTGTAGTCTCTTAAGGAGCCTGAGTGACGGTCCTTCTGGTGTGGATTGGGAACCACCTAAAAATATTACAGCACAAGCGTAGGCTGTGGAAGCAGGTGGACGAGACTGCATTTATCTGTTTCAGCACAGATAAGTTTATGTCTAAGCTAATGCTGAGGTTGCGGGCCTGGTCTGGTGGGGCAGGGGAAGGGGAAGGGCCAAGTTCAGTAGTTCACCAAATGTCGATCCGCGGCAAGGTGATTTTCCCAAAGATGAGGACTTCCGTCTTGTCTGTGTTGAGCTTAAGACACTTGTCTTTCATCCAGTTGACGACTCTCATCGTACATCTGTGGAAGTTGGCTCTGGGGTCTTTTTACAGCGAGAGGATGAGCTGGATGTCATCAGCATAGGAGATGATGTTGAGTCTGTGTGATCTAATGGTGCTGGCGAGGTAAGTCATGAACGTGTTTTGTAGAGGGTGGGACTGAGGGATTACCCTTGTGAGATGCCACAGATGATCTTCTTGGGTTCCGAGGTGAATTGTGGGACATGGATTCTTTGGGTTCTTAAGGTGAGGTATGAGGCGGTCCATTTAAGGGTGTTTCCCTGGATTCTGATTTGGTTGTGTCCGTTGATCAAGATGTGGTGGGCGACAATCGCGAAGGATGGCTGACAGGTCAAGTAGTATGAGGGCTGCAGTTTTGCTACGGTCCAGGAGGGCCCTGATGTCATCGGTGGCTGCGATCAAGGATGTCTCTGTGCTATGATTGGCTCGGAATCTAGAGAGGGTTCTCCCCACCAAGGTGTCACACAATTCTTGGGACAGGCGACTGTCATTCTCCGAGGCTGCAGGGCTAGAGAATTCCTTCATGATGACGAAGAGTTCCTTGCTGTGGTTTGTGCTGGTTTGTGCTTGCTTCTATGCGGTCTGCTGCAGCATTCTTCTTTGTTTCTCTCAGGAGGCAGTGGTACTGGTTGAGTGCCATTTTGAAGGTGACATGGTCTCCTGTTGTTTTTCTAGTACTCCTCTTCCTTTCTCGTTGCCAGCAAGAAACCAGGATTGAAAACACCTACAAGAATGTGATAAAGGGGAAGGGACTGTCTGGTGGGGTAAGAAAGAGACATGAGGTGGAATCAAGAGTAAGCAGCCTTGGTATTCGTCACTCTGACATTCCAAAGCACTGACTGTGGACATTTGAACAAAACGTTGGGCCCCAGCAAATATTCTCTTACATAATACCTATATTTTTATGATACATTAAAAACTTTTTTTTGGCCTGATACTACTTCTTTCCTAGAAAATCTTTGTTAATGATAGCCAATGAATATTCTGCCTAAAACCCCTTATATTACTCAGAGATTTATGACTGAAAGTTACCTAAAAATGTTTCTGAAGCAGCCTTGAATACATGCATGTTCTATTTTATGGTGCAGATTGCTGCTACAATTCTTTTGCTGGAACGGCGACTTCCCAAATTCTTGAAAAAACAGTCTGGAATTTCTGGAAAATCCTTGGGTTTCGATGACAAGAAGTGGTACTTTGGGTAAGAATATCTGACTCCAAAATTATTTACCTCCTATTTATCTCTAACTCTATGGATAATGGTCTGGGCATGCTAATCTACCAAAGACTTTCAGAAACATTACATGCAGTGGCAAAGCCAATAGGTCTTACAGACAAAACAAGAGCTATTTGCTTTGTCACTGTTTAGTCGTCCTATACAACAGGGCAGTTTTCAAAAACAATATATATGTATATATTTTTTAAGAATAAAGCATTGGCAAAGCCAATAGGTCTTGTCTAGGAGAGCTATTGACTTTGTCAACGTTTTTTGATATTTTGTACAGCAGCGCAGCCTGCCTGAAAGTAAAAACAAAAAAAGTACTATAATGCCACCAGTGCTGGTGTGTCTTTCTTTGTCCATGTTTCTATTCATGTAGTACAGCAGCATGGCTGCTCTGCAACGTGGCTGAAAGTTTAAAATTGAGGAATACTGTGGGTTTCTTGGGCTCATGGATGGGTAATATTTAGGGAGATGAAGGGATTTTACGGATCAGGAATAACTAGAGTTTGAGCATTGAAAAGGGGGTTTAGGGTTCAGAGGTGGGTGGAGTGCAAAAGTGGTAAGGCTATTTTAGGGTTCATGGATGAATGGTGTTTAGGTGTGTGAGGCCTTTTTAGGTTTTAGGGATGGGTGGAGGTGTAAGGGTGTTGAGGGGTTTTAGGTTTCATGGACGGGTGGAGTTAAGGGCTTGTGAGGCTTTTTAAGATTCATTTATGGGTTGCAGCTGGAGTGGTGAAGAGTTTTTAGGGTTTAGGATGTGGTGGAGTATAGGGTGGTGAGGCATTTTATGGGGCCAGGGCTGAGTAGTTTAGGTGATGAGGAGTTCTTATGGGTCATGAATGACTGTTGTTCAAGGGCTGTGAGGGTTTTTTGTGTTCAGGAATGAATGGAGTTTGGGTGTGCTGAGGTGTTTTAAAGGGTATGTGATGGATGGGCTTTTGGCATAGACAGGGGTTTTTAGGGTCCAAGAATGGGTGGAGTTAGGGGTAGTGAGTGATTTTATGGTTCAGGGAGGGTGGATTTTTGGGGTAGAAAGCATGAAATTAATTTATCAGTAAGGGTATTCCATTAAAATAGTTTCTCTGTAAAGAAATCACATGGAGCCCTGGCCACATCATAGCACTTTTTTCTTTTACTCTCAGCCATGGAGCAAAGCAGCTGGGCAGCTGTACAACATGGCTAAAAACATAGCCAAAGCCGCTAGCTATCGAAAACGAGATCTAGTGGCTTTGCCAATGCTTTTTTGTTTAAGCCATGCTGCACCGCAGCTGCACCTCTGTACAACATTGTTAAACATTGACAAAGCTAATAGCTCTTCTCTTGTAGTCGAGACCCATTTGCTTTGCCAATGTTGGTTTTCTTTCTTTCTGAGCCCAATCGCCGCAGGTATGGACACGGGGGTTGCAATTTACAAAATGACACGCCAAAGGCAGCAGTTGCATTATAGTCTGATGAGAGCCTGCAGTGAAACAGAGGGTAGTTCATGGCCCATTGGTTTTAAAATGTTCAGTTTAACAACATTAGTTTACGATGCAGAAGGCGGGACTCCCTCTTAACCCAGCATTGATCTGGGGCATCTGTAGACTTTACCCAATGAGGGAGATTCTTTTTTTCAGTCAGTATAATCCTTTAACATTTGTCCAAACAATGGTTCCACTACATTTTAACTTGCATACTTGCACACCTGACTCACTTTGGTCCCCTAATGTTACTAGTAGCAGAGCATGGTCTCATATGCTTCTAGAAAGGCATCAGTTCATCAAGAGACCACCATTCTGGGGACAAATAAATAAACATTTCAACTGGCAACTCCAGCTTTGTGTACATCCACTTTACCTAAAGCCCAATGTTGTAGTCTAGGAGGCAGATACCGTGCTATCATCAATGTACCTGTCATTGCTCCGCGACTGTTCAAGTCTTATCATTCACCGGTGGTATAAACCTGTTAATAAAATTGCCACCCTCTTGGTCCTGCATTTATTTTGTGCCTTGGCTTTAATTACATTCAGTGTGGTCCAGGCCCTAAACAGGAATGTTGTTAATTTAATTATAAGTTTCCCAGTGTTCTGGTAACTTACACACACAAGTAGAAGGGGGGCTTTGTGCTTGTAATCGCTGTGATCTATGGGTGGGAAAACACACCAGGGTGTTAAAAGGCCCTCACACACAGACTTCTGTGCCATGCTTCATCATAGTGCTGCTAACACACCTCAGCGCAGACCAACGCTGGAGGTGGAGCAATAGGGATGGGGAGGACAATACAACACGCAAAGAGAAACAATATGGGATCACAAGTGAAAAATGGTGCAGAAATAACAATTTAAAACTGGCCATGGGAATTCCAAATCCAACTTTAATATTGGATTCCCTGACCAGAGTAAAAAGGTCACTAGAAAACCAGTGGATGGTAGGCTATAATGAGTCCCCTACTCCTCCACTCTGCAAAAATGTTGACATGTTTCAGCCAGCTACCTAAAATACCCCCGCTTTCATCAGGACTCACAAAGGAAAGATCCCATGGGTACTAACCCTACATCCATGTTCCAAGGGTAGAGGGAAGACACCCTTCTGAGTAAATGTGCCTAGAAAGTATGGCAGAGTAACTTGCTCTCTGAGGGAAACCTGTAACAAAGTCAATAAAAACAAATATCAAAAATACAGTGCAGTGCCCTCTGTGAATAAAAAACACACACACACACACACACACACAGTGGTAATCACCACCCCGATCATAACAGCAATTCCTTATGGGCGTCGCAAACCGACTGAGGCCATCAGTGCAATTAATAAGGCTCAGCGGCACATAAATTGAGGATAGACTTCCCATTCAAGCGCACAATCCGCACTCAATAGTTCATTAAAATTACCCAAGGTAAACAAAGGCGTCAGTGCTAGGAGAGAGACGCTTGACCATTTACTTGTCAAATCTTAAAATCAAAGCTTGAACTGGCGTAGGAGCAAGGACAGGTCTCTATAGTTATACTCTGTGGGATAAAGAGATAGAAAATGAAATGATAAAATGATAAATCATGAGGCATAGCAATTATAGTGTAAGCGATCTTAAAGAAAGCGGACCTGACTCAGGCTTGCCACGAGTGACATGCTCAGCTGAGAGCAGGTCACCAAGTAGGTAATGGGGCACGGTCCGTCCGCTAGGGTAAAAGACACCACAGAGCCTCCTCTGACCTCCGTGGAGGTGTTTGTGGTGCCCAAAACGTACCTTGTTAAGGTGAACTGTGTTGGACAAATTGTCCCTCCCAGCGCCGTGCAGTTTCATTGAACAGCGCAGTTGAAACTGAAGTTATCCGTCCCTGCCCTAGTCTACGTTATCGCGTATGCAACGTACGTGGCTGGGGGAGGACGAGCGTCTGCCAGAAAACTGGAACGCTGACTTACTTCCCCATCTCCGGTACGCAGATGCGTCTGCACATGCACAGGACGGACACTCCCTCCAGATCAGAAGGAGGTGTCCTCCTTCCGGCCTCTTTGCTTGACTAGAGGGGCAGAAAAACAGAAAGATTGATAAAGAAAGCGGTGTGATCACAGCGCCAATATTGGGATACCAAATTATACATTTTTTGTTTTTAGCAGAGGGAGGAGAGTAAGTACTAAATGATGAATGTACAGTCTAAAGGTGTGAAACTGGTAATTATTGCTCCTAAACCTCTTTACTGAAGTTCAGTACACCTGCCTCATGTCTTTATATAACGATTGAGCCAGAGCCCCAATGCACCACTGATATCTATCTACATATGTTGGCATTATGTGAATATCTCCCTACATGGCCAAACCAGGGTGCCTGTATGTAAGTTCTTTGCTAGTAAGGGGAGCATGAGACAAAAGCCTGTAGACACTACGTTCAATACCATCTCATCCTTAGTGAAGCATGGACTAATGAGGTCATATGTACTATAAAAATAGATATAAATACTACCACAGCAAAACCCAGAACATAGCTCAAATGAACAACGTGTTGTGGATGGTGTCCATATAGTAACTCAGGAATAATGCAGACATCGTGATCAAACCGGCAGACGACGGGCGAGCCATCGTGGTCCAGAAGAAAATTTCTTATGAGACAGAATGCCTGAGGCTCCTCTCCGACCGGAGGAACTATAGGGTGCTGAGAGGTGATCCTACTGCGGAAATCAAAAAAGAGATAGCTTCCATGGTAGAGGAAGCAGTAAATAATGGATGGATCACTGAAAAAGAGGGCAGTTTCTTATGCCAAGAAGATTCGGTGACAACATACTTTTACACCCTTCCCAAGGTGCACAGGATGACAAGACCTCCCCCAGGCAGACCCATAGTGTCGGGCAAAGGTTTGCTCCTGGAAATCCTTTCACAATTTTGTGACTTCTTCCTGAAACCAGTGGTACAAAACACAGAACAGCCTACCTAAAATATACCACTGATGTACTACATCTACTAAAGGACCTGAATTTTGATCCAGAGAAAGAGTTCCTGGTGAGTCTGGATGTAGCATCACTATACACTAACATACCCCAAAGTGTAGTTGATGAGATTCTATTTACCTTGGACTGGGAGTTCTGGATCCGGAGACCATTCATTTTACACCTAGCAGAAATAGAGCTGACTAAAAACTTTTTTGAGTTCAAGGGTACCTACTTTCTCCAAGCTCATGGGAAGTCCATGGGGTGCGCTTTTGCCCCTAGTCTAGAGGAGCATAATGTGGCAGCCTTCGAGGACCAAAACATTTTCGACCCTCTGCAGAAACAACATCAAGGTGTGGGGGCACTATATTGATGAAGTTCTTTTGATCCATTCAAGATTTTTTGGAGTGGTTGAATAGCAGGAACCCCCTGCTACACTTTACATCAACCATCACTATGGAGAGTTTACCCTTCCTGGACCTGGTCATATCCCCCAGCGAAGGATGTCTACAGACCAGGGTGTTCCACAATCCTACGGACAGGAACAGTCTCCTACTCTTCGAGAGCTTCCACCAAAAGTCTTTAAGGCAGAACCTCCAGGTGGGACAGTTCCAGCACCAGTGACTTCAGATCAGAAGTCCACACCCTGTCGGACAAACTACTGCAGAGGAAATACCCCCGCAGGACTGTGAAAAGAGCTCGGAAGAGAGCAGTTAACTGCAACCGAGAGGCACTTTTGGAAACCGTGGAGAAACCTCCGACTGACAAAACTATTTGTGTGACCACATTTAACACTGCATCAAATAACATCAAGAGGATCGTTCTTCCCCAACTGGAGAATCCTTAATTCCAATGTCTTCACCTAGAAAAACCCTTGTTTTTCTTCAAAAGAAGCCAAAACATAAGGGATTTGTTAGTCCATACTGGACCTAGGAACAAATCAGCATAATCTACATTGATCCCAGGCCAGGAGAATGCATGGGTCCTGGAGAATGACGGGACACACGAGGCGTGAGACATGTGAAGTTTGCCACTTAACTGCAAATACTAAGACCGTGGACATCGGGCTCACCCATCCGTGGGAGCAATGGAGGCATACCAACTGCAACTCTACCAATGTAATATACATGCTTAAATGCTCATACGGTCCTGCCTACATCGGAATAACCACACGGAGGGTTAAAGTCAGGATGATGGAGCATAGATCTACCATCAGATGCCAAAGGACGACAACCCGCCTGATGACCCACTATAAAGAGAAGAAGCATTAGTCCGAGGACATGTTCGGGACGGTCCTGGACAAACCCAATATCACTGCCACAACCCGTAACCCAGAAAATGCTATTTTCATCAGGGAGCAGAAATAGATATACAAGGTCCGTAGCCATGTTGATGGTCTGAATGATGACATTCCCTGGAATGCTTTCAGTGTTCCTCCCCGGTACTATCCCGAGGGACCAGGTACTTTATGGACACCATCTACAACACGTTGTCCATTTGATCTATGTTCTGGGTTGTGCTGTGGTAGTATTTATATCTATTTTTATAGTATATATGCCCTCATTAGTCCATGTTTCACTCAATACGAGATGGTATTGAGCGTAGTGTCTACAGGCTTTTGTCTCGTGCTCCCCTTACTAGCAAAGAACTTACATACAGGCACCCTGGTTTGGCTGTGCAGGAAGATATTCACATAATGCCAACATATGTAGATAGATATCAGCGGTGCATTGGGGCCCTTGGTCAATAGTAATATAAAGACAAGAGGCAGGTGTACTGGACATCAGTAAAGAGGTTTAGGAGCAACAAATACTAGGTCCCCACCTTTAGACTGTACATCCATAATTTAGCACTTACTCTCCTCCCTCTGCTAAAAACAAAAAATGAATAAGTTGGTATCCCAATATTGGCGCTGTGATCACACCGCTTTCTATATCCGTCTCTCTGTTTTTCTGCCCCTATATTAAAGCAAAGAGGCTGGAAGGAGGACAACTCCTTCCGATCTGGAGGGAGTGTCCATCCCCCACATGCGCAAAGACGCATCTGCGTATGGGAGATGGGGTAGCAAGTCAGCGTTCCAGTTTTCTGGCAGACGCTCCTCCTCCCCCAGCCATGTACATCACATACTCGTTGACGTAGGACGGGGCAGGGACGGATAACTTCAGTTTCAATCATGCTGTTCATTGAAACTGCAGAGTGCTGGGAGGGACAATTCATCCGACACAGCTCACCTTGACAAAGTAAGTTTTGGGCGCCACAAATTCCTCCAAGGTGGTCGGAGGAGGCTCTGTGGAGTCTTTTACCCTAGCGGATGGACCAAGCCCCATTACCTACTCGGTGACCGGCTCTCAGCTGAGCATGTCACTCGTGGCAAGCCCGAGTTGGTCCGCTTTCTTTACAATGGCTTACACTATAATTGCTATGCCTCATGATTTATCATTTTATAATTTAATTTTCTATCTCAGTATCCCACAGAGTGTGACTATAGGGAGCTGTCCTTGCTCCTACGCCAGTTCAAGCTTTGATTTGAATAAATTCTGTAAGATTTACCGAGTGAATGGTCGTGCATCTCTCTCCTAGCGCTGACGCCTTTGTTTACCTTGGGTAATTTTAATGTACTACTGAGTGCGGATTGTGCGCTCGAATGGGACGTCCATCCTCAATTTATGTGCTGCTGGGCTTTATTAATTGCACTTATGGCCTGAGTCGGTTTGCAACGCCTATAAGGAATCGTTGTTATGATCGGGGTGGTGATTATCACTTTATTTGTGTGTGTTTTATTCACAGAGGGCACTGCACTGTATTTTTGATATTTGTTTTATTGACTTTGTTACAGGTTTCCTTCTGAGAGCAAATTACTCTGCCATACTTTCTCTGAGCATTTACTCAGAAGGGTGTCTTTCCTCTACCCTTGGAACAGGGAGGTAGGCTTAGTACCCATGGGATCTTTCCTTTGTGAATCCTGATGAAAGCCAGGGTATTTTAGGTAACGGCTAAAACATGTTGAGGTTTTTGCAGAGTGGAGGGGTAGGGGACTCATTATAGTCTACCATACCACCATCCACTTGTCTGCTAGTGACCTTTTTACTCTGGTCATGGAATCCAGTATTAAAGTTGGATTCGGAATACATGTGGCCAGTTTTAAATTGTTATTTTTGCACCATTTTTCACTTATGATCCCATATTGTTTATCTTTGCATGTAGTATTGTCTTCCCCCTCCCTATTGCTCCACCTTCGGCGTTGGTCTGCGCGGAGATGTGTTAGCAGCCCTATGGTAACGCATGATACAGATTTCTGTGTGTGAGGGCAGTTTTAACACCCTGGTATGTTTTGGGAGATATTTCCTACTACCCCTTATCTTTTGTGTGTGGTGCCAGTGTTCTGGTACCCAGATTGTCCAGGTGCAGGATCACCAGACACAATTTTACTAGCCGGAAAATTCAGCTGGTAATGTCGCTCTGGGATTGGGCTGCAACCGTAGTCCAGCCCTGGCTGCCACCGAACTCCCTCTAAGGCCTGGAGGGAACACTGCCAGGTAACATCCTTCCCACTGCAACCCTCCCACACCATCCTCTAGTCCCCATCACTGACCCCGAAGCCCACAGTGGCACCGCTGCTCACAATTTTCATATGTTTAAAAACGGTGGTAAATGTGTGTGTTAATCCCCATGGAATTGGGAATTCCATGAGGACAAACTGGGTCCACACAGTTATTCCACATTCCTTGGGCATTAACAACATGGTTAATGTCGACCCTCCAGTATCTACGTACCTAACTAGTCTCAATGTCGCAAGAAATATCAATGCTGCGCTTTTGGACTGCTTGTGTAAATTCCAGGACATAGTCACCTTCGAATAATCATATAGAATAGGCCCATGTCTTCTGGAGCCCGTCACCTGATGGACAGTGCAGGTCTGGATGCAGGTAAAGAGTACTGTTTCAGCTCACAGACCTCCATGATACATTTGGCCTACATTATAATTGCAGACCTATGAAAATATCTGTAAAAAGATATGACATAGCATCAAAGAAAATATGAACAGGAAAATAAATAGGGGCACAGCTATCATTAGGGCAGCAGGTACAGTAGCACCGGGACCCTCTGCATTCAAACTATGGTCATTTTTCAGTAGGGGGGCATTTTTGTTCGTGGCACAACAACCCATACCACTGCTGCCATGCAACCGGATAAACAAAGAATGAACTGCTAGCCATGAAACCACCAGGGGTGGATCAAAATTATAATGTGACTGCACCCAGCTTGCCTTCAACAGAAGCTGCAAGGATTCTCCATTATGGATAATGTGCCCTCCATGGAGTTTGAGCTCCTTTCAGTTGAAAGGGATAAATGCCCTAATGCTCCTACTAGATGGATCTTCCACATTTTTTGAAATTCCAAAAAAGTGAACTTTATTGCTCTTAGATCTACTTTCTGCAACCTACATTTTCTTCTACATAACTGGGGTCTCACCAGGGCCAGACTGGGATCACAAACCAGCCCCTGCAATTAGGTCCCTCCTATGCTTCTGGACCATAGGCCTGCCGCTTACCAGATCTCCATGACCCCGCTTCCACATCCTTCAACTCAACTGCTCTCAGACCCCTCAGACAGCTGCATCCAGGGCCGGACTGGCTACCGGGCAGTTGTGTGTGCTGCCGAGCAGGGGGAGGATTTCTCCGTGGTGTGAGCTTATTTCGTTGATGGGGACCTGCGTGCGCTTTGAAATAAAAAAAGCAAAACGAATTTCGTTTTGCACACACAGGTCCCCATCTACGAAATTATCCCCCTGCTCGGCAGTACACACAACTGCCCGGTAGCCAGTCCGGCCCTGGCTGCATCAGGAGATTCCACACACTTGCATTGCAATCTGCTTATCGTTCTCTGGTAGGCGTTCTTGCATGTGCAAGCAGACATGCAGGAGACCAGAGGAGGCATCCCTTATTTGCCAAAAAGTCCTCCTAGGGGCAGAGTGACATAACCATCTTGTCTTCTCTCTGTCTGACGAATCTCCTACCATTCCATACAGCAGCCCCGACTCTACATAAAAGTATGTTTCCCCAGATTACGCAACACAAGCATGCAGTTTGGCAAGAATGTGGCTATGTTGCTCTTTAAGTAGCCATGACCCACGATGGCCTGTGTTTTTTGAACTTGGGTCTCCCCAGCAGAGGGGTATTCGCTCATCTCTGTATTGTCTAAGTGAGTGTTTGAACAGGTGGGTAAGTTTAGGCATGTTCATTGTTACATGAATTACAAAACTGGCACTCACTACAGTATCAAACATGTAAGTATTTGATTGCGACAATTTTTTGTTTCAATTAAATTTGTCAGTGATTTAGGACACATTTATTACAACTATGACAATTACGTGTAGCTATTCTTATATTTAATTTACATATTTTGTACCGGTAGTATGCAGACTGTGAATACAGTAAAAAAGTCTGGTGTAATTTTACAAACTAAATACATTTAGAGATTTCATTGCTGTATTTATATTGTGCAGTATTCCTTTTAGGCACAAACATTTTTTGTGGTGATTCAAAACTTAATTAAGTCTTATGCTGAAGATAACATATTGCCCTGGAGATTTTGCATTCTAAATTACCTTTTTTAGAATTAAAGCAGATTGCTCCAGGCATGGTGGCTAAGTAAGCCTATCTGATTGTTTCCGGTCAAAGTGAACACCATGTGACATATCTTCAATTTCATTAAAATTTTCAGTGTTGAAGAAATTAGCAGCGAATTGTCTCTAACTTCCGGAGTGGGAGCATCACGATCCGCTGTGTGCTGGAATATTATCAGAAAAAATATAGCAAAGATTGCACGCCTCAATGATGTGGACGAATCGACATCTTTATAGGCTTATTGTAATGACTCTATACATCCGTTTTCTTTTTCTACTATATTACCGCGTGTGTAATGTCATACCCTAACCATGTGAAATAAGTGGTTGTGTGTGAAAAACAAACTCATAGAATTCCAGTAATGAGAAACAATTTTGTCCCAACTGTTTAATAAAATTTATTCAAGATGATTGGCATTTACCATTAACTATATCAATATCTATAATGTCTTTCTATATGTTGAAATGCCCATCCATGGGCTCACTCTGTTGGTTTCTCCACAAGGTTTACATTAATATTTTATCCCTTTACCCTGTAACTTTCAATGTGTTGTCCTTTGGTGGCATTTCACTATTCTTTTTTAAATTGCTTTTTCAAACTCATGCTTCTTCTACCTCAAACCTATCCCTTCATTCCCCCGTTTTGTAAATCATGCCTCATCCCTATATTTCACTCAGTTGTAAATTTTGTTTATTTTGCGCTTACGCATTTTCGAAATTTTTGAAGAGGCCCTTCCATACCCTCATTTGTTTTCTTAGCCTATTCTCTTTGCGGCCTATGTATACATTTGTCTTTTTTCCCACTTTATTATTAATAATGTTCCCATAATGGGAATTTGCTCTGAGGTCCACAATTTCTCCGGTCATTGCATTTCTCCGTTAAATTTTCTGGGTTCTCAAAAATGAGTTTCTATTAATTTGTTTCACAGTGAATATACATTGTGTCAAAATGTATACATATATGGTATCCTGTTAAACTGGTTATGTTAACTGTTATGTATATATATATATATCTAATATCAGAATCTATCATGTTCAGGGAACAGTATAGATAAATATCACAAAATCACAAAATAAAATTCAGGAGTATGTGTCACTTGCTCCTGGAAAGCGTCTCAAATAAAGCATGTGTAACCCTGGAATGGCATTGCCCATTTAGTCAACGTCCACTAAGTGTTCCAGGGACATCCCAAAAGGTTTGTAATGCACTGGACACAAGTTTGGGAACCGACTTGCAGATCCTCCTCAAAATCACATAGAGGAGGTCTGGGTATAAGTGTAGGTTATTTTCAACATTTGCCTCACTGCAACAGGCACATCCATGTGCTTCAAAAACTATAATGTAACCAGGAGAAAGACATAATTCACAGGGCCTTATGGTCATGGCATCCTCACCTACACCAGTAGAACAAGTATTGGCCACCATCACTGTTGTAAAAAACAAACTGGGTGAGGAATCTTACTCCAAATTGTCACTCAAGGGAGTATTTCTTATTTTCACCTTTGGTAAGATGTCTCGGCATGGACAGCTTAAATTTTCATTCTTCTGAAGGCAGTAAACTTAGTACCATTAAATCAAGTGGCGAGGCCAGCCTATATGGAGAAAAGGCAGAGTAGTGCGCATGACTGGTTTGGTCGGCCCCAGAGGGCCGACCAAACAGTCAGCGCCCTCAGCTGTGGGCAAGCCACTCCTCCCCTGCCCTACAGCAGACCAGCCCGAGAAGCAAAAACATTTTCTGTTTATGCTTCTTGTACTACGAGAAAGCAGTGGGTTGACAGTCCTCCGCCCTAATGGAGGAGCCGCCCCTGGGTACGATACCTCCTGGTGTGATGATGCTCCTGTAACGGACGTTCCAGGATGTGGAAACAGAAACACCAGACCCAATATTAATGAATTTGATTGTAAAATCACATGAGGCTTTGCCTGCAGCAGCAATCAAGCCTCTATCCTCCTCTGTGCCTCTGTGTGTGTTTTTAGCATGGTGGGAACATGTAATGCTCCTCTTTGCAGTGGCACCTGTATCCCCTTTTCTACCGTAAGCTCTCAACCGCCCTCTGTTGACTCTCGCCCAACACTGCCTCCCAGCTCATATTTAGCACTTGATCACAACCCCCCCCCCCCCCCCCCGGAACAGGGAAGACTGCTGAATTCCACCTTGTAAAACTGGATAGGCACAGGTATTTAGCATTCTGGTGGAAGAACTCATAAATGCACGATACTGGCAGTTTTTAACAACGTCATGTTAATTTATTGTGTGGAGTTTGCACCCCACCAGTTCCATGCACCTGGTAATTAGGGCATTAGACACTACAGAAAAGTGGTAGGAAGCACAATGTAAAAGCAGTATTTTATATGCTACTTTTATGATCTCAGGTATTCTTCACCATATCATGCGATATAAAAAATATACACTTCCCTGGCTTTTATTTTGTGTTCTGCCAAGAACATTATTTCTAGTAAATGTTTACAGTGGTTCCGCCGGATTTGTTTAAAGCAAAAAAGTCTTATATCGACTTAGAATGTGCCTATTCTTGCAAAACCTCCGCCCCCCGTAGCTATGTAATAGATTTTGAAAACAAATGTAATTGTATTTTATATTTTCCAGTTTTAGAATTGAACAAGCAGGTGGTCCATGTGACAGCACAGTGCATGTGATCAGTGAAACAAATGTAAAGGTGCAGGTGTGAATCGTTAGAAGAATAAAACTATTGGCTGCTTAAACAATTCCTTTGTTTAAGCTCTTACCACAATGCTAATTCAGGCTATGATGCCTTTAGTGAGCATATTAAGGGGCCTATTACGATGTCGGTCGGAGTTTCCTCCGACCCACACCTTGGCAGAAACGGGACCGACCAACCTCCGGTTGGCGGTCCCGACCACCTAATTATGATGTGAATGCACCTTTGCGGTTGCATCCCCACATTTCCCTATGAGAGCATGTGTTACTGCCATAAACCGGCCATAGTACATGCTCCTATAGGGAAATGTGAGGTTGTGTTAATCCCTGCACCCTAGGCAGGCACCTCAGGGTGCCTGCCACAAGGTACCGGGTTCCTCAGCCCCCAACCAGAGGCCGCACAGGAAAGAGGGCCGTGCTAGGGGCCCCCAAACACGCTTTCCAACAGGGTTTCTATCATCACGAATACAAATTAGTAATGTCTTTCCCCAAGGCAACGAAGATTTTGAGCTATCTAAAAGATATGATTTAGAGCCGACGCATCGAAAATTGTTTTCAATGTATAAAAAAATGTATTTGCGAATAGCTTGAATACAATTGATGATAACCGGATGAGGGTATTGCATGAAAAGTGTTACCTTTCAGGTTAAAAAAAATACATTCAGTTATGGTGTCGACATAAATTGAGACAATTTTTCAGTTCTCTTTATAAAAAAAAGGAAATGAATTATACAAAAGACCTGGAAATCATTCTCATTCAATGGCGAGTGGCTTATTCGAGCCATCAAGTGGAAAGAACCTGGAACGTTCCCGCGTTGTCTTCTTTGCCAAAGGCACCATCAAACTGAGCGAGTGCGCATGCGCCTCCTTGTGCCCAAGAGCCCGCGCTGCGTGCACGTTGTATTCTGAATTCTAAACTAGGCCGAGCTTCATAAAAAACATGATCTCCGACTGATGTTGCAGCGACTGAAGGTTTAACTCATGAAATTTGAGCATATTATGGAAAATCCGAACAAAAACTGAAGTTTTATGCTTATAGAAGACTACAATAGAAGCGGAAACAAAATCTCACATGTGCGATAATATGAGATGAACAACACCGATCACGCTGTCAATCAAATATAAAGGAATTTGATGCGCCGTAAAATGTAAAAATGAAAAAAAATGAGTGGCGTCCATTTGGCAATGGTCAGAAACAAACCTTTGATACGTAGCACAAGGGTTAAATGTAGATTAGGGTTATGTAAGGGTTAAGAAGCCCCACTCGAGACAGGAAACCTCTATTTCCACTTGATGCCACCATTAGATTAAGCTTTAGGTCTGTTGTGTTACATGAGCTTGCATTTTATATGATAATGTTTATCATTCAGTGTGGTTCTTAAAGGAGTCTTTCTTTTCTTTGATGCAAACAATGTCTTGTTTAATGCAATATTTATATGAGCGAATATATGATCTAATTGTGTATGACTATGTCCTCAGTAAAAATATTTCAAAACCTTTATGTTTAACAGTTTCATTTTTTAAATAAGTGGGGACTTCTGGAGCCAGAAAAGGATGAATGCTCATATTGTGATGATTTGTAGTTGTGTGAAAAGATTTGTTTATATTTTCTATGCAAGTGTATGTTTGTTCAGCTAAGGAATTGGGCCACGTTCACATATATGTCATCTTTTTGTACTGAACTGTGATGTAAATGCCTGTGCCACACTTATGCTATTTACACATAGGGGAGGTGTAATTACGAGAGATGAAGTAGGCGCTAAAAGTGATGAGCCATACAGGGGCCACAAAAGAGATAGTGCCACAGGCTTTTTACACTGGGGGGCTGGTACTGTGGGATTTCAGATGGGGCTGCAGGTGCTTCCTCTCCCCCTTCTGTAATACTGATAGGGCTCGAGCGCATATAGTGCCAGCATTAGCTTCAGAGGTATTTCAGTCATTTGCAAGGGGGCGTAGCCCCAAGAAAATTTGGGAATCACTTTGACTCTGCCCTTGGGCTATATTATTGACGGGATCATAGAGGCAAACATGCCCTTAGGAGGTGCACTGAGAGTGTGCCACAAAAAGGTGGACCCACCCCAGAAATTCTATTACAGGACCGGAGGCTTCAGATTATGCTTCTCAATCTTTTACTGTAACTCACAGCAGCCAATGAAAACACGTATTTTTCATTATAAAACAGTAAACAACTACATATCCCATCATGACATGTACTTAGGCACGCCCCCTTAGTCCATAAGAGCTCCTTGCATGCAGCCATCTTCCTCTTTCTTTGCTGCTCACAGCAAGAGATAAGTGCACTTTGTTTCCTCCCTCTGCTGTTGGCATGGATGGTTGTATGAAATTGATTATTTGAATATTGAGAGTATATATAGAACGTTATAACGTTTGTTTAGCGTGACTACGCTTGAGACTTACCCTTCTATTGTGTGTTGGTCAGGGTGACAAGCTTTGGTGCACTGGTGGGAGTACGAATGTTTACATTGCCGTTTTTCTCCCCGTATTTGGCATTCCTGTGGCTGGTATAAGCTCGTCTGAGCGTTTAGATCATTCCGGTCGCTGACCGGGGGCAGACCGGCACCGTTTCTCCTCACGGAGCCTTCGTTATTACCCGGAGCATTTTTTTCCCTGTGTGTGTGTGGGCGCGTCTATTGCGCGAGCGCAGGGCTTCCCTCATCAGCCCGATGACGCTGTAGAGACCGGGTGGCTCTCGGCAGCAGCGCGCTCCCCAACACGCTGAAATTTGGGCTTTGTTCTAGTAGGATTTCAGTCGCGTTTTGGGCAGCGCGCTGCGGCGCGAATTTCCTACTGACAGTTGCTCGAGCCTGAGCATAGTTTTGCATCGGTGGTCGCTCTGCCCTATAAATCGCCCAAAAGGTTGTAAAAATCGAGGCCTTCATTTGGAGTGAGCACACACTCTTGGTATCTATCTTTGGCCTGGGTCCCTGGCCCTACTGACTACAGCTTTGCTGAGGTTTTTTTTTCAAAGTTAATCATTGGTGTGCAAAGTGGGCTGACCCCCCCCCCCCTACCCTCCTTGTGGCTTGTGACAGTCTGTCAACGCAGTGTGCTATACTTCCCTAGAGTGGAAATAAGTAAGCCACCTCTATAAAGATGTCAGAAGGAGAGCATTACTATGAGGAGTATGCTGAGGAGGAGGCTTTGCCAAGAGGCACTGCTACGACAAGCCGCAAAAGAAGAAGGTAGAGGCATCTACGTCAGGTCAGCCAGCAGCTGATTCCGCTAAATGGCCACATGCGCAAGCCTTATCCTCGTTGCCCGCAGGAGGGACGGTGGATCATTCCTACTCAGAAGGCAAGGCTAAATACAAGCGCAAATCATATCCAGACGCGGATACAGACACGAGCACCACTAACACTGACACGGACACGGCACCTCGGAGGAGCCTCCGTCAAAGAAAGCAAAGGTGCCACAGCCGGCGGGGGTGACTCCGGTAAATACCCCTTTCACATTCGACCCGTCGGATATCGTGCACCCCAGGTCCTCAGACTGGGTGCCACCAGCCGCGGTCACAACATACCTCCATGAGATAATTCGGAAAAGTTTCACGAGGGAGGTGCGTAATCGCCTCAGGTCCGAGTGCCCTCGGCCCGATCTCCCGGATAAAGTGGCGGAAACGCCGGAGATAGACGCAAGCCTCTTGACCTTTCTCAAGAAGTTCTCAAAAGACCCCAAGCGTGGTCTTGATCGGGCATGGAGGGGATGCCAAGACAAGATGTTGGATGCTGTAGGCCCGTTGGGCAAGATCCTAGCCATAGCTCTAGCGGCCAAGGAATCCTCTACGCCCGTGGATCCAGACGTACTGGCAGGATGGACCCAGAGGGCCATATGCCTCATTGGCAATGCGAATTGCGCCATCTCTGTGGAACGGCGCAAATCTCTCCTGATGAAAATGGACGGCAACCTAACCGAATTGGCAGACGCGGAACCGGGACCCCTAGCAGCAGGCCAGCTCTTCGGGGTTAAGTTTGTGAAGGACGTGTCAAAATATGTCGGAACTTTCACGGCACTTGACAAGGCTCAGTCAGGCATCAAAAGATCCCTGAGCCAGGGTGTTTTTAACAGGGCCGGACGAGGCGGGGATCGCTCGTCGGGCCGTGGTGGTCCCCAAGGCTCCCAGAGAGGCGATTACGGTCGTGGCAGGAGCGACTATGACTCGACCAGAGGAGGGACCTTCTATCCCTCTCGCAGGAGGTTCAACAAGAATCGATTCCAGTCGAACAACAATAGAGGAAGCTTCAAAAGCCAGCAGAACACAGGTGAGAGTGGCAGATCTTTCTCTTCTTCCTTTGGGGGGTCGGACGCGTCACTGCCTCCGGCAGTGCCAAAAACGTACACAGGACGCCTGGGTGTTAAAGACAGTACAGGGCTTTCACTTGGAGTTTTATTCTCGTCCTGTTCAGTCAGGTTTCCCTGCAAGTCTCCATTTTTCCCAACTAGATCTCAGTTTTATAGAAGAGGAGATCGAGGGATTGCTGCAAAAGCACGCGATAGCACCGGCCGATCAGGGGCCTCACGGCTTTTGCAGCAATATATTCGTTGTTCAGAAGAAGGGAGGCGGACACAGATTGGTCCTGAACCTAAGGGAATTCAACCAGTTTATCACTTACAATCATTTCAAGATGGAGGGCATCCATCTCTTAACAGACTTACTGCAAGAAGGGGACTGGATGGTCCGATTGGACCTCAAAGACGCCTATCTTTCCGTCCCTATCTTCCCTCCACATCGCAGGTACCTCCAGTTCAGGTGGGAGGGCCGATGGTACGAATATTTGGCTCTGCCTTTCGGGCTCTCCTCAGCTCCTTGGTGTTTCACCAAGATAATGAAGCCAGTCGTGGCTTATCTCAGAGAGAGGGGGATTCGTCTCATAATATACCTGGACGACATCCTGATCATGGCACAGGATCAAAGGATCCTTCAGCAGCATCTCGAGCGGACGACAACGCTGCTTCAAAATTTGGGGTTTGTCATCAATTCGAAGAAATCTGTGATGGTCCCCACCCAGGTAATAGATTTCCTGGGGTTCACGATAGACTCAATGGCGGCACAGCTGTGCCTCCCAAAGGAGAAACTGAAGGATCTAAAGAAGGAGATCCGGAAGTTACTGAGCAATCAGACGGTCACTCTCAGGGCGATTGCCAGAGTAGTGGGAATTTTGGCCTCATCGGTCCAAGCGATATTCCCGGGCCCTCTGCACTACAGGGCCCTACAACAGTTAAAGATAAGACACCTGCAGAAAGGAATGTCGTATTCGGACGTCGTCCCTCTTTCACAAGAGGTGAGAACCGAGCTACAATGGTGGCTAGGCCATGTAGACGCCTGGAACGGACGGACAATATTCGGCTCGCAGCCAGAGATCATAATCGAATCAGACGCCAGCCGCTGGGGCTGGGGAGCGCGCTGCGGAGACATTTCCACAGGCGGCAGGTGGTCTCCTCAGGAGCTTGCTCTACATATAAATTGCTTAGAGCTACTAGCAGGGTCGTTCGCCGTGCGGACTTTGTTCCAGAGGCAGATCTCTTGTTGTATCCTCCTTCGCATGGACAACGTGTCAGCGGTGAGGTACATCAACAAGTTGGGCGGCACGAGGTCGTCGCTACTTGTTCAAATAGCCAAGGATTTTTGGCACTATTGCCTGGCGAATCAGATATCAATAATAGCGGAATATCTTCCAGGCCAGGACAATCAAGTGGCAGATTGGAATTCGAGATACCTCAGGGACTACAGCGACTGGAAGTTGCTCCCGGAGGTCTTTCAATGGCTACAGAACATTTGGGGTCCATTCCAGACGGATCTCTTTGCCTCCAGACTGACCTACCAGATACCCCAGTCCTTCAGTTGGAGGCCGGACCCTTTGGCAAAAGCGACCGATGCTCTTCTCCAGGACTGGTCGAAGGGAATTCAGTATGCCTTTCCCCCCTTCATGTTGATACCCAGAGTAATGTCTCAGGTGATCAGACAGAGGGCGGAGATAGTCATGGTGACGCCGTGGTGGACATCCCAGGCGTGGTTTCCCAAGTTATTACAGTGGAGTTGCGATCTCCCCAGACTTCTGCCGGAGTCGGACCTGCTGTTGCAGGGCCCTCATCAAGAGCAACACCCATTGATAATGGAGGGCAGACTACTGCTGATGGCCTGGAGGCTTTCAGGGAGCAGTGGCAGTTGCCAGGGGTTTCAAGCAGGACTTCCGAGTTTATCAAGCAGGCTTGGGCACCATCCACAAGGAAACGGTACTCCTCAGCCTGGAAAAACTGGGTGGATTGGTGCATGGAACGACACCTGGATCCCGTGGGGGCAGAACTTCCCCATGTGTTAAATTTCCTGTCGGATAAGGCAGCGGACGGTTTAGCTTATAGATCGGTTAATAACTTCCGGTCTGCCATATCAGCGGGGCATGCACAAATAGACGGGAAACCGGTGGGCATGCACCCGGTAGTTTGCAAATTACTCAAAGGCATTAGAGTGTCTAATCCCCCAAAACCCAAATACACAGGGTTGTGGGATATGTCTTTAGTTCTGGCACTACTTGACAAATGGCCAGTCAATTCGCTGTTAACCAGGAAGCAACTATCGGCAAAGCTAGCCATGTTACTTTGCCTCTCAGCATGTAGAAGATCGTCGGACGTCTACGTAACAGGTAGAGTATTTACTCCAGAGGGAGTTTCCTTTACAATTACAGGACGCACAAAGACAATGTCACGTCATATTACTTACAATGCATTTCATGATAATGAAAAGTTGTGTGTAGTTCAATGTTTAAAGACATATGAGGAATGCACAAAGGCCATTAGGCCTCAGGGCTGTTCACAATTGTTAATTGCTTTGCAAAAACCTTTTAAAGCTGTGGCGGCTGCCACCATTGCCAGATGGCTTCGTTATATCATGAAAGAAGCTGGCATTGACATTACCATATTTGGTGCTCATTCTGTTAGAGGCGCTATGGCCTCAAAGTCATTCATGTTGGGTTCCAGCATCCAGGACATGCATAGCGCAGATTGGTCCTCAGAGTCCACGTTTAGGACGTACTACTATAAGCCGGTGGGGGATATTACCTCTGTTGTTTTTAATAAGCGTTAAACTAGCATAATCTGAAGCCTCCGGTCCTGTAATAGAATAAAAAATTTGCTAACATCCGTGCCAAGAATTTTCAATTCTATTAAGGACACGGAGGCGAGGATTATCCCACCCGGCAAGGTTATGTGTATACCTGCTTGCCCACCCAGTTGATTTCGGTGGTTACGGTTTCATTTCCTTTATTTCAGGATCAGACAAAAAAGGAGACTGATCGTAGAAGATTGCCAGGAAATGCATCCTGAGACGTTGTTATTCTTCCACGTTGGAGGATTTGTGAAGTTTTCAAGTTATTGGGACTTGTTCGCCTCAAAGAAAGAGGAAGATGGCTGCATGCAAGGAGCTCTTATGGACTAAGGTGGCGTGCCTAAGTACATGTCATGATGGGATATGTAGTTGTTTACTGTTTTATAATGAAAAATACGTGTTTTCATTGGCTGCTGTGAGTTACAGTAAAAGATTGAGAAGCATAATCCTCGCCTCCGTGTCCTTAATAGAATTGAAAATTCTTGGCACGAATGTTAGCAAATTTTTTATCCTCCTCTGGGCTTGTGTAGTTACTCACTGCATCTTCCTGCAAGGGGATCTCTCTCTCCTCTTCAAAGTTCAAGTGGGATGTCGGCTGCACAGTGAAACATGGAGCTGCTTTTGAAACAGCTGCTCTGTATTCTACTGAATGCACTGCCCTGGGGGCGGCGCATTTATTGCAATAGAGTGCATTGCCCCTGTTTGCACCCAGCACACTTGTTTAAAGGAGCGCTGTGGCACAAACAAAGGCAGTGCGCACTATTACTAATATAGGCCCAAGTGTCCCTCATTAGCATATGGAACATGAGTGTATATGGGGAGCTGGTTTGGCTAAACAAAGCAGATGAGGGAAACTAACAAAGCAGCATATCTGACTAATCCCTTTCTCTAATTTGCAAAGGCTAATAAATGAATGTGGCAGAATTTACTCTCCTAGGCAGCTATCCATGTTTGCTTTTGCTCCTGAGGCTATTAGTGCTCCTATGGATTGTACCCAAATTATGGATTTAACAATTCATTGTGACCCAAAGTAAATGTAAAAAGGACATATGTCTTCATAAGATGTAACTTTGTTGTTGTTACTACTTGCCTTGTAACTCCAGTGACGTTCCAAGTCAAGACACACGTAAAGAACCAAAGTTTGGCATTGGCCATGAATGCTGATATCTCAGTACCATGACCCTGTTAGATGAAGAAAAGGAATTTGATTGTCGAAAATGTTTTATTTGTAAGGAAAAGTCAAGGAATCTTTAGGTTGTGTCAGCCACATCGTGTGTTAAATTTGTATGTGTACGTGTGTGTAATTTGTGAAGTGAACCAGTGTATGGACAACCAAGCAAAACCTGCAGAAGGCGTATGCACAACTATCGGACTGAGACTCGGCTACAAGCTAATGAAAGTATACTGTTCACTGCCATACCATGTTTCATATTTCCTCATTTTATAAAACACGCCTTGCCAATCTGCGCATATCGCACAGTATGCAAAAAATCCTTGGAAAACGACATATTGCTAAGGCATTTTCTTTATAACCTTTATATGTAAAACAAACTGCCATGCCATTTCATACTCTGCCCAGTATGTAAAGACACATTACTATGACAATGGTCGTATTCCTAACATAAGTGATGCACAAATGTCCATGCTAATTTTCACAATGCCCAGACAGACAAAATAAATCACAGATTGCTTTATTTTGGCATTGCTGCGTATGTATAAAAACATATTTTGCTTTTTCACATGCTAGATTACCTATTTATTTTTTGGCAATATTCATACATGTTATGGAAACATTGCCTTGCCAGTTTTCACCCTGTATTATTACCTGCAGGCGATAGTGCCTTTACAGCTTTAATTTTCCCAATGTATATATAGAAACATTTCTATTCTAATTGACCATTTCTAGTTTGTAAAGCAGACGATCAATGTTAGCTTCCAAACTGCCCTCTAGGTAAAAACACGTGTAGACCATTCTGCAACCATTTCACAGGCCTTTACATTAAGCACACGGTAGCAAGACACTTTCCTAATTGCACCCCTATGAAAAACAAATAGAACGTTGAAATGCAGTGTTGTGATTGGTCTGAGCAACGTGGTTCGGCACTCAGCCACGGAATAGGAGCCTGGGCATGTTCTCCACGCAGGCTTTAAAGCATCCTGTGTGGAGAACATGCAAAGTGCACATATTGGTTTGGCCAGCCCGAGGTGGCTGGCCGCACTTGGAGTGGTCAAACCACTTCTCCCCCTGCTCCTCTGTCATCAGAGCAGCCCCGCCCACCCACAATCCTGCTGCAGCAAGAAAACATAACATGATAATAACCTTGAGTTATTATCATTTTATGTTTCCTTTATTTCACTGCTGCAAAGCAGTGGGGTGACGCACCTCCACCTTAGAGGAGGAGCCGCCGCTGCTTCTCTGATATAAATCCCTTCACATAAGCAAAATTCACCCATGACTGGGAAACGCCTGCCTTAGTCCCTGTATATGTACCATTAGCAGAGAGTGGTAGCTTGCTTTACACCAAAGATTTTGGCACCACCACAAACATATACTACAAGAAACGTAGATCCCCCCATGTTCCACCACAGTGTGTGGCACCTTGCACTGGGAAACGTTCATTGTGATTGATATCTAATTCTGTCAACTTGATAGTATAATTCTACACTTAACTTAGACCATTTCTGCTCTGCAATTTAGAAGTCTCCCGGTTGCTGGGTGCAAATCTTCCAGGAAGATCCCAAGTTGTTGAGGTGCGTGCTTCTACTCCATCACAGGCATAGAAATGGAGAGCAGCAGCAAGTCAGGGGACATCACTAACCAAGCCAAAGCTGTGAACATTACTTCAGGGCAATGCTAACATAGAGGCTTGGGAGCACCACTCGCCCTATGCACAAGAGCATGCACCTGCGGATATGGAGCCAGTTCTCACTGGGACTCTGCCACATACTTGCATTACAGCTAATTCACCCATTGCATCCAACTCACCTTTTTCACACCCTCACTGAACTTTCTGGCCACCAGAAAAGGGCAATGAAAGTCATAGACAAAGGATATATCAGAATTAGTAGTAAGCTTCAGCATCAGTAGGCCACCATCATTCCACATGTTTTTTCTAATTAAATTCTGATAAACAGTATTGTCATAAAACATTATTTATTGAACAGATAACAGAACAAATCCATGTCTCATTTAGGACATGCTTAGCACTGCCTCTTACACAGTAGAACACAGTACTGGTGCACTGATGCAGTACAGGGTACATAAGTCTATTTCATAGTATTGTGCACATGTTAGAGAAAAAACTTTTTTGCGTTGGTGACCAATCCTCGGGCAATTTTGGAATCCCATCCAAAATCTTTAAACTTGGCAAACTGGAGAACACTCTGGAAAGAAACAAGATAATCATTATTAAGTATGCCCCATTTAAACTTGTTTATTGATCTGTTTTAATAGGTATGTTCTAGATATCTTTGTGTATTTAATAAACAAGGTTTCCTACAGTACGCACCACCAATCAAAACAGTCCTTAATGCTAATTATGATTCTGCATCTAAAAATAAGATTTTGCTAAATTTAAGGCTATTTTGAAAGAAAAAAAAATTAATATTTGCATTGACAATACTATTAAACATTATGAAAATGAGTGCTTTCTTTTCGTGTATTCCTATCATTTGGTCTTTATGTAGCAATTTTGTTTTCCTGGTTAATGCCTTTGCTTATGTATGTTAATTTGCGTATTTGTTCACTGTGACACGTAAACATTTTTATTTTTTGCTATTCAAATAAAGTGAGCAGTGCACCGCTCAATTTTAATGTTATTATCCTTCTCAAATTTGGACAGGGGGTTAGGCAGAGTTAATGTGTATGGGCATACGTGTGTGTAATGCATATGGTACCTACGCCAGACACCAGTGCACAGGTGGTCTCGGGTGTCAATTTCCAAAGATAGCCAGAAATTTACTCTGATTGACTCGTGCCTGTCTGAAATAGCTTTCTCACTGTGATGGAAATCACAAGGGATTACAGCACTCCTCCCAGTAATCTCTGCCAGTTGCAAATACCAAGAATAATTTTCATCCACACACCTGCCCTCAATAAGGACTTACCAACCTTGATAACCCCTTGTTTGTGGGTGTTCAGCAATTGGGACAGCCACCTCAGCCTGCATCACCTGTAACACGTCCCTTTAAATAGATTTACCATCATGCAGAAATACAACATGCTACTGTTGGTTGTCTCGAGCTGAGAAAGAAAATGTTTGTCTCCTCCCAAATCATTGTAAGGCCTGGCCACAAAGCCAGTTGGTCTGGCTTATAACTGAATATTTGAGGTAGTGTGCGTGTGCATGCGTGTGTGTGGTATTGTGGGTGGTTAAGAAGATTAATTTAGGATTGGGTCAATATGTGGATAGATTGATAAATCAGTGTAAGGATGAGTCATAGAGTACATGGACAAATCTTTGACTTACTCCATGGATGGACATTTTTCAATTTAATGAGCCAGTTTTATTGGCTTTATCAATTGCAGGTAAGTGTGCTTCAAATATAGACTGATGTGTGTGCAGACACCAAGCAGCTAAAGTGCATTTAGAGTTAATAAGTACATCCTGCCTCTCCCAGTATGAACAGTCACAGGAGATCAAAAAAGGCAGTGGCATTTTAAAGGGTAATTTGTCAACCACAAACATGAATAACCAACATATTAATACAGCATATAAAATCAACACAAATAACCTACATCTTGATCCTGCTGAAAAGTATTGTATTTTATCCATGTCCTCAAAGAATGACTTTGACCCACACCTGGCTGTTTTTTTTAAATTCTTGGTAACTGATGGTTCCTCTTGTGGTGGCACAAAGTATTGCAACATGCTGCAAAAATACATGTATACCCCCTAAGGGACCTCTAGTAATGACCTGAGATAGTCTAGACTCCATCAATAAAGTACCGAATGCTGTTTTTGAAGGACATACGAATGTGAATGGCATTACAGCAGGACCAAATAGATTTGACAATGTCTGTTTGGCTCCGGTGTAGCAAAAGAGGTTTATATACTATAATAACAAATACACAGAAGGTTCACTTTGAGTATGCCCCCTTAAGGTGTTGTCTTCTTTGGGTACGTTCTATTTGAAGCTAGAGTTTTTACCAATTTAAGCAATGTGGCTTAGTGCAGATCCTCTTTTTTTTCAATATTATCATATTTCATGCTTCTGGGGACAATCTGGATACCACCCAAGTCAAAACGCAGGATTTTTGTAATCAATACCGACTGAAACATCAGGACTTACTGTGATCTGTAGTTTTCTTGAAACTCACATGGATTGGTTTTCAGTACAAGGGATTCCAGGCCTGTGCACCTCAAGTCTGAAATTCCATTCAGTGTCTCAATGTTATTTTCTGCCAATGAAAGGTGTTGTATGTGTGGCATCTTTGGCAGCTGTTTAAAGGACGTGAAGTGGTTTTTGCTGATGTTTAATTCTCTGCATCTGTAAAGTTTAAAGAGATGTCAAAAATAACATACAAAAATTTGGATGTCAAAGTATTTAGAAGGTATGTATAGTTTACAGGATGAGCAAACAAACGGAGGGCTTGTCCCTGAAATCTCTGTGACCTCCATGTTGCGAGTTTGATTACCGTTCCAGCCAACTCATCCTTTCATTCTTCTTGGGTTGTTATACCGAATAGTGTTAAATTGACTCTTAGTAACATAAGAAATTGCGTAAGGTTTTGACGCAGTGCCGTCCTACAATTGTCGCAGTGAAATCTCATAGATTTCACTGCGCCACTCGTACGAGGTTTTGTTGCGTGGGAACGCCCACCCTGCATACACCATACCTGATGCAGGTATAAGTTGGCACATGTCTTCACAAGGTCAAGCATATGCCTAGATGCGTCACTTTGTAAATACGGCACAACAAGGTGCAAAATTCACGCTGCAAGTACGTCAAGAAAATGATGCAGTGGTGGCGTTAAGCTGTCGCAAGGGGCTCATGAATAATCCCCCTGTCTTGTTCAAACTTTGGCACACATGGTGCAAGGGTGTATGCTGCAGAATGCTGCACACATAGAACATTTATCCTTGTAGCGCCTCCCATACGCCACCCTTGGGGTGGTGTTAGATTCTGTCGCATGTCGAAGGCTGACGATTCCTTGTAATCCTGCAAATGTTTCAGATTCCATTAGTTTGGCTTGTGTACGTCCACAGCAACACCAATTGAACTCCCCTTTTACACTGTTTAATGTGTGAAAGGGGCACATATTTACAAGGCAATGTAAAGTAGCTTTATGTGGCCTTGTTAACATGCTGTGGCATATTGTGCCACCAAAATATCAAACAAGTGCTGTTACAGCATTGCAAGAGTGCCACTAAGGCCTCATAAATGAGTCCCTTGGCTAATAGAAGAGCTCCCACAATTCATCCCTGGCAAGGTCAACAACGCTATGGACCTCCTAACATTGCAGCTAGGAGCACCAAGGAGAGCACCACCACCCCTGACATGCCTCGCTCACCTGAACACTTTGGGTGACGACTGGACCTGATCCCCTCTAAGTGCTGACCTCAGTAGCTTGGTGCTTAAGCAACAAGAAGCTGGAGACCAGGAACGGCAGAAAGCCAGAGACTCCCCGGAGTTGTCTGTAACACGGAAGGAGAGACGGCCAACCAGTCAACATTAAATCAGGTTATCTGCCGTCTGAGGAGTCACATCTGGGGGCTGCACAGACTGCGCACCAGATGGCCATATCGCAGTGGAGATCACCTCACTGGGGGAGCAATCAGGGGAAGTGTTACTCCTGTCTCTGAGTGCGACTGCACATCATCGACACTAGATGTAGCTCCTTTCGCCACTGCAGATTAGGGGTAGTTTGTAGTTGTGGCGAGGATGAGTGCTCTTCCTATGCCTCCCAATATGACTGGCTGCACGATGACAGCTTGTTGCGCAGACCCTTACCTCGCTATCCGCAGCACCTGACAACCAGTGGATTGCAGCCAGGTCCAGACCTGTTCAGCGACATCAATGATTTGCATGTCAACATCTGAGATCACTAGCAGCCTTTACAGGTAGAGGAGGGAGTATTTGATGCCCAAGTCTTGGAGGCATTTCTTAACCACTAGAAAACAACCCCTCTGCACCCCATTTGCGTAGTCAGGGAAGAAAATAACTGTGGCATTATCTACTTTCACCTCTCCCATCTTGTGTACCTCCCTCAGGACAATACCACATTCCCAGTAGGAGGTGTAAGATAAAAGGGTCTAGGACCTGTCCCCTGCAGCGGGCGGTTCACCGGCACTTGATGGGCCTGCTCCACAAAAAAGAAAGGAGAAAGTGCACCTGCTGGCAGTAGGTCACACAACCATGTCTCAGTATATGCCACTGCATCAGCCCCTTCTGCTCCCTCAGGCAGACCCAACACCCTAATGTTGTTACACTGGGAGCGGCCCTCTGCATCCTCTGCTGTTCTTGCCAGATGCTTCACATGTGCCATTAGCTGCTACACCTCCAACATTGCACTCAGGAAACTTGGGGGACTTTACCCAGTTCTTGCTCAATTACGTGTACATTGTAATTCAGCTTGTGATGATCTGCAAGCTCCAGGGTGAAGTTGACTGTGACTTTGTCTATGCTGCCCTCAAAGTAAGTGTCCGTTTGTTCGAGGGAGGTACCCACTGCAAGTACAGAGTCTAGTTTGGAGTCCAGTCTGTCCACTGGCACCTGCCCCAGCGGCCAGCAATCCCCAGCCTCTCGGTTCACCAACACAGAGGAGAAGCCAAATGTCGACGACGCCCCGGCTACAGGCATTCGATCATTGTGGCAGACGCACAGGCACTATGTTTGACATGCGGCGCAGTGCAGTGTGGCCAGCTGGCCCCTCTCCTCCAGTCAGGTGTATGCTAGCCAGGAACCTTCATTTGGGAGGCAACAATGGTAATCCCCCTTATACCCAAGAGCTCACTACCAGGGGGTGAGGAAAGGCAGCACCACCTGGTCGCCTCCTCCAGTCTAACAGTGGCAACCAGAGTCCATGTTTCCCAGTGCCCCAGTAAGTGACGGTGGATCAAGCTGCATGCCCAAGGGCCTGGGTCTGACACGACCCGCCAGCTTCCTCCGCTCCACGTCCCACCTTCTCCTCACCCTTACATCAGAACCGGGGCTCAATCTGCCGTGCTCACTCTGAATCTGTGACTCAGCCAGCAGGAGCCTCAGCCAGGCCTGGTTTCACAAGCTGGGGTACAGCAGTTGCCACCAAGTCCACTGGGGAACCTCCAAATGCAGGTGATGCAACAGGGCCCCCTTAGGCGTGAAGTTGCAGTGCTCCCTCCACACAAGTTCAGCCCAGCTCAGGGGCCTCCCACTCCACAGCATCCGAGCAGTGCCACATCCTCTGGCCTGTGATGCAGAGAGGCGTGGCCCACATTGGCAATCTCCTCCATGCACTCCCATGTGGGGGTGGCACGTGTTATGTAGACCTCCCTACGTTGGTGAGCAGGAGCACCTATACCGATCACAGCTCCAAGGTGTGCCAGTCGGTCTTCTCACACAGGTCAGCAATGTGTCTCCATGCGACCTGCCAGACTTTGCACCAGGTAAGGGCGATCACCAACGCCTCAATGTCGCCCACCACGGCACGCAGGCTTGGGCCCGGTGAGCCCAACCTCCACCATCAGGCCACAGTGACTCCATTGCCCCGCCGCCTCCCACTCCGGGTCTCAGACGCAGGCCCAGCGAGGTCTCCGGGCCTTGGAGAGTATCTGTACTTCCAGGCATCGGATGCCATGGTTTCGCAAGGATGGCGCTGTGAAAAGTGCTGCACCACTGATTTTCATCAGATTTGCACCACGTTTCATAAATGAGGCCCGGATTCTGTATTTCCGCTTCCCCTGGGACTCTGGTTGGTGATCCTGGCTGTTGGCGGATTTATAGGGGGGTTTTGTTGACCTGTGCTGAACTTGACCCTGGCAGTTCCATTCTGCATTCCATTGTTTTTATTTTATATTTTCATTAGAGGTGTATTTATAGGCTATTTTTGCCTCTACAGGCTGAAAAGTGACGTTGGGATGACTAACGTGAATTCTTTTTTTGTCACTAAGTTGCCCTTTTGTCCCTTTTCCCTCGCTAACATCAATTTTTTCTCACTTTGACGCTAGTGTTAGAGGCAGTTTTCGCTGCGGCTAGCCATGTAGTGGCGTATTGTAAATAAGTCGGTAACAGGGCGGTAGTTTTTGGTGATAGACAGCATTAAGAAAATTGCTGCTAACTAATGCAAAATCTGGTTAGCGGCTATTCTTGTAAATGTACCCCATATAGTTTTGTGCAAGCTCTAAAGGACTGACAAGTGTGGAGATTAAAGACATAACAGGTTTCACAGGGAAGCTCCTGCCCCTCTTTTAAGTTCATGTAGCAGCGTTGGTGGAAGAGAGTGGGGCTGCTGACATCAATGTTACATGACTGGACTATAGGGATTGTGAAAAATCCAAGTGTCACACACAAAACAAGTATAGCAAATGAGCAACGTCCATTCAACAGGGAACTGCTAAGGATTTGGTATGTAGCCGGTGGTGAATTTAGGAGCACACTGTCACAAATATACTACTTGGGCATGGTCTGGTAGAATACTGTGATTTACAGGCAGCACACTTTTCATTTAAATGTCCACACAATTTGTACTGAAATGCAGCGTTACTGATAAAAAAAAAACTAAATAGCGCACAAATAATGGGTGAAAATTGTTTCAATAAGAATTTATCATTTGCACATCACCAAGTAGTGTCTTGATTTGTTTTGATCCTATTTAAATATTGATCCATCACACTTCAGCATTGTAAACATTGTGTGTATTTATTTGAGCTTTCCTAACAAATGGCATTTAGAAATATTTGTACAGTTCCTTTACAGGTGTTTAAATGCTGTTTCAGGTGTGAAAAATCACTGACATCCTTTTACTCTTCCCGTAAACCCAGCAATATTGTCAGCTAGTTCATGGAGGAAGCTGTTTTTTTATGCTGCCAATGTAAGGGCACACCATGCAAAAAGTCCAGACAACCCTCATGCGGTTAACAGGGCTTACTTCAATAATCCCAAGTGCGCTATTTGTGGTAGTGCGGTAGAGCAGCTTAAACTTGTCACAGAGGAGTGTTAAGCACTTGCTGTACACATAGAGTCAATAAATGGTCCCCACACTCAATAAGAAAAAAAATAAAAGTATATTTTTCCTCTGAATTTAGACACCAAGAACTCTAGAATACCTTAAGTACTTTCGAATATACTGATTTTAGAGGCACTCAGCACTTACCACGCTAACCTGAAATTAACTTGCCACATGTTTTACTCTAACATCATTGAGAAGGCCAACTCTAATGCTAAGGATATTTTCAAAATTGTCTCCAATATCACTGAGCCTAAAAGCACTGCTCCCCCCTTGAGACCAGTGCCTTCTTGTGTGCCCAGTTGAGTAACTTCTTTGAAGCTAAAATTAAAAAAATAAATGACAACCGTGCAAAAATACAAGCCAACTAACATCCAAATGAGGTAGACCACTGTCTTCCCCAGGCTAAGGACAAACTAGAGATGATTACCCCTCCTACAATGGAAGAGCTGGACAGCCTCTTCACCAAAAAAAGTAAATCAGGCTCACTGGCAGAACCTCCTCCCTCACAAGTTATGAGACTATTGGGGGTTTGCTTTTCTCCCACGTTTCATGATCTCTTCACCACCCCCTTGTGCTCTGGGATAGTACTCCCTTTCGGGAAAGAGGTCAATGTAATCCCCCTTGTGAAAAAACCTAATGCGGATCTCAAAACCCTTTCGAATTTTAAACCGATTTCCTGGCTTCCCGTAACCTTTAAGCTCAACTGAAACATTGTCAAAGGTCAACAAACTCACTTCCTGGAAAATGCAATCTGCTACATCCTTCACAATCGGGTTTCAGAGCTCGATACAGCACTGACACAGCACTTATAGAAATTACTAATTCCATTAAATTCACGCTAGATGCAGGCCATAATACCGCTCTAATTTTATTAGACCTCTCTGCGGCGTTTGACGCACTTTCTCGAAACCCTGTTAGGCTGACTCACTCACATTGGAGTGGAAGGAAAGGCCTTGGCCTGGCTATGGTTTTTTTGGAGGACAGGAAACAAGCAATCTGGCTCAAAACCCACTTCTCGGGCACCAAAACGCTTAAGCACGGAGTGCCTCAGGGCTCAGCCCTGAGCCCCACACTTTTTAATGTATATATGCCAACCCTGGCTTACCTAATGGATTCAGATAGTCTCATATGCCAGTGACATGCAACTCCTGCTGACCTATAACATCCATGAGGCAGAGGCCAAAGTAAAATGTGCAGCATGTAAGACTTTTGGGTAAGCTGGTTGAAGGCCAACTCCCTGCAAAGCAACCCTGATAAAAACAGAGATTCTGCTATTTGGGAACAACCCTCTACCCGGCTGGTCAGGGGCCTGGCCGGCCACCTTTACTACACCTCCCCTTCCCCGACTGCACTTGCTAAAACAACTAGGGGCAGATTTACAAGCCCCTTGCGCCACCAGTGCATCACTTTTTGTGTCGTACAGGTGGCATATTTTACTGCCCCATAATTACAAGGACAGGAAAAGCCACCTGGGTGATTTTTCCTGTCCTTGTAATTATAGCCCCTTTGCACGCAGCACTTTGAGTGAAAGGGGTGTTCCATGGGTGTTGTTGTGGGTGTTCCCACGCAACAACCATGGAACCAGACACATTTCCAGATTTACGAGGGATCATAAATCTGGAAATGCATGTGAATGCTACTCTTCCCCAGAGGAGGCGTAGGGAGGCACAACGAGGAGAAATGTATTAATTTCTCCTCGCTTTCTTTTCCTCTTTCTATGCGAGCTGCATTACACATAGAAAGAGGAAATCACCTCTAATGATTGTTTATGTACAGGAAGGGTTCCCTTCCGGCGCATAAACAATCATTGAACCAATGACGTTTTTCAACTTCTATGTGTGCTAGTGCAGCACACATAGAAGTTGAAAAAAGGCATTTCAGATTGGTTTTGTGCAGGAAGGGAACCCTTCCTGAACAAAAACAATCTCCCCACGACGCAGGCATCCTTGCACGATGGTGCAAGGGTGCCTGTGCCGGCGCATGGCAGCAGTTTGGGCGCCAGCACAGGGTGAAGCACAGAGATGCGACATATTGATGTAAATATGTTGCATCCCTGTGCTTTGAAAGTGACTCAGTGCAGCGCAGCCAAAAGGCTTGCGTTCTGCACTGAGTCTCTTGTAAATCTGCCCCCTAGGGTTTCTCATTGACTCCACTCTATCCTAGGGTGTCTAGGCGCTGTTGCTCAACGGGGAGAGGAAAGGAAAACCTAAGCAGAACAAATCAGATCAACTACAAAGAGAATCATAGATTGAAAAGCCTGGTTTTGAGGGCTTAATGGGAGGAAAGTATACACAGTCAAGCCAATCAGGCGAGGTAATGTATTCCTCCCCAGTTAGCTCGCCCGACCGTGGCGATAACAAGATTGAATGCTTTGGAGGAACTTCGAGATCTGCTAGGGACATATCGTTGAAAACTTTGTTTCAAGTAGTGAGGTTCCGAGTCATGTAGGGCTTTGGAAGAAATACAGAGAGCTCTAAATTCAATTCTTCTCTTAACTGGTAGCCAACGTAGAAGTGGAAGAGCATAAGATACAGAATGGTGTTTGTGAATAGCCAAAAGCTCCCGGACAGCCGCAATTTGTAAGATCTGCAGTTTGTTTAAAAATCTTTTCTGAATATTGGTGAAGAGTGCAATGCAATAATCAAATTTTTTACTTTAGAAACTAGGGTAGGCATATGCCCCAATTCTTGCGGCCACCACTCGAAGACACGAAGGATGTATTAGACCCAAAGATCAGTTTTTTCCTAATGTAATTTTAGACAATTGCTATCCATCCATTTCCCAATTTGGAGCATGCAGTCATGGAATCTTGAGGCTGTATTGTCAGGATTGCTAGCTACAGACACCACGATTTGGGTGTTGTCGGCATAGGACACTACTGCAAAACCAAACAATCGCATGAGGTTAGCCAAGGGAGTCGCATACAATTTTAAAAGGGTCGGGCTCAAAGACAATCACTGACGGAAACCCTCAAAGCAAAGAGAAGGAGGGAGATTTGAAACCATTGAGCTCTACGAACTGTTCTCTTTCTGAGAGAAACGATTTGAGGAGCTCAAGAGCCTTGCCTCTGATGTCAATGGTGAAGAGACAATCAATGATGAGTCAGGGGTTAACACTGTCAAATGCTCACGAGAGGCCTAATAAAATCAGAGCAGCATTACCTTCATTGTCCATGCTTTGCCTAATTTGCTCAGAGGCAGTAATCAATGCTAGTTCAGTGCTAGGTTGGCTTCTAAAACCAAACTGTGTGGCGTCAAGAAGTGATTTATTGGTAAGAAACTGATAACTCCTGTTTGATAGCTTTTTTGAAGATCTTAGAAGGAAAAGGAAGGTGAGAAATTGGCCTATACTTGTTGGGGTGGTTGCTATCTAAGTTAGCTTTTTTTAAAAAGAGGCGGAATAGAAGCCCTTTTTCATTCCTTTGGAAAGGAACCCAGCATTAAGATCCTGTTAAAGATGACTGTAACATACTTATAAATGACTGTTGGCGCTAGCTGAAGAATCAGAGGAGGGCAGGGGTACAGTGGGGAGCCACACTTGGTGTGGCCCGTCATGGACTGAGAGATTCCTCAGATAGAGGAGAAAAGGAAATCAGAAGAGATTTTCTAGTGAGATCTGAGGGAGAGACATCCTGTGAAATGGTAGATAAATCGGGCGAGATTACCGTCGAGTCAGGAAAGCCCAAAGGACCTCATCTATTGATTCAATGTTATCTTATCGATTTCTGCGGGCAGTGCATGGACAGATTGAACGGCCGAGAACGCGTTGTAGACAGCATTTACTTTATTTTGAAAGAAGATGGAAAATGTGTTACAGTATGCTTGGCTGGCTGGCTCATTTTTAGGTTCTGGAACCTTACTTAATTTTTGTACTGTAGCAAAAGGTTCCTTTGAAAAATTGAAAGAGGATTTAATTTTCATCATAAAATAGCTGGATTTGGCTTTGGAAATCAAGTTTTTGTAAGTCCCTCGAGCCTGTTTATAAGCTACCACATCACTAAGCTCGTAATTAGAGTGCCATTTCTGTTTAAGCCTTCCACAGGCTTGTTTATGAAACCAAGGTTCAGAGAGGGAGTTTTTGCAGTTTTTATTTATTTTAGTTGGAGCCAGCAATGAAATGCTGGAGTTAAACCACCTATGATAAATTGCGGTAGGCTGATCAAGGTCTCTCTAAACATAAATTAAATGCATCTGAGTTGATTTTATGCCAGGGACGGAAAGAGGCTGACCCTGTTTCTGGTGAATAAAGGGATCTTTTTCTTCCAGTTTCAGTCAAAACATAACCGCATACTGGTCAGACCAGAGCAATGTCGCTTGGAGTAAAGGATTGTCAGAAGAATCCAATCTAAAGAATGGCCAGCTATATGCGTGGGCATGTTGACCAGTTACGAAAGGCCTAAGCTAGACATAAGGTCCAAGAGCTGAGAAGTATCTTTATTTGATTCTCAAGCTGAAAATTAAAATCACCAAGAATGGTGAAATCAGAGTGGTTATTATTAATTAATAATAACTACCCCCGAACTGATAGCCATTATCCATGAAAGATGATCTGTGGTACGGAGGCCTGTAAATCAGAACTCAATTGAAGGAGTACTGGTGGGTCAGTGATATTTTAAATGGAAGTGCTTTGCAGTCTGGGGTCACGGACAGTGGCACAAACGATACCCTGAAGTGGTCCCGATAAAAAAAATCGCTATACCTCTGCCTCTTTTTCCAATCCTGTCAAGCCTAAAAATGGCATATCCAGACGGAGTGGTACAATTAATATCTGGGTCTGAAGCTGCATTTGCCCAGGTTTCAGTAACAAAAGCCAACTCTGGGATTGACATCGAGCCAGTGGGGGGAGAATGTGGTGGCTGGCTGAAGAGCCCGGTAGGGAACGCCAATGCTCTCCATGCTAGATTTAGAAATAATGCTTCCACAATGTTCCTACACATACAGGGAAATCCCAAATTTCTATTAAGCAAGACATGCTGCTAAATACCTCAGTTCTCTCGGAAGTTCGCGGGACTGCGATGAAGTGTGCTCGTCTCAGCAGTACGGCAACGGTACCACTGAGACAATTAACACCGCAAAAAGAGCATAAGAAGCCTATGGCATCAGCGAGGGAGCTTATAGAGCGTATGAAAGCGTTAAGGGACCAAGGTGGGGGGAGCAGGACAGCACAGGACCCCGGTACAGTAGCCTCAATTGAGGGCAAGAAAGGGGGTAAAAAACACTCCCTTGCAAAGAAGAAAGACCAAGATCTGTTCCAAATAAGGGGGATAAGTTATTGCTTAAGAAATATGTGTTTAGTGGTCCACATCCTCACTGACCTGGTGAAGAAAATACAGTCTTAGCATCTACAACAATTAATAAGAAGGGGAGACAAGCCACATTAACTCAAGACTCTGCCCCCCCCCACGTCACTATGAGGTATACTTAAAGGGTCTAGGGTAAAAATTACCCCCTCACTATGCTCCTTTTTTAAAGTACAAGCCACGCAGGACATTCCTAATTCAATAGCAGGCATATGGGAAGGAAAGCTAGATTCTACATACAAGGTTGGCAAGAGAATTAGAGGGGAAGGGATCAAGTCCCTGTAACAACAGATATCAAGTCATGGCTGTAGAGGGGACAGTAGGGGAAACAGATATCGAAGGCATGCCTCCACACCAACAAGCTCAAGCAATGCCCCAGGGTGATCTACAAGCAGAGGGGCACATGGGGGGGGTCTAAATCCCCCAGAAGTGCAAGAACAAAGAGGCACAAAAAACTGATTGAATCCATGATCCTCGAAATGAGGGCACACTTTGCCAATTCTGAAAAAAACAATTGAAAATATGAGGGACGTGCGAAGCTCTGGAGACCTAGATAAACACCTTGATGGAAAGACCAAACCAGACATGCGCATGCAGCCTAAATAGGGAAAATGGCCTCACTACAGGTGCCTGGCTGGGCGCCGTCTGCACCAATCACAACGCTGCCACTGCAGTATTGTGTTTGGCTTCGGGGAGGGGAGGGAGGATGCCTGCTTCCTGACGTGAGACCCGGCCAGGAGCGGAGGAGTCGCGCGACCCGGTAAGTTACGTTTTTTTATTAATTTTTAATCCCCCCGCACCCAAAAACCCACGCGAACCCCCCACCCGCAAGTTATGCAAGCCCTGACTTGTTGTCCACTGTCTTCACACTCATATTAATGGCATTCAATGACCACCTATTCAAGATCACCCCACAACTTTCAATTCACTGTATTGAGGGTTTGAATCTATATGTACAGTTTTTCTTGTAGATGACCCAAAAAGAAATACAAATGAAAATACTGAGTCTTCTTCATAGAAACACAGTTATAAAACCTACCTTGGCAATCGTATGGCACTCAAGTCTGTCAAGGAATTGTCTACGAGCCAAAGTCTTTCCACTCGAATTAATCTGCGAAGTATGCGGTAAAAGTTTTTTTGCTGATAAAGATCCCCTAAGTCCTGAAATGAAAGGTTCACATTCTAAAAGGAAACGGAAAACAAAATAAATGTAATTTGGGATGCATTTACTCACTAAAGCAAGCTTTCTCCGTCACCTGCAGCAATAAATAATCATAACTGAAAACAAGTCCCACGGACCCTGATGCGAGCAATGAAATGCCCCCATCCCTTGGTTGGCTACAAAAACAATGCTATAACTGGGGTACAGTGGGCTCCTCACAACATTGGGGCGCAGTGCCACTGCACCTGATGCACTACTGAAAGCTCTGATTATTGGTAATGGACTGCTCATCTCATCCAAGGTCTGAGTGTCATGTTGTATCGTGCACTATAGCAAAGTAGTGCTTCGATGACTAAGACATCTAAAAGAATGCAGAGATGTAGCTGGGAGCCTGGGCCCCCATACAAGAGTTTAGAGCCACTCAGGTTGGAGGCACGTTCTAAATTTCAAGTTACACCCTCAGGTCACAGAAACAACCTGATAGGTCCAGCCAGGTCTCCACTAGCCTCCCACGGTCCCTGCCTCTTAGCTTCCACTCCAGGCCAGACAGCAATATTCTGTTACAACTGGTGGGTTTGAACTCCCTGCCTGTATTAGGATTGTTGTTCTTCTTCAGTAGAGATTAACAAGTGAAACTTGGGGGTGCTGGGGAGAACAGCCAAACCAAAGCTGGGATTACCTCGCACTGCCATTACAACGCGGGGATTACAACTAAAGTTGTTACAACGACTTTCGCTGGAGGGCGCTGTTGGATAGGGAATAGTTTAATTTTCTATCCAACACCTTCCCTACTGTCAACGTGGGCTGGAGTTGGAATGGAAAATTAAACTATTCCACTATCCAGCGTCCTCCAGCGAAAGCCGTTGTAACGACTTTCGTTGTAATCCCCGCGTTGTATTGACATACAACTGGTGCTGGCAATGCTCCTCACAGTCTTCTCAGGTTTCTGTGCCAAGCCCATAGTGCAGGTGCGTCCCGGAGCTCGTTGAAAATGCAGTGCATGATAACTCTAAGGACAACAATCCTGATACACGTGTCTAGAGATAGACAGCAGTGGCTGCACCAACAATGGTGAATACTAAAGACTTTCAACTAAGTGAGTGTCATCATGCACTGCATTTACAACAATGAACCTGGGCTACTTGTATGCCAGGCCATGTGCTCCCTCCTGTTGTGATTGGCTCCTTGATGAGTTATTGAGTTGATGAGCTCTGGGATGCACCTGTGCTCTGCGAGTGGTACAGTACATGAGAAGACAGTGAACAGCATTAGCAGCTCCCCCAAATTCTACTTGTTACTCTCTACTGAAGAAGAACAACAATCCTGAAACACATATCTAGAAATACACAGCACTGGCTGCACCAACAATGGTGACTACTAAAAACTTTCAACTAAAGTGAGTGTCATCACGCACTGCATTTACCACAATGCATCTGGGCTGATTGTGTGTTGGTATGCCAGGCGGTGTGCACCCTACTCCTTTTGTGATTACAACATTCTGTTACACCATTCACTCTCAGCATTCCAGACACAGTTCAAATATGCAGGGAATAGACTGGGATTGGGGACACACATAATCCCCATTAAGCATCCCAAAACATGACTGGCCTGTCAAATGGAGCTGAAAATAGAAGATTAAAAAGGTGTAGCTCATATATTCTTGCAGGTACAGTTGACATAAAGGGAGTGGGTGGTCTATGTTAATTTACAACATCTCTAGACCTAATGAATTTCTGATCCAGAACAGATCACATCAACTTTGAACTTTGGGAACAATCAACAAACCATCTTTTGCCTTTCTGCACTACTCTTTTTAACTGTGTAGAAGGGAGTTGCATATCACACAACAACGTGGGGACTCCAACCTTTTCTGTATTGAGAGCGACTTATGTTCAATGAAACGCATTGAGAGCTAATAATATTATTAGTGTTGTATAATCTAAAAAATGTTATGCTTTCTAATTTAATAGGCTCGGCTGTACACAGGTGAGCTACTCAGAGGTAGCGGAAGCGCTACAGTAGCTCAAGAGCTACTGGTTGGAGACCCCTGTGTTAGGCCAATGTTTGCAACAAAAAATGGAGCCAGGTGAATATGGTCTGTTTTTGCCGCATTTTAATTCTAAGAAATGGTACACATGGTACACAAGCGAACTAGATACCTGAAGTGTTGTTATGTACAAACACAGATCCAAGGAGGTGAGAGAAAAAACAACTATTACAAGTCCCAATTGTTTCCTTGAGGCATTCTTAAAAGGCACATGGAAACATTTCAATTGACAAAACTAAGGCATGATTAAAAGGTGTATAGACCAAGGTCACACATTGGGTAAAAGGGTTAAAGAAAGGCTTAAACTTACCAGTTACTACCACAAATTATAGACCACATAACTCATGCTTTGCTCGGTCTCGGTCACACTTTATGGCTTTTTTTTTTTAACTAACACAAATAAAGTATTACTTCCTGGACATGCTTTAGAGAACAATATATATTGTTTTCCTATTATGTGGCTGTGGATAAACCACTTTCAAGAGGGAAGTTTAATGTGCATTTATTTTTATTTTTATTTATATGCTTCTATAGCGCCTGAATAGACCCCCGAAGGGGTATCTCTGCGCTTTGCCATATAGAAGAACCAGCTACTATGCCCGGACAGTACTAGTGGGTGGTGGGGGGGGAATGAATTAAATGCTAGAAAAAAGGTAAGTTTTCAGGGTTTTTCGAAAAGACAGGTGGTCAGTACTAAGCTTTAGTGAGAGGGGGAGGGTGTTCCACAGAACAGGCCCTGTATATGCCAAAGCCTTGCCTCCTTGGCGAGTTTTTTTAATTTTTGGAACCTTAAGGAGCTGGAGATTGCTCGATCGTAGTGAGCGGCCAGGAACATAAGGAAGGAAGGCTGTGGTGAGAAATTTCGGGCCTTTCCCCATCAGGCACTTGTGAATTGTACACAAGATTTTAAATTTGGTCCGCAGTCGCACTGGCAACCAGTGAAGTTCCATCAGTAGTGGCCGGGAGGGAGTGTCATGCCTGCAGTACGATCGGCGAGGCGCATTAGAGTAGTTCCGCGGTTCAGGCAGGTTATTTATGGTTGGCTTGGTTGGCAAGAAGCGTTTGAGAGACGAGTGCGCATGCGTTAGCACCACGCATGCGCAACTGAGCAGTATTCGAGTGATAAGCCCGCCCCGACATACAGGAAGCGCTTCGCGTTCAGTTAGAGAGTGTCATTTCCGTTCCGGGTTTCACTTCGGCGTCCGAGGAGCTAAGAGAAGGTTGGCGTGCAAGTACTCGTAGGTGCATTCGTTCTTCCGTAAAGCGGCTTGCTTCAGGAAGAGTGTCTTTGTTTTGCCTTATCCCTTTTGTCTTCTGTTTACCGCGGTGTGCGGTGGTATCTTTCAGTTGTTTCCGGTTTTTTGCCTCAAGGAGTTGGAGGTTTACTTTTAGTTTACATGCTCGTTACAGCGTGTGTGGTCAGACCCCTCTGTGGAGGGCATTTCGTGGATATATTGAGGCGCACCTTGAAGGTGTGCAGGGTGAGTGTCTGTGCACTTTCTGTTAAGAAGTTTGATTTGGTTAATGTGGAGAAAACTGACATGTAATAAGTGTTGTTGTGTTTAAGGGTACAGACATTTCGTACACAGTCCGTTCCAGAGTTCACTAGAGTTCCTGTCGTTAAATTTATATTCCTTTGGATTCGTGGGGCATTACACAGTCCATAAGGTACATTAGACACGCATTACATAACATTACAGGGAAGACACAGGGAGGGGTTTCTTCTCATGATTGTTTCTTATATATCCTTGCAGTGTTATACAGAAGACACCATATACCCCAGCGTGGAAGAAGACTGTGGAGTGTCTGTCTTTTCCTCCCCCTCCTACCCTTGTTTTGTTCCCCTGTGTTCCTCTTAGTTACTTTTTGGGTGTTAGTGTTACTTCCTGGCACCCGGAAGGTGACAGGGGGAAGGCAGGGTGAATAGCATCGTGGATCCAGGGCACTTCCGAGACATAACAGGTGCGTGCATGACAGGGAGTCCTGGATGGAGCATTCATGACTAACCTCGCGGCCGTATTCTGGACCACCTGTAGTTTGTTAAATTGGCCTTCATTAGCTGACAAAAGAAGGCCATTACAGTAGTCCAGTCTACTGACGACCAGAGCCTGGACCAATGTCTTTCTGTGGTGATCTGGGAGGAAAGGAAACACCCTTCTCAGCAGAGAAATAACCCCGAAACAGGTACCAGCAACCTGGTTGACATGATCTTTGAAGGTCAGTGACTGATCAAATAGCACTCCCAGATTTCTTATGGTCTGTTTAGGGATAGGGGCAGGTCCTAGTTCAAGAGGCCACCACTCATTGGACCATAATGTTACTGCTTCCCCATAAAGTACAACCTCTGTTTTGGTCACGTTGCACTGTAAGCAGTTGTTGGCCATCCATTTGGAAACTGCCCTCATACCTTCTGCAAAAGTTCTTTGTAAAGCAGGAGAGAAGGTCTTAAAGGGGAACAGAAGTTGGGTGTCATCGGCGTAGGACACCGGTATAAACCCAAAGGATCTCACTAAGTCAGCCAGGGGGGCCACATACACATTAAACAATGTGGGGCTTAGGCATGAGCCCTGTGGCACACCCCTGGTGAGCTCCCTGGCGATGGATTTATGGGAGCCCAATCTGACTTCTTGAGAGCGACCCGAAAGAAAGCTCTCCATCCAGGACAGGGCCGTACCTCCCAATCCTATCTCTCTCAGACGGCAGAGAAGCAAATCGTGAGACACCGTTTCGAAGGCAGCGGATAAGTCCAATAGCACCAGAATCATCGACCCTCCACTGTCAAGCGTCATCCTGATGTTATTGGTGACAGCCAGTAGGGCGGATTCGGTGCTATGGTTGGGCCTAAAACCAGATTGTGAGGGATCTAGGCCATCCGCTGTCTCGATATAGTTTGAAAAGTGGGTGTTCACGTGCTTCTCTGTTAACTTGCCGATGTATGGCAAGAGAGAGATAGGTCGGAGATTAGATAGATCCGTCCAGGGTAGGGTCGCCTTCTTCCTGATTGGGTTTACTACTGCATGAGTTTAAATGCTCACCACGCAGTTCTCCCAGTTTTCCTGTAGTCTCTGTTGCCATATTTCTTGTTCTGTTAACTTTCTTTTTCTTTTCGATGTCTGTTCTTCTCCCCTCAGAAACAGTTCATCATCTGAAGGCCCTATTAAACCAATGAAGATAGTTAAAGGACAAGAACCAATGTTTGCTCCAGTCAAATCTTTATTTTCCAATAGACATGAGGACAGATTGTAAAAACACATTCTACACACAGTGTAATTTGATGGGTGTGTGCGAAATAAACTGCATACACATATACAGCCATGCAAACAACATCCAAAGATCCATCTCTTTGGTCACCACAGAGATGGACCTTTGGATGCGGCAAGAGCAGAACAAGGCCAGTCTGACGCCCAAAAGAGATACGCTGGGCGCTGCACTCGCCATCACTCTTCCTGCCACATCACACGTCTGGGCATGGCCCTGAACCAATTCAGAGGTAGGTACAATGTAGACAGGGAACAAATAGGTTCTCCGCATAGACTGAGTAACCGTATTCAACAACTTCCATGCAGGGCTCCGATGATAGCGTGATCAGTCCTACCCCTAAATTAGTGATGACAATTGATTTTATGTTATTTAGTCATATACTTCCTATATATTTCCTCAGAAGACCTTTTAATGCCCGTCAATGATGCCAGAAGTACATGGGTTGATGGCCGAGGCCATGTTGAAGTCAGCAGGTACCTGCATTTTCCCCCCAGGTGTCTCATGGGGTTCAATCAATACCAAAGTATTGGGTCCCAATCATTGAGTTTCTCATGCATGCAGACCCAGACTGGCAATGCTTGCGTTGACGTTTAGGCCTTTCCCTTGCCTGACTCGCCTATACACCACCTTCATGCTTGCTTACAAATCTAGGAGGATCAAATTGCACTTCGCGGATCTCAGGCACCATTTATATGCCAAGCATTGGCAAAGACAAAAGGCCTTTTTGCCAATGCTTGTTTGCTCTAAGTATTGACTTGACAATGCCCATAGATTTTCATCAAAAGCATAGGAAAAGCCAATACCAGCATCCAGCCAGCGTCCACTGTTTTTTTAATACCTGCAAGATGGCCAAAACATTTGCTTAAAAACGCAACGTGATGGCCAACTTGTTGTCCTTTCCAAAATATAACATCCTGTTCACCCATACATTTAACGTATCCATCTAAAAATCTATACATGCTGAGGCCTAATAGAAGACTTGTGGCAATGGGGAAAAAATGTGTTGTATCATTTGTAAAGTCCCATAACTTTGTGAAACATTTATTTTGTAGTGGATAGATTTGCCCTTTTAGCTTAAAACATGTGTTCTGAATCTATTGTGCCCCATGGCCAAGGTTGCACTGCTACTGAGAAGGAACCTTCTTGAATTAAAGGAAAGAGAAGTAAAATTAAAAAAGGCAACCATTATGAAATATCCATGTTCTAAAATAGGAATGCTTTTAATTTTACCTTCTCTGACTCTTGGGCAACGAAGCTGAGTTCCTTGTACATCATGTTCCTTTAATTTGTGCCAGGTGACATATTTGAATGTATCGCAAGGAAGCTGAAAGCAATACCAAGAAGATTTTTTTTTAATTCAGACACATACCAACAACAGTCAGAATGCAATATTAAAACTTAGAAAGTGGAAAATATATGCCTACGGTTCAGGAAAACAATGTAACACAAAATATGTTTAGGAGATTATGGAGCCTATTTACGAGATGGTTTGCATTGCCTTTCCACCACACAGCATGGTACATGAGCACCCCAAACCTTAAGTAAGATTTAAGAACACAAAAACCTTGGAGCTGGGGTTTGAACAAGGTCCTGCATATGTGTCCATATGTTAGGCTAGCAAGACAAGGAGTATGCAGTTCCTAGAGGGAGTCTACGTCCGCAGAAATTAGGGTTTCTCCTTTTAGGATCAAGGGCCCTCACACACCCCAATGGATGCCATGCTTTATTATCTACTTAAAGGTATAATTAATCAAAGAATGGTTGCTTAATACATAACACAAATATGGCAATTATTTCAATTGAAGAATAGCATGTAAGTTCAATGATGTTGGAACACAAAATTACACAGCACTCACTAGTAGATGCTTGCAAAAGTATTATATTAAATAAATCGAAGCTCATGAATATTTATAAGTATTTACATAGCTGTCAAAGCGAGATACAACAATTGAAGTGGCAAGAGATATGGTGATATTTGGTGCTCAGTGATAGTTGTGCAGTGCATATGTACAAGGTGAAATTGAAGAGATTAGGAGATGGTTAGAAAAACAAGGAAAAACAATGTCTCTGGTGACTAGCACATTTGCTAAATAATTTGGACCAAGAGATTTGGTGAGGCTGAACCTTGTATTATCGTCGACGTTTTGACCCTGACAAGGCTTTGATAAATTGTCATGGCGGGTCTTCTTCAGGACAAAAATGAGGGATGACAGCCCAGCATGGGGGTTGGCTCCCTTAGGGCGTCCCTCTCAGAGTGAAGGCTGTCAATGGATCTGCAATGGTCAGGGAAGCTCCAGCTGGTCTGTATACTGCGTTGGGAGGGGTCCTGTGACCTATATTGCTGAAGTAAGTAGCCCAAAAAGCGATAAATCAGCCAATTGGGCCAGGAGGAAGATGTACTTGAAATTGGGTCAGTCATAAATCTTGCTTTTATCTGCACTCTTCTTAGCATGCTTCATTATCAGGCAGCACCTTGTTGGGCGGAGGCTGCAGTGAGAATATATATATATATATTTATTTGTACACGATTAATTAAAATCTTTACAAAAATATAAAACACCAATGGAGACATTAAAACCAATTTGTAGTTAAAATTTAAAAAGAACAAAGTTTGCAGTGGTCAGATCAAGGTTGTCCTCAGGTACTAATGAAAAAATTCAAACGATATCAAGTCTTTTTCTTATTGAGTCAAAGAACATCACGACCTGGCAGTTAAATTTTGTGTCACTAGAGGTAAAGCATAGTTTGACTGCCTGCCTGCAGGTCCGAACAGCATATGACTTAAAGGATGGAAGCAGAAGGTTGCGCCTCAAGTCCCTCAGTCTAGGGCATATACAAATCACGTGGACAATGTCCTCTTTGCCGGACTTACACAGGCGACACTGTTGCGAGGCGGGTGTTCTCTCCCAGGGGGGCAGGTGCGGCAGTATCGGGATTACGCCAAGGCGTAATTTTAGAAGCTTTTCTTCGACTTGTATTTTCATCCCGATGTTAAGGTATGCTTGTGGCTGTATTTTACCACAATCACCCAGGGTTGTCCATCCGTGCGCTCTGTTTGCTAAGTCTTTCTTATCTTCGATCACTGAGATAATGCGTGCTGAGTTTTTAGCCAGTTTTTTAAAGGACTGGAGATCTATAGACGTTTCCCAGGTGTCAGAAAACCTAGGACTTCAATTGATTCAAAAAGATAGACTCTAGGCAACGAGGTGCGATGCCGTAATAACTCTTCCTATACGTTGGCATTTAGGGAGTCGGCCTCTGCATTGCGGATCTTGCGCCAGCTTGCTACGTACGCACTCCGCCTTTCTAAAGTTTGTTTGACAATCCCATATTCCAAACGAATCTGGGCAGGGGGAGACGTATGTAGGAAGGTTAAAAATAGCCCTATAAGAGTTGGCTATGACTGTGTCCAGCAGTACGGGATCCTTCCCGTGAAGTGATTCACTCCCACACGTGAGCGTTGGCTGTAGTTTCGGAAGCAGGATTTCAAGGAATGGTTTAAGTGTAAGATCGGGGAGTTTTGCCTTTAATGATTTTAATGCTAGATAAGTCATTGTGGCTTTCCCTCGGATGGAGTGGAGTTGAGGCCTAGAGTTGTTGTTTGAGTCCAAGAGGACACCCAGATATTTGTATGAGGCTACCCTGTCAAGTTTTTCTCCATTCAGGTATCAACAAGGATTCCTTTTTTTACTGTAATTAACCGTCATGGACTTTGACTTGTGAAGGTTTATTTGGAGGGCGTTCTTTGCTGAAAAGGCGTAAGTTGCGTTCAGGAGGTGCTGAAGGCCTATTTGGGAACGGCTTATCAGCACTAGATCGTCCGCGTATAACAGATTTGAAAGGGTAATTTTCCCTAACTTGGGTGCATGATTGCGGCATTTGTCAAGTTCTGCAGGCAGATCCGCTAGAAAAAGATTAAATAAGATGGGCGCTAGTAGGCAACCCTGTTTTAATCCATTTGTCGTCCTAATTGGCCTTGAGAGGTGTGTGCCTGCCCGAAGCTTGATTTTGATCCAGGTATTGGAGTGGAGCAGTATTAGGACGTCTAGGAGGCGCTACGGAATACCCCAATTGTATAGTTTCTGCCAAAGTTTGTTACGATCCACGTGATCGAAGGCGGCAGTATAATCAATGAACGTAAGGAATAAGGGTGACTTGGTTGCTTTTGCTGCACCCATCAGGAGGGACAGAGCCATGATGTTAGTAGTGGTCCCTTGGCCTTTACAGAAGCCCGTTTGGTTAAGAGGGATGATAGCATTTTCGGATGCCCATGATGATAGTTCCTCCAGGATAATACTGCAAAGTATTTTGCTTCTACGTCTAGCAAAGCAATAAGACGGTAACTATTTGGATGACTCTTGTTCCCATGTTTATAAATCGGACTTATGACGGACCCATGCCATGAATCAGGAAGCGTCAGAGTTAAACTTATGTTGTTAAATATTGGTGCCAGAGATACACTCCAGAAATCTGCATCTGATTTGTACAGCATAGATGGTATTCCATTCAGCCCTGGCGCTCCATTGGGTCTCCCTTTTGTTATTTTCCGTCTGATGTCTGCTGGGATAATTTTCATTGGACCTTACTCGACATCCTTTGTAGGTCTATCTTCCTTTTTAGGATGGTCAGGTTTCGTTGGCCTTATTCCATCACACTCCCGTGTTTTTTGTATGCTTACGACCTTGTGATGATTGAGTTGTTCCTCGTTTCCAGGCTTTGAGGTTTTTGTGCCAGGAGACATTATTACCGTGTCACCTGTGATGTCATCATCGTTGAAGTGTGATAATAGGTATTTTGACCATACTTCCTCATATATATATGAGTTTTACCCTAAATGGTCAGGGTTCTGTAACCTTTTTACCATTTGCCAGCACCTGGAGCTGTTTTTCTGCTTCCCCTCGTGGACAAGTTTTACCCAAAAATCGTCCTTTCTTTGCTTTTGGCTTTCCCATTTCATCCATTTGAGCTGTTTTTTTGCTTCCCGCAGAACTGTTTGCAGGCTGCGTTTTGCCTGGTCCTTTCGCATAAGTCTCAAGGTTTGGTTTATTATTCGTTTTTGTATTTTCATGTCCGGGGGTAAATGTTTCCAAGCTGAAGTCCCCTTTGTTTGGCCGGAATTTTTGGACATCGTGCATCTCATGTTCGCCATCATGGCATCGGTGAAGTTTTGCCAGACGTCCGACAGCTTAGTTGAAGACCCAGAGACTTGGGAAAAAAGGGTTTTCGCAGTGAGGCTGATGGGATAAATGTTGCCGGAGTTACACCGTAGTCGCTTTAAATTAGAACTGACTTCTGTGTCTGGGCCAGTGAGGGGCTCAATTGCCAGTTTCGAGTTGGATCTTATTTCGGCCACTAGAGGCAAGTGATCACTGAAGTCGCTCGCTTCTATTTTGAATGAAGAAACCCAACAAAACATATTCAGAGATACGAACATGTAGTCGAGGTGCGAGGTTTGTGAGTTAGTGTGGAAAGTGGCTACTGGGGAGCTCTTCTACCGCCTTGTGTTTCTGTTTGGGGTGAATATACGTGTTGATTATAATTGCTTCCTGGGGCTGCATTTTTAGCCCAAGTGAGAGCTTTACCACCTGGATGACACTTGGTGGAGATATATGAAAATCCATTGCCTCGATTTTGCCTATTGTCGATATAGAGGCGAGGAGCGTCAGCCCTCCTGATCTACGTCCAAAGATTTAATTTTTTTTTGCCGGATGAAGCAAGACGTGAACCCCTGGAGGTCGAATGTTTTGTCTTCCCAGGTTTCTTGTAATAATAGGAGGTCAAATGTGACTAGATATTGTAGAAATTCAGGGTCGTTCCTTTTGCTTTGTAGACCATTGATATTCCAGGAACAGATTCTTATATCCCTGCGCCTCGCTGAGGAATTGGAGAAAGTTTGCTCTTTTTGTCAGTTGTCTGCAGTCGTAGTGATGATTGTGCGCTGAATTGACTTCCAATTGAGGTCGGTTGTAAACAAGAGTTGACTGCCTTGGTTTTTATTTTGTCCAGGTCGGGGGCTTTTTGTGTTTCCAATGAAAGTGCCAGGTGAACTGAGGCTGCAGTGACCCATGGGTCCCACAGGGGAGCTCTTAGCTGGAGTTCTTTTCTTTTTGCCGATGTGAGTTAAGAGGTGTGGTGGGGCGTGTAGTGGTTGAATCGGAGTAGAAATGGCAAAAGGTGTGTCAATAAAAATAACTAAAGGAATCCAAAAGATTCTTTACTCACTGGGTTCCTTTGTTATGATTAAAATCCAAAAGTCCAGGAGAGAGCAGGATATGATGAACCTCTCAAGCCCTAGTTAATGTGTGTGAAAAGAATGGGGGCCAACATGTTTCATGCCTATTATTGTCCAGAGGAGCATAGCATTTCATCAGGACCAAAGAATCCTTATCTACTCATATAGGGATGATAGATTGGTGCATGGGGATAATACCATACTTTAAGTCAGGGTTATGTATAGTATACCTTCTGGGGGAGACCTAATTGTGAGGAATAAGGGCCCCAGTCGAATGGGCCAGGACGGACGCTCACTGGCATTCCGAAGGTCAGTTGGTGGTGCTCTTTGACTCGCCGACCTACCCCTCATCCTGCTGATACAGGAAGTAACTAGCGCTTGAGAGGTTCATCATATCCTGCGCTCACCTTGACTTTTGTTTTTTAATCATAACAATGGAATACGGTGAATAAAGAGTCTTTTGAATTCCTTTACTTATTTTTATTGATACACCCTTTCCACTTCTACTCAGATTCAACCACTACATGCCCCACCACCACCACACCTCATAACTCACATCAGCAAAAAAAAGAACTCACGCAAAGAGCCTCCCTGCAGCACCGGCCCAACGTAGAGCTGCCCGATGATGAAGCATGACATCCTTGGGGTGTATGAGGGCCGATGCTCCTAAAAGGAGAACCCCCCTTCCTGGTAGACATATACTCCCCCTTAGGAACTGCATACTATTTGTCTTGCTAGTAAGATTTATGAAGTCATGCAAGGGCACTTTGCGTGGCCCTGGGTGCCTCCATAAATCTGGAGCAAGGCAACGTAGCACAAATCGCTGTGTTGTCTTACTCTGCCCTGCAAAGGCATTCAATGGGCAATGTGTGGGTATTCCCACACACCTCCTATGGCTTTTGATGCATTCCCAGATTCAACAGAACTGGTAGACCTGGGAATGCACCAAAAAGATACGCCTTCCCTGGAGAGGAGTAAGGAGGAGAAATATTTGCATTTCTCCTCGTTACTTCCTATTTCTATGTGTGCTGCATAGAAAGAGGAAAATGCCTCTTAGGATTGTTTTTGTGCAGGAAGTTGCCCATTCCTGCACACAAACAATCCTGCAGGCACACTTGGACCATAGTGCAAGGGTGCCTACATTGGCACGAGGCTGCCAAAAGGGCGCCAGCTCAGGGGGAAACGCAAGAATATGCTGTACTGCCTTAAATACTGCAAATTCAAGCCCTTTCCATGTCACGTAGTGCAGCACAGCAAGGTGACTTGCTGTGCTGCATGCTGCACAGTGTGACTTTTCATAAATAGGCCCCACTGGGGCCGATTTAAAGTTTGGCAGTCTTCTGCAAAATGCCTGTGATGTAATAGCATCACCTCCGAAATACTGGGCGTGGTAACAAAATCTGGATATTCTTGCTAGTGCAGTTCTAAATGGTAATAGCTAAGGTTTGCTGCCCTCAATAGTTGTAAACATCTAAAGCAACAAAAAACGAGGGAAAACACAATGGCACTTACAACTGTCTAGAGCAAATGCAAGAAAAGTGATGTGAGTCTTGGATTTTGTGCGGCCTTGTGAACATTAGGGAGGTGCTTAGCAAGGAGAAGGGGGCAAAAAAAAAATGATGATAAGAGGCATGCACTTATCCCACTGAGTCATTACTGTCTCACTTTCACTCACTGGTTGCAGTCTATGTCTGGGGGAACCCACCTTTGTTGCTAATATGTGGTACAAGTGGTTTACTCAATGCTTGCATGCATTTTTTTTTTTTAATCACAAGAAACCTGCTTCAGTATCGTGTTTAGGGGCAGACAGGGCACATGCCCTTTTCAGCAAAACATAACACCCTGTGCTGGCTGCAGGCTTCAGTGAGGGAAGGTCAGCAGGGCATGGATTCAAAGCTACCTCTCAGTTGCAGCCGGCATGATTTGCGGGTGGTAGGCTCACGCGGCTATGCAGGGGGTTAGTTAGTTAAAAAAAATTCAAACATACCTTACCGGATCCACACCGACTTAGCTCCTGGCCGGGTCCCGCGTTTTCCTGCTGCTCTCCGAGTCCTAAACAGGAAGCAGCCACAGGCAACCTCCCTCCCCTCCCCTAAGCCAATCACAATGCTGCAATGGCAGCATTGTAATTGGTGGGGACGGCGCACAGCCGGGGACCTATGGAGAGGCCATTTTCCCTATGTAGGCTGCATGCATCCTACATAGAGAAAAGGCAGAGTGCACATGACTGGTTTGGTCAGCCCAGAGGGCCGACCAAACAGTCAGGGTGCACAGCATCGGGCACTCCACCCGACCTGCCCACACGCCCCCCTTACCAGGCATCCCCTTCTGCTTTCTCGCAGTGCGAGAAGCAGAAGCATAAAATGGTATTTAAAATACCATTTTATGTTTCTCCTTCTTGCACTGCAAGAAAGTAGTGGAGTGACGCTCCTCCACCCCTGCTACCACTCCATTGGGCTGCTTGTTGCCTTCACACTCTAGAGTACACCTTCACCAAAAAAGGTCCATGCAGGACTTCAGCTTTCACCAACTAGGGCTTCGTCCAGGGCACTATAGGGTACCACCCCCTTTGGAATAGGTTTGGGGAGACTAATGAAGATCTACCCTTTGAGGGCGCGCCCAACAGGTGAACACAAGGAGCACCAATATACATTTATGAGATGCAAGGCCTCACAAACAATTGCTAAAAAGCAATAATAACAGTTGGATCTTTGGGGACAAAGGCAAAATGAAGGAATGCCAGGCACATGTTGACAGAGACATTCATCATTACTTGGAGATACTGGGGGGCTGAGACCAGAAGAGAGAGAAGAATCAACATGGAAGAGTGGTGTAGGGTCACTTTCACAGATTTCTATTTGAGACCATCACAGTTTCAACAGTAGGTATACACAGAAGAAACATGATATCCAGCAGGCTGCCATAATGGCTGTTCCATGTGGTGTAGTCTACAGAGGCCCTACCATCAGGAACAACACATTCTGTTGCACTGAGAAGAACACAGACCTATTGTCTTTTTGGTGGATATCCTGTTACCACACTCTTCTCTGTCAGGATCATCTACCCCTACAGCATACCGTAATTGTTTTCTGAGTATTTGTTAAATATATAAAATAGCTAAAGTAGTTAACTTCATTCCAATACTGGAAATTCCATTATTAGAATGGTAATGTAGCTTCTGCAATCCAGGGTGGAGGCTAGTTGATTGTACCACAAAGTTTTGCTCTGTTGTGCTTTGAAAGTCACTTCTGACTATTGGTCTCTTTGAAAACGAAAAAACTCGGAGAACGGAGAGCCTTCAAGGGTGGTAGAACTCTACCAGAGACAGAGCGCATGGTTAAAGAACTGGTAGAAAAGCTCCAGTTAGTTTTGCTTGATAGAGGAAGAGCTGTGTGTCTTCATTCTAATTCTCTTCTTCACAGACTCTAGTAGCTTGCTCTCCCATGCTCACCCATCACATGGAGAGACATAGGGTGTTAGAAATGGTATTCCTGGTTGGCTGAGGTATGCACCCAAGCCAGGCAGGTACTACCACTCTATTCAGGGTAAGCTAGATACACAACATGATAACCTGCGATCACCCTCTGGTAGCTTGGCATAGAGCAGTCAGGCTTATCGACAAAGGCAATGTGTAAAGTATTTGTGCAACATTCACACACAGTAACACAGTGAATACACCACACAAAAATACACCACACAGATATAACCAGCCTGGGCGAAGGCAAATGGTAGCAGAGTGTATTTCATTGCCATGGGCATAGGTCATTTAACCTGTACATCTGTGGGGTGTCACCTAGAGGCACTCCGTCGTAAAATGTTGTTCAGTCCCCATAACTGGGGGCACTGAATTTATCATTTATGCGGCATGTGTGGTTAGCGTCTGTGTACAGTGTAAAGGCTGCTGGATTACACAAAGTGCTGCAGTACGATGGTCTCTAGTCTAGAGCACAAATCATCTGCTCCAGTAGAATATATATATATATTAGTTAGCCCTGTTGACATGTCAACCAAACAATTAGTCACATTTTACAAAAGGTGGTAAATGTTTCTACAGCTCGAACCCTAATTTTCTTGCCACATCCGGTCTTAGTCGTTTTACAGGAACAATCCTCCATAGCCACAATGCAGTCATATTACACCAATTAAATGTAAAGAGGCACACTGAGGGAAAGATACTGATGTTGTTTTTTGTATGCATTGCAGCCATTAAAGTACATATTATTAACATATCTACCCAAACAAGAAGTAAAGTTGTGCCAAACAGCCCTTTTACTCTGTCACTACAAACAAATAGAACCTTTCATGCAGGAAAGGTTCTATTTGGTTGCGTCACTGCATTGAACAAAAACAATGTTACACTATAATAGTAACTTGTGTTATAAAAATGTTCCAGGCTACACTTTTGCAAAGCAGGTATACTTTTTACTCAATTTACTGATACTTTATTTATCCACTTAGGCATAAATTGTTTCTTGTGACTTGCATGTCACATTAGATGTCAGTGCGAATATCTTAACCCACTGAGCCATCTTGCTAGCATATACATGATGATAATGATATTATTAACACATTTAGCACATTCTACCCAGTAGAGAGAGAAAATTGCATGGGGTATAACTCTTACAACACCAACAAGCCACACAAGCGTCAACTTAATATTAGACTTCAATGTGGCACCTATCATTGTTATAAACAAAAATGAAAATACTGTAACTCAAATATAAATGTTGCTTTTTCATTTTTCATATAATAAAAACTGTTGAGTCACTCAAACCCATACATTAAGAGACCCATTGTCTTTGTCTATTATCAGTGCAAATTATTATCATTGTCTCTTGAACTAATGTCTCTGTTACACGATGCATACACAAGTTGCAACAAATGTAGAGATAAACCCATTTATATGTGCATCTCTGTGGCTGTCATCCTTCATGTGTTTTGTCTCATATGGTAGGTGGTGTATGTAGGAAGGTATTTGATTATTTTCTATTTTCTAGAGATTTTGATGTTGATTATTCTCCCTGTGGCAAACTAAGTACACAATTACCTATGTTGTAGTGCCTCAATCAAATACTTCTACAAAGGTGTCATCAAAATCTGACAATTACTATAAAGTGGGATCAGTTCAGTACATTACTGAAGCACTTAACATTACATCTGCCCGCCCAATTTAGATGGGCAGAAATGTAAACATTTTTTTTATTGTCCTCCACCACGAGGTAAATCCTAACGCAGAGAGACAGTAAAATTGTAATAATGCTCGTCTCGCCATGGGAAATAACTTCCATGGCAAAGGGAGCCTTATTTTTTTCAGTTTGAGAAAGAACATTCCATTTTGGGATATTTTTTTCTAAATAAAAAAAAATAAAACTGTTTGGTGCGGAATTGTGTCTTATTGATGTAAACCAGCACCAAATAGAATTGAAGGAACCGCTGTGTTGGCAGTTCCTGCCAATGCTTTATAAAGACTGCCAGCAGTTTAGAGGTCATTTATAAATTGGGAGGTCAGGACCTCCAATAAGATGACAGAAGTATTTACTCTATTGCCTTGGCGGAACAATGGCCTACCACCAAAATATAAATCAGGCCTTATGTTGGAAAATAGCCTTCTTTGAAGGGTCACTCCAAACTTTTTGCCTTCTTCCTCTTCATTTTCTGACCTTTGTTTTGTTTGCTTTAGGACTCTGGGCACTTTACCACTGCTGACCAATGCTAATGTCCACATGCTCCCTCCTCTAAACATGGTATAATTGGTTTAGACCTGGTTGGCATATTTGATATACTTGTAAGTCGTTTGTAAAGTGGTATACCATATACTGTAAATGCTACTAGTGGGCCTACAGCCCCAATTGTGCCACCCACAGAAGTAGCATTTCAAACCTTTCTGAAGACTGCTACTGCAATGCCGGTGTGCAGTTTACTGCCACTTTGACTTTGCATTTAAAACTACTTGCCAAGTCATAAACTCTTCTTTTATTACATATAACTCCCCCCTAAGGTAGGCCCTAGGTAGCCCAAAGGACAGGGATCTATGTAAGTGAAGGGTAGGACATGTGCGTTTATGTTTTGCATGTCCTGGTAGTGACAAACAGTCTGTTTTGTTTTTACCTACTGTGATGCACACCCATCTCATAGGCCAGCATTAGGAATTTCTTAATATACTTTTAGATTTTAAATTGTAAATCCTGACCAAAGAGGAGTAGAGTTGGACTTGGTCCTTTTTGGCAGGTTCACCCCTGAACTTTTTACCCTAAGCTCTGACATGGTGGTAGTGATTTTAGCCCAGTGTAAAGTGCGTGCTCACTCTGTGGTACATTTGGAAGGTTGGCATGCCCTTCCACAGGAATGCATGGGGATTCCCTGATCAGTGTGTGTCAGTGGTAATTCCTGTTATGAGAGGAGCTATGTGGTCAACTCTGGTATATCTGAAATCGTGTGAATAAATGCTGCGCACTATTGTGTGCAGATTTATTGTGGTTATTTTAGAAATGCCACTTTTAGAAGTTGGCATTTCTGTGTTCTCTGTGTCTGCCTGCATGATGTGAATTGCATGTCTGGCTTGTGAGTGACAGGAGCTGTGAGGTGTGGGTGGCTCCAGGAGCCAGGGGGGTCTGCCCAGTGGTGAATAGAGAGATCTGCATGCAGATGGGAGGGAGGAGTTGCAGCTGGGACCTGAATAGGGGCATAATTCACCGACGTTACATGTCACGAACTCGTGAAGGTATTGGAGAACACTCTGATAATAGAACTATGTGGGAGATTACAAGATAGACATGTGGAATTTGTGGTGAAGGTAGCAAGCTTACAAGTGGTGTGTTGAAGACATTGGATAACTAAACAGACAGGAGTATGATACTTTATTGAGGAACCTACTCTACGTGGGATAACAAATGGCTGGGTTTTCTAGAAGCGCTAAATAAGAGTGAACTGGAACAGACTTAGTAGGGATTTTTTACTGTTTTTTTACGTCTAATTTCTATTGAGAGTTGGAATTTTCTATGCAATGTGATGTAACATTATGTGGATGCAAGAATAACAGATAAGCCCTGAAGAAGTCAATTGCCAAATAAGGGGCAAGACGAAGCACGTGTTGGCTGCTTGATTTTCTAAAATGGAGCTGTATACGTTGGAACAATAAATGGAACACTTATGAACTGATCTGAAGTGGTCTACATTGGAACAAGAAGTGGGACACTTGATTTCTAAAGAATAAATTTGCAATACAGTGTTTACTGATTGAGTGCTCGGAGGGCAATCTTGTAAACTGAATAGGATTGTGCCTTCACTCCACAATGCTGGATCCACCCCCTGTGGTGCGTCTGATCCCTGAGCCCCCACCTGACAAAGGTGCGAGGAGCTAAGCAGAACAAACTGCTCCAAAGCTCCCCTGCACCAGTTGCATCTGGTTCTCCCATGCCCTGCACTCTTACACAAATGGATTTAATGGTATAAATATAGGGGCTGTGACCCCATGAAGATGTTCAGTTCTTGGATGCTGTTCCTGCTGGGGCGTGCTGCTGCTGGGGCCCAGGGGGGCTGCCATGAGGGTTTACCTGCCTGGGCCCTGCCTTGCCCCTGGATGCCCTAAAGACTCTTTGGGAGCCTTCTGCTTTGCTTTTCATCCCATGATCTACAGGACTTTTTATGCAGCCTTTCAGCGCACTGGGCGTGCTTTAATTTACTCCCCCCCCCCCCCGAGGAGGAGAGCCTGGGGGCTGCGCAGCGCTGCGCTACAGCCCCTTTAGTAGGGAATCCCCACCATAGGGATTCCCCTCGTGATTCCTACAGCGGCGGGTGCCCACCACGCATTTTTCGTTATTTCACGGGTGCCCACCCCACTGTTATGCCGCTGCTACTTTAATTCTGAACGCGGTGCCCACCCCGCTTATTTTTCTTTATTTAATCGAGCAGGTGCCCACCCTGCATCTTCACTTTTAATTTTAATTAATGCGCAGGGGCCCACCCCGCGTCTTTGCTTTTATTGAGATAGCCGGTGCCCACCCCGCTCTCCTGTTATTATTTCCGTGGGTGCCCACCCCGAGTTTCATCATTGTGGCCTGGGCCGCCGAAGGAATCTTCTCCCGGCCACAGCAGCGCGACCAGGAAGCCAGGCACGTCTGCCTGGCCTGGGCGGAGCCTGCGGCCGGAAACAGGAAGACGAGGGCCTCGCAGATTCCATCTCCAAGTCCCGGTGTCGAGAAGGGGCACCAGGTGAAGATACACCTCAACCTGAAGCGAAGCATTGTGTGGGGGGGCTCCCATGAGTGAGGGGAGCCCCGGAGACTGAGTCCCGCCCACAGTTCCCAAAGAGGAGACGGCGCCTGCGCAGAGAGCAGCCTGGTGAGTACGGGCTGAATCCTACGGTGGTTGGGGGGGTGCTGTCAGGGCATATTCTCGGTGCCCGCCTCTGTGCCCTGTCGGTGCTTTGGTCCCCTGAGCGGCCCGCTTGCTAGAGGGCCGCTCCAACGTGGACACCATTTGATTTTAAAGTCCCCTTGGGGGCTTGGGGGCATTAGTTGTTTACAGAGCCCTGTGTGGCTCCAATGTTTTGTATAATTACTTTCAGAGCCCTGTGTGGCTCCAACGTTTGATATAATTACTTTCAGAGCCCCGTGTGGCTCCTACGCAGGGGACACATTTGTTTTAAGGGCCATTGAGAGCCCATGCCACATTTTAATATTTCCAGCTGCCCAGCCAGTAGTGGGCAGCGGCACCGTTAGGGTTATTCTTTCTTTGGGGGACATGTCTTCTAAGCTAGGAGTGAGATGCACTCCTTCGCCCAAATCCATTCACAGCTGCTCAGCACTTAGTGCCAGCTGCTGCGTTTGGGCCTACGCAGAGTGCACACTCTTGACTTTCGCTGCATAGGCAGCGCGCCCTGACTTTTGGACATAGGGCATTTGAGCCCCTTAGAGATGGCCAGATGGCCATGGTGACTATTAGGTTTGTAGGGTGCCAGGCCCTAGTGTGATTTATGTAGTGCTAGGAAATGTAATTTACACAGTATGTTTTATGCACAGTGATTTACACCTCTAGATGTGACTTAATGATTATGAGGTTTTGCATACTGTGTTCTGTTCTAGTTATTCTCTACTGTGGTTTAGGTGTAAGTTATTCCCTACTGCGGTTCATGTTAGTACGTTTATTTCCTAATGCAAGTTATGTTTAGGAGGTTATGGTCTTCTATGTTTAGGCTTATGAGGTTGGCAGAGAATATATTTCTCGCCTGATGTAATACTGTGCAAGATATGATTTATGTTACAGGATAATGCTGAGTATAGTGTGCCAGTAATTACTGGTTGTGCTCTACGTTTATGATATGTTCTTACTTTTACTATTTTTACCAAGTGATGATTCTGACAGTGACCCACGTGGCCCTGTCATGTGTATATAATCCCCTTGTAAATATTGCCCAGCGCCAGTTGGCTCAGTGTATATTATGTGATTACCATCTAATGTGTTTTATGATAATACAAAGGCTATTTTTATGTATAACCTTGTGTGGAGTTCATTTTGTGGTGTGCCTAGTATGTTGTTGCTGTGTGTGTTGCGCAAATGCTTTACACATCGCCACCAGGATAAGCCTGACTGCTCGTGCCAAACTACTGAGGGGGTGAGCAGGGTGTAACTCCCTTTCCCTGACTAGAGTGGTGGTCTCTGCCTGGCTTTGGCGCAAGCCTTAGCCAACCAGAGATCCCATTTAGGTTTCAAACTGTAATTCCTGATCAAAGAGGAGTAGCTTTTTCATGTTTCATATGTTTGGAATGGTAATGACAAATACTCCTTAGTGGACATTTCTCTGTGCTGATAACTCTCTGTGCTTTGCAACCTGTCTGCACTACATGTCTGGGCTGGGTGACAGCTATACTTTGAGCAAACCCTCTAGAAAGCCACAAACACAGGAAGGTGAGACTAGTCTGCATTCTGAGAACTCATCTGCATTCACCTGCATTCTGGTGGGTCTTCATGGGCAAAGAGGAATGGGAGGGGCTGACTCTCAGCACTTCAATAGGTAGTGTCCTGTCCACACCCAAAACAATGTTTTAACCACCCCCCTCCCCCCATGTTTTGCCTGGCAGACAGGCCTGGGTTGAAACTGATCATTCTGCCCTTCAAAGAGTACATCAGAAGCTACCCATTTATCAAAGGTACTTTTGGGTATAAGTACTGGGTCTCCGATCCCCTAAAATCAGACACTTCTGGATCTTGAACTGAACCTCTGTCAGAAGGACTGCTGAGCTGCTCAAAGGTCTCAACTGGACTGCTATTCTGCTTGTTATCCTGCTGCCTGCTGCTCCCTGGCTCAGCTGGAAGGAGAGCAGGACTCTGCCTTCCCTCCAAGTGATCTCCAAGGGCGTGCTGGCTTGCCTTCTGTTCTTCTAAAGTCTAAGGGACACAATAGACTTCCTACAATTCTGTTGGTGCTGCTGGACTCCGCTGTGAGTCATGCCCTTGCCTGAGATGCCCGCTCCAAGTTCTGGGCCTCAGAAGTTGGGTCTGCAGCTGCTTTCAACATGTACAGTTCCTGGGCCCCTGAAATGAAGCTTCTGGGCTCTTTGCGACCACTAATGGGCCCGCTTGGACTGGGACTGCGCCTGCTCACTCAAAGGATCAGCGCAAGCCGCCGCAGCATTATTTCCTCAAACAGTGAGCAGCAACGTAAGCGAACACAATGTCAGGTCTGCAATGCCCAGACAACTCTTAGCTCTTGCAGGATCATTGCTAGCGATGATCTACCTGCTCCCGTCTCCCCTCGCACGGGGTATTTCGCTCAGCTTCAGAAGGTAAAACTTCAGTGGGACCAGTTCAGCACTGATTCCTAATTGCACTCTATAGCGGTCAGCGCGAACTTTGGATTTACCCCAGTCTAGCATGGCCTAACGTAACCTTATAGCGGTAGTGACTTCTAAGCACTGTTTTTGGTTTATTCTTTGAAAAATTTATAATCCTGGTTCTACTTATTTGGTTTTGTCATTTTGGTCTTGTTTTATTCATAAAAATATGATTTATATCTCAGGAACAAGGGCTAAACATTGGGTGACCCCATCATAAGAGAATAGTTAAGGGAATACCAAGAAAAATAAAATAAGCCCAACCTTGACCCAAGGGAGCCCACCCCTGGGGCCTTATGTACTTTGTAATGAGAGGGGCCCACATGGCCCCTGAGCCATTGCAGGCCCCAGGGAACACACTCTAAAACCAAACGTCCCCCCTTCTCAGAGCCTCTAAAGGCCCTGGAAACCCAACCTCGGAGCCAAAAATGATCAAAATGGCACAGGCGCACAGCCTGCCCCTTGCCAAGCCTCTACAGGCCTGTGTAGCCCACCTCGAGGCCGATTACATTATGATGGGGGGGCCTGCAGGCCCCCTCCCTGAGCCATTAATAGCCTCTGGGACTCCATCCCCCAGGCTGACTCAGATGCTATGTCTCTGGGAGCCCACTCCTGGGACATAGTGTTTTCTCTGCCCGGACTGGTGCAGGTAAGGAAACCAGTTTTGTTCTCACTTGGTGGGGGGATTTTCAAAATTCACGCCAAGCGGGAGCAAACACCAAGTTCACTCCCAGCAGGTTGAGAGCTTCAAAAGTGTATAACATGTTCTATTCCTCTACACACCTATGGTGCGTTAGGAGCACATGTGTTTTGTAAACACTTACACCCATTAGCTGGACCCAAGATCTAGGAAAGTATGTAGAGAAGTAATATGGTACTTACTTGCCAATATGTAAACTCTAAAACAAACAAACTGATTTATTGGCTGATATCATCGGTGATGTCATCAATTATACTATTTAAGATGTCATCAGTGTTGTCATAAATGATGTCATAGAACTGTCATGAGCAATGGCATATGTGAGATCATAAGGAGTGCATGTTGGGGACGCAAATTATAGTTAACGTTGTTACCTATAAAAGGTGAATTTCTGTGGTTTTTTTAGTTTAAAGCTTAAATGTTGTCATTAGCAGATTCAACTAAGTATGACGTTAGTTTAACCTTCGGTTTTTTCAGTGATATATATATATATATATATTTTCTGCAAGCTCCACACGGCGAGAGTTCCACAGCATCAAGTAGCTGATATCCACAGGTAATTACCAAGAAAGTGCTTTATTGATACACCATTGTGCAGAGCATGGAAGGTCTACACGTTTCGGCTCTCCGCCTTCAACTGGACCATCTAGTTTAACCTTTGGTTTTTCACTGATATATAACCGCTCCAAATTCCTCCTAAATGAGCAAAGTTACCCAATGAAGATAGCACTCATGGGGGCAGGTTCCGAAGTTTATTTGACGGACCACAGGCACAGTCTTGTTTCGGCATCCGCCTTTGTCGATGTTAGCCAGAAAATGCCAAAACCATCATATTTAAACATCATTGACCTAACATTTCCAGGTGGCAACATAAAGAAAGGACTACCCACAAGGACCGGGTGAAATATGACATCGCTAAAAGTGCCGCCATCTTGATCCTATTTCATAGCCTAGTGACAGCAGTGCAAACGTTATAAAATAAATACATGGCGAACATAATCCTACCCTGAATGGGTTGGTTACCAAACAGTATTCAGAACAGGCTTTCTCAATTTCAAAAAATGAAATCATTGGTTCATATTCAATCTCCCTAATATTGAGCACATAACATAATATTATTTTTTCTATCGCCTGTAAACAAATGCATGCAACAGAATATGCCGCTGATATAAACGGTCATATTTAAACCAACTCACTTAACTGAATCTTATGAAAGAGACAGCATGCTTGCAAACATGAAGATTAAAATAGAATTTCTAGTGCAAAATTAAACACATCAGAAAAGCTGTTTGATAGTTGTGGCAAGAAGATATTAGATTCAGTTTAATACAAGTTTTTTTTTTATAAAGGTGCATTAGGAACATATAAAGATTGTAACTTTTTATGATTACCCACGGGGAACAAAAAATAAACATTTTGTCATAAATATCTACTTTCTTCTTGTCAATATACAGCTAGAAAAAGAGCGCAGAAAGAAAAGCAATACTTTGTTTTTTATCATTTAAGTAGCTGCTTTAATTATGCTTTGTGACCTGACCTGCCTTTTTTCTTGGCTGCTGGCTCTGGCAGCAGGCAATTAGATGTTATTACTCAGCTGTAATAAGTTACTACAGTTAAGTTCTTTTTAATTAGGTACTCGATGCGTCACAAGTCGTCAATTATAAAAAAAAGTTAGAGAAGGGGGTTTTTATGCTGGGATTGCAGAATCCTATAGGTTGTAATATAAAAATCGAAGTCTGTTTGAGATGCTTTTATATACATTTTTATCCTGAGGTTAAACTGAAAACAACGCCTTAGAACTTCTGAAAGTTATTGGCACTTTTCCATATACTTTTCAATGTATATTTTGTACCACTCACAATAGTGCTGATATACCTACAGAACTTATGCTGTTGACAAACAAATATAGTCTAAATAGATGAACCTGAATCAATTAGCAAATTATTTTGAATAGCTACAGCAAGTCTGAGCTAGATGCAATAAAACGGACTCTGAATAAATGCTGCCACTACTGAAGCCATGTTCATTGGCCCAGATAAGCCCTGAGCTGTGCCTTTCAACAACTGTATTATACTATACCAAGGTGAAGAATTTTGACCTCCAATAATATTGAATCCTAGTCTGCTTCAACAACCACTGAATTTTAAGGCAAGTATGTAATTGCTATTCTTAACTCCACCTTCACTTACCTTTGAAAAGAATTGTTCTGTATGGAAATATAGGTTGTGTGGGGAGATTGTGGCAGAGGATGGAGCCAATGAGGATGATCTTACTTCAAAATAGGTAATATTGTCTTGGAGGTAAGTATTAGATTTGGAGGTCTCTAGTTGGCCCAGGTAGGTACTTAAGACAAATAGGGACCCTTGCTTTTAGTCGGGGTAAGGGGGTACACTCCTAAAATAACCCCTGCTCACCCCCTTGGTAGCTTGGCACGAGCAGATAGGCTTATCTCAGAGGCCGTGTGTAAAGCATTTGTGAACAAATACAGTAATCAAGTGACAACACTACAGATGGACACCACAAAGGTTTTACATTAAATATAAGTATTCTTTATATAGATTTAACACAAGACCACAAATGACAAAAATCCACAATACTGTACTTGAAATGGTAGGTTTAGCTTAGTTCTCTTTAGATCTTAAAAATACGACACTTTGAGTCAATGTACCTTACGATGCGTCACGCTTCCACAACGAAAGTGTTGCAGAGATGGAAATGCAGCAAAAATCCGGTGTAAAGAAATAAAGACGTCAAGTTCTTCCTGATGCGGCACGCTTCTCCGATGTTGCGAGAAGTCTCGGCTCAATGCGTCAGCTGCAGCGGCGACACCCTTGTTCAGAGATGCAACGACAGTGGCTTTGGCGGCGGCACTCTTCTCCGATGATGCGAGATGCTTCCGCTCGATGCAACAACTGCAGTGGCGACACCTTTGTTCAGTGATACAATGACAGCAGCTCCGATGGTGGCACGATTCTCCGTGGATGCAAGGCGCTTTTCTTGATGCGGTGCAATGCAACAGCTTCAGCGGCGACATCCACGATGCGACGGCAGCGGCTGCGACACGCTTCTTCCTCATGGCAAGACGCTTCTCTTGATGTGGTGCAATGCGTCAGCTACAGCGGCGCCATCCACGATGCGACGGCAGCTGCTGCGATGGCGAAAAGCTTGTTCAGGGTTGCGGGACGTTTCTTGAGATGCGGTGCAATGCATCAGCTACAGCGGCGACACCCTTGTTCAGAGATGCGATGGCAGCGGCTGTGACGGCAGCACGCTTCTCCCTCTTGAGTCGCGCTTCCAACTCCTTGCGACATGGAGTCCATCAGAAGGCCCAAAACAGCAGCAGGCACTTCCAAAGAACTTTTGGGGAGCTGGGGGTTGAAGCCTGTTGTTCCTGAGACTTCAGCAGGAGGCATGCTCTTCTCTCAAGCCCTTGAAGATCCTTACAAGTTGAATAAAGCACACAAAGACCTTTCTCTGGCTGTCAGGCAACCACAGCAGGCCAATGCCCCAAGCAGCACTTCAGCTTAGGGAATAGTCTCTCCTCAGTTTATTCAGGTTCCTCTCCTCAGCAAAGGTTTCTTCTTGTTGTCCAAAAGTGATCTAAATTCTTGGGATCAGGGTCCGAATACTTATCCTTTGTCCTCTGAGGGCAGAGGGGCCTTTGCTCAGTCCAAAGCAGTTCTGGGGCACTCTGTTTACATGACTCCTTCTTTCCTTTCACAGTGCAGGGCAGAAACATCAGACGCCCCACAGGAGGTGGAGCCAGCATTGTGGAGGAAAGGCACAGCCCTGGAGCACTCTGTTGATATGACTCCTTCTCTCCTTACACAGTGCAGGGCAGAGACATCAGACGCATGACAGGAGGTGGAGACAGCATTGTGGAGTGAAGGCACAGCCCTATTCAGGTCCCAGGTGCAACTCCTCCCTCCCATCTAGATGCAGATCTCTCTATTCACCACTGGGCGACTCACCCTGTCTCCTGGAATCCCCCAGCCCAGTCACTCAAACTCCAGACAAGTAATACACAACCTAGCAGAGGCAGGCTTGGATAGTTAGACAAGAAAATACCTACTTTCTAAAAGTGGTATTTTCAAGCACAGAATGTTAAAATCAACTTCACTAAAAGATGTATTGTATCATTCTGAGTTCAGGCATACTAAACTCGAATTTCGACAGTGTTCCCTGAGTCAGTTAGGATTATAAAATGTAATAATCTAACTGCCCATTCTGGCCTATGGAGAACGGGTAGCCTTGCAATAGTGAAAAACGAAAATGGCTGTAATTCACTATTTGGACATGCCACACACACCAGGGCATGTCTACCTTATACTTACCATGCACCCTGCCCTTGGGCCTACCATAGGGGTGTCTGATATGAAGAAAAGGGAAGGTCTAGGGATTGGCAAGTGGGTGCACTTGCCCAGTCAGCATGGCAGTACCAGACTGAACACAGGCTCTGCAATGGCAGGCCTTAGACACACTTTTACAGGCTGCTTCTGTGGGTGGCACAACCAGTGCTGCAATCCCACTAGCAACATTTGGTTTACACGCCCTGGGCACACTCAGTGCACTGTACTAGGGTCTGACCAGTAAACCAAATCAGCCAATCCTGGAATCACTAATTCATACATCAATTTACCATGGGGAAAGCATATGCACTTTAGCACTGATCAGCAGTGGTAAAGTGCCCAGAGTCATAAAACCAACAGAAAAGGTCAGACAAAATACAGGAGTAAGGCTAAAAGTTCAGGGATGACCCTGCAAAAAGGGCCAAGTCCAACAGTAAGTATATATGGAATTAAAAATAGCAATTATATACTTAACTTGAGAAGTAGTGGTCCGTTGAAGTAGTGGATTAGATAGTATTGCCATACAATATACTGCATCAATATAGTAACCCATCCACTCTGTTGGTTAACCAGAGTCCCACAGTGACCTTCAAGCACAACAATCATACTTTAAAAGTTTAATTCAACAGTACTGTATCCCTCTTCCTGTAAGTCAACATAGCAACAACCAATGCTTTCTGCACCTCCTTTGTGGGATTCTCCTTCTACTGCTCATACTACATTGAACTGCACTGGTCCTAAAAGGAGGAATCTCCCACGTTGTCTTCAGAGACGCTCTCAGTATGGCGCTTCCAGCCAAGATTATAACTAAGATGTAGAGTATAGTAACCGTTCACCTTTCTGATCATTGGACTGAAGAGATCCAGCTAAACCACCCCCGAATGATTCAACTGTGCTGGATAATGTTTGATCTTAAATCACCCAGCACTTCATGGTCATGCAACAGATTATCTGTTCTTGGCAATTTACAGGACGCCTAATAGCCACCCCTACATCCAACAAGCTACAAATATTTAGGGAGAAGATCGAGCCGCACACATGGCTCCAACCTCTGCCCCCCCCCACCTCCATCTCCATACTGAACAAGATTTCATTTATATAGAAAATGAATGCCTTTCATCCAGTTTATCAAGATTGACTCCATCACCTTCTTTGAAAGAGTCCTCTGTCCTGCATCCACTTCGGTTACCGATTTAGCCTCGCCCCACCCTGCTCTCTACACGCATGGGGACAACGTCACCAAGGTTTAAGCAAGTTAGACATCACAATGCCTAAATAAAAAATAAAAAGTGAGTTACACTTCATGATCCTCTTGGATAAATGGAGATGCAACTTGTACTGAAGAACGACTTGCATTTTTTTCCAGAAGATAGCCACATTTTTTTCATTGATGAAGTGATATACATTGGCACTTCCTAAATGACACCTGGCATTTTCCAAATTCCCATAAAACACTGTATTATTTGTGTAATTTTGGTTCCTGTTCCACACTATCAGCAGTTTTATCAATAGATCGTGTGTAGATTTTATAAGCAGTCTCATCTTAGTAGCTTTTCAAGGTCATAAAAATGTGTGATTCTTTACTGTCAACTCAAAATCTAATGAAAGGCAGCAGAAAATGTGGTTTTACCACTGCTGCTGGTGAGCCAAAACACAGGTTTATTTGCACTAATAACAAAGGAAAACGCTGGGTTTAAGTGAACAAAAATAACTTGTAGACAATGAAAAGTCGGAACTGCCTTGCCGGTCGTCAATCAACATCAAGATGTTTGTGTTGCTTACAGAGTTATATGTGCGACTTAGTAGTCATTATTTCCTAAAAAGCTGTAAGAAATCCATCCTGCTTAGTGCTAAGGGCCTAATTTATGAAAAGTGACGCATAGCTGTGAGAAAACAGTGATGCGTCACTTTTCATTGCACCTTCCTTGCGACACCAATGATGTCTCATATTTACATTATGACGCATCATGTCGCAAGGAGTTACAGATACATCAGTATTTCTGTCGTATCTGTAGCCGCAAAATGACGCATTGCTGGAGTGTGTCACAAAAGTGACGCAACTCCAGCAATGGGTCATTCCACATGGGCAAGTGTTAATTGTGCTTGCGTCAGTCTTACGCCTGCAATGAGGCAGGTGTAAGATATTGACGCTTTTGTGTCCTAGAGGTCCTAGAAGTGGCACAGTAAAATCTTATAGTTTTGACTGCGTCACTTCTACGACCCTTTCTTGCATCGGAACGCCCCCCCCCCCTGCATACATTATACCTGGCGCAGGTATAATGTGGCGCAGGGGTTTTCAAAGTGACGCAACTACCTAGCTGCGTCACTTTGTAAATATGGTGCAACAAAGGCAAATTTTTTACGCCGCTTGTGCGTCACAAAAAGTGATGCACTGGTGGCGCAAAAGTGACGCAAGGGCTCATAAATAAGGCCCTAAGGGTATATCCTGGATTTTTGGATTTCCTGTAGGCTGATGTTTCTACTGCGAGCCCCAGTCCCTTCCATTTCAGCATAAAATTACTGTACCTTCCTGCCAGCCCCCTCCACTATTAACATCATAGTATGCTACTATAGGACATTTTCAAAGTTCATTGTAAATGGTCAGTGTCCTCAGAGGCCACCCTCCCGGGTTTGTGTCGCTTTTTAAAAGAGCAGTGAAGAAAACATGATACTGTTCTCCCCAGACCCATTCGCATGTCTCTTGGGCAAGGGTTCGAGCACCTGGGTCGCTCTGCCTATCTGCAGGCCAGCCTGATCCTCCCCTTTTTATTGCTGTCACAGAGGCCCCCATCATTAGCTGTATCATTGTACTGTGTGTTCACAGCTGGATAAATCACTCCAAATTTGAAAACAAATTTTTCTAACTTAAAAATATAGCTTATGAGAGGAAAGATAAGTAGTTTCCCAGAGCTCAGTTTCCACTGAGGTTTAGGGACATGCTGCGCTATCACTAGCAACCTGCAAATTGTAAACAAGGAATTGTAGCAGGGAATGGCTGCGAATGTGGTAATGGTGTCATGCAAGGAGCAGCAGGCCATTATCCTTGCAGTTGATTTCCCTCATAGTCGAATTTTTTTTTGTTTTTTAGCAACCCGCGTCCATTACAAAGAGACGCGCTCCTCTGAAAAGAAAGGTTTCCAGTTTGGAGAGGATACGTGGGAGGGACCTTGCAATCATCCCCTAGACCCCGGCCTGCCCGCCAGCAGCCGTCCAACATGATCTCAAATTGGAAGCTGTGTGTAGCAGGGACATTTTTTGGGCCAATCAATTACCTCTCCAAATCGAGAGGTGGTAAATTTTCAATGATTTAAGGCCGCAATTGAGGTAACAAACCATTGAGACATTCCTGTGCGGATCCCAAAGAGTAGGATAATGCCTGTTTCACATCTCTTCCATTTTACGATTTGGAAAAGGCCCCAAAAGCCAGTAGTGGCCAGTGTGTGGATTGAGTGGCGGAGCAGTGGAGGAGGGTATCAAGGGAACGGGGGGGGGGGGCAGTGGGGTTCAGATATCATTTTTTTTAAAACAGTAACCTGGCTGCCGCATAGCACCCCTCTATTCTGCACGCATAGACTCCAGGTGTGCACTGAGGTCAATCCTGACGCTGCTTTCATTCTGCTAAAAGCAGCGTCAGGATTGGCCTGAGCACCAATGATTTGCACTCCCAATTATACTGGGAGCCTGTGCCTGGTCTCTCCAACTCGGCAACGCAGCTCAGGTTGGAGGGAGCTTAAATGCGCTTGACGGTTTGTCCGGCTTGAGACGGCTGGCCGAACCGTCATGCGCACTGAATACCAATGCAAAACATTCCTCCATCAGCCTGTCATCACCCTGGTCCCACCCTCAAGTCTTTTCTCCAAGAGAAAAAATGAAACGATAATAAACAAGGGTTTATTATCGGTTTATTTTTCAATTTTTGGCTGCTGGCAGGGAGGGCGACACTCCTAGCGGTGGAGACGCTGCTACCAAAAGCCCTTTTACGAATCAGAAGGCTTTTCCAATGCATGAAATGGGTTTTGTATGTTATGAAAACATATTCTACAGGTGTGAAACGTGTTTTACAGGCTTTGAGACCACTAAAAGCTCAAGTAGCTGAGAGCCCTTATTACAAAAGGCAGAGAAATTGCAAGAGACAGATAAATTATGTGTTGCAATATACTGTTACAGTGGTGGCCCCCACCCTCACCACGAAGAAATATATTTTGATTTGTTTACCTGATGAGGCGAGTAAGTGCTGCCGACAATGCACAGCAAAAAGACTACCTTCAGGAAAGGAGCTTCCTTAATGGGAAGAGTTGCTCTGTTATGTTTACTTATCCAAGATAACCTTACATAATGCCGGTACACTAGCTACACCTACTTTTTTTCTTGCGCTTTTTAGCTGAATTATTTGTTTGATATTTGAGGATCTTAAGGATGCCACATGCTGATAGATTTAAAATTGTTCTTTTAAGTAATCGTGAACTTGCTGTAGTCTGACTTATGATCAATAGTTACGTTTTTAACATGGGATCTAGTTAAGACCTGAATGTTTTGGAGATATGAGCACTCTTAGGTAGATTTACTATTGCCCAACAATCTTCAGTCTGTTTGTGATAAACTTGGAAGCATCTGACAACAAGGAATTTCCATAATCCAATATTGCTCCTATGGTCGCCCTATTTTTATTTTATTATTCTACTCCAACAGAAACTTCAGTCTCCTCAGCAGTTAAAAGTGGTAATACAAAGATTAAATGATGCTTTTCATTTGGCCATTAGTGGAAAGGTGGGAGTTAAATATTAATTTAGGGCCTTGTTATTAAAGAACTGAAAACGGATATGTGCGGTAACTACTGTTAATGCCCATATCATAATTATGGGTTTTGCATCCCCTGTTAAATTTTGGCAGGCCAAGACTGCTGGAATTTAAAGGGAGAAATGCCTTATTATTACTGGAAGATAAAGATTTTGGATCAGTAATCAACAATGTCTGCATATTATGCCCCATTTCAAAACTCTAAACATGAGTAATTATCTTATGCCATAAATTCTTAGTGGCCGATTTGATTGATGTAATGTGATACTTATTACACCAAAAAAAGGCCACTTATTATGAAGATCTTCAATGGTGTTTTATCAAAATAAAGTTTGACCCACTGTAAAGCAGCCAAGCAACAAGCTTCCCTTTTTGAGCTGAATGTCAGGACACACAAAAAGAAACAGCATTTTAGCTTGATTCACACTTATCTAACTGATATCTGTCCTTGCTTGGATTGAGGAAAATTCCTCTCAGCTCCTTCCCACTGTCTTTAGCATACTATGGATTGTACATTAGATAGAAAACTACTTTGGTACCATCCACATAACTTAGAAAATCTAACTGAAGATCCATCAAGAGATTGTAGGGGGTGGTAAATGGAAATTAAAGAAGTATAAAATAAATTCATAGGCTTTGAGGGATGTCATAACTAATGGTTTTCTAATGTGCTTTCTTTTATCAAATAATCTCCCTGGGCATTCGATCTATTAAATTATTACAGCCATCTTTTCAAAGTGAGCATCACCCTTTATCTACTCTCTCCATTCACTCTTTCCACAGGGTTGTCTGTTTATTGGTGCCAAACTCTGCAGACATGTCCAGCAGCATTTACAGTGCAGGATCCCCAGAATCCAACATTTTGTGAAGGGCTGATTGACTGGCAAGACAGGCAGTTTCCAAGCTCCCATCCAGACAAAACTCAGATTGTTCATCCACTGGGATCTCAAACAACCCCAGCAGTTTACTGTGTTACATAATTGTTGCTTTGTCGAAGATCTTCCAGTAAGGGAATGTTCAATTTTGCTCTATAGTTCTTGTGGTCAAGAGAATCTAAGGTGGTCTCATTAAGCACTTGTGCAACTCACATTTGTTTTAGCTCATTAAAAACAGAACTCCCTTGAGCTTGTTTGTGATATTCACATTATATGGGGGCAACTCATCCTAATTTTTATTGATGATTTCAAACGGACAAGGGTTACAGGTGAAATTGTGGGATCAAGAGTGTTTATCCATCAATAATTTCTTCCAGGGAGATGTTCCTAGAAGAAAACATTTGGCAATGTTCCTAGGAGCCATCCTTTGTATTTTTGTTGAAGGAGGAATAATCAATCTAATATGCCCCACTTTCTTTATAAAGTATCCCTCTGTGCTTTTACACCAATCTCTCAGCACATTAGGAAGCCTGTGTTTGACAATAAAATCTGCAAAGTCCTTTAAAGTGTATAAGAGTTTGTTAGTGAGTTATTCGCCTTCTCTATTTCTTTGGAAAAACAAACCTCCTTACCTTTTACAATTTATTGCTTATAACTTCTTCATTTCTATTTCAGACCCAGGTGTTTCATCTTTCTAAGGTCCCTGTCCCCCAGTTATTTCAAATGTACTAGTCTCGGTCCAATAAAGTCTCATATTATCTGAAAAACACTAATTGGTCTTCTTTTGTTTTTTAGCGTTGGAGTGGACAAATTACCCTGCAGAAGTGAATAAAGTGTGGTTGTATCCATTATACACAGCTTAATTCTTATGAAAAAGGGAAACCACTCTCTCCGGGGGTCCTGTAATCCTGTTATCACGGCCGCATTATCATTGGGAGCTTCTGAGAACAGCTGGACTCTGAAATTCTGGCATCACTTCCTCCTATTCTCTTCTTGTCTAATTCTTCTGTTTCCTGAAGTCTTATTGAGCTAGCTCCAATAATTCACAATTATCCTTCCTCACTAGACATTTTCCTTTCAATGTCATAGAACCCGCCCTGGAAACTTACAAGGAAATATCCCTCCAACTGAATGAATTAACATTAGAGCAAATTAAAATGTACAATATACACCCATTACTTCACAGCCCTTAAACTACACTTCATTCTATTACAGACAGGGTCCGTGGCTTGAACACCAACTACGGTGGACGCTCCTTGAAGAGCTCAAAAGCCTTCTCCAGTATTGGCGTAGATCCTGGCTGCCTCGATCTGCTGTACAGCGGACTCCCTGGACTCTTTGGAACCCCCTCTGTTGCATTCTGGCCGCCGGCCATGGCAGTCACACTTCCAATCCTGCAAAGCTGTGGGCCTGTCGTGAATCGCGCGATAGTGACCACGGCCCCCGGGGGAGATGACTGGACCATCGTCAGGCCGGCACTGCTAGCTACCGGGTGGCTGGTGCAGGCCGTGGCACACCCAGATCACGCTGCAGCACCTGACTGGGGGTGTCTGTTGGCACAGCTCCCCTCACTGATCCTGCTGAGCCATGGCCCGGCCACGAAGTACAAAGTGGTGGCTGCGGCCCCAGGGGTGGTGAACGTACAGTCCTGGGGCCAGCACTACCAGCCTTTATGGGAGGGTGAGACCTGTGGCACTCCAGGATCCTGCCATGACACCCAATCGGGGTTGACTGTTGTAGGTAGGGTTCCTCCCTTAGCACTAAACTTCAGAAGATCAGGAGCTTAAGCAGAATTGGGTCTTGATCGTTTGTGTTTTCACCCTCTGTTACCCTAGGACTGAGGAACCTTGATTGAATGGGTGCCTCTTGGAATAGGCATCTAGTAATTTTGTCATATGGTATTTATATTGATGCATAACCCCTCTAGATAGAGAAACATGTAAGCAATGAATTTCCTGTGGGTTTTTGCATTCATTTGTGTGGTATATATGGGGCAATCTACCACTTTGGATAGTGTTGCATGCTCACTTGGTTTAAGTTATATTCACTTGTTATGTACTCTTGTTTAATCTGGGGTGTTGGGCTGCTTTATCACTGACTTTCGGTCTGGCATATTTGTCTGGTTTAGATTCTCTATACTTTTTGTTTATTCCTGTCATTTCTTCACCCTTAATTCTTTGGCTATCGTTGGACACGGGATTTGAGATATAGAGATCGGTCCTATATTTCAGTTGTGTAATATGATCTCCATTTGACTGTATGCTTATTTATTATCATATCTATAACATCTTACTTTAGCGCCCTGAAGAAGGTGTTACCTATATTTTAGTGGTAACCGAAATGCGCGTTGGCACTGGTTACAGCAGGAACATTAGGATATTATGCATAGATGGATGAAATGATTTAAGGATACACAATACTGGAATCAAGCTATATTGATAGCCATTAATTAGCTTTGCATCTTCTATCTAATTGAAGGTGATGTAGTTTTTCGCTTGCTATACATTTGAAGAAATTGTCTCTTAAATCATATAACATATGCATTCTGAAATTGTACTACTCTATGTTCAAATTCCAGGTGTTGTTTTTTGTTCCTGTATATGCAAGCTTTCACATCTATTTGGTCTGTTGGATGATAGAAGTATGTGTATGTTCTGAGTGATTGTGGATACAAATGGATGAGGATTCTTTGATTAGTGCATGAAGGAGGGTGTGAGATATAGATTTGAGTCTCCTTTTTTTGTTGTTTAATGTTGTGTTGAAAAAAGTAAAGTACAAATAATAATCTACTTAATTTCAGATTGACATTGTATGTATATGTAACTTGAATGCTTTTTGTAGATATTTCCTTATTAAATGTATTTAAACTTGGATTGATGTATTTTGTCTATATGATTTGCTTGGTCAAGGAGGGGGAATGATTATCCCAGATAAAGGTCAGATATTCCACTTTGCTAGTGTGTTTGGGCAGGGTAGTTCTTGTGTGTCTTGCATTGACTGGTGTTGCAGCTCTATCCCCAGAGGAAAGCATAGGAGAGAACCTGTGTTTGGACTGTGGACGAAGTTGGTGTGGTGAAGGCAAGGAAGCCACTCCCAGGGACATAAGGGGCAGGCTCTTCCCTGTGCTCTCTTCTCTGATGCGCTCTGGGACAGCAGCTCAATACAGACTGGCGCTCTGCAAGGGCCCTGGTGCATGGGACTCTGGACCTCAATGCTCCTCCTGTGCCTGTGCCAAGGCAATTGGCCTCTATTACCTCAGTAGACCAGGACTAGGAGACCCCTCCCGCTGCTCTCATTGATTGGGGAGACCCTGAGCGACACTGCACCTGCAACCCCCACTGACCTGTATGGGGGGAGTGTCCTGACTCTTGGCATGTTTCCTGGAGCCTGGACGCGGTGGGCTGCCTGACTCCCTGAGACCTCTGCTTTCTCCTTCCTTAAGGCGTCAATGTTGGAGGCGGCGAGGCAAAAGGCTGCTTGTGCTGTCCACTACGCCCTGTGGTAAATTGGATTGAGGGGCATGGTAAAATCACCCGAGGCTGCAGGTTGGTCTTGGTGTCTGCTCCTCGGCATGGATGAGGATCACCCTCCTGCTGCTCAGGCACAGATAAAAATGAGAAAGATTAAGCACTCCTGCGTTTTGGGCCCTCAGCCCTACTAGGGATCCCCGCTGACCTCAATGGCCATGGATGCCGCAGGTGTCGTGTCGATCCTTCAAGCCATACAGGCTACCAGTGCTGTCCTCAAGACCAGTGTAGGCATGGTGGGGGTGGACGTGGCTTTACTACGCCAAGAACTCCATAATGTGGTGGACACAGTGTCTGATGCGGGGGCTACATCTCGGAGCTCGAAAACATAGTTCGGGAAATCTGCTCCACTATCCACTGTTTATCCAACTCCACCAAACTACTAGGGGAACATGTGGAGGATACTAAGAACCATGTGCATAGGAAACCCCCCACTTTGAGGGGGTGCATGGTACGTACCATGAACATTTTTTGGAGGACTGGATCAAATCCTGGCTCCAGCAGGACACTCTGCTTTGCCTTGGAATGGGCCCACAGGTCCCCGGCACAGGGAACCCTGCTGGAAGCTCCCCCTGATTGCCAGTGTCCTCAATTACAAAGACAAGAATGCCATACTCTGAGGGACAAAAACACACAGACCCATACTCTTCCAGGCTGGACTACAATGCAAGGCCTTCAACTCAGTCAGGGAAAAACTCCGGGTAATGAACTTATCCTACGCCCTTCTCTTTCCAGCCAAACTGAAGATCCTACATAAATCCCATTTCTACTTCTTTGAGACTCCAGTGGAGGGATGAGACTCGGCAGCCGGACACAAGGATCTTAGGCCTCATACGCCTCCTTCCTTTCGGGGATCGGATGCACAAGGTAAGGATAAATTGAGAGGCTGACGGGTGCGATTGCAGGTGGCCGGAGCTTGTCTGATGGTGAAAGTATCTACCATGAGAACTTATACCAAGACGTGGAGTGGCCCACCATGGGCCTTTGTTGCCAGACCGTGGGGTGACTCAGCCTGCAAAAATGGAATGACTCAGAACTTGGGCCTCTAAGGCAACACCTTACTTCTCTGCACCAATTGACCAATGTTTCCTGTCACAAAATATTTTCTATCTAGAAGTCTGCTTGCCTAGCAGCATATTCTCCTTTCCTTTCCCATATATTGGTGCGGGTGAGGTGGCAGCAACCGATTCACGCCCCCTTTCTTCCTTTCTTTCTATTCTCTTTATGTTTGTTCTCACAAGAGAGTTTGGCTGACAGATACTTATGGGTAAAAGCCTAGGGTGGTGGGAGTTGGAGGGTGAACTCGTGGTTTGTTTCAATGGTTTCGCTGTGCTTTTTCTTCTTTCTTCTTTCACTGTCCGCACGGTACACAATTCTACATTTTCTACTATGGCTCAGACTTGTCATTCTTAGCCGTCCACGCGATCTATCGCTATCCCATCAGGGCCTCCCATCTCCCATATACCAGCCTCTCTGTGGCAGCCATAGCTCCATGGTGTTCATTAAGTTAATGACCTGGAATATTAGCATTCTTAACTGTATTAAATGGACAGTGGCCCTCCACTTTGCCAAACACCATTGCCCAACCACACTCTTCCTCCAGAACACACACGTTCTTGGCACTCGCTGTTCGTCTCTCGCCCGATATGACTACCATAGAGAGCAGCATGCCAGCCACATAAGGCAGACGTGGCCTCTGACCATTTCTCAGCAATCCAGCTGTGTGGGGCTTACTGGAGGTAACAGGAGGGCTAGTTGGCCCCTAAGAAAACTCAGGAGTAAAGGGGGCTTCATCCCCTAACCAAGAGCACGCCAGGAGGCGAGTTTGCAGAATGGTAGTGAAAGGGGGCGTGGCCCGGTATCAGAACTCAGCAATCCTGCTGTGTGGGACCTACTGGAGTTAATGGGAGGGGTAGTTGGCCCCCAAGGACGTCCTTGGGGACCAACTACGCCTCCTGTTACCTCCAGTAAGTACCACACATTTGGAATGCTAAGAGGTCTTCGGAGGCCACGCCCCCTTTCTCCACCACTCTGAAAACGCGCCTACTGGTGCACTGTTGGCTGTGGGATAAAGTCTACTTTACCTCTGAGGGACCTTGGGGGCCAAGAAGCCCTCCTGGTACCTCCTGTAAGTCCTACGCACCTGAATTCCTGAGAGCTGGTCGGAGGCCCAGCCCCCTTTCTCCACTACTCTGCAAATGTGACTGCTTGTTAAAAAACCTTAGAAATTCACACAACAAAGCAGAGGTTACAGGGACGTTATAGTTAGGAAATTGAATTTAAAAAAACATACAAATTCACTGAAAAAAACACAGGTTTCAGGGACGGTAGAGTTAGGAAATAGAATTTTAAAAAATCTTAGAAATTGACAGAAAAAGCCAAAAGTTTCAGAGACGTTATAGTTAGGCTGACATTTTACTCATACAAAACATGAGAAATTCAACCATTATGGTTATCTGAGTTAACTATAACTTGCACCCCTGCAAGGCACTGCTTATGACCTCACATATTACGTCAATCATGACATGGTTAGTGACATCACTGATGACATCTCAAATGACATCACTGATGTCGCATCCTAATTGAGTTGTAGGAACCGCCTTTCACGGCAACGGTGTTCGCTCGACATCGTAATCAGGGCCATGTTTTAAACTCTAAAAACCACTGAAATTCACCAGTTATAATTGCCCAATTCTGAGTGCATGTTCTGGGATTAGGCTGCAAACTTCACCATGTTGCAGTGGAAAATGTTATCTGGTGCTGGTTATGTTTAAGTTAAAATATATCAGCAAATAATTTTCCATTGCCCTTACCAATGCATTCATACACTTGGATGGGTCTATTTTCTAATTTGGAAATCGAAGAGGTGAGCAGGCGTCTCATCTATCAGGTTTCATCAGTTCATCTCATGTTTCCTTTCAACAACCATAAAAACCTATATTTAAAACACTGTGGAATACAAGAGTAAGCCGCACCTAGTCACAGCAAAATCTTTGTGAATCAATCCCACGTGTTGAGGCAAAAGTGCCATGAAGAAGCTTGCATCTGGTAGTAACTAACTTACCGGTGAAGCGATTCCAGAATCGCAGCCCTCCTGCAGTACTCCTTTGTAACTTGACAATAACGAAACTTCTGTGTTTGTATTGCACAAATCCCAGTTGTCGGATGAAGAAGATTTAGAATAGATTTCACTACTTATATTCACCCCTGAGGAGCTAGAAACATAAAAAGACATAAAATTCACATTTACATGATTGCATGCTCTAAGAAAGGCTTAGTTAAGAAGCAAACAAGCAGCAACAAAATGTGATTAATGCTCATAGGTATTGTACTAAATTTCGAGTGCATTTCTATTTTTAAATTTACTATGGCATTTATTCACAAAGGCTATTACAAGCCCAGGTGCGATGCACTTATTTGCGCGTAGACAGCAAATTTGCAACACAGGGCCCTATTCGGTCATTCTGATTTTTGCCATGGCTTACTCTTGTACTAAACTTTTACTCTGAATTCCGGGAGCAAATCAGAAGTGCTACTTGCTTACGTCAAGAATCCACGAGTAAATCAGAAATACTACAATAGTAAGTCATACCTAGTCATTGCAAAAGCTTTGTGAATTGGGCTCACAAATTCCACATCCTGACTCACAGACTCAGGTGTGGTTAGCTTTTACTTTTACAAAGTGCATCAAAAATGTGGCAATTCCACAAGTACGTTTTTTACTCCATAAACAAAATATTTTTCTCTGCAAAGGTACCTGAGCTTCCCTTTGAAATGTTTAGATGTTGTCCATTTCCTGGACAGGATATTACCATCAAATGACTCAAAGCACAAAGAAGTTGCTGAGACTTACTCCTGAAGTACTCCGAGATCACAACTGAATGCCAGGAGTCAGAAATGAGTACATCTAGTTTATTTCTGGAATCCAGGTGTAAGCCGGGATTCTTCAAGGAGTAAGCTAAACCTTGTCACAGCTAAAATGTTTGTGAATAAGGCAAAAATGTTTTGCGATCATTCACCAACTTCGGAGTCTTTGAGTGCCTAATGCATTTTACCTGCCTCCCTCTCCTTGGCACACTTTTTCCTGTTCCAAACCTAAAGATATAACGGTAGACAAGAAGCAACACTGGCAGATATTCCATGGTTATAATTGTACTTTGTACTTTGAGTTGGAATTTAATTGATCAAAACTGCGGATCAGGATGTGATTTTTTTAAGCATAAATGTATTTTATTGCAACCTCAATCTAGAAATATTTGTTCCAAAACCTTTTGTAAATTTGGCAGAAATATTTTTATCATTTCTAAATGGTAAAGAACAGCTGTATGAGAAATACTGCATATTCTATATGGTTATTTCAATATTAAGAAAAAAAGAGAAATATTTGTCATAGCTTTGATACATTTAAAAATGTTTAATCAATCACAATTGGCCTGATTTTCCAAGATTGACTGTCAGGAGGTCTCCGTAACTCATGTAGAGCTCCTGCAGTACTCCTGAATTCCAGGACTACGCCTTCAGCAAGACAGGAGTTCTCTTGACTTACTTTTGAATTCAAGGAGTAAGCCAGGAGTACTACAAGAGTAAAACACATTTACTCTCAGCCAAATTCCAGAGATTTCAGGTGGACCATGATGGAGCGGAGGTCAGATTCACCAATCAGGTCATCCCAGTCAAACTTTTTACCTTCTTGAGTAATCTCTGAAATATAAGTCAGAATCTTCCAAAGGGGAAAGGTCCAAGTCTATGGGCACTGAGGGTACCTCAAAGTCAGATAAGCTGTGTTGGAACCTAATGTTGTCAGGTCACCAAGGGTAGCCTGGCCTAGGGTAAGACAATCTCTATCTAAGGCACATGTGTAAAGGTTGCAAACCACCCAGCAGTAATTTAATGCTATAACACCCAAAAATGACACTACACCAATGTTTGTGGAAAAATACGAATTGTTTTATAAAAATAAGTTTGTTCCTCTTTATCACCTTTACATCAGTACTTCTCCTTATTCGATAGTTTTACTCCAAGAAACGTATTACACTTTATAACTTCAACTTTTCCTGCTCAATACATTTACATCAGAATACAATACCAATCTCACCCCACCTTCTACCAAAAATGTACACAATCAGCGAAGACTGTCAGTGGTTACACTAGTTTTACAGATGCGCTTGCAACCCCTATGAGGACTTTACACTCTTCCTAGTCAGAGGGTACTTTTAGCACTACTTTGACAGTTGGTTCTACCCCCAGCTTCTGGTTCATTGGCCGTTCTTCCCTGGACCTGAAATCAATGAGGATTACATCATCATGCTAATTTCCACCTACCAGGACACAGTAGGGGGAAAAACGAACAGTGTGTCTTGAATATGGTTACTTGCACAATGACTAATTTTTCCCCACACGGAAAGACCTTTTAAGAAACACCACTCCTCAGCCCCTTGAGGTGATTAATCCCTGGGGTTCAGTCTTCCCCCCTTCCCACACTCTCCTTACTGTACAGCGGAGACTGCAATGTCCAAGTCTCCAAGTGACTGAGCTGACAGGCGGCTCTACAGAAGTTCCAGCCGGCAGCTGCTTGATCCGCTTCCTCCCGCCCAGCCAGCCACTCGATCTCAGTGCTGGCGCGGGGAGGATCGGGGAATGTCTCTCCCCTCTTCAGGAACTGCTGTTGGCTCTTCCGCCTAACCTGCCACACAATTTCGGAGCTGGCGCGGACAAGGCTCACCACCGCTTCCGATCCGCTTCCGCTTCTCCGGCCGGCTCCGCCTCACAGAGTCAGACGGCTCAACCGGGCATGCGCGGAGGTGAAGTGGCTCTACACCCGAGCCTGCCCAGCGCTGACGGTTCTGCCTCCTCCGCTCCTCCCACTTCAGGACCGGCGGCCACGCTACCAGGCCGGCGCTATTCACCTCACGCTGGCCCAGGAATAGGCCCTCTGCTTCCACAACGACCGCTGCTCCAAACACACGGACCCCGTCTTCCCCACTCAGACAGCTGCTCTTCTCAGCTAGCAGTCTGCCGCTACAGGTAGGAGGAGGGCTTCCGTTCAGTTATGTCGCCAGGGGAAGTCAAGGGCAACCATGAGCCGAATTCATTTGAGGGGCTAATCGAGGGGGCCGCAAAGAATAACCCCTTAGCCTTAATCCTCTCTTCTTCTTAGCAACACTTTGCCAGAGTCTTTCTAAAGTCTTTCCAACTAGGCAGAGGACTGCGCTCCACAGCGCCGCAGTCTCCTTCACCCACTCACACCCCTTTCTTCCAGGCTAGGGGTTGGTCAGGCGCCCAGGGTCTCCAGTGATCCCACGCAGCGGGGACAAGACAAGTAACCCAAGGGAGGAAGGGTGGTGAATCAATAAGGCAGTGTCCTTAGACTGGGAGGTCAACCCTTTGACTATCCTACTCCCACCTTCTGCTACAGCCTGTCCTCCAGCTGACTCTCTCTGGTAAGACAAAATGGCTGACCAGCATTCCGCCTTATATAGGCTGACCCTCAGAGGTCCAGAAGGGACCAGAAGGTTCTGGAATGCCCTACTCTATCCTATGGGACAGGTCCCAGGTATGACAGTTGTGACAGTTGGTAGCCACCATTTTGTGACTCCAAGGGAATTCCTGTCAGGAAAGGCCTCTAGGCCTGAGGTGAAGAACTATGAGGGCGAAAAAACACCTATCCCCCAGACCAACACCATAAAAACCTAGTGGACACAAAAATAAATAAAGGCATGAGGGGCAAGAAGGGGACAAAATAAATAAATAATAGGAGGGACTACGCAAAGGGCCAGACAGGTCTAACACGCGTCCCCCCAGCTGAAAGTGGGGAGAGCTACCCAACCCCTTGGGAGTCCTCATCACTAAGGCGGAAAGACCTAGAGAGACCGTCTGCATTGGCGTGGTCCACTCCAGGCCGATGTTCCACCCGGAAGTCCATTCCCTGTAGGGAGATGGACCATCTCAGCAACTTGGGATTTTCCCCCTTCATCTGCATTAGCCAACGAAGGGGTCGGTGGTCAGTCTGAACGAGGAAGTGCGAGCCAAATAGATATGGCCACAGCTTCTTCAGAGCCCACACCACCGCAAAGGCTTCCCTCTCAATTGCACTCCACTTCTGTTCCCGGGGAAGCAGTCTCCTGGATAGGAAAACCACAGGCTGATCCAGGCCCTCTTCATTCAGTTGCGATAACACTGCCCCAATGCCATGTTCTGATGCATCTGTCTGGACAATGAACTCCTTGGAGAAGTCTGGGGCCCTCAGGACCGGTGCTGCACACATTGCCTGCTTAAGTTTTACAAAGGCTTGCTGACAAGCCTCTGTCCAAACTACCCGTCGAGGTTGTTTCTTTGAGGTGAGCTCTGTGAGGGGCGCTACAATAGTGCCATACCCCTTCACAAAGCTACGGTAGTAGCCTGTGAGGCCCAGGAAAGATCGGACCTCAGTCTGTGTCTTGGGGGGTTCCCAGGCCATAATTGCCTCAATCTTTGCCTGTAGGGGCTGCACTGTTCCCCTACCCACCAAGTGTCCAAGGTACACAACCGACCCCTGCCCAAACTGATATTTGCTGGCCTTGATGGTCAATCCAGCTTGTTTCAGGGCCTGGAGAACTGCTTGCAAATGTTGCAAATGGTCCTCCCAACTGCTACTGAAGACAGCAATGTCATCCAGATAAGCAGCGGAGAAACCCTCCATTCCTATACTGCTGCACCCTATTCTATAGGAAGATTGAATATTTGACTGAAGCGGTTTAATATATGTTTGCTTGTGACATACAGACTTATTTCAAAACACAGGCCACGGGAACTCATATAGGACTGTTTGGTTGGAATTCAGTAAGCATTTTTGGGGTTTGTGTCGTCATATCACCCCACCTGTTGCAGTCTCAGCTGGCCCCATGGAACCTACCTCCCACCTTCTGCACAGACAGCGTCCCAGCCCCACCAACTTGGACTTAACCCCTTCGCAGCGGGGATAATTCCCTCACTGTGCTGGGGGGAGGGGGGGCACACACAACGCCCCGGTGCTCATGACGAGCTCAGCTCGTCACCACGCTCGCACAGCGGGGGAATAAGCCCCGCGTGCGAGCGTTGCGGCCGTTATGACTAGCTCAGCTCGTCATGAGCACACGGCCACCGTGCCTCATGACGAGCTGAGCTCGTCATGAGCACCCATTTGGTTAAACACCCTTATTTTGTGGTGCTTGGATGCAGTCATAAGACCGCTCTGTTCTCCGAATTCAACCTACCACTCCACCTTAGAAAGTCTGTCAGATAGTGTCTGGAGCCCAAATCCATCCGGCAAGACCAGCACACAGGTTTAAGCCAATCCTACGGGACAGGAGTTGCTGCATCTAGCCAACGTTTGTAGATCTCTCTTCTTGCAAGGAGCGCCACATGGAAAAGAAAGCCCCTCTGATTCCTGCCCTGGAATGTAGTAAGCATTTTGGTAGGAAGAGAGGTTATTCTGCATTTCTCTTGGGGCATGGGATATGTTATACTCCTCCCTTTCTCCTTTATTACAGTAATTCGATTTGTGTTCCTTCATTACAAGACTTGTATTGTTGGAAGTATCTCACTGTTCCTTTAAATTTAGTAAGTATGATATAGTCTCTCAGCCTCATAGAATTTCTCCTATACTCAAATACCCTACCTCAGGAAGTCTAACTTGAACTAGAAGTAGACCAGAATACTGAGCTGATAATGCACTTTCTTGTCTGTGGGTTAGTCGTTGCCCTCGGGTAGCGCAATAGTTTTCTTTCTGTCCATTTTCTCTTACTCCGTGCAGTATTATTTTCCAGCTGTGATTCACTCTTTCATCTCTTTACATTAAAAAGGCTGCAGTCTGATTGATGGTGATCTTCATCTTACCAATACATTGTCTAACATTTTCAGAGTAATTTCTGGTGCACTGATTTATTTGTGTTCCCGATGTCATATTTGGATCTTTTGAAACTTCTGAAAAGGATCTTAGTTTGGATGTATCTTTCCTCTGCGGGATACATGCAGAGCACTAAACATGCCACATCGCTTTGTTACTAGGTTTTTCATCCAAGTGAGTGGTAAAAGGTACTATACGTACACATTATTTATGTCCTGTGCTTCATTGGGTTAAATTATGTGCAATAGGATTTTTTCCGCCACAGCACTCTGTGAAGGATGGGTGCTGGTTCTGGCCATGAAATTGTGTCTCCTGTCTTGTGTATGATTGAATTTTGGGTACCAGAGATTCAACTTGTCATCAGGTTTCATTCTTTGACAGTGGCCCACTTGTGTTCAATTTTGCAAGACAGTGCAAGGCTTGGACAGGGCAATCGAAGACACTGAAGAATGCATACACCCATTCTTTAGCACTATTATTGTGTACAGCAAATGGGGGTTAGACGTTATACTGTTTGCCCTAACTCTTCAATTCTTAATTAATTGATTTTTTTTACTAATTCCATATACTTCTCATTCACTTTTTGTGCCTTTTGGTCCAGGGCCTAATTAAATGTAACCCAACTGGCGGGAAATGTATTGTTAAAACTCACTGACTACATATCAGCTAGGTCTTCCAAATTAACACCAAATTATTGCATCTTCAATCATTATTAATTCAGTGAATAAAGTGGAATTTTTATATCAAACTCAGTTGCTAGGCTCATCAACCTCCAGCCCCACACTCACATCACCCCACACATCAAAGAGCTCCACTGGCTCCCAATCCACAAACGAGCACTCTTCAAACTAATCACGCTCACATATAAAGCCTTTCACAACACTGGCCCCACTGGCTCCATGTACCTCAATAACTGTATAAACATCCACAAACCTATGCTCAGTCGAACTCATACTCCACTCCACTCCCTGCATATGCAGAACCAGATCCAGCAGTAGTGCCTTCTCCTACCTCGCTCCTAAAGCCTGGATTTACCTGTCCCTGCCCATCAGAGCTGCTTCCTCCTCAGTTTTCCGCAATAAACTGAAAACCCGGCCCTGCACCTAGCACCGGCCCTGGCTCGGCCCATACATCTCCTGCTTTAGCTCTAAGTTGGCAGGGTATGCCCAGATGTGGTTCCCTTGCTCACTTTGCCACTCGATTCAAGCTAGCCTGCTGGATGACGGCTGATTCGCCAGAAACCGGTCCCGGGATGCTTGTTTTTGGTCCAGGGAAGATATGGCTTGCCAGTTCGGGCTGGACTGTTCCCATGAGGCACAGGGTCAGACTGACTTGCATATGGCCATATCTGAACTGGGGTGGTGGAGTGAGCTAAAGAATGATGATGGATTAAACCCAGATCAGTTGACTGGGGGTGAGTGTTTGCAATGTTCAACACTCTGTTCATCATCCCCTTTGGTTTTGCTTTGTTCACCCTAAATTGGCAGGGTATGCCCAGACGTGGGTTCCCTGCTTACTTTGCCACTGGATTCAAGCTAGCCTGGCTGATGACGGCTGATTAGCCAGAAACCGTTCCTTGTTTACCGGTCCAGGGTAGACATGGCTCGGCAGTTCGGGCTGGACTGTTCCCATAATGAACAGGGTCAGACTAATTTGCATATGGCCATGTCTGAACTGGGGTGGTTGAATGAGCTAAAGAATGATGATGGATTAAACCCCGCTCAGTTGACTGGGGGTGAGTGCTTGCAATGCTCAACACTCCGTCCATCATCCCCTTTGGTTTTGCTTAGCTCTAAGATACCCACCCAGGTGAGTCTGGTGCTATACAAATACACATAACATATAGTATAATATTTTGTTTACAGACTTCTTGAATTTGGCTCCTGATGACGAGCATGGCATGAAACACATTAAGTGTATTCATATAATTAGTTCGTAATTAAGTACAAAAGGAGTAGTAAAATGACACTGGAGTGAGGATGATTGAAAATAAAGTAATTTGGAAGAGTGTATTGTTGTGACTTTGGACCAAAGGCCTTTTCCACTGACTTATTTAGATATACATAATAACAGATGCCCACAATCCAAATATGTCCTTGTCCTTGGCTCACCTGTTGGCATTAATCTTTCCACTGGCCAGGAACCGCCCACCGGTTTGCAACAGGGTTACACCCTGTGTGCACACAATATGCAAGAAGAGAACACATTGGGGCTGGGCACTGAATATCCCACTTCACTGAAAATACATTTTCAAATAGTGAATGAAGTGGCTCATTTATTAAGAAGTGGGGACAGCCATTCGGGCCAAAAGGAGTCATATTGGATTAATAAACTGGAAATAATATCCTCTAAAGTACTGATTGAGTTAGAAAATATATGTTTATCATTGGAAGTAATACATACAATATTAGGTTCTTAAAGACAGGCTTACATGAATTGACGAAAATTAAAAGGTATGAAATACAGTGACAAAAACAAATGAGACATATACATTTGTTAATTCGTGTACATATATCGGGGCTGTGATCTTTGAATAAGGATACAGTAAAAAATATGACCCACAGAATATTAACCTGTTTATAAATAAAGCTCCCAAAAGTAAGATCGTTGCGGTGATAGGATATTTTCAGATTATTCAATGTTTTCTGAATCGGATTCATGTACGACCACTGGGTGAAGTAGAAATAAACAATTGAAATGACGAAATTGCCTGGAATGATTGCAGAAGAATATTCACTGAAATAGTAACACCCATCAGATATAAATAATATATAATAAAGTTTGAAGGTAAAACCTATTTATCAGGGATACATTAAATTCACCATCAGGCTTTGTGACAGCACAAAAGAGAGACAGCAAATGAAAAAGAAAGAGACGTAAGACAGGAAACTCCGACAAACGAAGAAAACAGGGATGAAAATAGAGGAAGCCTACCCCCAAAGACCCTACGTAAAGCTATCAATACCCCATATACAGCTCATCATCTGGGCAAGTAAATGCAGCACTGATAAAGCTCCAAACATTACATTTTTTTTTAAATGTGCCACTATTTCTGCTTTCCCAATTTGAAAGAAGTCACCTAATCCTGTAATATAATATCGATTTTCGAGCAGGCCATCTGTGTTCTAAAGTTTATCGGGCCTAGCTATCACGGGTGCAGCAGGTGCAGTGACACTGGGACCCAAGACTGTGAGGGGCTCACAGACAGACCCCAAGTTATGGCTTAGACCACACAACGGCACAAAGGCCCTTATGTGTCCCACGGCACCATTGCTACGTCACTGAAATTGCACCTCGCTTTCCTCGTCTATTTTCTTACCTTTCTGACATGTCTTTCTGTTGCTTCTCCTTAAGCTGCACATTAAGTTATCTCCCTCGTCGCAAACTCGCCATGTTTACCCAGGAACCAATTACAGTGTCCACATTGTCCACAGAGTAGACTCCTGCGTCCGGTCCGCCCCTCCTCCTTCTCATCAGGTCAAATAATGAACTCAAAGCATCAACTTTCATCCCGAGAACTACACGGCTTTACCTGGCAACCGACCGTCACTTCCGGTTCAGGCTTCACTTCACAGAGCAGCAGCGGAGCACATAAACTAAGCCTCGACTCGTCTGCACGCTTGATTGAGAGAATGTGTAATAAAGGAAATGTCAAATATAAAATTAATTTTGTTTAGTATTCTTTAGGATGCAATAAGGTTTTTAATGGCAGCATTACGTTCTATAAACAGTTATTTTTGCGAAATACTTCTGTATAGAAATATTGCACATAATGTGATATTTGTTTCTCTCGGTAGAACGACATATCATTAAATTTGATGTTTATCCTGGCGTTAAATTCGAGACTTCGCAGCAGCCACTCATCCTTGCCTTGTGGGATTGCTGGAACCAACCTTAAAACAAGCATTGGAATGCAATAAGTCTCGCATTTGTTTGAATGCAAACTTTTGGCCTTGTAAATGGCAATGTCTTTAACCCATGTGTGTAGTGGAATTATGTGGGTTAGACTGGAATTGAGAGTTGTGGAGAAGCATGAAGCATAAGGAGGGAGAGTGAGGAGAAGAGCAGTTTGAGGCACAAGGACGGAGAGTGTGGAGGAGAAGAGCAGCATGAGGCACAAGGAAGAAGAGCGCGGAGAAGAGCAGCGTGAGGCACAAGGAAGGAGAGTGAGGAGAAGAGCAGCGTGATGCACAAGGACGGAGTGAGGAGCAGAGCAGCGTGATGCACAAGGACGGAGTGAGGAGCAGAGCAGCGTGATGCACAAGGACAGAGAGTGAGGAGGAGAAGAGTAGCGTGAGGTACGAGGAAGGAAAGTGAGGAGAAGAGCAGCGTGAGACACAAAGATGGACAGTGAGGAGAAGAGCAGCATGAGGCACAAGGAAGAAGAGCGCGGAGAAGAGCAGCGTGAGGCACAAGGAAGGAGAGTGAGGAGAAGAGCAGCGTGAGGCACAAGGAAGGAGAGTGAGGAGAAGAGCAGCGTGATGCACAAGGACGGAGTGAGGAGCAGAGGAGCGTGATGCACAAGGACAGAGAGTGAGGAGGAGAAGAGTAGCGTGAGGTACGAGGAAGGAAAGTGAGGAGAAGAGCAGCGTGAGACACAAAGATGGACAGTGAGGAGAAGAGCAGCGTGAGGCACAAAGAAGGGGAGTGAGGAGGAGAAGAGCAGCATCGGGCAGAAGGAAGGAGAGTGAGGAGAAGAGCAGTGTGAGGCACAAAGACAGAGAGTGAGGACAGCAGTGTGAGGCACAAGGAAGGAGAGTGAGGAGGAGAAGAGCAGCATGGGGCAGAAGGAAGGAGAGTGAGGAGAAGAGCAGTGTGAGGCACAAAGACAGAGAGTGAGGACAGCAGTGTGAGGCACAATGAAGGAGAGTGAGGAGAAGTGCAGCGTGAGACGCAAAGATAGACAGTGAGAAGAAGAGCAGTGTGAGGCACAAAAAAGGGGAGTGAGGAGGAGAAGAGCAGCGTGAAGCAGAAGGAAGGAGAGTGAGGAGAAGAACAGCATAAGGCACAAGGACAGAAAGTGAGGAGGAGAAGAGCAGTGTGAGGCATAATGAAGGAGAGTGAGGAGAAGAGCAGCGTGTGACACAAAGATGGACAGTGAGGAGACTAGCAGCGTGAGGCATCAGAAAGTAGAGTGAGTAGGAGAAGAGCAGCATGAGGCACAAGGACGGACAGCAGTGCGAGGCACAAGGAAGGAGAAGTGAGGAGGATAGGAGGGTGAGGCACAAGGTAGGAGAGTGAGAAGAGCAGTGTGAGGCACAATAACAGAGAGTGATGAGAAGAGCAGCTTGAGGCATCAGGAAGGAGAGTGAGGAGGAGAAGAGCAGGGTGAGACACAAGGATGGACAGTGAGGAGAAGAGCAGTGTGAGGCACAAGGAAGGAGAGTGAGAAGAAGGGAAGCATGATGCACAAGGACGGAGTGAGGAGAAGAGCAGCAGGAGGTACAAGGAAGGCGAGTGAGTAGAAGAGCAGCGTGAGGCACAAGGAAGGAGAGTGCGGAGGATAGGAGCGTGAGGCACAAGGAAGGGGAGTGAGAAGAGCAGTGTGAGACGCAAGGATGGACAGTAGGTAGAAGAGCAGCGTGAGGCACAAGGAAGGGGAGTGAGGAGAAGAGCAGCATGAGGCACAAGGACAGCAAGTGAGGGGTAGAAGAGCAGCATGAGGTACAAGGAAGGCAAGTGAGTAGAAGAGCAGTGTGAGGCACAAGAAAGGAGAGTGAGGAGGAGAAGAGCAGTGTGAAGCACAAGAAAGGAGAGTGAGGAGGAGAAGAGCAGCGTGAGACACAAGGAAGGAGAGTGAGGAGGATAGGAGCGTGAGGCACAAGGAAGGAGAGTGAGAAGAGCAGTGTGAGGCATCAGGAAGGAGAGTGAGGAGGAGAAGAGCAGCATGAGGCACAATGAAGGACAGTGAGGAGAAGAGCAGTGTGAGACGCAAGGATGGACAGTGAGGAGAAGAGCAGCGTGAGGCACAAGGAAGGAGAGTGAGAAGAGCAGTGTGAGGCACAGTAACAGAGAGTGATGAGAAGAGCATTGTGAGGCACAAGGAAGGAGAGTGAGGAGGAAAAGAGCAGCATGAAGCAGAAGGAAGGAGAGTGAGGAGAAGAACAGCATAAGGCACAAGGACAGAAAGTGAGGAGGAGAAGAGCAGCATGAGGCACAATGAAGGAGAATGAGGAAAAGAACGGTGTGAAACACAAGGATGGACAGTGAGGAGAAGCGCAGCATGAGACACAAAGATGGACAGTGAGGAGAAGAGCAGCGTGAGGCACAAGGACTAACAGTAAGGAGAAGAGCAGCGCGAGGCACAAGAAGGAGTGAGTAGGATAGGAGCATGAGACACAAGGAAGGAGAGTGAGAAGAGAAGTGTGAGGCACAATAACAGAGAGTGAGGAGGAAAAGAGCAGCCTAAGGCACAAGGACAGAAAGTGAGGAGGAGAAGAGAAGCATGAGGCACAATGAAGGAGAATGAGGAAAAGAGCAGTGTGAAACACAAGGATGGACAGTGAGGAGAAGCACAGCATGAGACACAAAGATGGACAGTGAGGAGAAGAGCAGCGCGAGGCACAAGAAGGAGTGAGGAGGATAGGAGCATGAGACACAAGGAAGGAGAGTGAGAAGAGAAGCGTGAGGCACAATAACAGAGAGTGAGGAGGAAAAGAGCAGCCTAAGGCACAAGGAAGGAGAGTGAGAAGAAGGGCAGCAATATGCACATGGAAGGAGTGAGAAGAGCAGCATGAGGCACAAGCACAGAGAGTGAGGGGGAGAAGAGCAGTGTGAGGCACAAGGAAGGAGAGTGAGGAGGAGAAGAGCAGTGTGAGGCACAAGGAAGGAGAGTGAGGAGGATAGGAGCGTAAGGCACAAGGAAGGAGAGTGAGAAGAGCAGCATGAAGCACAATAACAGAGAGTGATAAGAAGAGCAGAGTGAGGTATCAGGAAGGAGAGTGAGGAGAAGAGCAGCAGGAGGTACAATGAAGCAGACCAATGAGAGAAATGCAGCACTATACACAAGAATCAGAGTACATAGAGACCGGTATAAACCCAAGAAAGCACAGTGAACAGCCAAAGATGAACAGACCACACACTGGAAAAATGGATGAAAGGAGTAACCACACAATGCAGCATCATTGTTCCAGATAAGAACAAGACAGGCTCAACAATTATGCAGCAGCACACTAGACGAGCAGGGGAAGAGGGCAATGGCACAAAAGTAAGAAGCTCGGCTGGGGCTAAAAAGTAGACGCTAACTGAGGGAAGGGATTATCAAAGAGTGAGCAGAAGCAGTGCCGGCTTTAGCGCTGGTGGTGCCCAGTGCAACAGTAATTTGTTGTTGCCCCCACACCCCATGACTGCCTCCTCCGATTCCCTCACTTTCACCGGGCAAAAGTGTCCCTCATCTTTCCAATCACAAATTATTGCTAAACTCAGCTTCCCCACCTAAGGTAATCGCCCCCTCCACAGGCCAGCGCCCAGTGTGGCTGCACCAATTGCACTGCCCTAAAGCCGTCTCTGAGCAGAAGTTAGGAAGGAGGGGGTGGGAGGGGGCAAGTAAGCAAAACCAAAACTGGAGTAGAGCAGCCAAGGCAACAGAAGAGGAACTGCAGAGCAGCAGGAGGTACAAGGAAGGAGAGCTATGAGACAAATGCAGCATTATACACAAGAACCAGATTAGGAAGAGAGGGGTATAAGCCCAACAAGCATTTGCAATGCAATAGGTCTCGCATTAGGAAAGTTTGAGCTATTGGTATTGTAAATGACAACTTTTTAATTTATGTGTTGGTTTTGAAAATAGCGAAATTAATAGCTTTGTCATTTACAATGCCAATATGTTCAACTTTCTCAAATGTGACACCTATAGCATTTGTAATGCAATATGTGTTGTATTTACGTGACTTAGGTGTATTGATCTTACAAATAACAATGGCTTTTATTTTTTTTAAATAATTAATACTTAAATGAAAGTTATTGTAATTTATAATGGCAAGAGCTTAAACTTTTGTAAATAAGTTTTGTGAAGTGAGGGCGATAGATAGAGTGAGGGCGATAGATAGAGCGAGGGCGATAGATAGGGCGAGGGCGATAGATAGGGCGAGGGCGATAGAGCGAGGGCGATAGATAAAGCGAGGGCGATAGATAGGGCGAGGGCGATAGATAGGGCGAGGGCGATAGATAGGGCGAGGGCGATAGATAGGGCGATAGCTAGAGTGAGGACGATAGATAGGGCGAGGACGATAGATAGGGCGAGGACGATAGATAGGGCGAGGACGATAGATAGGGCGAGGACGATAGATAGGGCGAGGACGATAGATAGGGCGATAGATAGGGCGAGGACGATAGATAGGGCGAGGACGATAGATAGGGCGAGGACGATAGATAGGGCGAGGACGATAGATAGGGCGATTGATAGAGCGAGGGCGATAATTAGGGCGAGGGCGATAATTAGGGCAAGGGCGATAAATAGGGCGAGGGCGATAGATAGGGCGAGGGCGATAGATAGGGCGAGGGCGATAGATAGGGCGATAGCTAGAGTGAGGACGATAGATAGGGTGAGGACGATAGATAGGGCGAGGACGATAGATAGGGCGAGGACGAGAGATAGGGCGAGGACGATAGATAGGGCGATTGATAGAGCGAGGGCGATAATTAGGGCGAGGGCGATAATTAGGGCAAGGGCGATAAATAGGGCGAGGGCGATAGATAGGGCGAGGGCGATAGATAGGGCGAGGGCGATAGATAGGGCGATAGCAAGAGTGAGGACGATAGATAGGGCGAGGACGATAGATAGGGCGAGGACGATAGATAGGGCGAGGACGATAGATAGGGCGAGGACGATAGATAGGGCGAGGACGATAGATAGGGCGATAGCTAGAGTGAGGACGATAGATAGGGCAAGGACGATAGATAGGGCGAGGACGATAGATAGGGCAAGGACGATAGATAGGGCGAGGACGATAGATAGGGCGAGGGTGATAGATAGGGCGAGGGCGATAGCTAGAGCGAGGGCGATAGCTAGAGCGAGGGCGATAGCTAGAGCGAGGGCGATAGCTAGAGCGAGGGCGATAGCCAGAGCGAGGACGGTAGATGGAGCGAGGACGGTAGATGGAGCGAGGACGGTAGATGGAGCGAGGACGGTAGATGGAGCGAGGACGGTAGATGGAGCGAGGACGGTAGATGGAGTGAGGACGGTAGATGGAGTGAGGACGGTAGATGGAGTGAGGACGGTAGATGGAGTGAGGACGGTAGATGGAGTGAGGACGGTAGATGGAGTGAGGACGGTAGATGGAGTGAGGACGGTAGATGGAGTGAGGACGGTAGATGGAGTGAGGACGGTAGATGGAGTGAGGATGGTAGATGGATAGATGGAGTGAGGGCGGTAGATGGATAGATGGAGTGAGGGTGGTAGATGGATAGATGGAGTGAGGGCGGTAGATGGATAGATGGAGTGAGGGCGGTAGATGGATAGATGGAGTCAGGGCTGTAGATGGATAGATGGAGTCAGGGCGGTAGATGGATAGATGGAGTCAGGGCGGTAGATGGATAGATGGAGTGAGGGCGGTAGATGGATAGATGGAGTGAGGGCGGTAGATGGATAGATGGAGTGAGGGAGGTAGATGGATAGATGGAGTGAGGGAGGTAGATGGATAGATGGAGTGAGGGAGGTAGATAGATAGATGGAGTGAGGGCGGTAGATAGATAGAGTGAATCTGTTTGTCACAAATTAAGCACTAGGAAAGCAGCACCAATTCCAAAGGCCACACAAGAAATTCTGTAAAGACACAAACCGTGAGCAAAAGGCAGGACTAAGAAAATAAAAGTCACATTGAGCGAACAAATGTACCTGTTTCCTCCCCGCCTCCCCAACACCACCTTAGGAAGGATGCTGTAGGCGGTTATATGTAGATGGCAGCACTATTGCCTTATATTTCCACAGCATAAGCCTGTGTGGGCACCACAGAGAAGCACCGCAAACCGCGGATACAACTGTGTTCTGTTAGTGGCATGGTGAGCGTTAAAACCGGTGTGTTCATACAGCGAGAGTAACGCTTGCCCAAAAGGATATAGTTTTAAAAACAGAAATTGATAATTTGGTGGGGGAACTGGGTCACTAGCACCACTGCAGTCCTTTATTAACTACTACACATGCCTGTCTTCATAAACATATTACTTACCTGTAACCTGCCCCATAAATCTATATTTACATTCACATGTAAATCTATGTGGCATTGTGTGTCCGGAGAGCACCCAAAAATGTTGCTGGGTTGACGAAATTATGTGCCCCAAAAAGTCAAATTTACTGAAAACAGCTGCCTCTAAAATCCTATTAAAGTTTAGTCCATATACTCTTCTTTCAGGTACATTCCCCCTCCCCCCCAAAAAATCATATTGTGAAGCTGCTGCCTCATGAAACACCGCCACTTCATTATTTGCAAATTAAGCATTACGAAGGCAGCAGTAGCTACGTGTTTACTGAGCAATGTAACTAAAAGGTTTACGAAACTAAAAGCCACATATCAAGTTTAAAGGGCACGCCTAAAACATTAAAAGCAGATATCGTGAACAAAGGCACAATACACAGTGAAGTGTAAAAGCCAAACGTTACGTCCAAAAGACTCGTATATAGGTAAAGAAGGTTTGTGTGGCCTGAAAAGGACACATTCGGATTCCAAAGAATGCACAAGAAGCACTTTAAAAGCACAAATGGTGAGCATAAAGCACATATAAGACAAAAAAAACTCACATATAGCAAAGAAAAGTACATGTTTGGCCTCCCCACTTTAGGATGCAGTAGGCTGTTAGGTGTACATGGCAAGCCCTATTACCCTTATATCTCCACAGCATAAGCCCTGTGGGCACCACAAGGAAGCACAAAGTACAGCCGCTGAATAGAAAGCAAATACAAGGACTGTGGTCTGTTTCTGGGATGGCGAGCTTTAGGCAGGGTGTGTACATACAGCACGACTAGCATCTGACCAAAAGGTTGTTGGAGAAAACTCTGTACACGGTTAATGCGGTGGGGGGACCGGGTCACTAGCACCATTGCACTCCTCCTTCATTAACTACTCCACATGCCTGTCTTCAAAAGCACATTACTTACCTGTAACAGTAGCTTTGCAACATAAATCCTGATGTCCATTTGTGTATATTCCAAACATCAATATATCTGTAAAGCCACTGAAATTATATGGCTGACGACCACCCAAATATATGGTCGGGTTGACTAAATTATGCACATTAAAAATGACAAATTTACGGTGCCTTGTCTGTATGCTAAAGATCGCAATGCAAAACCCGTAAACACATATCGTTTTCAAAGTATAAGTTGTGCATAAACCATTCACAAGCACTAACAGGGCGGCAATAGCTAATTATTCCCATCTACATACAAAATAATTTCATAGCATAGCACCACTTGCGTTCAAATGTATTTATTACATGTATCAAAATTAACAGTACTTCGTCCACAATAAAAGATGAATAACTACAACTAAACAATAAAAAATATTTGCCAAACTCGTACGTGCCACTTTGACCCTTTAACAACATCCCACCCTTATTTCTACAGTATATGCTTTATGTTGTGAAAGCTAAACAGAAAACACCCTGTGTGAAGCTACCGCATAATTAAAACGCATGCATCTCTTCTCTTAGAAATTAAAGTGTTAAAGCGGCAGTAGCGGAGGCCCTATTAAAATTCAGATGATCAACTCTGTGTAACGCAAGTTACAAATTAACCAGTACCAAAACGGCTATACCTACATGTTTGCAGCTACACACCAACAATGTTTGTAGCTTTAAATTGAAACAGAATCAATTTGTTAAATTAAACTTAAAACTTCGTTTTTTTTTGTTTACAAAATTGCTTTCACGAGGTTTGTAACTGTGTTAATTACATAAAATACATAAACATATGTTATGGGGAAGAGAGCAGGCTCAAAGTCTGCTGTAGTGTAAGTTTCGGTGTAAAATTCTACACTTCAGAAAGGATTCCAGCACACGCTAATGAAGCGTAAACAAGCCGAGCAAGACATTGTGAAAGTAAAGATAAGAGAAAACTAGCCAGAGTCCACGAAAGTCTCTTGTTACAGACACAGGCTACAGCGTGGGAAACAAGCACCGTTTGTGAAGCATCACCATACAAAACCTGACGGCGATAATGCATTCCATTCAGACTTGCATAATCACGGTTTCACTCCCTCAGTCCTAAACGCCAAACGGATTGCAATAAGCCTTCGGTGACATTTACTCAAACACACGCAGTTAGCAGGGGCGGAGCGGGGAGAGGGTGTTAAGCAGCAGGGGCCTTTGAAGTGAAACTTCACTTCAAAGGTGTGGGAGGAGTGCGGCAGAGGGACAGACGGCGATTTGGTGATGTGCACGCGCATTTTAGGTCAATGCGCAAGCGCATTGACCTAAAAGCCACGGGCACAGCACCAAATCGCCAAGTTGGGTAAAGTCTGTTTAGGCCCCTATAGAGCTTCGCCAGCTAGGCGCATGCGCCCAGCAGGCGAGCCCTAAAAAGGACCGTGTACATTTTGGAAGCATTGTTTTATCTTAGACCATTTTGTAGCAGTCTTTCTCTTTCTGTGTTTAAAGCAAGTTTCTCTGCTAATGTTACCTGTAGATTGTAAAACAAACTAGATACATGAACAACAGCACACTTTTAAGAATGATAGGGCACAGTGTGCCAACAGAAGGCTCTCGACATAAAATACAGTTTTGTGATTAGGCTAGGAATATTCCAAAACAAGAAGAACAATTATAACAGAATTAAACAAACATGAATGAGCAGTGAAATGTGCAGGCAAGACAGAAAGACATCCATTTTAAAGAAACATGGCACTCAGGCCTAAATTGAGGCCTAGCAAATAAGTTAGAAAAACAATTCCCAATGTCATTGGAAAATTGCTTGGTAAAATAATAGCCCAATATCAGTGTGTACAGTGTAAGCTAGCGTAAAACTAAATTCTGCCCGCTGTTGATGTCCAAAAATATGAGTGCACATATGCCTTCAGGACAGAAAAGGGGGGTAAAAAAATGGTGTGTTTTCCATGTTAATTCCCATAGGAATTTTAGACACAACTACAACCTGAACCGCTGGACTGAATTACACCAAATGTGGTAGAAAAGTAGCTCTTGGTCCAGAAAGCGAACTTTTTGTGAATTGGTGTAAATCTGTTCAGTAGTTTACGAGATATAAACATAAAAAAAACTGTATTTCTAGGGACGCAGAACCTCCGAGATTCGAACAGTCCCAGTGCTGCAATCTGATTGGCTGTCAACACATACAAAAAAAGATAAGGGTGCATGTTAGGAATATGCTCACCCCTTAGCTCCAGAGCTGGGATCCCCCCCACCAGGGCTAAATAGTATTTAAAGAAAAAAGTCACCAAAAGCGTAAGGCTCTTTGAGCCAGGGGACCACCACCTCCCTGTGGCTTTATTTTTATAAATGAAGGGTGCCACGCGGGCCCACTCCTGGGCTTCATAGAAGCCCCATGGACCACCACTTCCCGATGGCATACATTTAACATTTAAAGGGGGGCCATAGAGATCCCCAGGCGAAGGGGGCATGACCAACCCCTGGGCCTATGAAATATATAATACTGGGAGGGGGTCCATGTGCCCCCCCTCCCAGGCCATATACTGTCCTGGGGACCACGACCGCCATCGTGCCAGCCCATGAACACAGAAGGAGGTGGGCCACATGGACCCCTTCATGGAACCATTAATGGCCCTGGGAAAGGCAACTCCTATGTTCTGGGGTGCCCACACCCGGGAATAGCTGTTTGCTCTGACTTGGCAGGAGCCTTGACAGCTCCTGCTAAGTCAGAGTAAACACTAGCTCCACTCCCAGCAAGCAGGAGCTGTCAGACCGCTCCCACTTGGTGAGAGCAGAGATTTCATCTGTTTCCCTGCCCACTGTCATACAGGCAGAGAAACAGATGAAAACATTGCTCCCACACAGAGCAATCTGCCATTTAGCAGCTTCCTGTGTGTCAGAGCAATGCCAGCTCCTGCTGGAAGAGGAGTGCTGCCAGGGACCGCAGGAGCATTCAGGCTCCACCCATGGTCCCCAACAGTGCAGACTGAGTGCCCTGAGTGAGCATCAGGGCACCCGGCATAATACAAGAATATAACAATAACATGAAATAATGGGGGATGGGGTCCCCAGGGCTGAAACCGTCCCAGGGAGGGGGTTTACCGGCCCCTCCCCCATTATATCATTCACACAAGGTCACTGGAAACAATACCTCATAGTCTTTTATGCAGCTGTAGTGCAGAATATGCAAAAGACATTTACTCAATGAGGTAGCACTTACTAATTAACCAGATTAAAGTACATCAGTTAGGTTGATGCTTTCTGCAAAACTGGTGACTCTTCTCGAAAAAAATGAGGGGAAATAATGAGTTTCCAGCCTGGCTTTGAGGTGCATTTCACAGAAATTAAACCTCATAAGGAAGCACTTTCCCAGCCGATGCTCCACTTGGGTAAAGCACAAACATTCATAACTTCTTGGGCTTGGCAAAGACAAATCAAATGTTTTTCGTCTCGTATTAGAAGTTGAAAAACAATCTGAAATCCTTAATGGAAGTGAATGCATCATTTACCTAATGGAGCACAATCTGATCTGTAATGACTGTGACAAGAAGTTTCTTTATTGTCATCTCCTAGTGATAGCAACGTCCATGGTTCTCCATTTTAAATACCCTAAGTAGGCAAATTCCCAAAATCCATAGCACTAATTGTAAGAACGAAGCAGATTTCCCCCAGATATCCTTAAGCACTGCTTGGCGTTAGTCGCCCCTAGTTCAATCGTGGTTATCAAATAAAGAGGCGAGCGCTGGAAATTGGAAAGCAAGAAACGGATTTATTCTTCGAAGGAGAACACGTCAGGACCAACGAACAGGGCGTCATTTCGAGGTGCTCTAACTGCCTCTCGGAAGCCTGGCCTCTTATACAGTTTTCGAAATGTTTTATTGCAGTGTAACACATTCCTGGCATTACTTTGATGCATTGTAAACCATCTTTGGAATCCCCGCTTCAGGCCCGTTCCCACACATATCAACAGTACTGTATCTCACCCCCGGTCTCAGTAGGTGATTGCTATCGTGCAGCTGGGCATTCCGGCAGGAGCTGAAATACGCACAATCGGTCGGATCTCATGGGGTTGGGGCATTGATTAATTCCGGCTCCTTTGATGAGAGGCGGAATCCTACTGTACGGGGCAATAAACTGTGTCTGCAGGGGTTGGTTATGGCCTGGGATCGGATCGAGCAACCAGGTGCAGGGGAGGAGATTATTGAAGGGCCTGTTTGTGCGCAAGGGATGAAAGGGTATGTGGGCTCGGCACGGGAAGCGGCTCCGGGGCAGGGTCGCGCTGAGGGTGTTTTATGATTCCGGCATGTGTGCTGGGGGGCTACCAGCGCGTGGGGGATGATTGCAGGGTCGGGGAGACACGCAGGTGATCGGTAATGTTACAAACTGGCTACAGTGTCTAAAATGGCTGCCGCTTACGCGCTCGCAAAGGCCTAAGTGGAACAAGATGGCACCGGTAATGTTCACATCGTAATCTAATATTTAACAGTCCTTCCTTTGAACATGACACGACATCTTGTCAGTCGATGTCAATGTTCCTAATACTGCGTATTTCTCTGTCGTACAATGCTTTCATATTTTCAAATTTACTGTCCAAAGTCCTAGGGCATATCAAATTCACAAAAAGAGAGCACAAGGGCGGTATGCATTGTATCCCCAGGCAGCACCCACATATTACAAAAACTGGCACCAATATTATCATCAACAGTTTCCAATCCCAGTCTTTCAAAATGTTCCAAAACCAGCCTCCAAGTGTCCAGCCTTCTTGTTCCTGGTGGATCTCTGACGATAGCTTATGAAGGTGTTCTATTGCTTTGTAGACGAAAGGTGAATAGTCTGGGATGAAGGTGCAACAGCTGGCACCGATGATGCGGCATGCTCCTCCACGATCCGCCAGTACCACGTCGAGCACAAGGCGGTTCTGCAAAGCCACAAGGCGGACCGCCTGCAGCTCAGCTGTGTTGTTAGTGAGGATGCCAGCCGTGATGTTCAAAGCTGTTTCGACTGCTTGGGTCAGATGACGGATGGCTCGACTGTTTGACATCGGACCCCAGAAAGGGATGAGTCCTTTTGCAGCATCGAGGAACTGCGATGAGGTGGAGTCTGCTTGCACTGTGTCCTTCGATCGTTTCTGTCTGTGATAGGCTGCTGGTGCCACATATGTTGGAGGAAGGACAAAACCGATGTAGCATGTGCCCCCCTAGCCCTTTGGGAGTCAGGTGTAGGCCTTTGTGCCGCAGACAAAATACATATTTGGTGATGCAACAAATGAAGGGGGATCGGCAGTGTTCAGAGTCCTTTTGATCGGGCAGGAGCTGTGGCCCACGTTTTTCGTCCCACGGCTCTCAATGCAAATAAGGCCTGAGACATTCACCACAGATAGGGCCACAGTGAAAGTTGCAGCAGTCCGTTTTCGTAGGTATGAGAAGGTGGGTCTGGCTGGGTTGTTGAACACTTGCATTTCGAGTCGTTCTTTTTCCGGAATGTTCATTTGAAAGGTACTGTTTGAGGTCAGAGGGCAAAAGGGAGCAGAGGTTCGTCCAGTTCTGTTCAGCCAGAACTCGTTGTAGAACTGTGTGATTGTTCCGTCGGAGGTAGCATTGTCCTTGTAGCTCTCTTGCAGGAGCATTAGCCAGATAAGGCAGGACCCATGAACAGAGAAGGGTGAAGGGATGAAGGGAATGGAATGTTCGGTGGCATGTGGTAGCAGCCCACAGATCCAACAGTTTGTGGTATTGGCAGCAAGGTTGTGTTGATGCAGCAGTTGTACAAAGGAGTTGTTCCAAAATTCTTTGCGTCTTTCTCGTAGATGGGGTGATAGTGAGACCAGATAATGTTCTTTCTTGGTGGTGGGCTGCATAGTGGGTGAAATTGTCTAGTGAGCAGGAGTGCTCTCTTCTATGATCCAGACTGTGACCATTAGCAAGAGGCAGATGAGGGATATGATGAAAAGTACAATTGTCTTTGTGCTATGCAGTTTGGCAGTCTTGGGGTCTTTGCGGTGGTTCTTCGGTCGTCCGGGATCTTCCATCACCTTCAAGAGGCTCGGTGACTGGCAGGACCACATACTTTGTCTGGCGTCTCTCCTGGTAGCCTTTGTAGTGTTAGCTACCGCTCTGAGATTTTTGACTCAGTTAGTGGTCTGCTTTGTCAAGACACTCTCCTTTCGTCGCAAGTTGTACCCTTTTCTGGATGGTACAGTGGGATCGGGAAATTCTGCCAATTCAAGTGTCTCTGATTCTGGGTAACAACTCAGGGCTGGTCTGTCTTTGTTCAGGAGCTCTTCTTGGGTGTCCACATTTTCGTTTGCTGCCAGGGTGAGTGATATTCTTCTACAATGGTGAGCGTGTAGCCAATTCTTTTTCCCTTTCACTCGAAGTGCAGTCCGGGTGGTGATCAGGACTTGCCAGGGGCCCGTCCACCTGGGTTCCAGACTTTTCGATCTTTGAAAGTTCTTTATCAGGATGTAGTCCCCAGGTTTGATGTTGTGTCCGGGACCCCTGGATGCGTCCGGTATGGTTTGCTGCACCTGTTGGTGGATAACAGTTAGTTCTTTGGTAAGGTTATGTAAGTAATCAGACATTAGGATGTCCGGGACATCGTGGATGGAGGTAGGCTTCGGCGCGGCCCAAATGTTCATTGGCCGGCCAAAGACAACCTCGTACGGAGTCAAGTGGTGTCTGGTTGGGGTGGAACGCATTGATAGCAATGCCAGTGGGAGGGCGTCAGGCCATTTCAGTCCTGTGGTGGCAACTATCTTTGCTAGCATCAGCTTTAGTGTGGCGTTGTGCCTTTCTACCAGGCCTGCAGATTGGGGGTGGAAAACTGCGTGGAACTTTTGTCTTACTCCCAACCCTTTCAATATGAGTTGGATAACTTTGGCTACGAAGTGGGGGCCATTGCCGCTCCATAAAATTCGGCAAAGGCCATAGCGCGGGAAAAACTCTTTTAACAACACCTTTGCAGTAGTGGTGGCGGTGTCGTCGCGGGTGGGGTAAGCTTCTACCCATTTGCTGAATGCACATACAATAACTAGGACGTATTTCAGCCCATGGCATCTTTCTAACTGTATGTAATCCATTTGGAGGACTTCAAACGGATGGTCGAGGACTCCAAACCCTCCCCGTGGTACTACTGTCCCTTTCCCTGAATTGTGCTGCAGGCATATCATGCATTGCTGAACTAGGCGTTTCGCTGAGTCTGCTATCCTGTCATTATGCCATACTCTAGTAATCAGTTCGGTCATGGGAGCGGAACCTATGTGTGCCGGTAAGTGTGCCATAGTCAATATGGGGATCAGATATGCATTGGGTAACAGCCATTTATCTTTGTCCTTTGCCCTCCAGCAGCCTTCATCGTCTTTTAGTCCCACACAATCCCATTCAGTCAGTTGGTGTGGTGTACTCGTCAGTTGGATATCCTTAATAGTGGTCCTAGCATCTGTCCATTTCTCTGCTTGTGACCTGGTCACATACATCCGTGTCATTGTTCTGTTTTCAGCTGTGGCTCGGGCAGTAACGTCAGCTAGTGCATTTCCCTGTCCTACAATGTCTGTTACTTTCTTATGTGCTTGGCATTTAATTACTGCTAGTTGTTTGGGGAGGAGGACTGCTTCGGTCAGGACGGAGACTGGATCTCTGTGTAAGATCGGTGTGCCATGTGAGGTCAGGAATCCTCTCTCCCTCCAAAGGAGTCCGAAATGGTGAACTACCCCGAAGGCATACTGGCTGTCCGTGTAAATGTTTACTGTCGTCCCTGCTGCTAAGATACACGCTCGTGTGATGACAATCAGTTCTGCCGCCTGTGCGGATCGCTGGGCAATTCGGGCTGTTTCAATAATGGTTCGGGCTGTGGTGACGGCTGAGGTGGTGCCATCAGGGAGTTTGATGCACGAGCCATCTACCCATAGTTCTCCGTCAGGTTCTGGGAAGGCAGTGTCTCGGAGGTCTACTCTACTCTTTGTCTGTTCGTCGGTGAGGGTCGCACAGTCATGTAGGGGAGTTACATTAGGGTCGTTTTCAGGCAGTGGTAAAAAGGTTGCTGGGTTCAGAGTGGTGCATCGTTTCAGAGTAATGTGTGGTGCCAATAGGGTCAGCTCATACCCGGTCAGCCGTGCACTAGTCAGGTGTTGGGTCTTGGTTTGGTTCAGGAGGGTGTCAACAACATGGTGTACTAACATTGTAAGGGAGCTGGAAAGCACAATTCCTTCACTCTGTCGTATCGAGACTGCTGCGGCTGCGACAGCTCGTAGGCAAGCTGGTAATGCTCTGGCTACGGGGTCAAGAGTGGCTGAGAAATAGGCGCAAGGGCGCTGTTTGGGGCCAATCGACTGGGTCAGGACAGATAATGTACATCCCTCTCTTTCGTGTGTGAAAAGGGAGAATGGTTTGGAGTAGTTTGGGGTTCCTAGAACGGGTGCGGAACAAAGGGCGTCTCGTAATTCTTTGAATGCGGTCTGGCATTCAGGGGTCCAAGGGAGGGGAAAGGGAACATCTTTGACTAGGAGGGAAAGTAAGGGCTTAACAATGAGACTAAAGTTCGGCAACCACTGTCGACAGAATGAGGTGAGGCCTACCAGAGAGCGGACTTACTTCTGGTTTTTAGGTACGGGAGTATCTAGGATAGTCTGGATTCTGTCAGTTGTGAGTTTCCTTCCTTCCTTTGATAAGAGGTGTCCTAGATATGTCACTTGGGATTTACAAAACTGCAGCTTCTTTCGGGAAACTTTGTGACCATTCTCTTCAAGGAAGTGTAGGAGCTGGATGGTGGCTGTGACTGCAAGTGGAGTGGTGTCGGCTGCTAAAAGGATATCATTGACATACTGTATCAACACCACTCCGTCCGGTAACTGCACTGCGTCTAACTGTCTCTTGAGTGCCTGGCTATAGATACTCGGACTTTCGGTGTACCCCTGGGGTGCTCGACAGAATCTATACGAGCGGGATCTTAGGGTAAATCCGAAGAGGTAGCGACTGTCTGGGTGAATGGGTATGGAGAAGAAGGCGTTTTTGAGGTCGATGACAGTGAAGATGGTGGCAGTGGAAGGGATCAGGGTCAGGATGGTGGTGATGTCAGAGACTACAGGGTACAGTGGCACAACTATCTTGTTGACCTCTCGTAGGTCGATAATGAAGTGGTACGCTTTCTCGTCTCCCTCTCCCTGTCTTTTGATGATCGGTAGAATTGGGCTGTTGCAGATGTTGCTAACTACTTCTTCTCCTACTCCTGCATCTACTAGCGACTGTATTATTTCAATTAGTGCTTTCTCGCCCCCTGGTGTTATCTTGTGCTGAGGTACTTTCGGAAGGGTTGCGTCCTGTCGTACAGTCACATGCACTGGGTCTATCATCATTCGTCCTACGTCTGAGTCAGCTTTCGCCCATAAATGCGATGGCAAGGTATCAAGTAGGGATATGTCTGCGTCAGCAATGGGGTACATGCGTCGTGGAGAGCAAGATCTGATTAGGCCAGGGTTGTCATATAGAAGGACTCGGACTCTGTCGGGCGAGCTTCTAATAGTTGCTCGAAAATACTTCAGCAAGTCAAGACCCATAATGGCATCCGGGGTATTGGAGGAGAGGAGAAATGTCATGTCAATGATATTGTCTTCAAGATCAAAAGGGATTGGTTTGAACAAGGGGTTGGTGGGGGGCGTACCATCAAATCCTATTGATGTCATGTGTGAGCCAGACAAGGGTGCCCTTGGAATCAGTCGTTTGGATAATGCACTACGTGTTGCTCCTGTGTCTACCAGAAATGGAGACTTCGTGCCTAGGACCTTTGCGGTAACATAAGGGCCTTGCTGGTCAACATAGAGCTCTACTGGGTCCCTCCCTTGCCCTTGGCAGTCCTATGAGTAGTCGTATGCGTTGTCGCAGTCAGACTGTTGGCACTGATTCTGTCGGGGACGGTCAAATGTATTCGTTCTACCTGGCCTTTCGTCACTAGTGTCGTTTGTATACCCTCGTCCACGTCCTCTATTTCTCGGTCCATTCGCTAGTTCTCTTGCTTCTTTGTTCCTATTCATTTCTAACAGGACCGGACATTGAGACTTCTAATGCCTGTACTCTTTACAAAAAGCACATTGGTTCTCGCCTAAGTCTCTACGTCCAGCGTAGGGTGCGTGTGCATTGCTTCGGGGCAGTGGAATTCTAGGGGTATTCTGTTGATGACCTCCCTGGTACTGTTCTTTCCCTATACTCACGCCTTGTAATTGGGCTATCATAACCCGTTCTTTTAAATCCTTCTTTTTCCTTTCGGAAGCTCTGTCGCTTTCATTCTTTTGGTGCTCATAATACTGAGCCATTTGGAGGATAGCCGCGGGTTTCGAGGCAGCCCAACTGCTTTCACTAGTTTGCAATTTCTGCGAAACTTCCGGTAACAGACCTTTAACATAATTTTGTACGAACAAGTGATGTCCGATCGCAGTGGTCATGTCCTGTCCACTGTAATCGGAAAACACTGTTTCGAACCGGGAGAAGTATTCGGAGACATCTTCTTGGGGTTTTTGGCGGCAAGCTGTCACTATAGACCAGTCTACCTTTTTCTCGGGGATTAGAGTCTTTACCTTCTGTACAATTTTATCTGGGAGGTCTAATAATGCTTTTAGGGGTTTCTGTCCAGGGTTTCGTTGTTTAACTAGGTTGCCGAATTGTTCCCAAGTATGTCCGAACAGATCAGTGTGGTCGACTTTCCGGATTTGCTTCCACACGTCAGCTGGCAGACATAGCCCAAAGAACAAGTCAATATCGGCAAGGGTCATGATCGTTGATCCCAAAGCGGTACCTAGTTCCGTATAGAACGCGGTGGGATTATTTCGCAAGTCCGGCAGGGATTTGCGGAATGTCATGATGTCCTGTCTATCCCACGGCTGATACACCCAGTTGTAAACTACTCTTCCTTTTGGGTCCTGGTGATTTATGTCGCCATTAGTTCCCGATCCTCTTGGGGGAACCCAGTAGGGGGCAGCTTCTTTTATGGGCATCATATTGTCAAATCTTTCTATCGGGGGTTCAGTTATCTCAGGCGTGACGCTCTTAACTATTCGTCCCTGTTCTACGAGATGGCGGAAGACTTCTAAAGTGTAGGAGAAGAGTTCAGTTATATTACATTCACTCTCATCCCCTGTGTCCACCTTCCTATAAAGAGCCATGAGACAGTCAGGTCCTGTTTCCTTATATTTTTGCTTTGTACGCTGTGAGGGCGTGATAACAAAAATGCACGACCAAATGTCATTTGTAATTGCCAACGTACGAGCTACATGTGTCTGTGATATGCTCTTCGGTTTCCTTCCTATCGACTAAGGTCTTTACTACTCTATCGATGCCGGCCCGCTCAGTTGTGCTCAAACGGGGGATTCTCGCCGGTTCTTTCTCTTGGGTTTCAATCTTTTCTGAGGTCCTTAGTACGAGAGGCTCGGTCGGCGCGGAGGCCGTGGGTACCGAGGCCCTGGCACTGCCTTCAGTTAAGTTCTTGGGTTCTAGGTGCTGTACTAAGGGGTGGGTAGGGGCATAAGGAGAAGGCATGTAGAAGATTGGGGGACCTAGGAGTAAATAATCGTCCGTCCTTTGCTTTGATGGTAGTTTAGGGCAAAGCGCTGAGGATGTTCTAACAGGGCATTGGCCTGAGGTTTCTGATTCTCGTTCTCTCTTTGCGTTCTCTCTTTCCTTCACTTCCTCTTCCAACTTTTTACCAGCTAAGTGAGCTGATTTTCGTAGTTCTTTCTCACTTTTTGCTTCGTCTCTCTTTTTACGTTGCGTTGCTTCTTTGCGCCACATGCCGAGACTATCAAGCATGGTTGGCGTGGTTCTATTTTTGCGAAGGGCTATTTCTAGCGCTTCAATTTTTGTGAGGTCAAAAGATCCTATCAGTGGCCACTGACTTTCTCGATCCTTTTTAGTATTCTTATGCCATAGTTTACTGTAAGCTACAGCGACTAGTCCATATCTAACATACATGTCCTTATTAGGGGTGCCTTCTAGTGGAGCTGGATGATCTACCTCTAATAAACGGTCCGGGTTGAACCGATTTCCAATCAGTGGGGAGAAGATAGGCATGACGTATATCGGACAAGTGAAGATCTCAAATAATGTTGGATAAAGGTCCGCACTACCTATCCTTTCACTACCTGCAAAGACTAGACAGAATATTTCTATTCTTCGTTGTTTGCAAACAGAGATTATCTCAAGAGAACCAATATGTCGAGTAGCAACGAAGGCTAAACGAACCAATAAATATAAGTAATACTAGTATTTTCCAAACAATCAATCAATCAAAACAATCGTTCTGCACGACCTTACCCGGACCGTATGGACTGTTTCTCGTCTTCCACTTCCAGCGCCCGATCGTCCTCTATTCTCCGTTGTTGCCGCGGCACTCCTGTGGGATCCCAGTCAGGACCGTAGATCGCTCGAGAGAGGTCCGTTCAGAATCAGTGAAGGTTGGATGATCGGCTGCCAGACGAGGGTCTATCGGGCAGGAGCTCTTTCCCGATCGGTGCAGGTGTTCACTCCGTCGTTAGGACCTCTCTCACTGGACCCACGTGTCACTGATGGGCCCCGCGTTGGGACGCCAATTGTAAGAACGAAGCAGATTTTCCCCAGATATCATCAAGCACTGCTTGGCGTTAGTCGCCTCTAGTTCAATCGTGGTTATCAAATAAAGAGGCGAGCTCTGGAAATTGGAAAGCAAGAAACTGATTTATTCTGCGAAGGAGAACACGTCAGGACAAACGGACAGGGCGTCGTTTCGAGGTGCTCTAACTGCCTCTCGGAGGCCTGGCCTCTTATACAGTTTTTGAAATGTTTTATTGCAGTGTAACACATTCCTGGCATTACTTTGATGCATTGTAAACCATCTTTGTAATCCCCGCTTCAGGCCCGTTCCCACACATATCAACAATACTGTATCCCACCCCCGGTCTCAGTAGGTGATTGCTATCGCGCAGCTGGGCATTCCGGCAGGAGCTGAAATACCCGCAATCGGTCGGATCTCATGGGGTTGGGGCATTGATTAATTCCGGCTCCTTTGATGAGAGGCGGAATCCTACTGTACGGGGCAATAAACTGTATCCACAGGGGTTGGTTATGGCCTGGGATCGGATCGAGCAACCAGGTGCAGGGGAGGAGATTATTGAAGGGCCTGTTCGTGCGCAATGGATGAAAGGGTATGTGGGCTCGGCATGGGAAGCGGCTCCGGGGCAGGGTCATGCTGAGGGTTTTTTATGATTCCGGCATGTGTGCTTGGGGTCTGACAGCACGAGGGGGGTGATTGCGGGGTCGGGGAGACGCGCAGGCGATCGGTAATGTTACAAACTGGCCACAGTGTCTAAAATGGCTGCCGCCTACGCGCTCGCAAAGACCTAAGTGGGACAAGATGGCACCGGTAATGTTCACATCATAATCTAATATTTAACATACTCACAAACCCAGTCACAGATCCACACAGGCACACACACACACCCACAGACCCACACAGACACTCACACACCCACGAACAGACCAATAGAACCACTTACACTCCCACTCACAGAAACACACAGGTACTCACACACCCACTCACAGACCCACACAGCCATTCACACACCCACTCACACACCTACCCACACACCTATAGCACCACTCACAGACACAGTCACAGACCCACCCAGGCACTCACACACCCACTCACAGACTCATACAGCCACTTGCACACCCAATCACAGATCCATACAGCCACACAAACACCCACTCACCAACCTATGCAGCCACTCACATACCCATTCTCAAAGTTTACAAGTCACAGTTAGGAAACAAAACAAAAAAAAGTGGAATTCACTGAAAAGGCCAAAGGTTACAGGGACATTATAGTTAGGAAATAGAATTTAAAAAGCTATCAAATTTCACTAAAAAAAAAAAGGTTATAGGGAATCATAGGGTAGGGAAGGGCTAAATTATGTGGCAGGGTTGAGTAAATTATGCAGTAAGAAAAGACAAATTATGCTGCATTATTTGGCACATTTGTTTATTGTATTACTTCATTATTTTGTCATTTTAACACTTTGTAGCACTATTTGGGCTTTAGTTGCACCGCATTAGTGTCAGATTAACTCCCAAATATAGCAATAAACTACAGAAATGGGACAAGTCAACCTTTCCAAAGGGCCTTCCACTGCGTGGCAACATGTTTCACTGCATTTTTACTAACGTTGAACCGTTTGAGCTAGAAATAATATTTTTTGTTAAAATCTGCAGATTATGCGGCAGATGATGGATTATGTGGCAAATGTAGCAAATAATAATAATAATAATCCTGAGTTTATAAAGCGCCTGGTTACACTTAGCCAGTGTGACCCCGCGCTGTGCCGCTGAGGAACCCATCCTGGCCTGTTCCTGTGAGGTGCCCACTCCTGGGCACCCCAAGGTGAAGCCAGGCATCCTAGCGTTAGGGCCGGTGTGGAGATTAAGCAAGCTATTGCCCAGAGTTGCAGAGTGGGACCCATGATTAGAGTAGGCACCGAGGCGAGAGAATTATCGGGTCCGAGGACATTGATCCAAGACCGTGCCGCGACGGGAATTGAACCCTGGTCCAAGGCCAGACCTCTGCATCAGAGTCTGCCGCTTTAACCAGTGAGCCACACTTCTCCACAAAATCCCTAATTATGTGCAAATTGCCACGGCCACGCAATTAAATAATTCTTGTGGCCCTGGTTATAGGAACGTTATAGTTAGGCTCCGATTTCACGCATACAAAACCATAGAAAAGTAACAGTTATAGTTACATGAGTTAACTATAACCTATGCCCTTGCAATGTACTGCTTATAACCTCACGTATAACATCACTCATGAGATGGCCAGTGACATCACTGATGACATCTCAAATTACATCACTCACTGATTACATCATCCAGAGAACCCCTCACACACCTACTGACACCCCATGCAGCCTCTCATACACCCTCTCATTTGTATACACAAGCACTAAGATACCTATTTACAGACCCATACAACTACTCATGTACCCACTCAGTCATCCATACAGTCACTCACACACCCCCACTCACCTATACATCCACTCACAATCCCCAGTCACACAGCCCCTCACACACCCACTCATGCATTCACTCACCTATACAGGCACTCACACATGCACTCTCTCACCCATATAGTCACTGACTCACACATTCGCTCATCCATACATGTACTCACACACCCACTCACTGACCTACACTCACACAACCAATTACAAGCCCATACAATTTCTCAAACATCCACTCATACATCCACACAACCACACATACCAGCTCATATACTCACATACTCACACACTCATGCAATAACTCACACACCCACTCATACCCCCACAACCACTCACACATCCATACAAACACACACACACCCTGTCACACACCAATTCAACACCCACACACCCACCACCACTCACACACCCACTCACATATCTATAAACCCACTCACACACCTAGTCACACACTCAAACAGCCACTTACACAACCATTCATGCACCCATACTACCACACACACCCACTCACACCCACATAACGACTTACACACCCACTCATATACCTATACAACCATTCACTCACACATACTCCCACACTAGTCAGAAACCCACTCCCTCACCCACACAGCCACTCATGCACCCACTCACACACCCAGACAGCTGCTCAGCACCCAGTAACACACTAATAGAGACAGTCACACAGTCACTCAGATTTTGAATGCTAGAAATAGTTTCACTCATTAGTAATGCACCTAGTAGTACTGGAGATGAATAACGTCAAACTTAATAAATAAAGTTTAAAAAAAATAGTAATGCACCTAGTATACTAATCTAATTTTTGTAGTAAGTTAGTTTATAGGTGTTACACTCATAAACTCTTAGAAAACGCTTACACTTAGTTGATGATATCATCAGTGATATCATTTCAGATGTCATCAGTGATGTCACTGAGCATGTCATCAGTGATGTAATAGGTGAGGCCATAAGCAGTGCAATGTGGGGGCGTACGTTATAGTTAGCTCAGGTAACTATACTGCTGGAGTTCTATGGTTTTGTACAAGTGAATTCTGAGCTTAACAATAACGTCTTCATGACCCATGTTTTTTAAGAGTTTTTTTAGTTCCATTTACAAACTATAACGTTCCTGTAACCTTTGATTTTTTTCAGTGAGTTTCAAAGGGTTTTTTAAAATTCTATTTCATATCAAGACCATTTCGGTACTGGTCAAGACCCTGGGCAAGACACGAGGTGGATCAAATGATCAAACCTGCTAAAATATGGAAATAAATGGTGATACATGGAGGAGACAAAAGGCAAATTAATTATTTACAAATACAGGTACTCCAACATATACCAATGAAGTTGAGGGAACAATAATATCTGTTAATTAAAAATATTACAAACTGGATAAGAGATTACCAAATGGTGGTAAGCCATAACACTGAAAAAATATCTTGAACATGAGCGTGTACCAAGGGCCTTGAGAATTTTGATTGCCCCTTCTTATGAGAAATCTGACTCGGAAATGATAAAAGAGTGGGCCGGTAACCTTATCTAATGCTCTAAGCACATGATGATTATTCTGATTAAATGGAAAGAATGCAAATCATTATTGAAAGAAATTTGCCAGTCATAAACATGAATTATCAAGTGATGAGAATAAAGAAGTCTTTGACAAGAAAATGAATGAGATATTGAAAATACTTACAAAACATGAAAAGGAAATTGTTCTTAAAAAACAAAGGAAATTCACGAGGGACCAGTGGGACTATCAGGAGGCCAGCATACTGACCTTCAGTTTCAGATTTAATTATTTGAGGAGAAACATCCAGACCTCATACAATTTGGCATCTTTATTGACCAATTATGGTCCTGAAATAATGGGGTCAGCTAGTAATTGCAGCGAGAGTGACATCTCCTAGGATGGCATGAGTGGCTATACAGAGAACAGATTGCTTAAACCTGGAAATGTTTGGGAGGAGTTCCACCTCTTGAACCAAGGAAAGACACAACTAAATTGGCAGAAAGATTGTGGCCATGGCAGGGGAAGAGGAAGAGGAGGAAGAGGCAGAGGCAAAGTCAAAGGAAAAGCAACAACAAAAAGACCACAAGAGGCAAATGGTACAAACATGGTAGCAACCCCCATGGGAATAAAAACAACGGGAAAGAAGATGGGGCGATGAATTTGGCCAACAATGTGGTAACATATCTACTCGCCGTCTTACATCTACGGAGATCTGACTACTAATGCTGTGTTTTTCCATTTGTCCTATGAATTTCTTAAATAGACTTTTTCTACTTTGTACAGAAACTCAAGCTCCATAAAGATACCCCCTGTGAGGATACCTCAATAGAGTAATTTGACATTAGGATAGATACCCTTTTTACCCTTGCTGAACTGGATACAGATCAAGACTTCATAGGTGACAAATTCCTCAACCTTGAGTCCATGGGCATTGAATAGGGTGATAATTGTCCAAGTAAGTGTTAACCCAAGTCTAACTTTAATCCTACCCTTCCCCTGGATGCAAATGACACTTTCAAAACATAGGTTATCACCAACTTTAGATTGAAAAATTAGATGGAAATCAGATAATCTGGCCAAGAATGAAAGATTACGAATAAGAACATTGCAGGAGGACCACCACATTGTCATCCATCAGTCTGACAAGGGTGGCAGTGTTGTGGTTCCATCTGCAGAAGATTATCTGAAGGAGGGGATGCGTCAGCTTAACAATAAGGAATTATATGAAGCAGTGTCTAAGGGGCCCATTATGATGTTAGGCCGATTGCCCCCGCCAGGCTGGCGGTAGCCACCGCCGGCCTGGCGGGGGCAATCCGCCCGACATCCTCTCCAGAATTCCCCCCGCCACAGTGGCGGGCGCATCCTAATACCCCCCCACGGGACCCCCGCCCTTATGGTGGGCGGTCCCGATTTCCGATAGGATGGCGGGCGGACTAAGACCGCCCGTCATCCTAATGACCCTCTAAGAATGTGATTAGAAATTCCAACAAAAAGTACTGTGAAATTTTGATTGGCAGGAGCAGGGACTTATTGAGTGGGAAGAATATTCTTTTTTATTGAATACGTTTTCTATAATGCCACTGCATTACTTGCTACCCAAACTCCGTAAGGATCTATTAGCACCTCCAGATTTTATCATCTATTGGCCCCTTAGTGGAAAATATGTCTAAATACATCGATTACTTTTTATGTCCCTTCATGGCCCTTATACAGGACAGTACGATTTCTTACGAAGACCCTATGACATCCCTTGGGAAGATAACTATTTGTTGATTACTTTTGATGTGAGCAGGCTGTACACCAAATTAAGGCATGGTGATGGTGTGCAGTCTTGCAAACATTTTATGAGAGTACGTTCCATTTCTTTTTTGTTCCACACAGAAATGTTGATAATCATGATAAAGTTCTGTCTGTAGAGCAACTATTTTATGTTTAACAACAAGCTATACAGACAGACTCAGGGCACATCGATGGGCACCTGCTTTGTTCCCAGTTATGCTAACCTCATGATGGGGTTATGGGAGCAGCAGGCATCCAAAGCCTTGAAGCACTAGAAGGCACATGTGGTGCTGTGGTCACATTATATAGATGAACTCTTCATAGTTTGGAGAGGTGAGAAAGAACAGGCATCTAACTTCATCTCTGCCCTCAATGATAATACATACAACCTGAAATTTGAGGGTAATATCAGTAATACAAGTGTGGAGTTTCTGTATGTAAGGGTAACGGTTGAAGGTAATAACTTGCCATCTAAACTCCACAGGAAGAATACACTAGGTAATACACTTTTAAATGCCCAGAGTAGTCACCCAATGAGCTTTATAAATAACATACCTGTTGTACTCCATCTTCCACAACACATAGGTTCTTTCTCAAAATCATCGCCAGTGTTGCGATAACAAAGGAGGTCCAGGTAACCGTAGAGTAGGTTATAGAATAGGATTTATTAGGATTTAGCTACAGGTAATTAAGATGGTAAGATTCAGGTATTTAATTAAGTATATGGAAGAAAGCTCCACCCAGAGCAGCATCCTTGCCGCTCAGCCCACACATTCCATCTGACACTCTATCAACCACACTGTTGTATTCTAAAATGATGTCAGCTTTGGAATGATTAGAGGTCATGTAGAATGTTAAGTACAGAGTGGAGTTACGGTTGGATGGTTACCGGTCGTGCTCCTACCTGCTGTGTATGTCTAAGTTGTTCTTATCCTGCAATAAATCTAACTTGGTACAACGCGACGTGTGGACCCATTCACTACATAATTACTGGCGACGTTTGGGAAACCAACAAAAGTATTTCAGAAGAAGGATAAAAAGGACAACGTTCACGTTTAAGCTTCACTTCTCAATTGTCACATATTCGAACTTCAGTGACATCTTCAAGGACTCCTAATTTCCGGTAAATCAATTTCTCTTTTTCTTTTTCTAAGTGACTGTCTAAACAGCGTGCCTAGAAACATAAAAGGAAAGCTGGAAGTTTTAAAACATCTGTGCCTTGCTAACAGCGTCAATTTGTTGAAAACCAGGCATCGAGATCCTAAGGTATTCGAGTTATACAGCTCAAAATACTGAAATGTTATTTTAATCTTACTTCAATATTCACCGTTGAAAAGTGCATTTTTCGGATCGAGCTAGAATCTTGTGCTCGCTGCAACTCCGCCTTCTGCTCCTTAGCAACTGTGACGTAGCTTCATTTCCTGCGCTTGGAAAGAAGCCGTGTGTATTACCTTTCACCTCTCTGACGCAGTGACGTCAGCAACGTGCCTCCATTTTGTTTTTTTTTCTTCACGGCTGCAATCTAGAAAAGAAATTAACGAAGCATCTTCAGTTTGCATTATACCTTCGTCCTGTTTGAAATATATTTCCAGATAGACACTTTTTTCGATCGTTTAACATTTAAACAAGGTATTTAGACTTATTTAATAAAAAAAAAAAAAGAAATTCTCTCTTACTTTCTCATTTTAATTCTCATTTAAAAAAAAAAAAAAAAATGTCTAACATTGCTGCGCCACCTCATTTTCTCCAAACTGCTGGTGAACCAAACATCGAGTGGGATTTATTTGACCCAATGTTTGTGGCTTATGTCGATGTTCTGGAAAAAGATGGATGCTCAGCCAAACGCAAATTAGCTCTCCTTAGACATTGCCTAGGTGGAGCAGGCATTAAGGAATTTGACAATCTTCCTCCCATAGAGGATGCTGGAGACGTTGATGTTTTCGAAAAGGCTACTAGACAGATGAAAATTCGTTTTGGCAGGAAAATTAACACTGTTATGGAACGATTTAAATTTTACTCCCGTGTCCAAAAACAAGACGAATCGATTGAAAACTATGTTTCAGCTCTACGTTCTCTAGCTTGTTCATGTGCTTTCGAAACAATTTCTTACGAACAAGTTCTAAGAGACCAGATTATGATGCGCACGAAGAGTAAGAAAATCCAAGAAAGACTTTGGTTAGGAACAGAGTCCTCTTTGAGTGCAGTAATCAACATTGCGAAAGGCATTGAACAGTCCGAATTATTTGTGTCTGAGATAAGAGGTCAAACACCAAAGTCACAAGTTCCTGAACCTGAAGTCTCATTAGTAAAGAACCAAACAAATTCATTCAATCCTAATAGAATGCCTCCTAAAAAAGATGGTGATAAGAGAATGTCAGAAAATAAGAATGTTGTAGAAAATAAGTTTGCTTACAGAAAAAACATTTCTTGTTATAGATGTGGCAGTTCTAATCATCTTGGGAACTACAGGGGATGTCCCGCTTGGGATAGAGTGTGTGTCAAATGCAAGAGAAAAGGTCATTTTGCTAATGTGTGTCGTTCTTCCCAAAGAGTCAACTATATTTCACAAGAAGAAGAAGAAGTTCTACATAGCTTTAACTGCATTTTGTCTGTAGACGAATCAGAACAAAAAGAATTTCCTTCTTGTAATATTTTATTGATAATCAACCTATTCTCATGATGATTGATTCCTGCTCATGGTATTCCATTATAGGTCTAAAATAGTTTAAAAGCTTATGGAGTAACAGGGAATTGATAGCTCCTGATATTTGCCCTGGGGGATACAATGAACAAAGAATAAATATTGAAGGTTTCTTTTGGGCTGACATACAGATTGAAGACAGATATACCAAAGGGAAAGTTTATGTAGCCACTAAAGGAGTAGCTATTTTAGGGTGGCCACATCAAGGTGCTCTTGGGATCAAACTTGACCCCAATGCCGATCCCCCAGTTTACTTGGGTGATATATCTGTTTTGAATGTATGTGATGTGGGAGAAAATACTCTCTTTATAGAGAACGTTAAGAAGAATTTTCCTGATGTTTTCAAAGAGTCTTTAGGGAAGTTTTCTGATTTTAAACACAAGATTATTCTTAGTGAAAATGCCATTCCAGTCAAGCATAGAGTTAGGAATGTTCCATTAGCTTATCGTGGGAAACTCAAAGAAATCCTAGAAGATCTTGTGTCTAAACAGATCATAGAACCTATCGAATCTTCCCCCGGGGTTTCTCCCGTTGTTTTATCACTCAAAAGTTCTGGCGAGCTCCGCTTATGTGTGGATCTCCGCAGTCTCAATAAAGAGATTTGGGTTGACAAACATCCCCTTCCCAACATCCATGAGTTAATCTCCTCACTTAATGGTGCCACTGTTTTCTCAACAATTGATTTAGCCAGCGCTTACTACCAGGTCGAGTTACATGAAGAGTCCAAGAAACTGACGGCTTTTGTAACTCCAGAAGGCATGTTCCAATATTTGAGAATGCCTTTTGGACTTGCAAGCGCTGCATCTGTTTTTCAGCGCTTAATGAAGGAGGTTCTTTTTGACTGTAAAGGAGCCATCGCTTTTCAAGATGACATCCTAATTTTTGGGGAAAATCATAAAGAGCATGATTACAATCTGCATTGTGTACTGGCTAATGTTCAGAAGAAAGGTCTCACCTTAAAATTTAACAAATGCAGGTTCAGGCAACCTAAGGTTGAGTATTTAGGACATGAAATCTCTAAGGATGGAATAAAACCTAAGTTTAATCATGTCAAAAGTATTACTGAAGCTCCCGTTCCCTCTTCTAAGGAACAATTGTTATCCTTCTTGGGACTCACTGAATTTTATGGTAAATTTGTCAAAGATTACTCTACTATAGTGCACCCTTTACGAACTTTGTTGAAAAAACAAGCGAAGTTTGTCTGGGGCAAAGATCAACAACTTTCTTTTGACATCCTAAAGGGTAAGATTATTAATGCACCCTTTCTCAAGCCTTTTTCTGTCCATAAAGAATGTATAGTTTGTGTGGATGCAAGCAATGTAGGCTTAGGTGCCGTTTTAATGCAGAAGGACAGTTTGGGTGAACATGTAGTGTCCTACGCATCAAGGACTCTACAAGATGCAGAGTTTCATTATTCCACAATAGAGAAAGAGCTTCTTGCCTGTACTTGGGCCACTCAACATTTTCGCCAATTTCTTTGGGGAACGAAATTTTCGTTGAGGACGGACCATAAACCTCTAGTCAGCATGTTATCAGCTGGTGGTGGTAGAACTCTCACTGCTCGTCTCGCCCGTCTTGCTGCTAAGTTGCAAGAATATCGTTGTGAGGTTGTCTATGTTCCTGGGCGTCTCAATGTTCATGCGGATTGCATGTCACGCTTTCCAGTTGGCGATTGTTCGAATGAGAATTTTCCTGAAGAGTGTGATGTAGCTTTTACTTTGTGCGATGTCAACTTAATTGCTGGGAAAGATCAGGAAAACTCCATTACTGAAAGTGTTTGGTCTAAGGCTATGCTTCATGATGATGTTCTTGTGAAAGTGGAAGTTTACTTAAGAAATGGTTGGCCTGAAGAAAGAAAGTTAAGTGGTGAATTGGCTTCTTTCTTTAAGGTTAAAGATGATTTAATGGTGATTAATAATATGGTTTATAGAGATGACAAAATTGTTCCTCCAAAGGATGTTAGAGAGTCCATTTGTAGTTTGGCTCATGAAGGCCATATGGGCATGTCGGTCACTAAGAGAAGGATTAGAGAATTTTATTGGTGGCCCAGTATGGATGCCATGATTGACAGATGGGTGAGAAATTGTTCTCCTTGTTCTTTGAGTGACAAGTCTGTAAAATCTATTTCTGCTAGCTTTTCCCCTGTCGAGTTTGCTCTAGGACCGTGGAGAAAATTAGGTATCGACATCATTGGTCCTTTCAACTATCAATCCGGTAATGATATGTTTGCTGTAGTTCTTGTGGACTATTTTTCAAAGTGGCCTGAATTAAAGATTGTGGAAAAGGTCAATTCTGAAGTTGTTGTGGAATTTTTAAATGAGGTTTTCTGTAGAGAGGGTTTACCGGAAGAAATAGTTTCAGACAATGGCCCGCAGTTTGTGAGTGAAGTTTTTACTTCATTTCTGAAAGTCTGTGGTATTCTCCATAAAAGAATTTCTAATTATTCGCCACAATCCAATGGCCAAGTGGAGCGTTTTAACAGAGTCATTAAGGAGTCTTGCCAATTAGCTTTACGGAGTGGTTTAAAATGGAAGAAGGCCTTACAAGCTATCTTGTTCACTAATCGTATGTCTCCCAACTCAGTCACTGGCCTATCTCCTTTTGAAATGTTACGTTGTAGGAAGCCAGGAACAAAAATTTTGCCTTGGTGGTTGAAAGCGAGAGATTGGGATTATTTGGAGTTAGATATGAAGAATATTAGGGATCGTGTTGGTAGATACCAAGAGAAGATGTTACAGAGTTCTTCTCAGAAGTCTGATTCCTCCAAACTATCTGTAGGTGATTTTGTTAGGGTAAAATTTGGTGGTATTATTCCAAAAGGTGTTTCAAGATGGTCTTCTCCAGTTAAGGTCACTGAAGTCTTTAGCAAAGCAGTGAGAGTAGAAGGTGGCAAGATTTGGAATTTTAGGCGCATCTCAATTTGCAGATCCGATAATTTGAAGGAAAAAAATGTTTGTTTGGACGTAAAATCTCATGGAAGTCAGTTATTTCCTGTTGTTGATTCGGATTTTCCAGGTTCACATGAAGTTTTTGATAATCTGGGTACATCTCAAGTGTCACACCAAACATGCAACAATAATTTTCCTCCACAACCTGCTTCTACTGATATTCCTGATGTTGTTTCTGATAATGCTCAAGAAAGTAATTTGGAACCTGTATGTGCACGCAGAAGCTCTCGTGTAAAACATGTTCCTGCAAAATTAAGAGATTTTGTTTGTTCTTAAGTGTTCTTTTTTTTTTGTTATTTTAGTAATTTGGGTCTTTGTTTTTTTTTGTTTGTTTTTTTTGTTTTCAAAAGGGGGGAGGTGTGTTGTATTCTAAAATGATGTCAGCTTTGGAATTATTAGAGGTCATGTAGAATGTTAAGTACAGAGTGGAGTTACGGTTGGATGGTTACCGGTCGTGCTCCTACCTGCTGTGTATGTCTAAGTTGTTCTTATCCTGCAATAAATCTAACTTGGTACAACGCGACGTGTGGACCCATTCACTACACACACCAGCCACTCCAGCACTCTATTACATCACCAAGCACTCCAGCATTCCACTACATCACATTCATACTGGGTGAGCTGCAGGGAACAGGACGCTAAGGGAAAGGATGCATAGTAACAGTTCAAGTCACAACACATCTCCTTGCCTTAAGTAAAACAATAAAAAATGTAAAACAATGTACAATGGAAATGTGCACCATAAAACACCATAAACAGAAGAGAAGGACATAGAGGTTAAAACTAACGAAATGCTCAGTATAAGGACCAAAGAAGGGAAGGGAAACAAAACAGTCCTATGGTATTAATTGCAATAAAATTACACCAATGTAATACTATACGGGGCTTGGAAAAATAAGAACACCGAACTGGTGTAACACGCGCAGGGCACCACAGTGGTGTAGCACCCTCGGACCACCACAGGGGTGTAGCAACCTCACTCAACCCCTTCTGACACAACAATAAATTAAACTACCACTTTAGCACTAGCTAGGGTACACAACCCTGCAACACGCACCCAAACTGTAAGCCTGACAGGACAAAAAGTCTCAGGTAATGCACATGATGGAGCGAGATTTGGAAATAATTTTATTTTCAACTCGTGAAGTCACACTTCCATAATGAAAAATACCTTTATTAACGTTTGGTGCTGTGTTTGTATTAATTCAACCTAGATTAAAGTTACATTATACGCGGGAAATTAACATGTGTGCTCATAAACGTGCATTATTGTTGCATCTTTTTGTTTGTGCAAATTAATAAATTAATTTGTTCTTTTGTCATGTTATAACTAATTGCTGCTGTTTTTAAAAGTATGCATGTGCTTGTTTTGCTTCCCTTGTCTATGTGGCGTCACTCTATTTTCTATAGGTGCATAAAGAATTTCGATGGATTTTAAGAAGACTGGTAGATATAATGCTGCTTTAATTGTTTGCTTTGGCTAGGTAATTTAGACTAATGGGTTAATCATTAGTAATTGCTGGGTGGCAACAGAATAAATAATATTTCTTACATTAATTATTCTTTTGTGTTTGTTTATATATTAGTGGACGTTAACTTGACTGCTTTTGGGCCTAAGTTTACTCGAGTTTGCAAATAATTTCTGCACGGAGCAAGAGAGAGTCCTTTCAAAGAAAGATTTCCTTTTGGTGGCAACATTTGGAAAGCGTGGTGTGTTTCTAGCAGTCTCCTACTCGGACAAGGCCAAGGCCAGGAACCGGCAGGAGGAACTTTTGATAACTTTGCATCCGAGGAAGAGAAAATGACATGATGACAAATTTTTATGCAAGAAAATGTTGCAATCTGAGGAAGCCTCGGAGCTCGAATGCTAGAGACAATGGACTCTAAGAAAGTGACGGAACTGATGTTTTGAAAATGAGGTGACATGTCACTTGTCATTCGTGAACCAATGGGACTCCGACTTTTGCAGAAAAGAATTACTTTTACTTTGATTAGTTAGCGTAGTAAGGTATAAAAACCCATTCCCCTTGGAAGGGTGATGCTTGCTGCTGCTTTTGCTGACCTTTGGAAGAGTGTGTCGTGCTAACGGACTTCACTTGGAGCATGTAAGATCCCTCAAAGACTTTACTTTATTTCCATTTATTTAGCTTAGTTAGGGACTTAGGTTTTGAAAAATGCTAAACTAATAAATACTTTTGCAGTAATAATTTGAAACTTATAATGTTTTTACTTGCAATAATTCTAATAAAAATGCTTTAATAAAAATTACATTTACGAAATCATAATAAATAGCTAATAAAATCTTACTTTTGAAAACAAGCTGGTCTTGACATTTCATGGGTTCAGGTTACCATTAGCTAGATTCTATCGCCATAAGTGGCTTAATAAATAGTTAGGTTTATTGAAATGATGATATCCATTTACCGCGGTTGTATATAAATGTACATAATTTGTGAATAGGTTAATTAGGCCACTTGGTTCAGTTGGTCATAATATGTCATGTTTGATAAATGGGCCTTTGTGTTTAATTAGTGATTATTAGTATAAGTAGTAAAGTTGGGTAGCGTAATTTATGACATATTTTCTTTAGGCCGCTGGATCAATTACCTTGGTAGCAGAATTTGATGGTTGCTATGGTAACCAATATATACGGTAGATACATAGGATCAATGTCTAACATATGTTGAGTCCGTTTTCGTGCTATATGTAAGGTTTTTTCCAGCAGCGTGAAAATTCCTTGTTGTACCGGTACAAATTAGTGTGATGAGAAGGTAGTCACACAGCACATTTGATCTGTTTCAGAGTAGTGGTATCGCCGTGTATCACAAGTGTTGTCGCCGTGCAACACAAGTTAGGGTTAGGAGTGAGTGTTGTATAGTGAGGATTATCTAAGAAATTTGAGCAGCATGAGTATAGGGACAATGAGCCTGTTATAAAACTCACTGTGATAAGAGTAATAGTATATATTCGAGCTTGAGTGAAGGGTAAGTTAACGCCGGTGTATGATTATCTATAAACAGGTGAGAGTCCTGTAGGGATAACATGCTTAATATCTATAAACAGGTGAGAGTCCTGTAGGGATAACGTCGTTTATTTTACTAACGGTGCATGATATCTATAAACAGGTGAGAGTCCTGTAAGGATTTCATGTGTGTTTGATTAGGGATACTTTCCGTTTGAAAGTGCGTAATTGTTTTGTAAGAGTGTTCAAGTTGAACTTTGAATTGTCACTTGGATGTGCATTCTGAGGGAAACGAGTTCATTATTACTTGTTTGAAGGATAGAGTAAAAGGATTACTTTATCGGCAAAAGTATATTCTGTGAGAATAGCGTCGTCTATTCCACGTATAGAATTCTTATATGATTGAAATTCTATCTCTTTATTAGAGAAACAGACAGATGAGTCTTTCTTGTGGTTGTTGAATTAATTTTCATTGAAAAAGCGTTCTTAAAATGGCGCTGTGAAAAGTTTTTGTAAAGGAGGGGTGAGCGTTAAGAGTGAGACACGAGAAACCGCAGCAGCTGTGTACGTCACACGGTTCGCGCAGTGATTGGGTAACATACGTCACAGGCTGTGTTCTGATTGGCTCTCATAACTCTGATGTGCTGTAAGCTGATTAGTTCTTTTGAGAAAGAACAATTTCTATTAGTTGAGCAAGGTAGTGACGTAGCTCAACTCTGATTGGCTTGTTGGTGTGTTTCGCGCACGGATTGGCTAGTGTTACGGAACATCCAGGAAATATTTTACGATCATTTCCTTCAATTGGATTTGATTTGAAAAATGAGTTATTATTTTAAACATGTTGAGAAAAAGCCTTCAATGCTTCAAAGGTTTAAAATTTTTATTTCACCTGACAAGAAAATAAAAACGCGAGGTGGTAAATTACTTCATAAATACAAAACAACTGCAGCGTATATGGAAGGTGAATATGGATATCATACTGTTTTGTGGTTTGATGTCTGGAAGCATTACACTAAAGACGACGGTGTTTTGACTTGGCCAGAAGATGGTTCATTTAATATAAAAATTTTAAGTAATTTGAGAGAAAAAATGAATGCTCTTATTCCGAAACCAAGACCTACTCAATTTGAAGCTTTAGTTGAATGGGAAGATGAAATGTTTCAACTTCAAAGAGAAGCGAGTGGTATTAAAAGACCTCCGAAAATACCAAGCTATAGACGAGAGACACATGAAGATAGAATGCGAATGTGGAGACAGGGAGACATGTGTGATGGTCTCTATTTAATTAGAGAACTGGTTTTAGGATCTCCTGGTTAAAAAAGATCTGAAAAGAAAAATAATGTAGTCATAGAAAGTGAATCTGAAGATGCAGTTTTAGAAGAAATTTTTACTTCTAATAAAAGAAATGAACCTTTGAGACCTCCTCGATCATGGTCTACTCCGATGGTTTCTACTGAAACTACACCAAGTGCTTCTCCTATTAATGAATCTCCAAAACTGTACCCTAATAATTCAGAATCTTTTGAAACTCCAGAAAAATCAGAAACTAGGACAAATGCAGATGTTTACATTGGGGGTAAACATTTTTCGTTAATTCCTAAGGAAAGGGAAGCTCCTAAAAATTTAATGAGAGAAATTAGGGATGAGGAAGTTGTAAATACTTTAGAATATTTACGATCAAAGGAAGAATTAATTCGACAAATAACTAAAGGCATGGAAGCTGTAACTGTTCCAGTAACTATTGGTCCTGTTCAGCCTGTTTTTGAACAAAGAGAAAATAACAAGACAAGTTTAATGATTCCTTTAAATGCAGAGGTTCCAAAGGTTGCTGAAAAATTTTATTCAGATTTATCTGAAATTAATCATGAGAAAACGAAAATGCCTGATTTAACTTTCAATGAAGGTTCTTTTACAAATTCACCAATGGGTGCAGAATCTGATGCTGAGTCTTCTGAAAGAAGAGGGTCAAATTCAAAACTTGATGTTGCAAAATTAAAAGAAAATTTAGAAGAATTAATAATTGGTACAATTGGTTCTGACAGTCTAAAATTTTGTCGTGATGATGAACTACTGTTCATCTGCAAAAGTATTCAATGGAAAACGAAGAATAAATATGATCAGTTGGAGGAACTGGCAGAAGAACTCGAAATTGATTTAAGCAGACAAAAGAATTTTGGAAAGCATTATAGATTAGATTTTACAGAAAAAGACATTGAGAATTTGAACTCAATTGGAAGAATAATGCACATAAAAGATTTAATTGTTTACATCAAAAAGCTTGGTGAATTGAGCAAATGGAGAGTGAAGTGGACTAGAAAGAAGGAGGATGAAAAATTTGAGAAATTATCAAAACAATTTCCAATGAGAGAAATTGCTGGTGGAGGTTATGTTCATGTTCCTTGGTCGAGACAGGATATTTTACTTTTCACTAATGATTTTCCAAGACTGAGAGAGAAGCCTGTTGAATGGTATCGACAAGTAGACAGGTTTATAAAAGTTTCAAAAGTTTTGTGGATTGATCTGGATGGATTTTTTGACATTGTTGTTCCGTCAGATCTTTGGACAGAATGTAAAATTGCTATAGGTTGGCCAAAAGAGGAACCAGAGCGAATTAAAGAAACTGGTGCTCCAGCTCCAATAGTAATGGATTTTTATGGAAAGGTAATTTATTGGTTAAAACAAAAAATTGCTCCTAAGGAAGTGGACTGGGTTAAAATAGATCGAACTAATCAGGAACCTAAAGAATCAGTTCATTCATTTTATGAAAGGTTACTACTAGTTTTTAAACAATACAGTGGCTATGAAAAATTAGACGAAAAGGATATGAGCCATTTTATCTACAGATGTGTTTATGGTCTTAGACCTGAAGTTGGAGAAATGATTAGAAATAATATTGTCGGATGGCAATCACTTTCAGTTGACGACATTTTGAGAAAAGCAAAATACTGTAGTGATGAGTTAGAGGTTAAACAAAAGAAGTTGAAAGAGAAAGCGATGTGGGCACAAGTGAAAGTGGCTGAGCAACAAATTGCTAGTCTGGAAAATAAAAATGTGAATTTTATTCAAAATCAGAATATGAATCAAGGTCAAGGGAAATTTAAGTTTAATAATAATAAAAGATATAGTGCTAAAATTGATGATTTAAAACAGAACTTGCCTTGTTTTAATTGCGGCGAAATTGGACACTGGAAGAGTGAGTGTAAAAACCCACCCAGAAATTTTAAAAATCCATTGTTAAACCCACAGATGCAGAACGATGTTGATCTGCGGCAACAGCTACGTTTGCAGCGTAAACTGAATGACCTGAGTCTTCAGCGACAGCTACAAAATCAATTGATTCAACAGCAGAATCAAATTCCACAGCCTCCCTTTCCTAATTCTGGGGGAAGTCAAAAATATAATCCAGGTGTGGGATTTGAAGGAGATGATCAGGTAATAAGGACTCAAAGACAAATTGTGCAAAATGCTTCAGGACAGTTTTTATTAACAGAGAATCAAGGAAGTGATTCTGATGATTACTTCTGACGGTGCCCGAGAGAGGGGGAAGAGTGTGTAATTGGAGCCACTCTTGAGGTTGACCAGTCTGGTCCATTTGTAAATGGGAAAGTTAATGATGTAGACATTACTTTTCTAGTGGACACTGGTGCTGCCCGTTCTACTGTTAGATCAGTGGAAATTGAAAACCTACCTCTCTCTGGGGAAACCATCCAAGTAGTCGGAGTAAGTAATCAACAAATTAAAACTGACTTAACAGATCCAGTGCAAGTTGAAATTGGAAATTTTAAAGATAAACATAGATTTGTGGTTTGTAATAGCAGTCCAGTGAATTTACTAGGGAGAGATATACTGTGTAAGATGAATTGTAGAATATATTGTTCTCCTGATGGAATAGAATTACAAACAATGGAGGAAGATGGTTTGTATAGAATGACAATGATGTTAGTAGAAACAGAAGAAACAAAATTGTTTCCTGCTTTTGAAAAAGAAAACCTACCTGTAGAACTAAAAGAGACAGTCAAAGCTGAGATTTGGGATTTGACTGGAAATGAGATGGGTCTGATGAAACATATCGATCCAGTCAAAATCTCATTGAAACAGGGAATATAATTTCCAAACATTCCTCAATATAAAATGAAAGCAGAAACCATAGAAGGTGTTATTCCAGTGATTGAAAAATTCATTAAACAAGGTGTTTTAAAAGAAATTGAGAGTAGCCCTTGTAATTCACCGATTATGGGAATTAAAAAATCAAATGGAACATATAGAATTGTTCAAGATCTAAGAAAGATTAATCAAATTGTAATTCCATGTTGTCCTGTTGTTCCAAACCCAGCAGTCATTTTATATCAGATTCCACATGATGCTGAGTGGTATACTGTCATTGATCTTTGCAATGCATTCTTTACTGTCCCTTTACATCCAGAGAGTCAGGACATTTTTGCTTTCAGGTTCCAAAATAGGACCCTCGCATGGTGTAGAATCCCTCAAGGGTATACAGAGAGTCCTTCTATTTTTAATGAGTTATTGAAGAGATCTTTAGAAGATCTAAATCTACCTGGCAGATCAACATTGGTACAATACATTGATGAGCTACTAATTGCAGCAAAATCGAGAGAAAATTGTGTGACAGACACAATTGTACTTTTGAATCATCTAGCAGATGAGGGACATAAAGTGTCTCCTGCAAAATTGCAGTTTTGTAAACAAGAAGTGAAATATCTTGGACATAGAATTGGAAAAGGAATAAGACAGGTAACAATTGAAAGAATTCAAATGATTCAAGCAATGCAACCTCCAAGAACTCAAAGACAGGTTAGAATGTTTCTAGGAATGGTTGGTTACTGTCGACAATGGATAAGTGGATTCTCAGTAATCGCGAAACCACTACAGAAATTAACTAAATCAGATGTAAAAGATCCAATTGTTCTTAATGAATCTGAATTGGAAGCTTTTAAAAATTTAAAGAGAAGCTTATGTGAAGCTCCGGCTCTAGGCATGCCAAATTATGAAAAAGATTTTGAACTATATTGCAGTGAAAGAGAAGGATGTGCATTGTCTGTACTAATTCAAAGACATGGGAGTCTGAGAAAACCTATTGCATACTTTTCAGCAGTTCTTGATCCTGTTGCAAAAGCCTTACCAGGTTGCTTAAAAGCAGTTGCAGCAACTAGTGTCAGTTTGGGGCAAAGTGAAGGGATCATAATGGGGTTTCCTGTAAAAGTCTATGTTCCCCATTCAGTTGAAATACTCCTGACAAGGAGTAAGACACAACACCTGACTAGTAATAGATTGACAAAATATGAGAAAGTTATTTTAGGAGCAGATAATGTTTCTATTGCAAGATGTGTGAATTTGAATCCTTCTACATTATTGCCTGATTCTGAAATTGTTGAAGAAATTGATGTGGAGCATGAATGCTTGGATGTTATGGAATACTGTACCAAGCCAAGGCAAGATATTAAAGACGAACCTTTGCCTGAATCAGATTTTGTCTACTTTGTAGATGGCTCTTGTCTAAGATCAGAGAGAGGTGTTTTAAAAGCAGCATATTCAGTCTGTACAGTTGCAGATGTTGAAGAAGCATCATGTCTTGAAGGAATTTGTTCAGCACAGGTGGCTGAATTGATTGCTTTAATTCGTGCTTGCGAAATATCAAAGGATTTGAGAGTTACCATAATAACTGACAGCCAGTATGGATACGGAGTTGTGCATGATTATGGACAGCTCTGGTCTCAGAGAGGCTATTTAACTTCAGCAGGATCTCCAATCAAAAATGCAGTATTCATTAAAAGATTAATAGATGGCATTCAGTTACCAAAAGAAATTGCTGTCGTGAAATGCGCAGCTCACAAAAAAGGTGAGGATTATATCACCAAAGGCAATGCTTATGCGGATGAGACTGCTAAGTATTGTGCAAGAAATGGTTGTGCATATAATCGGGAAAGGAGTAATGAAAGTGATTCGAATTCATTGATGCTAACAACAGTGGTTGAAACATGGCAGGAAATCAGAGATTTACAAAATGAAGCTGATGATGAGGAGAAAAACACATGGTTAAAAGCAGAATGTAGACCACGAGATGAAGATGGAGTTTGGACTTATAAAGATGGCAGAGTAGTTTTACCTAATTGTATGATTGCTGACATGGCCAGATTATATCACGGCCCTGGTCATATTGGAAGGGATTCTATGATCAGACTTTTTAAAGAGACATGGTTTAATACCAAATTCAGAACAATTGCAGAATCTCTTTGTCAGAGGTGTTTAACTTGCCAACAAATGAACCCAAACAGAAAATCAGTTGTAGGTACAGGAATCATAGGTCGGGAGGGTGGCCCTTTTACAAGATTACAAATGGATTTCATTGAAATGCCATTACACAATTGTTTAAAATATGTTTTGGTGATTGTGTGTTTGTTTTCAAGATGGGTGGCGGCATTTCCAACACGTCATTGTGATTCGATTACAGTGTCAAAATTGCTTCTTCGAGAAATTATCCCAAGATACGGTTTCCCTGTTACTATTGAGAGTGATGGAGGAGGACATTTTGATAATAAACTTTTGAAATTGATTTGTGAAGCTTTGCATATTGAGCAGAAAATGCACTGTGCATACAGACCAGAGGCATCTGGAGTAGTTGAGCAGATTAATGGAACGATCAAAAACAGGATTGGAAAAATGTGTCTTGATACAGGTATGAAGTGGACAGATGCTCTTCCACTTGTTTTAATGTCTTTACGAAGCATACCTGATAAAAAGACAGGTCTGAGTCCTCATGAAATTCTTATGGGCAGAGTCATGAGACAAGCTTTTGTACCAGTAGGGAAATTGTTGAGCATTAATGACAGTGCTATTTTGGAATATTGCAAAAGACTGTCTGACGTAGTTACTTCTGTGTCTAATCAGGTGGGAACTGAAGTACAATCAGATGACAAAGTACAGACACATGATCTGAGACCTGGAGATTGGGTTAGAACTAAAGTACATCGAAGAAGAAATTGTCTAGTTCCAAGGTGGCAGAAAGCTAGACAAATAATTCTTGTAACAACGAATGCAGTAAAATGTAAAGGATTGAAAAGGTGGATACATCCAAGCCACACGATTCCAATTCCTACTCCTGAAAACTCTGATGAAGAGAGTGATTCTACAGATGATTCTGATTCTGAAGTAGAAGGTGAGAGAAATCCAGATTCTGAAGATCGACAGAGAGGTCGACATCTGGAAAATTTGCAAGTGAATGAAGACTTGAGCAGAAAAGATTTGGAAATCATTGAAATAGACTCTGAAAGTGATGAAGATCTGTTAAAAAGAAATTCAGCAGAAGAGTCTGTCAAGAAAGTAAATGGAGTAGAGACTATTGAAAATTTTGAAGACAGAGAAGCTGAATCAATTGAAATTTCTGACCAGGAGAGTATCGAAAAGCAGAAAATAAGCTCTGGAAGGAGGAACAAGAAACCAGAAACTGGGAAGTTGAAGGTAATTGAAGAGGAGGAGGAAGTCGAATTACCAAGTACCAGTGATGGAAGACAGAGTATAGTTCCTAACAGAGTAAGACTGCCAATTAGAAAAGTTCCTGAGTCAAGAATAGAAATTTCTGATAGTGATTCTGGAGAAAGTGATGTTGATGATCAAGAAGGAAGAGTGAGAAAAAGATCTTGGAAAACTGAAACAAATATAGCAGAACCGAAAAGAAAGATTTTGAGAAAAGGAGAAACATGGCCAAGTGAAAATGGAGGATTAAGAGTCAGGTTGATTAAAAAGTCAAAGGAGCAAGTGAATGAAATCACTAGTCAAAAAGAGCCTGAAAGGAAACTTGAAAAAGGGAGAAAAATAGAAGTAGTGTCTAGAAAAACAAAAAGAATTTTGAGACCTAATCAGAAATATAAATCTCCTGAGTGGACTTATCTGATTATTCCTCCTGTTATTGAAATTAACAGCAGTAGTCAGGAAGAGGTTGAGGAAATTAGTGACAATGATTGAAGTACTAATATAAAAAAAGAATTTTGGGTTTTGTTTATGGCAAAAGGCTGAAGAAATTGTGTTAGGTGACACAAGGTTGAAGAAAAGTTGTTTAGTTGGAAATTAACTTGTGACATTAGGTCGAAGAAAAGTTGTTAGAGGATAAAAAAAAAAAAAAAGATTTTAAAAAGGGGGGTATATATTTAGTCTGAATTTTAAGATAATTTTTTTTTAATTTTGTTTTCTTTTTATTATCTTTTTGAGATAAGATTTTCCAAAGATGCCTTATGTTATGGAAAGGAGTACTTCAAAGTGTTCCATTTTCAAGAAATGCTGTAAGATGACTCTGGTGTGTGTGCTCATTTTAATTCTGCTCTGGTTAGTTTTGGCTGTTGTCATTCCTTTTGAGATTAGTAAGGATTTATATAAAGTTAACATGACAAGCAAAGCTTCAGTTAGTCAAGACAAACATAGTGCAACAGATATAGCTAACAAAGTAATTGATCACAAACCTGAAATTCATCAGGATAAATCTGTGAGTGATTTTTCAAGCAATTCATTCTCAAGGCTTTTGGGAGAATATGTTAAGGTAATGAATGTTAAAGATTGCTACGTTTGTGTAAAATTACCTGCTTCTGAGGGAGTGACATACAATATGCTTCCTCTCACATATGGGATAACTTGTAGTGTGTTAGCTAGTTTATTTTATCAGACTGGTCGCTTAGAATATTACTATTCAAATTTTGATGAGATTTTTGCAAATTTAAAAATTGAGAGTGCTTTGAATAAACATAAAAAAGCTAAACAGATGAGGGAATTCTTTTTAGTCACTAACAAACTTACCTATGAGTATGCTTACAAGAATAATTTAACCTGCAAATTAAGAGCTGAAGAAAAGTCTTTCCTGAATCTTGTTGAGGAGAGAAGAGCAATTTATAAGAGAAATGAAATAGTCAAACAGACTAAATCTAAATTCTGGCAAAAAGAGGATGAGAAGCTTAATGGCAAGACTTTTGATAATGTTGCAATACACATAGACAAACCAATTAGTGGTAAGCTTTGCATTAGAAGGGATAATACACTTTTTGATAATTATTTTGTAGGTGCTAGTAATTGTGAGGACACTTATCAAATCATGGGAGGTTGGGGATTCAAAGGGGGCAAAGATCCAATTTTTCCTGGGATTTACTTTATTTGTGGTGATAAGGCTTATTATAACCTTCCAGATCATTGGTATGGGACATGTTTTGTTGGGCTTGTTTTTCCAAAGATATTTCATGTTGACAGAAATGTAGAAGGAGTGTTTAAAATTAATAATCATATAAATAGATATAAAAGAGAAAGTTTTACAGAAATTGTGGGAGATATTTTTGAAGCAGTAATACCTTTAGTAGGTATAACCTTGAATGCAGTGTGGTTCTAGAAATCCTCAAACTCCTTCCCAGGGGTCTTACCAATAGGTAGTCCATTCAAAAGCAGCAAAGGAATTGACAGAGAATCTGAAATATGAAAAGACATCTTTATTACATACAACTGTGAGGCTACGTCGCCCAGCCACGCCTAAAAGCGACTGAATGAGATAGCCTCCCTTCATGGACTCCGCACAGTCCTTTTATACAGATTGTTATGCCTTAGGCACATATTTGAAATACATTCCCAGAACGTGCACACAGATGCAAAACCCACTTTCAAGATAAGTCCAGGCCATAAACAATGTCCACATAATGAATACATTCTTTAGCTGACAAGGCCGGATAAACCCAAAACAGTAAGGTCATAGCCCATGGCGTAAATAGCTCATGGAGGCAGGAACAGGGACAGATGGAAGTAAGATAGGCAGGGTGTGTATGCAATGAAAAGGTTTATGGCATGTTGGGCCTTGATGCTATCTTGCTCGGCCACTGGGAGAGGAACTGACCAAACAGGTCCGGCCTGGGGCAATGGTTCCAACAGGCTCAGGTCAGGGGAAAGTCAATCAAGGTGTACGTGGCTTTTTGGAATCGAATTTAGCTGTGTGTTATAGCCTATGTAAAGGGCAACACACAACATGGCTGCTGTACACAAAATGGATGCCAAGGGTTTCAGAACGAAAATGACGATTTTGAGGTGAAATTGTTACTGGAATATGACGAAAATGCTTGTACATAGTGTACTAGCCATTCTCGGTCTTTTGATATAAAAATCGTTATGCTACGACAAAGTTTATTGCATGAGTCCAGAATTTTCAGTACCACAGACGCACCTTTTGCCCTTACATAGGCAATAACCTATACTCACGCTAGTCTGAGTCCAGATCTATATTTTATAAAAATCCTCAAGAGGTTACTGAAGCGTAATCCTATTACCTAGCGACTCTCTCGGGACAGGTCTCCCTACACACGCAGTAGCACAAAGGCCATATATGGCAGGACCAAAATAGGGAGTATGTGGCACAAGACCACGCACCCAACAATCAGTGATGTTCAACTACTAACTGGTGTTGATGAAAACGGTACAAAAGGAATTTATCAGTAAACTCTGATCTCCTAACTATCCGTGTTCGGGTAAAATCTGTAAAGATGAAAAGAAGTAGAAGTAGGAAAAGACATAGGTTTGGGAGGTGGGTGCAGATGTGAATTGGGCAGAAAAAACAATCCCACCCATAAAAGACAAGGCCATGTTTAGAAACACCAGAAAACACGTCATTAAGACCATATAAACAAAGTAGTGACCGCTATTACAAATAAATCATAATTTTCCACAACCCTAAGCAAACGTACATCCTAAAATTATCTAGTACATTTTAGGTCTTCCTAAGCATTTCTGTAATTCATTATATGCTCAAGTAAAACAGTGGTGACTCTCATTAATGCTCTGAGGTGAAAAGGGAATACTCTTTCACAGAAAATGGGCGTTATTCTGCTTCTACTCAAGAGAATAGTACTTTAAAACAATGCTAGCAAAGCTGCAAAAATTAGTTTCCAAACTCCAATTCTATACAAGCTCACAGAAGATACCCAGAGTCCGTCAAAGCCTCTGCTGGTAGGCTTCTATTGTCCATCAAATCCGCTTCCAGTGTCTTCTTCGCGTTGGGCCTCTTCATTCAGGCTCTTCATGACTCAGTATCCGTTGGAGTGCCCTCCTGGCAAACACTCATAGCTCAATTACAAAGTCTCAATGTCTCAAGGCAGTGCACCAGTGTCTCTTCTTCGTGGCAGATACTACAGATGATGCGCCCTTCATTGATCAAGGGCACAAAGCGTTTCATGCAGATCCAAGCACTACTGAGGAACAACCCAGCAAGATCAGCAGCACTTTCAGACTCCAACACTCATCAGAGTGTCAGAGGACGCTCAAGCTGCTCTCTCATGGGCACCGGAATGTAGTGCCTTTTTATCCTAAGGTGCACTGCCTTTCCGTTGGAGCAAAGGAAAAGAGGTGTGTGGGGGCCAAAACTCAGGCCAAGGGGATCAGGGGACCGCGCGCTGTCAGAGGTTCAAGCACATGACAGTTGAACAAACTGAACAAACTGGATGACAGCCCTGCCATCAACAACAGGGATCCTTCGCATCTTTGAAACCAGCTCCTCTTTTCTTTTCTTTGTAGAACGCCTTCTGATGAAACAAAATGGCTTGCTTGGGAGGTACCATTGGGGCACGCTGATGATCGCTGTCACGCTGATGATTGCTGTCACACTACTTTCTGGTTGCAGGAATTGTAGAGCCAAGAAGTCTGTCTTTCATCTGTCACTGATGGGGAGTGTGCTTAGTCTCGATCACAGGTCTGCAGGGTATCACTCTTCCTTTGACTCTGGAAGATTCCCGCAGAACCTAGTGATATAGGAAATGTGACAACTGTTAGTTTCCTTCAAATCAAGCACAAAAACAGTTCATGGGTTTTGACAAGGGGACTGAAAGCAAGTGGCCTGCAATCTGCAAAGGAGTGGCCACACGCTATGGGACAATGCTGGTCTAGAATGCACTGTCATTTTCAAAAAGCAATTTCAAACATAAAGGCAGTAGGCAAACGGTGTCTCTGGGCTTTTCAATTGGGTTTTCGTGTGAGAGCATATCCTTCATCATCGAAGGGTAAATAACTACATGAAAATTCTATCTAAATGGATGTTTTTACATATGGTGGCATTGTCTAATGGTGCAAATACATATATTCCTCAATGATTAAGCCTAGGTGTTCTAAATTCCTTATCTAGAACATCTCAAATAGAGAAATGACAAAATACAGATTATCAAGGACATGAAGAAAAATCCCTTTAAAAATGTGCATTAAGTGCACTATGCAATACAAAGGCTAATGATCAAATGTGCAGACAACAAGACCAGAACTGGAGAGTCCCGCTATTTGCATGATTAGAACACATCTGATCCCACCACAAATTAAAGCAGCAGGAATAAAAGAGAACTGAGGAATTAAAATAGACATTGAAAATTTGTCATGTTAAAAAGGTAAACTTAAGATATCTCCTATTGAGATGGAAAACGTGTCTTACTATAACATTGGGTCAGTTAACCAGCCTGTCACTACCCCGACAATCAGTCTGAAAAAACATTTTACATAACATGGGGGATCCTGATACATCACTCTAGTCTAAAAGTGTGCGCATAAACAATACACCCATAGTAATAAATGGGCTGACTGGTGAAAGGAATATGAAAAAGGGAAATGGAAATAGGACACAACTAAAATCCCCAATCAGTCCAGTTCCTTCTGCAGGGAAAAAAATGAAAAGTTTAGGTCACCTTTAACAAGAGCCGCAAATCTATAATTTCATCCTTAGGTCCAATCAAGGATACATAAATTTAGAATTACCTGGTCCATAAGGGAGAGGGCAATATCATGGCTCATGTATATCTCTTTTATTTTACTTCAATACTATTATGGCTAAATTTTGACATACACTGGTGAGGTGTTGTCTATTCGTGTCAACAGCATGCAAACATCATGTCTGTGAAATTTAGTATCAATACAAATTTTACCCAATTATTGTAAAAGTGACACATATCGTCATACATGCCTCCTTGCAATAAAGGCAAACTTGTAATAATTTCTTAAGTAGCAACATAAAACACAACCAACATATACCAAGCCATCAAATATACATGCAGTATAGCAAGCACAAAAAGGCATGGACAAATCACAATAACATAAGCAGTGACGCATGTATTCATGCAGCCCAAAACCCATCAATGCAGGCCTGCTTAATTTGTCAGGTTTAGAATCAAAAATCAAAATTGCACACTTTCATTTAATCTCAAAATTTACACTTTCACTTACTCCCACCCTTTTGACAGATCATCACCAGCACTGGAGATTGAACTGTCAAATAAAACTTACAGTGTCAACCAGCAGGAACGATTCATAAAGGGGAAAATGCTAAATCATGAAAAAACACGAACATTTCCTTGCAAAGAAGTCATAATAAAAACCCATCTCTTTTCAACATACTGCTGACTTGCCATAACATACAAAATACCAACTGTAATTAACCATCTTCCGAAAACATACTAATTCCAACTTCTCAAAAAGCAGAACTCATTCACAGACACTCTACATCCCCTGCGCCATAATGCCCTGAGGTCCGAAAGGCCCTCAGCAGAACATCTGTTTTTACTTACTCCTAACCCCACCTCACTGACCTTCAGGTCAAACTCTACTTGACATACTCTGTGCGTTCCTTGACCACCCTCCTATTCGTCCCTGGAGCTGACAAATGCAAAAACTGTCCCACTCTTTTTAACCCTCCAATAATCAACCCTATTGAAAAACACATGTTATAATTGACTTCTTTAAAGGGCTAAAAGTCATGTATTCTTAGAATTTTAAAACATTCACTGTGAAGATTTTTGCTGAGCACAACAACACAACATACCAGCTTAAAACAACTGCTTGTTACCACCCTATGCAAGGATACCCCTTTTCATCAACCCTAAACATGAATGTCCAAGTAGGCCCTGCCAAAGCTAGAACCTTCAATCCTGATATTAAACAAAACCCGTGCACCATTCACATTGGCTCACTGAGGCAGCATAGCACCCCAAATAAGAATAACTGGCAAACTTGTATGATACCTAAATGTATGTATTTACTAAAGCCTAAGACACTGTGAAAGTTACTCTAATGGCAAGAATGCCTCTTTAAATAGTCTAATTACCCATTTTCGACTTTGGCATTTAGGGAACTTAAAAGTTAATATCCTATGATTGCTTTACATATTAATCATCCTCAGAATGTCCTTTACACATTACAGAGGTTGAACATTGGGCATCTCTCATGTAAATCCTGGAAAAAAGTGTTTTACGCCTGCGCCAAGCGAAAACCAACATGCAAATTACCTAATTATTCAGTAACACATAACTTAAATCAAATTTTAATGCTAGGGGGTCATAGCATGAGTACTAAGCTTTATAAATATCAAAAAACGATATTAAAAAGCACTTATTTTTTTCAGAAATTTTTTCATAATTAATAATTTTTCTTTCAAAGAAACCAATTATCTTTTTATGAGAATTCCACATATAAAGGTAAGTTGCATCCCTTGCCTATCATTTTAGATGAATTAATTTATGCGCCAAAGCACAAAAGCTTAACTTTAAACACGACATTTTCCTGCGTCACATTTCTGCGCCACTTTCATTTAAATGGACGGTTATGCAAAGGTCCACCCATCTTTAACTGGAAAAGTGCTGGCTGAATGAACATTCCTATCAAATGTACTGCAGCTGAAAGGCTTGCCTGTAAACATCTAATACAGTGCAACTAAGAAAAAAATGCTGTTTATTTATTTTTGCAAAAATAGACAATTTCGTTTTTTTTTTCTTTTTGGGGCCTTATTTATATTCATTGAATGTTTTTTCCTAATTTTATCCTTTTTAAGCGTATAACGGCAGTTTTGTATGCGTGCATATACTAATGCATGTAGGTACAAAAAATTTATAAATTCGTTTTTCTATAAAACACACAATTTATTTTTGAGGCCTTTCATATTCCTAGTAAATACGAATTTTAACTTTATCTAATTTCAATCCTTTAACATTTTGCACATATGCGTTTTGCTTAATGTATAAATTAAATAGCAACATATAGCGATTTTAGCATGTCGCATGGTAAACTGCTGCATTGTTCATGTAATTTTCGACCTAATATTAATTAATCCAACATTTCACTCAACAAACTGAAAAACATCAAAACTCTTAATACACACATGAGCTCATTTCAAACAGAAACAGAAAGTGTTCAAAACATTCAGGACACACAATACAGCGCTTTTAGGCATTTTGTTTCATAAATTCGCGCCAACGCTATTCACAACAGAAGTTACAGTAACGGCAAAAACCACATTTAAACACACATGGAACCCACAGGTCAATACATAGGACGGAAACAGGACAGCCCAGACTGTACTCAAAACTCAACCAGTGTAGCTGTGACCATATTTACAAGAAACACTTCTCAATAGTGTTAAAAAAAAAACTGCATAAACAGCTCAACAGACCACTGTATGTGCAGAAAACCAAAAATACACTTAATACACTAGCTTTAGGTGGCAGAACACCAAAAATCGTTTTGCATGTAAAATTGCCCAGAGCAAAGGATCCTTGTTTTGCATTATGTCATATTTTAATTCCCTGGGGATACAAAATCACCAAGGAAGAAATATGTTTGTATATCTAAACCTATTTAGATATTCCCTTTAGGGAAAGCCGGCAAATCCAAACGTATACCAAAGTTGGCCAACACAAAACTCCAAATATGCTAAGATCAGGCATCCTATATCCCACTAATCTAGCTTCTAAACTTCAAGGGGTTATCTCTATCGATACACTCGTAAATTTACAAGACCCTTGGTTATTGAAAATTGCAATGTTCAAATAATCTTAAGCGCAATACCAAAGAACTAAGTAATGGGCGCGACCCACAAATACTTCAACTGGAGCAGATGGAGAAAAGTCTCTACATTATCCGCCTACACAAATTGCAATTCGCATATCCAAACCTATACAAATCTATCAAAGCTATAGCAAACAAATAGTTGTCCAAATTCTAACTGCCGATTCCCAACCGTCCCAACAGTCTCTTTTAAAATACTTACGCCACAAAAAGAAAGGGTTTCTCAATCAAGAGTGGCATCTTTTGGAGATTCTGAGTCAGAAAAAAATAAAAAACATACTGAGCCGCAAAGACAGAGAATCCCCCAGAACCTCTGTGCCCAGAGTACCTTTTTTAGTAGATTTCGGTCTTGCCTTCCCCAGCAGTTTTCCATCCTCTGACACAATTACTCCTCAGATAGCCACTGGACGATCGAGCCATGATTTGGGCGCCAACTGTGGTTCTAGAAATCCTCAAACTCCTTCTCAGGGGTCTTACCAATAGGTAGTCCATTCAAAAGCAGCAAAATTGACAGAGAATCTGAAATATGAAAAGACATCTTTATTACATACAACTGTGAGGCTACGTCGCCCAGCCACGCCTAAAAGCGACTGAATGAGATAGCCTCCCTTCATGGACTCCGCACAGTCCTTTTATACAGATTGTTATGCCTTAGGCACATATTTGAAATACATTCCCAGAACGTGCACACAGATGCAAAACCCACTTTCAAGATAAGTCCAGGCCATAAACAATGTCCACATAATGAATACATTCTTTAGCTGACAAGGCCGGATAAACCCAAAACAGTAAGGTCATAGCCCATGGCGTAAATAGCTCATGGAGGCAGGAACAGGGACAGATGGAAGTAAGATAGGCAGGGTGTGTATGCGATGAAAAGGTTTATGGCATGTTGGGCCTTGAAGCTATCTTGCTCGGCCACTGGGAGAGGAACTGACCAAACTGGTCCGGCCTGGGGCAATGGTTCCAACAGGCTCAGGTCAGGGGAAAGTCAATCAAGGAGTACGTGGCTTTTTGGAATCGAATTTAGCTGTGTGTTATAGCCTATGTAAAGGGCAACACACAACATGGCTGCTGTACACAAAATGGATGCCAAGGGTTTCAGAACGAAAATGACGATTTTGAGGTGAAATTGTAACTGGAATATGACGAAAATGCTTGTACATAGTGTACTAGCCATTCTCGGTCTTTTGATATAAAAATCGTTATGCTACGACAAAGTTTATTGCATGAGTCCAGAATTTTCAGTACCACAGAAGGGAGGATCAGAAAATTATCCACAATTGTTGACAGATTGTCAACTGACACATCAGATGGTTTCCAATTAGTGAATGTTGAGGTTATTGCAATTAGATCTATGGTGATGCAAGATCGCCTTGCGTTAGACATACTCCTGGCAAAAGAGGGAGGAGTCTGTGGTATTTTACATGTTCAGCACTGCTGTACTTATATCCCTGATGAAAGTAAGAATATTGAGATGTATATCAAAAACATTACAGAAATGCATTCAGAAATAGTTCCTTTAGAAGAGGATGATTTTTCAGAGCGACTTACAAAGAGATTCCAGGCTATTAAAACCTGGTTTCAAGAAATTGGTGGTTCAGTTCTTGGCAAGATTTTAACACCCTTGTTTGTAATAATATTTATAGTAGCTTTGACAAAAATGTGTTGCATGTTACACAAGAGAAAGAAACACATGAAGGAAAATAAACGAATTTATAAGATCAAAAAGGAACAGGAGAAGGAAATTGAATTACAAGAGTTACGTAGAGCTCAATATGATAGTTGCAAAGATTTTGCAGAGACTAATTTTTAGAAAAAATACTAATACAAATGAATTCGAACCATTTTCGGTTAGTCAAAAGTTTACTAAATTTTGGGTGTGGTGTGGTGATTTGTTAATCACCAGATGAGGGAGTTGATGGAGCGAGATTTGGAAATAATTTTATTTTCAACTCGTGAAGTCACACTTCCATAATGAAAAATAACTTTACTAACGTTTGGTGCTGTGTTTGTATTAATTCAACCTAGATTAAAGTTACATTATACGCGCGAAATTAACATGTGTGCTCATAAACGTGCATTATTGTTGCATCTTTTTGTTTGTGCAAATTGATAAATTAATTTGTTCTTTTGTCATGTTATAACTAATTGCTGCTGTTTTTAAAAGTATGCATGTGCTTGTTTTGCTTCCCTTGTCTATGTGGCGTCACTCTATTTTCTATAGGTGCATAAAGAATTTCGATGGATTTTAAGAAGACTGGTAGATATAATGCTGCTTTAATTGTTTGCTTTGGCTAGGTAATTTAGACTAATGGGTTAATCATTAGTAATTGCTGGGTGGCAACAGAATAAATAATATTTCTTACATTAATTATTCTTTTGTGTTTGTTTATATATTAGTGGACGTTAACTTGACTGCTTTTGGGCCTAAGTTTACTCGAGTTTGCAAATAATTTCTGCACGGAGCAAGAGAGAGTCCTTTCAAAGAAAGATTTCCTTTCGGTGGCAACATTTGGAAAGCGTGGTGTGTTTCTAGCAGTCTCCTACTCGGACAAGGCCAAGGCCAGGAACCGGCAGGAGGAACTTTTGATAACTTTGCATCCGAGGAAGCGAAAATGACATGATGACAAATTTTTATGCAAGAAAATGTTGCAATCTGAGGAAGCCTCGGAGCTCGAATGCTAGAGACAATGGACTCCAAGAAAGTGACGGAACTGATGTTTTGAAAATGAGGTGACATGTCACTTGTCACTTGTGAACCAATGGGACTCCGACTTTTGCAGAAAAGAATTACTTTTACTTAGATTAGTTAGCGTAGTAAGGTATACAAACTCATTCCCCTTGGAAGGGTGATGCTTGCTGCTGCTTTTGCTGACCTTTGGAAGAGGGTGTCGTGCTAACGGACTTCACTTGGAGCATGTAAGATCCCTCAAAGACTTTACTTTATTTCCATTTATTTAGCTTAGTTAGGGACTTAGGTTTTGAAAAATGCTAAACTAATAAATACTTTTGCAGTAATAATTTGAAACGTACAATGTTTTTACTTGCAATAATTCTAATAAAAATGCTTTAATAAAAATTACATTTACGAAATCATAATAAATAGCTAATAAAATCTTACTTTTGAAAACAAGCTGGTCTTGACATTTCATGGGTTCAGGTTACCATTAGCTAGATTCTATCGCCATAAGTGGCTTAATAAATAGTTAGGTTTTTGAAATGATGATATCCATTTACCGCGGTAGTATATAAATGTACATAATTTGTGAATAGGTTAATTAGGCCACTTGGTTCAGTTGGTCATAATATGTCATGTTTGATAAATGGGCCTTTGTGTTTAATTAGTGATTATTAGTATAAGTAGTAAAGTTGGGTAGCGTAATTTATGACATATTTTCTATAGGCCGCTGGATCACACACACAGCCTGTATGCCTGACTGGACAAGAGTCTCAGGCAACACACACTAGGGTACACAACCCTGTAACACGTATTATACTGTACACCTGACAAGAAAGAATGTATCAGGCAATGCACACCAGGGTACACAACCCCATAACACGCATGTTACTGTACACCTGACAAGACCTAACATCTCAGGCCATGTACACATACCTCAGGGTACACAACCCTACAACACAGCTCTAGGATACACATCCATACACAAATATCTAGGGTACTCAACCCTATAATACAGCACTAGCGTCCATCAACCTACAACACTGCACTAGGGTACACGACTTTTCAACACATCTCTAGGGTACACGACCCTAAACACTGCACTAGGGTACACAACTCTACAACTCAGTGCCAGGACACATGACCCTACAGCACACATACAAAACTAGGGGTAAAAACTCACCACACAAGTATGGCACACTACCCTTAGATAAGAAATTAACTAGCATCATGCCATACACTTCACAAGACCAGGCTAAAAGCTTAGGCCCCCAAAACAAACATGGCGTAACACATGTAGGCAGCACATTAAGAATAGCATTAAAAAACAAAAATTCAAGCAAATACTGATCTTTAAAAAACAAAAACATACTCATGTAGTAAATCCAGAATTAAGTATAACATAGTACCCATAGGTAAATAATTAAGGCAGGAATTAGTGAAAACACAACAGCAAATTAAGAACAGTACTAAGGTATAAACAGGCATGGCCCTATAAACAAATTTAACTTGCCATCAACAACACCCAATGTCCCCGGTCAGAGAATTTTCACCCAAAACTCCTCCTAAAATACCAGATCTCTGAAAACACTTCCATGTACTCTGCCAAGCACCATGGTAAGACCAATCCAACAGAGCTTAACATGAAGTCAAAGCAACAGAATTCAAGTTCTTATAAAATAATTTTTTCACAGACAAACCTCCTGCCGTGATGTTCTAAAGCTCTTTGTGTTCATCGTGAGACGCCAATTCCTCATAAAATGTGGCTCTGTGTGAATATTCACAAAGTCCCTGAGTAAGCGCCTCACAACTACGGAAGTGCTTCATGGAGAGAACTCGTAATAATTACACAGCCATCTCAAAAATATATATAGTCTGTGTTCTAGTCTTCCCATTTGTAACATAGGCCTCTCTCACATACACTAAGTTTACGTTCTTGCCCTCACACCGAAGACTTGCAGGGCTAACATTATTTTCATTAGCCGCGCGTGGCAGCCTTGCGGCCCATTCAAATGCCACATCAACGCCACAATCAGAAGCTCTAAGGGGACATGCACTCCTAATGATATGCATGTGCCTCAAGTTGGTGAATCCCAGCATTGCTGAGGTACAATCGTTACCTCCGATAGCTAGCGCTCCGCGGCCCTCAACGCATTCAAACAAACACAATGCCACAGTTTGTTGGGCATATATAGTCAGCACACTGCTCTCGTCCCAAAGGCCAATTTTTTTTTTTGTCCTCATCTTCACCAAGACTTTCACAGATTTAACAAGCCAATTCACACACTTAGTTTCTGGGGGGCCCCTTGGCTCACTGTTTCCATCTAGGCCCCTTGGCCTTCCTCACGTGATTGAGGATTGGTGTAATCATAGGACCGTATTACCCAGAAAAATTATAAAAACTTTGGTTAGTCAATCAAAAACCTCTGTCATGCCCATCGTGTGAAGGGTTGCCAGATGTTGGGAGGGCCTTCATTTCCAGTGTCTTGTTCAAGTCTGGACATGTTAACTGCGGCTCTAAGCCAGTCTTCCCTACCTGGGGGGGGTAGCAGATTTCCATTTAATACATATCTCTCTTCTTGCTAAGAGTACTAAGTATAACAGGAGAGCTTTTTGGTTCTGTGAGCATACCCTCTTAGTTAGATCATTCATACCAAAAAAGAGTAAAGGTAGGTCAACTTCCAAATCGATCTCAAAAATAGATGTTAACGTGTCTGCCCAGCCTTTCCAAAAGAAATCAAGACTTGAGCATTGGAAAAAAATATGGAGATTATTGGCATGGATTAGGGCACACCTGGGACAACTTGGTGGAGGATCATGGGCAAATTTTGCTATTTTTGCTGGCGTGTAGTATGGCCTGTTTATTACAAAAAAGTTATTTTTTTCCAAGAAGGCCGGTTTTACATATTTATATAAAATCTTCAGGGATGTTTCAAATAGTTCCTCGATATTCGGGGCAAATGGTGTTGAGTTCCAGATTGCTGCTGAGGGGGGAATTTTTACTTCCTCAGCCTCTTGAATTCGTGTATACCAGAGAGTTATCTCTTTCTTCTTTGGACTCGGATCTTGTAACAGCTGTTCTACTTCCCAATTTCCTGTGATATCTTCAGCTTCTAATTCATACCAAGATTTTAATTGAAGGTATTTAAATCTTGAGAGCTGGGGACCTATCTTCACTTGTAAAAGTTCCCAGGGAAGAATGCCCTCTGAGTCAACAAAATCTGACCATCTAACCATCCCTGAGTTTTTAATTGGTATCGCCAGGCAATCTTTCAAGCAAAGTGGTGTCCCAGAAGAGTCAAAATCTGAGAAATACCTATGCCCCAGATGCTTCTTATTTTATACCAGGTAGAAAGTGCTGATTTGAACACCTTCAGATGGACTCTCTTGAAAAATTTTGGTGCACCAAATTTATACAAAAAGCCACCATGAAGCCCTCACCCCTCTACCAAAACCAATTCCCTGAGTACTCTGCCCCATGCTGATTGCTCAGGATAAGATAACAACATCCTTATTCCCTTAAATTGGAAAGCCGTCAGATACCAGTTTATGTCTGGAAGTGCTAAGCCGCCTTTGTGGAGCTTCCTCCTCAATTTTTTCCACGACATCCTGGCCTTCTTCTGACCCCAAATAAAACTACCAATTTTCCCCTGTATTCTACTGATGTTTTTATTGGGGAAAGTTAGAGGTATTGCGCTGAAAATAAATGTCAGCTTCGGGAGCACAGACATTTTTACTAAATTGACCCTCCCGTAGATGGTCAAAGGGAGGTTCTTCCATTTAGCAAACAGATAATCTAGATCTTTCTCGATCTTCTCTAGATTTACCAACGGGATTTTATTTAGTTCATTAACTACTTTGATTCCGAGGTATCTAAATTCTCTGCTTTCGGAACCGTTTCTATAAACTGTGTTCCAGCACATTATTTCAGACTTATCTGGATTTACAAGATACCCTGAGACCTTACCAAAATCCCTCAAAAGTGTGTTCAAGTTGGGGGATGGAATGTTCTGGATTGCTAGTATACACTATGATGTCGTCGGCATATAGTGCCAGTTTACACTCGTAATCCGATGATCTAAAAGGGGTAATGGCCTCGTTTAGTCTGATAGTCTGTGCTAGGGGCTCTATGAAAAGATTGAACAGAAGGGGGGACAGGGGGCATCCCTGCCTCGTGCCCCTCCGGATTGGAAAGCTTGGTGTCAAAGACCCGTTCAAAAGAATTTTAGCTGAGGCCTCTAAATAACAGTGTTTCACCGTCTGTATGAAGACTGGGCCCAACCCCAAAGCCTCTAATGTTCACCATAGATATCTCCAACACACCCTGTCAAAGGCTTATGCAGCGTCGATACCTACTACAGCTAATGGATCTGATCTTGCAACAGCAAGGTCACTGTTGCCTATGAGCAACTGGGTTTGTTCTTGGATCACCCTACCTGGTATAAATCCCTTCTGATCTGGGTTGATCAAATTAGATGTCAATTTCGTCCATCTCCCTGCTAAAATGAATGAATGAATGAATGAAAGGCATTTTTATACCGCGCAAAACTTAGCCCCAAGGGGCATCAAGGCGCACTACAGACAGACAAAGAAATCCAAACTCCAATGTCAGGACCAGAAGGCCAGCGGGAAAGCAAAGCCTAATATGCCTGAGAGAAAAGCCAGGTCTTAAGTGACTTTTTAAATATTGCTAAGGATGGTTGACTGGAAAGCTCAAGGGGGAGGAGGTTCCACAGTTTGGGTGTCAAGACGGAAAAAGCTCTACCTCCCCATCTGACCTTGGTAAACCTAGGAACCACCAGCCTGTTCTTTGCAGATGAGCGAAGAGTTCTGATAGGGGTGTAGGCACACAGAAGAGATCTAATGCTTTCAGATCCTGAGCCATGGATAGCACCATGGGCCAAACAGAGAATTTTATAAGAGATCCTAGATGGAATTGGAAGCCAATGGAGATCCCTTCTGGCCATTGTTGCAGATGCTCTCCTAGGGAGACTTAGCACCAGTCTGGCTGCCGCATTTTGTACCATTTGGAGGCGATGGATGGAACCTTTATTGATGCCACCATAGAGGGCATTGCAATAATCTAGCCTCGATAGTACTAAGCCAGCTGTAGCTTGTTTCCGGGCTGCCAAGGATAGATAAGGAGCAATTTTCTTTAAAATTCTGAAAGTGCCACAACAAGTTGACACTGTCCTATTTACCTGGGAGTCGAAAGAGAGGGTAGGATCAATTTGTACTCCAAGATTCTTAGCAATAGGAGTAGGGGTTGGGCACTCTCCAAGGGACGTGGGCCACCACTCCTGCGACCAAAGATCTTGGCTCCCTCCGAAGACCATAACATCGGTTTTCTCACCGTTTAATTTTAAGAAATTACACGACATCCATTTGTCGACTGCCTCCATACAGGTTCTGAACTTGGAAGCAATCTCACAAACTGGCTGGGTGATGGATACCAAGATCTGTGTGTCATCAGTGTATGATAACACATCCAGGCCAAATGATCTTACTACCTGTGCAAGTGGGGTAACATAGATGTAAAATGCCCATGAAGATCTTGTAATCTGCATTCAGCAGGGAGATTGGTCGATACGAGTCTGCGGCCTGGGGGTTCTTCTCAGGTTTTAAAATTAAGACCAACGTGGCCTCACTCCAAGATTTTGGAATCACCCCGTCGGAGCAGTATATTGAGTTAAAAAGCATGAGGAGTATAGGCATGAGATCATCCTGTAGTAATTTGTATATTTCGTTGGGGAGGGCGTCTAGACCGACCGCTTTTTTGTTTTTTGCTCTTTTTATTTGGATCCTTATCTCTTCCGTTGTTATGGGGGCATCCAGTGCCTCTTTAGAGGCTTCGGTAAGAATAGGTAAGGACTTGTTTGCTAACCAGGAAGATATCTCAACCTGCGACGGTTCAGGATCTTCTCTATAAAGGTCTGAGAAAAGTGATAGTAAGGTATTTTGAATATCCTCCTGGTTAGTTGATTTGTTACCACTATTATCTATAATTTGTCGTGTATTTCTATAGGTTCTGAATCGATCCCCCTATTCCTGACCCTATTCTGGTTAAACTAACTAGCTAGTTAACTAACAGTCAGCCCATGAGGCAAGAAATCCCCCATGATGCAGATACCGTTATCTGACGCAGTCACACTACGGCACAGGAACGTGTTATCTGATTAGGTCATAATGCTTGAGATCTAATTAGACAAGCGACATTCCTCCAGCCCCTGATAAGGCATACGACGTTCTCATAACAAATCAAACCTATGACAACCTGGACAATCCGTGCGGCCATTGTTTTGATTTCACAGAGAACTTTTGCAAAAGAATGTGCTAACGAGCAAGTCGTATGACATCTTTATTGACGTACCTATGTCCATCCTTACGTCAATCCCGGCACCTTTAAGGTATAAATATTGCCGACCTTGCCCTATGCAAACACACGCGTGGTGACAAGACGGAGCAGCCATACTTGCCGAAGCCGAGAGCAGAAGCAGACCCCGCAGGCAACAGCCCCGCCTTCCTGACGCGCTGAGAGACGCGCTGCTATCTCAAGCCGAGAGACCCAGCACCGGCGCTTCCGGGTAGCCCTCACAGGCAGCCTGGAATATCGAGAGCAGAGAAAGAGATACCATTCCTCATCCATCCTAAATTCCAGGTACAGAACTGAATAACCCCTCCTAGAGAATTCTTTAGTTATTCACTTGGCAAAAACAAACTTAACTTAAACTGTAACTTTCTATTCCCGCCCACGCATTAGACTTAGGTCAGGTACACGGGGTAGGCGTATTTAGAAACACCAGTTGAGTACGTTTAGTCAAATGTATATGTGTATGTAAATATATTTTAATCATTTTAAAACATCATATGGCTCAGAAACCATATCAATGTTTTTACAGTATTATTTTATACTATTGCTTTTAATGTATGCACTTTACTTAACTATAAGTTTTGCAATAATATCGATCCATTTCTCTTGTACGAGAAAAGAGACTGATCAATAAATAACACCTTTTTATTGAACACGCCCGTCTCTTCCTTTTCTCTACATTCTGATGAGACTAAGAATGCACGTACTGACTGAGTAAAATAATTGCCTTGTGCTCACACGACTCATGAGATTGACTCTTGATTAGGGGAGAGCAAAGTTGTCATGTTCTATGGTTGTCAGAAACTAAATCCCTTCTTGTCTAATCAGGGGAGGTAATTCTCTCTTGAACATTCGAGAAAGTTTCTAGCGAACTCTGAGCTTAGCTGGCAAACCCAAAAATTAAGTCTAGTATCGACAGTAGTAGACCTAGTTAACGTCTGGTCTAGGCCTTTACTGCTGTAGGTACTATTCCAATGCGCAGAGCCTATTGGGAAAATAGGAGCTACACTACATGGCGCCCAACGCGTTTGGAAAGGGCGATAAAACTAACGTAAGACATTTAGAGTAACTCAGTCGTGCTTTCTCACTCAGACCCCTTTTCCCAAATACTCCAAAGACATCTGGAGTGGGTGAAAGGTTATTATATCCTCCAAAACCTCGCAGGAGGGAACTCCTATGTATGGTTCTTGGTCTAGTCAACGTTGAAGGATAAAACAGTTCCAGAATATTGTGCATCTAATCTCTGTTTCCATAAAGAAACCTGATCTGCAAACAAACATAATACCATCCTGTCTGTAAAATGGCAGAGAGTGATGATGAAAGAGAGGCAATTAGATTAGCCACTGAAATAGCAGATGCTGATGCTACCATGCAAACAGCAGACCCAGATATAATACTCATCCAGGTCGCCAAAAGGAGATCTATAACCTTAAAACTTATAGAAAATGGACTGACACCTAGAGGTGGCACAGTCATATTCGTAATTGAGGCACACGAATATCGGCAGACAGAGGTATACTATACATGGATACATTTTCCAGCAGCAAATGCTGTAACAAAGTACTTCCACTATTACAAAGTAGAGGAACCTCCTAATGAGTACACTCCTTTCGAGGAGGTGGAAGTACCACTCAAATTCCAAGAGCATTTGCTCTTATTTGATGGCGCCCTAAAACATAACAATCACATTACAAGGCTCGGTCCTTTAGGAAGACCAGGAGCAACGTGGCCGGTCCTAGCCGGATACACACCACATCCAGACATCGAAAGAATGCCTGCAGCAGAGCTGTTAATACAGCTAAAACAACTACTAAAAATTCACAGACAATTAGTTCAGTATGTAATGCGGACTTCAACAATTCAGCCAGCGATTAAACTACCACAGCTGACCCCTCACCAGGGGAACACAAATAAAATTACACCACAGAACATCCAATCCTGCCTAGGTAAAGTTCCAGCTAAACGGGAACAAATACCATTCTGGTTGGCACAGAAAATCACCCAAATAGAGGCGGTGTTTCCTGACACCACCCCATTAGAAAAACACAGGATTCTGACTATATGTCTCCCAATGGGAATCGCACCACACATTGAGGACTGTGACACTTGGGGTACAGTCTTTGCTTCCATCTACACAAAAACGCACGGTGTTCCATCCATTTCGGTAATACCAGATGTGCTAAAACAAATTCAAGATGAATACGGTCCAGAACCTGCTTTAACTCTTGGTATGAAATTACTGAAAGACTTCAAGCAGGTCTCGGCTATATTACTAGCCAACATAAAAGGTGAAGCAGCAAACGTGGCAATCCGCCAGAGGTTAAAAGAGACAGATATAGCAGACCAACCAGCTGAAATTGCCAGAATCATAGAAAAATCCTATGAAGAACTAGGCAGAGATAGTCTAGGTGGAATACCAGTAAAACCGCAACTGACTACAAGTCCAGAAAAAATATTTTTTAATAATAATAATTCACCAAAAAAGAACTGGGATGGAAACAAACAATCCAATCCTAAAGAAAAGAAATTCCAGTCCAGAGGAAGGTCTCCTAGGCGAAGAGAGAAAGATCACCCCAGAGTGAACCCTCTGGGAATAGATATAACCTTAGAAATAGGGATAATATTAAAAAACCTGATAGATATCAAGACATTGATACACGTCCGTCTCAATCTTTTCAGAATTCCTCGCAGAAATCGGAAAGAAGAGGACGATCAGAAGAGCACGCCAAGTCCAAAGACAAGGAACCTGCTCAACTTAAAAAGAAATCACAATTTCCAAAAAAGAAGGTAGCCAGTATCAAGGTAGTTAAAAATGCCGAGAATACTGAGGACACAACTGAAAAACGGAGAGTGGGCTCAGACAATGCTAGACAGCGCAGCAGAGGTGAGCATAGCTCGCAAAGTCCTTATGAATCATCTGGAGACAGTGGACACGAATGAATATCTTCAAGTGGAAACTGCAGATACCAGAGTTAGCAAGCCCCACAAGATATACGAGATAACATTACGTATAGAGGGAGATAAGACTAGGAAAATAAGGGGACTATTTTGGGATAACCTATCCAAAGGCTATGACATCCTTCTAGCTGAAAAAGACTGGCCACCAGAGTTTGTCAGGGAGTGCCCTCATGGCGAAGAAGTAATTATGCCTGCCTTCTCGAATCAAATACCGATTCATAAAAAATACACACTTGCTAGAAAGTGGGCAGTGGCCTTAGCACCTGCTTTATATAAAAATCATGTAGGATGGGATGAGGATTCTCCTCCTCACAAAATCCAGTTAAAATCACAACCTACTGCACAAAGGCAGTACCCAATTAAGCAAGAAGCTAAAAAACAAGTAAATGAAATACTAGATCAGCTAGAATACCAGGGGGTGATTGAAACTTGCACCTCACAAATGAACAATCCTTTGTTTCCGGTCTCCAAACCAGACAATTCGTACCGTCTAGTTTTGGATTACCGACACCTTAACACATGTTGCAAAACCTTTGCAGTGCAAAACTCACACAGTGCTGCACTAATGAATAACATAGTGCGCAAAAAATACAAAACAACCTTGGACATCTCCAATGGATTCTTTTGTCAAAACATAGCACCAGAAAGCAGATATTTAACTGCATTCTCAGTAAATGGCACTCAAAAACAATTCTGTCGGTTAGCCCAGGGGTACAAGAACAGCCCGGGGGCATTCTCAGCGAGAGTAACAGAATTACTACAACTATATGATGATGAAGCATTATCTTATGTTGATGACATTTACTTAACAGATGATGACTTGGAGACTCACTTGAAAAGGGTGAACACCATAATACTTGGGTTCGCTGCAGAGGGTTACAAATTCAACTTCAAAAAGTCCAGAATTGCCCATCTGACGGTCCTATTCTTGGGATATGAGCTATCAAGTGAAGGTAAAAGCCTGGCAGACAATTTCCTAGAGAAATGTGCCGTTATCCAAGCTCCTAAAACACTAAAAAACCTACAATCAATTTTAGGCTTCCTAAATTTCGGAAGAACATACATTGCAAATTACGCAGAGAGGGTGAAACCCCTTTACGATCTACTTAAACCAGACTTTAAAAGATCCAGTTGGACTCAAACACACACAGAAATTTTGAGATCCTTACAAACAGACATGCTAATTAAGACAAAATTAGAAACCCGTGATAATACACGCAACCTTGTGATCCGAGTCATCCCAGGGAAATGCGGATTCACATACCTGACCTCTAATGAGGGAGAAAAGGTACCAATTGCATTCAAATCACACTTGTACACAAAAGCTGAACAGAGATTCAGCAACAAAGGAAAAATTGTTCAAGCAGTTCAAACCGCAATAGCTAGAGAAAAAGACATAGCTTACGGTAGACATATCACAGTCAGAACAGCAGAATCAGCCTTTAAAGCACTAACAACACCGTGTAATTTACCAACAACAACATTGAATCCGGAATGGATACAATGGGTGAATTCAATCACAACGGACAAAGTAAACTACTACTTTGATCCAGAACTAGAAGAATTAACAAATCTAAAATATGAAAAGACGTATCCTCTGCCAATCGACATTCTGCCTCTACGACATTACGCCTGTGTAATCTATACAGACGGACATGCTCAACCCTCCGTTTGGGGAGAACATGCATACAATCCCACATGTGAGATTACAAAAGAAGTGTGGCGCGGAGGTAAACTAAAACCTCTATTAACAAAATCACACTCAGTAGAAACTAATTCAGAACTACAAACTGAAATAATAGCTTTGAAAATGGCGCTAGATAATGCGGATCGCGAATTCCCGACACTTATAGTGTCAGATTCATATTTCTGCGTCAAAGCATATAACAAGGATTTGCAGACATGGATTCAGAACGGTTACAAAGATGACACAGATGCACCAATAAAGCAGAGACTGCTCTGGGAACAAGTAGCTCTTTTGAAAAAAGAACTACCAAAGACTCACGTGACACACTCACTGAGTCACCAGCGTGATGGCGTTCACGTTGTAGGGAATTCATTGGCTGAAACAGCCGCAGCGGCAGCCAGTAAACCGGCTCCCGTAGATCGAAAAATGCGTACATTAAAGTACATTGACGGCGAAACATTGCTGGCAGTGAAAACGTCATCAAAAGGCGACTGCTCAGCGTTACCGATCAACTATCCACTCAATTACACATACATCATAGATGCAAACTCCGTTCCTTTTGCTCGAATCCCTGGAGTGGGGGATAGAGTGATTCCAAACATGGACAGGAGACACTTGTTAATCGCAGACGCACACATGGGCGAGGGTCTCAGACACCTTAAATTAAAAGATTCTCTGGAAGAATTACAATCACGGTACTGGTGGCCAGGCATGAGCCTGCACTACACCATGTTTGTAAAAAACTGCCCAAACAGCAACAGAGATCGCAGTGGGAAGAGAAAAAGTTTAATACCTCGTCGTATCAAGGCAGATAACATTACCACTAAAAAGAATGGCTTGCGATTAACATATACAGGCTAGTTCCACTTATAATGTAGATCCACAGCACTCGGCTGACGTCCGGACTGTTATACAAGATTTGCGAGTCTAAATGGCATATACGCTAAGAGCATGCTACGTTCGACCATTTCTTTCACTCAGGCAATCCAGCCTGGGGGGGAAACATGGCCAAATGAGCACAGCCCAGCGGGAATCTTCTCACTTCCTTCCTGAGGGTATGGGATGGTGTAAAGAAAAAACCAAGGCAGAAAGCAATCTATAATGGAAAGGATATTAGGTTCGGGAGCTGGGTGGGTCAAACATCTAATAAGTGTCCAACGTAGTCTAAATAACTTGCCAAGAAATTCTCTGAAGGGATTCAGTCCGTACGAATTATTATTCGGAACTAGGATGTTGATCTCTGACCTTGATAGTCAGACTTCAGTGGTAATAGAAAAAACCTTTGATGTCAAAGACCGTTTGGCTATTTTGCAGGACTTAAACAAAACAAGAAAAGACCTGAGCAACATACAGTTGAAACAACAGCCAACAACCACTGAAGAATCACCACCTGTCCCAGCAAGACCTGTCTGGATTCCAAAAGTCGGGGATCTAGTCAGGGAAAAGATCGCGGTAAAGAAGGAATTTGGGCCTTCTTACAGAAAAGCAGTTCCTGTCTTGTCTGTCAACGGAACAAGATCAGTTGTACTACCGCCACTTGCTGGTAAAAAGGAGAACCGAGTTGTATCCATCGACCTGGTAAAACCACAACATGTGGCCGATAACAAACAGTAGGCCAAGTGGACTCCCAATAAGTAGCAGAACACCAAGGTTTGCTACCAGTACAGAGGTCCTATCAAAGAGGCTCATCACATTCGAAACGCCTACAGAAGAACAACAAGGACTATGCAACAATGCAATAGAACTAAGACCTCTGAAAACCCAAATAAAAACATTTAGCAGAGACACACCAATCTATACTGAAGTACCAAGTGAAAATGCAAAAAACAAAAATCCTGAACCAATTGGAACAATTGACAGAACTGCATCCGGTTACTTCATCAACTTCGATGATTCCTCTGACGGCTTCAGTGAATCAAAGACACAGCCATCATCAAAATCCTTTAAAGACAAAGCGAAGGAACTTTTAAAAGAACTGAAAGAAACATATCTGGTTTCTCCATGGATTGAATTTGGGTGGGTTTTGGTGCATTTATCCTCATACTTTGGCTCATCATGGTATTTACTTTGGGACGCTTCATTGAGGGAAAATATGCTAAAATGGACACAGCAAGTCAGAACATCAACTTGGTCCTCAAACCACAGACATCTTCACACATCGAGAAAAGAGAACTTTCTTCAGAACTTTCTTCAGCCAACTTCACAGCAATTCCGATACCTGGTGGGGTAGCCTGGGACAACACTGACTATGAAATTTATGGTCCGGTCGAGATCCTGAAATATCCACACCAAATCAAGATCTCCTTGAGTGACTTTGCAAAACCAAACTCATTTGCTGATGATTGGGACTTTGAAAGTATAAACAATATGATGTCTGACTTAGTAATGTCTGCTAAATTTACAAAACATGATTATTTGCAAGGTTCTACAAATTATGATAGTATGTATTGCTATAACCATTATGGTAACCATTTCTTGCATAAATCTGCACAACCTAGAAATTTTTAAATTATAATCAATGGGAACATTGTGCTACACCTCCAAAAGGGAGCTCTAGAACCGTTTATGACAAATATTCATATTTTTCAGGTTTTAACATAACTAATGCTGAAACATTTTATTACAAATTGTCAAACAAGACAGGGATGAAAACCATGATAACCAACACAAAATTGATATATTCAGATTCATTCTTTGAAAAAATGAATACTTTTGGATTTGATTATTGGGACAAAAATGTTGATTTGAAAAGTGTTTGGGGTACAAAAGAATGGCAAGTACAGGGTTTAGAAGCTTTGTTTAGAGCCTGCATGATCCCAGAACAAATGATATTTTTAAATGACACTGTTCAACAAACCACCTGTCTTGGCTTAGCCAAAATCAAAGATTTAAATAACCCGTCTATTCCAAAGCCAACAATGTTTAGCAATAACTCTGATACAGATGAAGAAATAGACATAAACCATATACTTAACCAAAACAGAACACATCCTGATTGGAAACAATGGTTAATCCGGCCCACAGATACAAATCACTGTCAAGATAGATTCCTGAATAAAACACAGGGTTTCAAAATGACCAGGCCAGACCCTAGATATCCTCAAAGACATCACCCAGGGATAATAACAACCTACAGTGTGGGCAAATTATGCCTTCAATGGCTACAGACTTCCACACTGCCTGAAATCAAGCAACACCTAACTTTACTTACTGATGGTGCTGACTTGCGTGATTTCATACTGGGACCACGCAAACAGCGTCAAAAGCGTTTCATAGCAGCCTCTGTATATGCAGCATACAATGAGGCCTGGAAGGTTACTCAAATTGAAACAGCAGAGAGAATACGTGAAATTGATCGTATTAATTTGGAAAAATCACTTTCTGTAGTGGACAATGGGTTAATGACTCTGTCCTCCAGAATTTTTTCATTGGACAGCATTGTGTCTTCAGCAATCGATATATTATCGCAAGACTTACTGTTATTACAACATGGTCAGTCACAATTGCGTTCCATTGTACAGCTTGGCTGGACGTTACAAAATCTGCGTTCAGGCTATGTGCCTTGGCGTTTAATCAACACAACGTCACTATTCCAAATCTTTAACCTTACTGATAGACAAATCGGTATGGCGCAGAAGGGTGCTGATTATACAATCTTGAGCATTGAAAAACTTGAAAGATTACCAATGACAATGTCAGAACGACCTGTCAGTGAATGGATAATCCACGGAATCATAAATATTCCAATCTCAACCTTCAGGTTTCAATACTGCCAAAAATATATACAGGCTGGCATGTACGAGAAATTGGGAAAGGGGTACCTTAAAACAACTTGGAACCTGCCCTATTCACATGCATGTGTCAGTAACAAAGGACAGAAAGTGTTTCTTAGTGGCAACAATTGTGCTATGTCACTAAGCGGCACGCTTCTGTGTAACGGTATTAGTTTGCACGGAGCCTGTGAAGGGAATTCATACAACCTTTCATGTCACCAGCAAGGCGCACCTGCAACTGAAATAGAACCATTCTTTCAAAGACTCCATAATGGGAGTTACATTCTTATTGTAGACCGCCGATGTTGTAGTCTTATGCCCGGGACTCCTTATCTCGTCACTACGACGGCGAAGGTCAAGTGCTGTGGACGTTCTTTGTTCCCCAGCTCCTTTCCAGACAGGGAGGCGAGGGCATGGCCCAGTTTGAAAATTACTTCTATTCGAATAGATACTTTAAGCAGAATGAAAACAGTGCTTCTTCAGACGCCTACAAGGCTCACGTCATCAAAAGAAACGTATGATCTACAAGTCGCAAGGACGACTGCAGAGATACATACATTATTATCAACTAATTCCCCCGTACATTTCGCGGAAATCCTGAGCGAAATCTTAAATATTTCTGATACCACTGGGGTCTCAAAGGTATTTAAGACAGTATTTTCTATGGCATTAACACCATTCAAAGCCATACTGGGTATTTTTCCAGATTTCGTCCATTCGATTTTTGGCGGAATTCCCCTGATCCTGGGACTAATTGCAGGAATCCTATTCCTAGTCCTTATTTTTCGTTATGGCAACCCATGTCACAGATCAAACTCTCGCGACAATGGAAGATACGATCCTAGCCATTGGATACCGGGACCGGATATCAAAAATCCTGGGACTCTCCCGGCTTAGAGACCTAAACATGACTTGGTTTCTATCATTTCGACCAATGTGGCAAAGGTGTGTTTTACCTGTACTAAGGTGTCTGCTATGCGGAGAAGAATGCGTGTTAGACACCTGTCTGACGCTACAATCGGATGCGCCAGTGGATGCAGATACACTGTTGGTTCCTACCAAGGTTCACGCACTGTGCTGCCCTCAAAGGCTGCCAATTCTGATGACGGCATTCCTGGAATCTTCACCACTACGATTGAAGGGTAGTGAAGTTCAAGATGAAAGCAACATCGAACAGGTACGACCTTCTGTCAGCAATGCAAATCAGAATGTCAATGGAGACAATCATGCGCACGAATGCATGGTTATCCCTATTTCCGACTTAGAGGAACTTTCCCATGAAGCTGTTGACAGTTTTTTCGAAAGCCTGAATGATATGATGTTCTCTCCAGAACAGAAATAGAGACTTTTGAGTAAACCCGCACACGGCGTTCCCTGAATTCGGCCTTCAACTTTAAAAATAAAGTCACATGAACAATTACAATCCAGTTCACGGACAGCAACTTTTTTCAGCAAGCCCTTAAAATATTTTTCTATATATTTTTTCCCCGGGACACTGATCTTCTGCTTAAAGTAAGAAGCTATTCCTAGAGAACTAAGATTTCTATTTTTAGATACTTTATAGACTTTAGCTGCCCGCTGGTATGTTCACAAAATATATTATGTGATGAAATGGTTTCGACTTTTCTTTCTGTATAGCCATATTAAGAGCCATTTCATGTGTATTTCTCATATACCAACAAGCAATAATGCATAAAATGCGTGTTTACTTTTGCATTTAATTCATAGCTTAAGTGCATACAATATATATGACTGCAATTTTTCAGTATATTTGAAAATTTCGAAATGCATTTATGTATTTTGGGGTGGTAAGGTATACACTATACTCTATAGTATGTTGTACTATGTTATACTATGCATAGATTAGTAGATATGACCATAGTTAGCGTGGAGTGGGTGTCGTGTATTTCTATAGGTTCTGAATCGATCCCCCTATTCCTGACCCTATTCTGGTTAAACTAACTAGCTAGTTAACTAACAGTCAGCCCATGAGGCAAGAAATCCCCCATGATGCAGATACCGTTATCTGACGCAGTCACACTACGGCACAGGAACGTGTTATCTGATTAGGTCATAACGCTTGAGATCTAATTAGACAAGCGACATTCCTCCAGCCCCTGATAAGGCATACGACGTTCTCATAACAAATCAAACCTATGACAACCTGGACAATCCGTGCGGCCATTGTTTTGATTTCACAGAGAACTTTTGCAAAAGAATGTGCTAACGAGCAAGTCGTATGACATCTTTATTGACGTACCTATGTCCATCCTTACGTCAATCCCGGCACCTTTAAGGTATAAATATTGCCGACCTTGCCCTATGCAAACACACGCGTGGTGACAAGACGGAGCAGCCATACTTGCCGAAGCCGAGAGCAGAAGCAGACCCCGCAGGCAACAGCCCCGCCTTCCTGACGCGCTGAGAGACGCGCTGCTATCTCAAGCCGAGAGACCCAGCACCGGCGCTTCCGGGTAGCCCTCGCAGGCAGCCTGGAATATCGAGAGCAGAGAAAGAGATACCATTCCTCATCCATCCTAAATTCCAGGTACAGAACTGAATAACCCCTCCTAGAGAATTCTTTAGTTATTCACTTGGCAAAAACAAACTTAACTTAAACTGTAACTTTCTATTCCCGCCCACGCATTAGACTTAGGTCAGGTACACGGGGTAGGCGTATTTAGAAACACCAGTTGAGTACGTTTAGTCAAATGTATATGTGTATGTAAATATATTTTAATCATTTTAAAACATCATATGGCTCAGAAACCATATCAATGTTTTTACAGTATTATTTTATACTATTGCTTTTAATGTATGCACTTTACTTAACTATAAGTATTGCAATATTATCGATCCATTTCTCTTGTACGAGAAAAGAGACTGATCAATAAATAACACCTTTTTATTGAACACGCCCGTCTCTTCCTTTTCTCTACATTCTGATGAGACTAAGAATGCACGTACTGACTGAGTAAAATAATTGCCTTGTGCTCACACGACTCATGAGATTGACTCTTGATTAGGGGAGAGCAAAGTTGTCATGTTCTATGGTTGTCAGAAACTAAATCCCTTCTTGTCTAATCAGGGGAGGTAATTCTCTCTTGAACATTCGAGAAAGTTTCTAGCGAACTCTGAGCTTAGCTGGCAAACCCAAAAATTAAGTCTAGTATCGACAGTAGTAGACCTAGTTAACGTCTGGTCTAGGCCTTTACTGCTGTAGGTACTATTCCAATGCGCAGAGCCTATTGGGAAAATAGGAGCTACACTACAAATTAATTAATTAATGTCGTTGTTAGCTCTATCCAACCTGGCCTTCCAAGCGAGAAGTGCCCCTGCCTTCTCGCCGTATTCAAAGTTCTCCATGTTCCTGGATTGCCACTGGGCTTTGCATTTTTGATCCAATTATAGCCTAAATTTTTGTCTAGCCTCCTCCAAGTTTCCATCTACTAACTCAATTTTCCCCCTGTCTCCTTCGCTTAGCTTATTCCTTTCTCCCTCCAGGGCGGCTATTCTCCTCTCTAATGCTATTAAATCTTGGGCTTTTTGTCTATTTTTCGAACTCAAGAGGGCATGCAGATGACCTCTCAAATTGGCCTTATATGCATTCCATACCTGGTCTATGGAGGTTGATCCCAAATGAAAAGAAAAAAATTCTGAGGAGGATCTACTAATTGATTGTATAATCTCCCCATCGGCAAGCATCGCTCTATTCAATGTCCATCTAGGTTGTATACTCTTCCCACTGATGGCATAGACAGTTATTAGGGGTGCATGATCAGATAGATGTGTTGGCTGGATCGAGATGTTTATGATGTTATTTAAATGTTCTTTATTGGCCAACATTTAATCGATCCGAGAGGAGTGTCTATATTTTTTACTATAATAGGTAAATCCCTGGACATCTCCTTTCTTGTATCTCCATATATCCACTAGGTTTAAATTTAAAATTAGGTTTTTCATTACTCTTCGTGATCTAGGGGTTGCGCTTGTGTACTTTAAATTAGAACTGTCTTTCTCAGGATCAAATCTTATATTAAAGTCACCACCTATTATCAACGGAGGGTTTGTCAACATTAAGTACCCCTGTAATTTGACCAAAAATGAAGGATCATCTGTATTTGGGCCATAGTACGATGAACATGTCATCTCGATCCCCCAAAAATCCAAAAGAGCAATTATCCACCGACCAGACTGGTCGGTTTGGACGGATTTAATACTACAGGGCACCCCTTTCTTGATCACAATTGCTACCCCTCGGCTACTCAATGTCTGTTGCGAAACGCAAAAAGACTGCACCCATGGGATCTTTGAGAAAACCTCACTAAACTCATTTGGACTTAGGTGTGTCTCCTGAAGTAAATAAATCTGTACTGAGGCGAGTTCTAAATATTTCAGGATCAATCTTCTCCTACGTGGACACCTCAGGACATTTAGGTTCCATGACAAATATTGAATTTTAGGGCCATCTATCCCTTTACCCATCGCAGACTTGGGTCCCATCACAACCACTACGCTCCCTTGCTGCCTTTTTACTGAAAATGCAAAAGTTAGGAATAGATGAGGTATTTTTGATTTTTGCTTTTATTTTTAACTTTAATTTTGTTTTTTCCCCCCTACTCTGCTCCCCACCCAGTGCTCCCCACCCTCGACCCTCATCTTCCCCCTCGTGCCCCACATCCTTCCCTTGAGGAACCCTCCCTTCCAATAGGCAAGCCTATTCGGGTGTTGCTCCCTCAAACAATCTTCCTTGGGTGAAATTTTAAATATGAATGTGCCCGGAATATCTTTCCACAGGAAAAGTCTCTTAACACTCTACTCATTTTCCTCCCTGTTTTTCTTGATTGATTTTATCGATGAGTGTATTGACTTCTTCTGTGGATCTAAGGATATACATGTGGTTATTCCACATCGCCCGGATAGTTGCTGGGAATCTTAATTGTTCCTTTGCTCCAAGGGTGTTGAGCTCTTCCAGTCTCTTCCCCAACTCCCACTGCCTCGTAGCTGTTGTATTCGAGATGTCTGATTCTATAAGAAAAGAGAAGGTGGGATGTTCAGGAATTGATGATGAGATACTCCCTTCTTTTAGTGCAGCGGAAAGGATAAGCTCCTTGACAGAGTATGACAGGAAGTTCACTAGTATTTTAAGCGTTTTTTGTTTCCCGAGCTTCCTTCTAAAGGGGTCTCTGTGTGGCCTTTGAATTTCATAGTTGAGATCTATACTTGTATGATTCTTTAGAACAGTGGTTTTTAACAAAGTGATCAAGAATGCCTTTATATCCTCCCCTTCGACAGACTCTGGAACATTTAGGAATTTCAGATTATTTCGACGCGAATGGTTCTCTATACGCTCTAGGTCATTCTTAAGCTCCTTGTTCTTAGAGGCAAGAGATTCCAACCTGGATGTATTAGAAACAAATGCTTCCTTCAGCTTAGGGATCTCTTCCTCTAATGTTTCCGTCCGTGCTGTGATCTCCTCCAGTTTTTTAGCGAGGGCCTCACAGGAACACCGGATTGCAGCCTGGTTAGCCTCTGACACTGTAAACCTAGAAGCCATTTCCGCCTGGTTTGCCTCGGAGACAGTAAATCTTGAAGTCATCTCTTCTTTCATTGCCAACAACAGGTCAGCCAATGAATGCGGGACTGCTTTTGAGGCGAAAGCGGAGTCTAAGGAACTTGCGTGTTGCTGAGCCAATCCTTGTTCATCTTGTTCTTCATCCTTTTCTCCTAATTGCGCGGCTGCTTGAGCTACCTCATCCGGTTCCTCTAATACAACATATCTATTAGAGAGATCTATCTCGGGGTGTATTTCCCGTACCTGAGACCCTCCCGTAACTGATTTTACAGGCTCCGCAGATTGCTCCAAAATTGCGACTTTGGGCTCGGGTGTTTTGACTGTTTTAACCTTTACTGACTTCCCTGTCTTCTCTTTTGACGTAGAGGAGGGGGTTGAGGGTGTTATGCTTGATTGCCCTGTTGACTGGCTGTCTGACGCCCCCTTAGTGGGGCTAGGCATGATACCAGATTGCACTTGCCGGGTTTTGTTTGAGGTTGATGGAATAACTTGATAATAAGATTTCAGAGAAGGAGTAACTTTAGACTTTATTGTATTTGTTTTTCTCCTCCTTTCCTGTGGCCTAGATTTGCCTTGTACCTGCTTGGATGGTGTATTCCCTCCTGCTCCTGAGATCTCGTGCACCCCCGTGCCTCCTGCTCCTGCTCCTCTTTAAGCTGTTTTACTGGGATTACTATTTTACTCTTAACTTCTGGGACTACTGGCACAGGAGGAGAAACGCCATGAGGAAAATGCGTGATATCTCTGTTAGCGGCTAAATGGGCAGCTCTTGCACGCAGGGAATACCTGTTTATTTTCCGGGGAGAAAATTCCTTAGCATCAACATCCCTCTCCATGCAATCTTGAAGCAAGTATATTTCCTTTGTCTGGTAGCACCCTACACACTCTCCCTGTTTAGCAAAGCTCAAAAGCACAGTTTCAGCAGGCTTCTTACCAAAGACTAGCCTGGTTAATGAGGAAAAATCGTCATGTCTATAGTGAAAATATTGACCTCCAACAGAGACCTCGGGGACCTCGATCTTAGCCACAGGCGTTGACCGGACCCCCCCCTACCTGCTGCGGGACCCAGTATGCAGTTGCTGGTTGTAATGACGGTCCTCTCCCCGAGGGCAGGCAAACAGGAAGCCCACTCGGCTGCTTCCACTCGCTGCTACTGCTGCTGCCTCCCACCTCCAGCACATCCTGCCTTGGGTTGCCGCTCCACCCCCTCTGTGCAGCTGCGGAGAAACCTCGCTCGTCACCGCAGGGAAAAGACTGCCAAATGCCCGGTCGAACCTCCAGCATCACCGGGTGAAAACGTAGAAAAACCAGACACTCCCAGGAGTACTCATCTCATCCGCGCTTCAGGTAAGCTGTGTTACAACATTGTTTGACATCCGGGCATACAGTTTGGAAGTGTCCGAGAGAGCAGCCCTGCGGCCGCTCAAGCGACGGCCGCAATGTTCCTCGCCCGTTAACCTTAAGGCTAAATTATAGATTAGAGAGAAAACTCACCCGTATGTTGCAATGTGTGAAGCACATTATGCTGCCTGTGTCTTCAAAATACACATTGCAGATCGCCTCCCAGTACACGCAGCTGCCACACCTAAGCTCAATGTGGGAAGCTCAGAGAAGATCACATGTATTTAAATCTGTAATAGCACGGTAGGGCGAACAGGCATCATGTTGTTGAAATAAGCTTATCAAATCCCTTGATGTAAAGAAGGTCAAATGCCGCAGACTGAAGGCTATCTAGATGGTAAGGAACACTGGTGGGGCTAACACGAGTGTTTCTTTTCCTTCAAGCTTCAGGTTTCCTTACTTAAGCTACTTTAGCAGGTTCAGAAACACCCCATCTTCCACAACACATAGGTTCTTTCTCCAAATTATTGCCAGTGTTGCCAAAACAAAGGAGGTCCATGTAACCGTAGATTAGGTTATAGAATAATATTTATTAGTATTTAGTTACAGGTAATTAAGATGGTAAGATTCAGGTAAGTAATTAAGTATATGGAAAATAGGCTCACCAGGAGCAGCATTCTTGCTTCTCAGCCCAGACATGTAGTGAAGGATGACCAGGAATCCAGGTAGTTGAAGTATATTTATTTAAATAAGATGGTACAGGATAGTAGTATATTCATTAAGTAAAAGTAAAGGAAATGATAACCCCACAAGGAGCAGGATGGTACCAGCTCAGCCCTAGCTCTCAACTGAAATCCTAGAGCTATGCAGCTTTCTATTACATCATCATGATGTCAACATTCTACAGGGCTAGGCAGGAGTCTATGGGGAAGGAAGTATGAAGTGCAGTCACTACACATCTTCTCCTTTCACAATAACAACAGAAACAAAAGGCTTAAACAATGCAATAAGAATAAGACATGGTAGAGAAGAATATGAAAATATACTAAAGAAGGAACAACAAGAAAAGAACATCAAGAATGAGAATAGGAGTAAGCAATAGAAGCATACGATGGAACAGGTATACAACACATGAACAAAAACTAGAAAACATGAAAGAAACACTGCTAGGATGAACTGAGAAGGACAAGAACTAAGCCAGGAAAAAAGAAGAAAGATAAGCAAGAATGAAAGAAGGAAGACAGGACATCTTCTCCTTCAACGACAATACAGGAAAAATAAAGAGGAAAACACAACAAAGAATGCACAGAAGGATGTAAGGTAACGTGTAGAGAAAACGTTCAAGATACAGCGAGGCACACCAGTTGGCCATACTAGAATGGATGCATGAATCAAAGAACGCTGAGCGATGAAAAGAAAACAGAACAAAAAAACAAGCAAATTACTCCAGCAGGAGAACATAAGAGATCTCCAACACATGAAAGTGTTAAGAAGAAGGGTGAGGAAAAGAAAAACACCCAACAGGAGTAACAATAATGAATGAATTAAAGGTAAAACTCTAAATGCCAGGAAAATAAATGAATGTGAACTTTGCACAAAGTTGAAAACAGAATCTGGCAAAACTGTTGAAGAAATATAATTTGCAGTGGTTCCGTGTACAGAACCACTGTTGAAAACACATGAGTTAAAAATAATGAATGATTATGAAATTGCAGGGGTCGATATACTAGCTCAAGAAATTTCATAGTAATATATGAAATTAAACATATTCAAAATTGAAAATATGAAGAAAATATGAACAGCTGTTTGAAATAAATTTGGGAAGTCATGTCAGAACATAAAAATAAACATACAAAATTAACATTATTCAAAAGTTGAATATATCATTGAAAATGATTCATGAATAAAGAGAAATTAATTGCACTTCAAGCTAAAAACACATTCAAGAATTGTGCACCACAATAATTAAATAACATGTACCTACCTGTAACTAGCGGTGAGTAGACAATAAATGATGTGAGGCAATTAACATATATATATTTTTTTTAAATTGGAACTAATCTTTTCATCATACACAAATAACTTGACGAGGATTAATTAATAGCATTAGAAAGTAACGCAACACAAAACATATTCAAGAAATGTGAACCACATTAGATCAATACATATTGTAGAAGAATACTCCGGTGAAGAAGTAAAAAAAAAAAGAACTAAAATAAGAAAAGTATCTCAACCACACAATGCACTCCAGCATTCTCTTACATCACCAAGCACTCAAGCATTCCACTACTTCACATACCTACTGACTGAGCAGCAGGGAACAGGAAGCTGAGGGAAAGGATGCATAGTAAAAGTGCAAGTCACAACAAATCCCATATTGGGAATCCTTAGGGGTTCTTAGGAATTGTAGCTCCGATGTTACTTTTCAAGAAGAATGTAGGGTAAGTACTAAATGATTCAGGGAAAGAGGATATGGAGAGACTTTTCTGAAGAATGCCCTAGTAAAAACTCAGATGGTGTGTAGAGATGACATTCTAGCTCTCAAACCTGCCTCAAGCCCAGATACTCCGACAGTTACAACAATAAAGCAAAAGAGGTCAGGAATACTCTAAATAGACATTTGGACATTTTAAGACAGAGGGGCATATTATCAAGGACAAGCGATACATTATCGCCGCTTTTATCGGCAGGAAACTGCCGATAAAGGGGCAATAATGGCCTTGATAATATGCTCTATGAATTCCAATCGAAGCCCATGTTAGATGTGAACACTATGTGTGGGAGGGTATACTCAGACGTGAGTCCCTTGCTCATTGCACCATCAGGATTCAAGCAAGCCGGGCCGAAGAAGGCTGTGATGCCAGAAACCGGTCCCCGGAAGCTTGTTTCCTTCCCAGTATAAGAATTGGCTTGGTAGTTTGGTTTGCCCTGTTCCCATCATGCACTGGGACAGGAACAGACTAATTTGCATATAGCCAGGTTCTGAGCTGGGCTGGTGCAGTGAGCTAAAAAACGGTGATGGATTAAAACCATGATCTATTGACTTGGTAAGAGTATTCTGCATCATTCAGAAACTCTGTCCATCACCACCCCCCTTTTCCAAAATCGTTTTTATCCACACTATGTGTGGGAGGGTATACTCAGACGTGAGTCCCTTGCTCATTGCACCATCAGGATTCAAGCAAGCCGGGCCGAAGAAGGCTGTGATGCCAGAAACCGGTCCCCGGAAGCTTGTTTCCTTCCCAGTATAAGAATTGGCTTGGTAGTTTGGTTTGCCCTGTTCCCATCATGCACTGGGACAGGAACAGACTAATTTGCATATAGCCAGGTTCTGAGCTGGGATGGTGCAGTGAGCTAAAAAACGGTGATGGATTAAAACCATGATCTATTGACTTGGTAAGAGTATTCTGCATCATTCAGAAACTCTGTCCATCACCACCCCCCTTTTCCAAAATCGTTTTTATCCACACTATGTGTGGGAGGGTATACTCAGACGTGAGTCCCTTGCTCATTGCACCATCAGGATTCAAGCAAGCCGGGCCGAAGAAGGCTGTGATGCCAGAAACCGGTCCCCGGAAGCTTGTTTCCTTCCCAGTATAAGAATTGGCTTGGTAGTTTGGTTTGCCCTGTTCCCATCATGCACTGGGACAGGGACAGACTAATTTGCATATAGCCAGGTTCTGAGCTGGGATGGTGCAGTGAGCTAAAAAAACGGTGATGGATTAAAACCATGATCTATTGACTTGGTAAGAGTATTCTGCATCATTCAGAAACTCTGTCCATCACCACCCCCTTTTCCAAAATCGTTTTTATCCACACTATGTGTGGGAGGGTATACTCAGACGTGAGTCCCTTGCTCATTGCACCATCAGGATTCAAGCAAGCCGGGCCGAAGAAGGCTGTGATACCAGAAACCGGTCCCCGGAAGCTTGTTTCCTTCCCAGTATAAGAATTGGCTTGGTAGTTTGGTTTGCCCTGTTCCCATCATGCACTGGGACAGGAACAGACTAATTTGCATATAGCCAGGTTCTGAGCTGGGATGGTGCAGTGAGCTAAAAAACGGTGATGGATTAAAACCATGATCTATTGACTTGGTAAGAGTATTCTGCATCATTCAGAAACTCTGTCCATCACCACCCCCCTTTTCCAAAATCGTTTTTATCCACACTATGTGTGGGAGGGTATACTCAGACGTGAGTCCCTTGCTCATTGCACCATCAGGATTCAAGCAAGCCGGGCCGAAGAAGGCTGTGATGCCAGAAACCGGTCCCCGGAAGCTTGTTTCCTTCCCAGTATAAGAATTGGCTTGGTAGTTTGGTTTGCCCTGTTCCCATCATGCACTGGGACAGGAACAGACTAATTTGCATATAGCCAGGTTCTGAGCTGGGATGGTGCAGTGAGCTAAAAAACGGTGATGGATTAAAACCATGATCTATTGACTTGGTAAGAGTATTCTGCATCATTCAGAAACTCTGTCCATCACCACCCCCCTTTTCCAAAATCAGCAATCGGAAGAGGACCATATATATATATATATAAATATATACATGTATATAATATTATTTTTTAACAGAATTAAGGATCCCTGTTTTCCATTTTTACTGATTTTTACAGGTAAAAACAGACATGCACAGACAGAAAATAATGTGTTTCCTGTTCGTATTCAGGGGCCGATTCCGATCTCGGTCGGAAGGGCACCGAATCGGGTTTGGCATTAGCGGATCCGATTCGGAGGCTGAATATACATCCGAGTCATACACGGGTTCGCATGTCGAAGTACGATAAGAACAAGCGCAAAACCTCCGTCCGAATCGTTTCCGGGTCCAAACCGCTCCGTACGACTCGGTCACAAGCAAACCGTGGCGCACAATGGAGACGTTTCACGACCGAACTAGTACGATGCTCGATTCGGACAGCCGGATCGAGTCGGAGCGTCCTGCTTGCAATAGCTCCCAAAGTTCGACTTCGGGAGTCCGCGTCGGACCCCCCGTCACCTGCAGCCTTACGACCCGGACACAGGGGGAGACCCATGGGTCTCGTTGTGAATGGCACTCACGCGTACCCACTGTAGGGGGTGCCCTTGCATGAGACGTACCCATTCAGTCAATGGGAGCTCATGTACGACCGGCTCCCTTTGACTTCTATGGGAGTCCAACCGAACTGAGTCCGACAGCATACAGCCGCATCGTACTCGCTTGGTCGGACTGCAGGAGTCCGGATCGGTCGGAAAACTCCCCGGATCTGACTCGCCGGAGTGCTTTCCGACCCAGATCAGAATCGGCCCCTAACTTTTTATAGCAGAAAAATACAGAAAATTGTACTTCTTGTGAGCACCTCTCCATGCTGTTCTTCATAAATTCCAGGCCAACAGCTGAGCAGCTAGACAACATGGGATGTTAGAAAATAGGATGAGATTTCCTTAAATACAGTCATATGTTAACCTATATTTGTATATCATTCTAATATTTACCTATGGGTGTAGTGTTTTGTTTTATATGGCTGCTTAATTTGCTAAAATGCTACAGGCATCAAAGTATGGGAGCATCTTTATCAGTTAAATAAATGTTGATATATTCCATTTTATCACTCTATTTATTCTCCAAAAACAAAATAAATGTGGATAAATACCAAAAAGATGACCAAAAAAATAAATATGATAAATACAGAGAGAAATGTTTAAAAAATATACCATAAAACCGGTAGCCCTAAACATAATTAATAAAAATATTAAATGCACATTATATTAAATATATTTTTAAAATTTATTACACTTTCTGCTCTAAAAACTATATAGATTTTGTACAAAAATACACAAATAAATTCGACATTAAAAATATGAACAATTCATTAATGAAATATATGAATTAGTTTAGCAAATATTTAAAATATTAAAGAAAACAAAAACACATTTACTAAAAACAATATAAACATAAAAATACTTAAGGTACATTATATGAAATTTATTTTGTATTATGTTAAATTTACTACTATAAAATTATATACATATATATATATTATACAAAACATACACAAATAAAAAACACCATAAAAAACAATTCATTAATCAAATATATTAATTAGTTTAGCCATTATTTAGAATATTAAAAAAGTGAAAATGCATTTACTGTAAAATACTAAAAATATTGAAAAAAATAAAATCAAATAATGTAAAAGAAAAAATAAACAACTATTCATATAAATTCTATTACACCAATATTAAAAAAGTGTTTGTTTCTGAAAATATTAGCTGTGCGATTCTCTTTCCAGTTTATGAAACAATAGGGAAAGTGTTGAACTTCGGACGGGTTACATTCACTATTCCCACTCCTATCTAAACAACCGTAGGAAAAGTGGTTGACTTCAGAAGGTTGGATCTACTAATCCTACTCAAACAGTAGGTAAAGTGAGGACTTCGAAGGCTTTAGATTTACTATTCACACTCCAGTCTAAACAACAGTGTGGGAAGTGTTTGACTTCAGAAAGGTCAGATTTACTATTCCTACACCAGTCTGTACAACAGTAAGGAAAGTGTTGGACTTAGGAGGGGTTAGATATTTCCTATTCCCACTCGAGTCTAAACAAAAGTAAGGAAAGTGTTTGACTTAAAAAGGATTACATAGATGAATACAAATGGTATTAATTTAGTATACATTTTTAATACTTTACTAAATTAGGGTATTTAGAAATAAATATATATTTTTACTAACACACAACAGGAAAATTATGTTAACCTATAAGTTTAACAAGAAATAAAGAAAAAACATACAAGCACATATAATATCGCCTTCTTTAAAGACATATCACAATTATGAAATCTTTGTTTGTATTTAATTTAGATTAACACATAAAAACAGAGCAAATGTAAATAACAAATATCATTGCACAAACACAATTTCATATTTACTATTAAATAAATTAATTTGTTTTATTCTAAATAATAAATATCAAAACACTATTATTTACAAATGAATAAATTACATATAAATATCAATTAATATAAAAATATTATATATCTCTTTTCTTTGCAACCTACAACCCAAAAACAAAATAATACAGCATAAAATACATGTTTAACAAACACATATCAATTAAAATAATGAGGTAATTTGCATAATAAATAACTAAATATGATTTAATTTAATAAATAGCATTAAATTATAGAACATTTAATTAAATTACATTTCCAAGCCCATTCCTCAACTAGCACAGCAACCCACACCTAAATTATAAGGTAAATAAATCATTATTGAAATATTTTCATAATTAAAAATTAACTATCATTTGAGATTTTTTGTAACTTAACTTCCCACCCATACAAACTTAACACCCTGCAACTACAACATAACTTATTACTATTAATAATAAAACCAAACTAAAATACTAATTTTAATTTCAAAATATAATACTTAAAAGATTCACATAATTAATAATCAATTAAAAAAGTAGTAAAAAATCAATGAATTTAAATTGTTTCTTAATGTACTTACTTCTGACCCTATCCCCTACAAACTCAACAACCTGCTATAATGCTACAAATTACTACTACAATTAACACAAATCAATTAAATCACTTAACATTTCTTTTTTTTTGTGTGTCCTCCTTTATGAGATTATTGAGGTTTTGGTAGACAAGATCACTTTATCATGAGAGAACTCTCTCATTTATTGATTTTTCCGACTGAGTAGAAACCGCCCTTCTGTATCAAGGCAGCATCATGTCTTAGGAACCTTCAAATTCTTTGGCACAATTAATCACAGATTCACCAAGATGATTCTGCCGATTTTGTTGTATTGCGTAGGGTGTAATCATTGAACATCCCTCTCTACCCTACCTCATGTTTTTATCCCATAGTTCCCAAAATCTGGTTCTATTACTCTTTCCTCTGGACTTGTCTAGTTTCCTAACCTGCTCTACAGAACGAAGCCATTCCACTGCATTAGGAGGAGTTGCGAGTATCCACTTTACGCATATCTCGCGTCTGGCTAGTAAAATTAAGATAAATAATTAGGGTCATATTAGGATGACGGCGGACTGTCATCTGCCCGCCAACCTAGCGGTGCTGGGACGGGCCGCCAGTGGTACGGTGGTCCTGCACCGGCGATTAGGATGCCACCGTGGCATCCTCCATTCCCAGCATTGTGGCGGGCGGTGCTCACAGCACCGCACACCACGATGCTGGGAATGCACTGTGTGCAATGTCATGCACAAGGTGACAGGCACCGTGAGGTGCCTGCCACCATGTCCATGACAATGTGTGCACCCCCCACCCCCCAATACCCTGGGGGGCCAAAACGGGCCCCCGATAGCAAAATCTGCATGCCTTTCCGTGGCTGCTTCCCGCCCCCATGCTAATATGGATGGCGGTGTCTAGCCGATACGGCCACCATATATAGCCCTTTTCCGCCCACTCGACTGGTCGCCCGGTGGAAAACCGGCCGACGGTCTGTCCATCCGCCGGGGTGAAATGGGTGGCGGGCGGTGTAGTATGTAGGGCGGTGGCGATCTGCCCTACATCTTAATAGACCCCTAAGTATTTTTGTTTCGTGCTTAATACAGTAGTAGAATCATTACTTTCCAAAATACCAAAAATAATGATAAACGTGCGATAAACGATAAAATTCAATGTTGGTTTCTAAAACTTTATCGATAATCTTACCCACTTCTTCCCAGAAAATGTCAAGTTGCGGGCACAGGTGGAACATGTGAATGTCGTTCGCTTTTGGTTCCCCACATTTAGGACAATTTTTCACCACCTGTTTACTCATTTTGGATAGCTTTTCTGGTGTCCAATATGACCTGTGTAAAGTAAAAAGATGATTTCTCCTAAAAGGTGCAGAAACTATAATTTGCCATAAAAAGGTGCACGATACTTGCCATTGCGAGTCCTGTGCTGGGAAGATATCTGGGGTAGTGAATTCATCGTCTCCTGCATGTATCAAATGCTAATACCACTTAGATATTTACTTTCTTTTTGGTCAATTTGTATATCATTCTCCAGATTCTCAGTAATTTCTAAGATTTTCTCTTGATCCTTGGATCTTGGATCTCAATTCCATTACATTATTTACGTTTTCTGATGAGTGACTTGATAGCCTGAGATTTTTCAAAATCTGTTAGCAGCTTTGTAATGGTGGGAAGGGACTTGTTTAGATCACTTATATATACCATTAGGTCGTCGGCATATAGAGTCACTTTCTTGACCCATCCTTTAAATTTGAAAGAAACAACTTCATGAGATCATGTTTGCTAAAGGTTCTATATATAGGTTGAATAGATGAGGAGAGAGAGGACAACCGTGCCGTGTCCCTTTTCTAATCTGAATTTATTTAGATAAACTGCCGTTTATTAGTATTTTTGCTACCAGAGCTGCATATATATTCATTATTGCTCTTAAAAAAAATCTCTCCTAGACCATAATAAGATATTACTTTCTGCAAAAACACCAAGTTCACTCGATCAAAAGCTTTTGCAGCATCGAATGTAAGGACTGCGAGTGGAATTGTTTCTGGAGTGGCAATGTCAATAGCTCTGATAAGCTGGTGAGCAAGGTTGTGTAATTGTCTCCCCTTAGATCGATATGTATAAGTTTATCTGTTATGTTTCCTAATCTTGTGGCCAATATCTGCGTGTAAATTTTGTAGTCGTTATTTAAAAGGAATATGGGTCTATACGACTCGCATTTTAGGGGATCCTTTCCTGGTTTCAAAATTAGACTAATCAATCAATCAATCAATCAATCAATCAATGATGGCATTGTTACAGGATTTTGGGAGTGCTAAACCTTCCAAATAAATAGTGTTAAAAAGGTCAACTAATCTAGGAGCCAATGTATATTTTAAAACTGTGTATACCTCATTTGGGATGGGGTCTGGGCCTGCTGCTATCTCTTTTTTATTCTTTTAAATACACTCAATACTTCTTTAATAATAATTCCTGCATTTAGTGTTTCATAGGACTCAACCTCCAACTTTGAAATCGCTGATTCCCTAAGATAAGAGTCAACTATATGGCCTGGGGGCACTAAATCTTCCTCATATAAGGGTTGAAAGAAATCTACAAAAGGTTTCTCTATTTCTGTCCTATCCTCCACCTTTCCACCCACAGCGCTACTTTGTATTGTCATAATTTTGTTCCTGTTAGAGTCAGTCTTAATTTTCCAAGCAAGGAGTTTCCCTCTATTTTCCCCATATTCGTAATTTGACAGGCTACTGGCTTCCCATCTTTTCCTTACCCTTTCTTTCAGATAACTTGACAAGTCATACTTCTTTTTAGCGATTTCTTCTTTTGTTCTATCTTGTTCTGCGTTAGAGGTTGCTACTTAATAAATCTTGTGCGTAACTCTAGTTGACTTGTTGTGTGTCTAATTTCCTTATTTCTTTTTGCTACTAAACTAATCAGAGTACCTCTGACAACCGCTTTATAGGCATCCCATACTACTTGAATGGATACTTCTCCATTGGAGTTCATTTGGAAGTAATCCTCTGTTATAACCTTCAACTTCTCAATAACTTGTTCATCCAAAAGTAGTGTCCGGTCTAGCGTCCACCTTACCTCACTCTGGAGGTGGCCCTAACTTATTTCTATATGAACTAGAGAGTGGTTGGATAGATGTGTGGGTACAAATGTTCTACTTTTATTAAATTTTTACTTAACATTTTATCTATCAAGAAAAAGTCAATTCTTGATGCATGACGATACTTTTGATTCTTACATGTGAATCTATTGTTTTGATCGCTTTTGCTGCTCTTCTAAATATCAACTAGACCCGGATCTTCTTTAAATCTATTCATCCATTCCCTCATTTTAGGGAGATTTAAAGCTCTCCCTGGCGGGTATCTATAATTTCTGGGATCTAATAATGAGTTAAAATCTTCTCACAAAATAATTGGGATGGATATATTGATTAATTGAGCATCTAAGGATTGAAGCTGGTCTGGGTCGTCTGTATATGGGCCATAATACCCGACAACATAGTGAAACTTATCTTCTAGTTTAATCGGAGCAGCAGCCCATCTACCCTTCAAATCTACGCACTCCTCTGCAATAGTTATTTTTGATGATTTTTTAATGATTATTGCCTCTCCCTTAATACAACTAGTTTGATTTGTACAAACATAATTTTCCTCCCATTTTTGGTATTTTATGATTTCAAACCACTCAGATGATTTTGAGAGATGATTTTCCTGTAAAATTATAATATCAGTTTTTTATTAATTTTAGATATTCAAAGATGTTTTGAAGTATTCTCCTTACTCTAAGCCCATTTACGTTCCAAGTTATATTCTTTATTTTGTTTTTACTCTTAGGTTCAATCATCTTTGCTCACTTCACTCTTCCTCGCCCTCCTTAATTATATTAGCACTGTTATACATTTTACCGGGATCTTGGCTACCTTACATCCTGCATATTTTATTTTTTATTTTTTATTTTTTGCCAAATGCTCCCAATCAAAAGCAACCAAACAACTGTGCTCATAAAAAATAAACTTACACCCTTCACCCTCCCCTGCCCTATTTGAGCTCCGTTGTCGCGAGGCCTTGCATTACACCGTATATGGCCCTTATTTTCTTTGCTTAATTTGTTCTAGTAATTTGTCTACTTCTTTTGGCTCCCTTATGTTATATGTCTGGTTATTCCACAGAATCTTTAATAAAGCTGGGAACTTCATATAAACTGTTGCTCCTAATGACCTCAGTTCTTGCATGTAGTTCCCCAGCACCCACTGTCTGTCTTGTGTAGATCTAGATATGTCAGATCGAGTTATAGTCACCTTTGGAGAACATACCTACTCTTAAAGCATTGTTCAGAATTTTTTCTTTCAGAGTTTAGGTTTTGAAATTTACAAGTTTTTTCTGAGCGTATTTCCTCAATTTATTCAGTCTGAAGAGGTCTCTGAGTACTCTTTGAATGTGTTCCTCGAGTATTTTCTCTTCTATTTCCGGAGAGAATTTTGTAAACAATTTAACTACAAAATAATTTATATTCTCCCCTTCTAGACCTTCCGCAATATTCGATATTTGTATGTTTTTCCTTTTTGAATTATTCTCCAAAATCTCAATCTTTTCTCTGAGCTCTTTTTTGCTTGTTCTTAGCTTGTCGATGTCATCCTGACAAGTTTTCACCTCTTCCCTGGTTTGTTCCACCGTGTTTTCCATGGCTGACACACGATCCATTAAAGCGTTAACCTTTGACTCCAGTGCCTCACAAGTTGCTTGTAGTTTTTCCTGATTCTTTTCTTATTTGGCAAAACTCAGTTTCCTTTCTTTCATTAGTGACCCCATCAAGTTGCCCATCCCATCCTGCAAGGGTGACTCCGACCTCTTCCCTGGTCACTAGAAGGCACATTACGGTGTAAATTATCTTCTGTTTCCAAGCCTTCTTAAGCATCTAATCTGTTTTCCTCTACACAGTCTCTCGACATAAGGACTTGAAAGCGATTTAGGGACTCCACACTTTTACCACTTGAAGGAAATATTACTTTTTGCATTTTTTGAGCCCCTCTGTTAACATTTCCTTCCTTTTGTGTTGTGTTTTTAGTTGCCAACTTTTCTTGCACTTTAAAGAAAGAGCGGAGGAAGGGCATTACTTTTAGGTTAGCTCCTTTCCTGGTTTGTTCAATTTTTGCAGCCTTGGCAGCTCTGGTTGATACTACAGGTGCAATTCCGCCCTTTGTTTTTTGACCCCTTTGCCTCTTATTGGTATGTTTTATTATATCTCCACTTGGGATAATTACTTGTTCTTTCCCCATTGGAGTTTGGCCTGTCTTCTCTAAGGGGTCCAGTACAAAGCGTCTATTACTCAGGGCGTAACTTATGCCTTGAGAGCGACTTTTAATGGATTCTTTACTGGCAATATCTTTTAAATCTGTTGGATCCTCCTTTGTGGAGTCTAAAGTTTGGATTGCTGCTTGTGTCAATTGTGTCGAATCCTCCTGCGATAGCTTAGTTGTCAAAGTTTAAAGCAGCCAATTCCCCTCTCTTACCCCTTCCCCGCATCCTTACCGGTTTCATGCAAACTGGAATTCTCGGCTATTCTTTCTCACTTTCTTCCGCTTTACACCATCTTCCTGAACCTACGTCCCGTGTAAAGTAGCCACTGGGTGGACCTCTGAAAAATACTCTCGCCCACACTCTCCGACGTGATGGCAACGCGGCCACTGCTTCAGCCTAAACGCCTTTCTTGCTCCCACACGCCTTCGGCAGGCAGGGATGCGGTTTCTCACAGGATACCGCCTCCGCCTCTGCTTCGACGCTGTACTGACATGGAAGCCGTTTTTGAAACTCCAGTATTTCTCTCATAGAGAGTTTTTCAGGAATTATACACAGGTAGGAAAAAAATGTGATGCCCTAAAAGTTTCCGTCCTTGTTCGGGCGAAGGTCCTAACATTCATGAGCCATTACGCTTGTTTTTGCACACCTCACTAAACGGAGCTCCCGACCGGACCTTCTAGCCGGCCGCCATTTTCTCCCTCCCATCGCTTAACATTTCTTATTATATTTTATAACACTAATAACAACAATCCTAACACCTTACATTAATACATTAACTAAAACACATTGAAATAATTATATAACAATATTTTCTGCTACTATATGACTGAAAAAGAACAATATTCTTAAAAATGATACTACTTAACAAAAGAAATTTATATTTTTGACCACAATATTCTAGATCACAATGTTTTTGCATCACAGTATTTTTTTTAATATATTAATTTATTTTGGTACTTTGAACTCGATATTCTGTATGCTGTCACAATGACTGGCTGATGTCATCACTGATATCATCAATGAGATGCAATCAGTAATATCAGCAACAATATATTCTAACATGTCATGAGTAATGTAATATGGGAGAGCATAAGCAGTGCATGGTGAGAGCACAAGTTAGGAGACTATAACTTGTGAATTTCATGGGGAAGGCCGTATTGTGAGGAGGAGGGGACAGGATTTCACCCCGGCAGCGACTGCGCCACACCAGCCACTCTGCACCCGGAGGTGCTTTGAAAAACAGACTCAGACTCCTGGTGCGTGGGAAGCTCGTATTGTGAGGAGGAGGGGGAAGGAATTCACCCGGGCAGCACCTGTGCCGCACCACCCACTCTGCGCCCGGAAGCGCTTTGAAAAACAGACTCGGACTCCTGCTGCACGGGAAGCCCGTATTGTGAGGAGGGGGCAGGACTTCGCCCTAGCAGCACCTGCGCCACACCAGCCACACTGTGAACATTGACTCTGGACAATTTCTTGACACTTTTTTACCTAGGTTGGAATTGCTGTTCAACACTTTATTAGCACCTATACGGCAACAGTTGGATGGTATAGAGGCGAAGCTTAACTCTCTCAACTCTCCTCCTCTGCCAGAACCCTGTCAATTTATTGGCAACGTGCCCGTGACGGAGGACTGTATCTCTAGGCCTATCACAAGGGGACTGTCAAGAACTTGGGCATTACCAGTTGTGACTAGTTGCCAAACACAGGTTATACAAGAGACACAAAACACTATGCTATTAGATATGGGGCTGACCCAAGGGACTGGGGCCACCCGTGCTACTAATAACTTGATCTCTTCAACGCACACACACAAGGGGTTCGATTGACACAGGGGAGTTTTACTTTACACCCACCTTAAACAGACCCGACCAGGCAAAATATAGATACCAGAACTCCTTAGAGTTGCCTCCAGAATCAGCACCTTTAGCTGTAATTTTACTGGGAGTCCCAACTATCTCACAAGGCTCGAAAGAATCGACATTGGATCTTATGCATAAGGCCACTCACTGGTGTGATACCAATGTTGTCAATGGTCAAAACCTGTTGTCTCATATTATCATGGGCAGAAATGCAGGATGGTGGGACATAGAGTAGGAAAAAACATTGAGGGGGACTGTGTCATAGTCAATGTGAGACACCCTGCTCAAGCGAAAGCGCTTATTGAGTGTCAGTTTAAGAGAAGTTCCAAAACATTGATTAGGGTTGTCCCCCTTCAGTATTTTTATCCCTCGAGCCACTTCCTAAACTACCCTGGTCAGTTTTCTCATAGATTAGCCAGATCTGCTCAGGGAAGTTAAGACAGATTTGAACTCCCCCTAGTTAACAGATTTGAACCTCTGCTAAGCACTCAGGGGTTAGATGTTAATGATTGACTACCCTCAGCTCCGGCCGAGATGCAGGGCATAAGGCCCATGGGACTGTCTGGTACAATATCCATTCGACCTCCTATGTCTGCTTCAACTTCTAAGCCAGTATCTATCACTCTTGGCCCCTCCTGTATGGCGATCCTTTCTTGGAACATTGTAGACCTAAGGTCTAAAATAGACGATGTATCGTGGCAGAGGTCCCTTGCATGTTGCCATATAATTGCTTTTCAGGAAACCTGGGACACTACAGAGAGCTTTTTCCTGGATGGTTATATCTAATTTTTTAAGTGTGCAACTCCTTCAAAAGTGGGTAAAGCTAAGGAAGGTCTTCTCCTACTGGTTTCACTCTAACTAGCATGTAAAACTAAAATGATAGATTGTCATTCACCCATCTGTTAGCAGTGGAACTGCTGTTTAAGAATCATCCCCCCCTGTTAGTAGTTCATTTTAAAAACACTTTTAGCAGAAGTTCTGAGACCGAACACTTAGTAGCGCTAGAGGGTGTTCTCAAATATTACAGAGAGAGGGAACACTCATACTATGATGTTCTAATTCTAGGAGATTTTAATACACACTTATGTCACCTCAATTGTATTATCGCAAGGGCCACGCAGATTCTCCACCAATGCAGACTCATTTTGAGCACTATGAATCAGGCACCCATATCGAATAGTTTCTTTCAGCTAATAATTTGTGCTGTCTAGAGCAAATGGGTGTGAATATTCCTATTCCTACCTACACATGCAGGGGTTGCTCTAGTGTCATTGATTTCATAATGCTTCTGCATTGTTAGTTCCCACAGCTCTTAAGCTGAGTGTCTCTTTGAGCAGCTATAGTGATCACAACCCCCTTGGACTTGAACTGGTTTACTCCTTTGCTCTGCATGGAGGGGAGGGCAGGAGTATTTCAAATTCTGCTATTAGTACTAAAGATCAAACGTGTAGGCTGAAGTGGGAGAGGGTGATACCAGAGACCTTTCTCGAAAATGTGTATACCGAGTGTGCACCAGAGATTTCATTATGTATAGATATCAGCATGCATGACAGAGCTGTCTTAGATGCCTTTGACAAGCTAACCAAGCAGGTATCCAACAATTTAACTATAATTTGCAGGTCTAGGAAAAGGAAAATAGGTCGTTTGATGGCAACTGCTCTAAGGCCCATAGAAATGTATTGTCAGCCTTAAAGCAAGTTCCAAGGGACAAAGTGGATGTTAGGACCTGTAGGAGGGCCTATAAATTTACAACTCAACAGAGGAAGCAGTCCATTAGGGAACAGGCTTGGGAGGCACTTGAGCAGGCTAGTGTACTATCAGACAGTACGAAGTTCTGGCCTGTGGTCAATAGCCCTCTTTTTTCCGATTCAGCTAATTTAAGCACAGACTTCACTATAGCTGCTGAGCGATGGGTTCAGCACTTTGAAGGGATGTATGCTGGTGATTTGGAAGGGTGTGATGTACAATGGGACCCTGATTCAGCTAGCACACCACTGCACTTTAACGCAGATGAGGTCTATAAGGCTATATTGGCCACAGGCGGGGGAAAGCCCCGGGTACGGATGGGGTTCGTTCGGATCTGTATAAGCCTGACCCTCTGGTATGGGCTGTGATATTGGCTAGGGATTTTAATGCAGCCTGATTGTGTGGTTTTCCCCTCTCGTGGGCAAAGGCCATTATTATACCTATTTTTAAAAAGGGTTTGAGGGAGGATCCTGCATGCTACGGACCCTTTTCCCTCTTAGACTCTGCTGCTAAAATTATGAGGAAAGTGATTTTAGACTGTGTAACCTCTTGGCTAGATAATCTTAATGTTATTTCTGACCTACATTATGACTTCAGACAAGGTAAAGGGACGCTTAATCAATGTATTAATCTGCATCTAGTGGTAGGGAAATATACAGTAGCAAGAAGGGCTCCCTGCACATGGCCTTTATGGACCTAACGTCTGCATTTGACCTTGTAAATAAATCGAAATTGTGGTTGATCCTTCAGGATTAGGGCCTGGACGCAGACCTGGTAGCTTTTTTACACTCTGCCCACAACAATACCACTGTAGCAGTGAGATGGGGATGGCAGTATGTCAGATTCCTGGGAAATCAGAGGAGGGGTCTGTCAGGGATGCATTTTGGCTCCCCTATTGTTTACACTCTATATCAATAAGCTAGGAGACCTTCTCTCGTCTAGTAGTAAAGACATCCAGAGAGTCAGCTTTAAATTGATTCCTGCACATTTGTACTCAGATAATGCAGTGTTGTTTGCCAGGACTGCTGTAGGCCTTCAAAAACTTTTAAATGTTTTTATTGATTTTATGGATTCACTTGATCTAGCCACTAATTATATGAAATCCCACACTATGACGATAGGTACACAGAAGGCTGCTAGGAGCATGCTCTTTTGCAGGGGGACAGAATTAACATAAGTGTCAACTTTCTCCTATTTGGGATGCTGTTTGATGACTGAGTGACCTGGGTAGCGCAAAGAACACTCAAAAAGAATGTTCTGGCAAGAGCAGCTGGGGCAACCTTGGACTTTTCAAAACAATTGGGGTTAAAGCCCATACCTGCGCTACTAAACGTGTACAGGGAAAAATGTGTCCCAATGGCCACATATGGATGTGATGTTTGGGACATAAGGATGTGAGGGATATTCAGGGGTAGAAGTGCATGAGGAGCTTGGCATGGGCAATATCTTTGACTCTATAGCTGTTGCTCCCCTGTTGCGCTGGCTGAGAATTTGGTCCTGCGCGCCCATTACTTTGAGCTAACTTGTTGTAGCGGAATGCATTGCACTTGAGGGGGCACTGCGTTTCCCCTGGCTAAAGTACATTATGGAGCAAACAAGGTGGCTAGGTTGCCCTGACTTATATACTAACCCCAGGCTTTTAGGACCAGGGGCCATTAGGAAAATTAAACATCTGTTTTTGGCTAAGCAGCAGGGAGTAAGGGAAGGCAAGGAATTGGCCAAGCTTATGGCAAGGAAGGATGTCCTACTGAGCCTGAGCCCTCAGTTACAGCCCTATCTATCACTGGTCACTAATGTGTACCATCGCTTCATGCTAACCAGATTCAGATTGAATCTGGTACACTGGCTACCAGCAGCTGTGGTCCCTGCAGGTAACAGCAGTGGGGCGGTGGGGCCGAATGGGGTGATTTCGAAAGATGATGACGAGGAAAAATTAAATAAATAATTAATTTTCCCAGAGGGAGGAGCTACGCCCACAACTATGTCGATGAGGGTCATCGTTGCTACCGATGGAGCTTCCAGGAATCTTATAACTTTGCCTCCACTCACATGGAACTTTCCTGAACTATTTTCACATTTTGACTATCCTGCGGAGGAGACAGTCTGTCTGGAAGGGGCCCGTATGATTGACCGGAAGGGTCAAGGATGAGACTGACTGTTGGGGTTTGGCACCATAGGTTTTTGAACTGGGTTCCGTTGCCATTGTGTTGACGGGAGGCAGAATGGTGTTTACTGTTCCCCCTATTTCGTTTTTAACTTTGCTTTTCTATAGAGTTCTGTGCTTAATATGTGGATGCTTGGTTCTGGCGGGGGGGAGGGGGAGATGTCCTCCTCCAAGTTTTACTACTTTTAGTACTTAGTTAGATGGGGCGACAGGCACGCAGCTAGTTGGGGATAGGGCGCAAGCCACATTCTGGGGTGCAGATTGGGGGGAGGGTTTTTTTTTGTTTAGATTCGTATTTGTAGTTTTTCTTTTGAAATCCTTTATAATCCAAATATAGTTGGTGTTATTGCATTGCGCATTTGTATTTTGGATGGCTGGGTTCTGGGTATTACTGGCATATTTAACTTAATTGTTGCATAGTCCCTTGATGTGTCCGAGATGCGGCTGCTGTATTGTAACGTTTATCGCTTCACCCTTTCCCCTCCCTCCTACTTTGAACTGCTGCTTGATATTTATCCTGTTTCCAGGGGGAGGTAGGATTGATGGTTGCCAATTAACTGAATATCCTGAATTTCATATGGCCGATGACCTGAAATTGCTTATGAGAACGCTTGGCGATAGTTTCCGTCCACTATGTTCTGTATGTACATCGTTTATCCTTTCATATCGCAATGTAAGTCACTGCTGTTGTATTCCCTTGTTTTGTTTATTCAATAAAAAGAAATATAAAAATAAAATAAAAAAAAGAATTTCCCACAGCATCGTCCCTCGAAATCCCCCCTAACGAGGCTCCACCGCTCTTATCTGCACGGACCATAACTGGCTACCAGCCTTTTCTAAAGGCTATACAAAGCCAGGTGCCTTAAAGCCTAGTCCTTGCAATAATTTCTCTGAACAAGACATCTTACATTTTTTTTACTGGGGCATTAAGACTTAGGGAAAAGATGTTTATGCAGTAGCTAGACTGTTGTCGTCCAATGCTTTCTGGGAGATACATGTGTTATATTTGCCCCAGATATGCTGTGACTATGTAGACTGTTTGACAAACTAATGTCTCATCACTTTTGCACTTTATCTGTTGCACTTTATTCCTAGAGCGGCATTCGATGATTGTTTTAATGATGAGTTTTTAACTGTATGTGGATCTAGCCTCAGTCAAATTCATATGGGCGATTTTAGCTTTCACATTTTTAAATGTCGTATTATGTTTTTGCTTTTATGGCTTTTAGTGGCCTAATAAAGTTTCTTTGACTTGGCTTGTGAATTTCAGTCTCTTTTTAAACATGAGATTTTTCTCATTTCAACACCTATCACATATTTTTGACCTTTGTTTCTTTTCTGTAAATTTCGGTTTTGTTTTAATGTTAGCTAGGATATTATTACCATAACAGCACTTTCACCTCTGTTTTTATTTCACTCATTCTCTTAAGTAGGTTAGGGTGATGCACTCTATTTAAGGCTACATAAAAAATAGACTAGTGCGATTGGTTTGTCAGATCAAAACCAGAGAAGCTACTCTGAGTTTTATCAATTTTGTCAAATTGAAAGTGTCTGGAGAAGGACGATACTGAGCAAAACACAGAGACATCAATGATCACACTCTCAGCCATGCAGGAAAGGATGAATGGAAGAAATATATTAGAAGGAAAAAGACAGAGAAAGAAATGAGATAATGTTGCACAGAAGTAAAACATCTCCGTATTTGAAGAATTTAGATGGCATGCATGTTCACATCCAGGAGTTCAATGATGAGAGATTGGTTGGGAGAATTGTGCAGAGGAGGAGTGAGTCTCTGAAAGGGGAAGAAGAGTAGTTTGACATTGGTGTGGAAATAATTTAAAAAACTAAAGAAGGCAATGATAGCTGAGAGAAGATGTACAGATAGAAAAAATAAATTAACCAAGCACATATTCCTAGAGAACTGTAGAGCAGTACGCAAAAGGGACAAAACATGTTAGAAATCGAAAAAGGATGGCAAGAGAACCAAGATGAAAACTCAAAAATGGAGTGACAGAGGACAAAGGGGGAGAGATTGAAAAGTGCTTAGGATGCCAAATATGTAATGCCTCTTGCTTGATTGTGCAGTTTGATAAAACTATGATGTACCAGGGACAAGAAACACTTTGATACAGAGACATGTTTAGTGACATGGACAACTGACCTAGACTTATTTGACACTCCCCATGTCATGCCAACCATGATAGACTACTTTAGTGCCCTTGGCTATTGCCTCTATAGTGCATCCATCTCTGCTGTTCCCCTCATGACAATGTGCATTTAAAACAAATAATGTTGCTAGTGTCACTGATCTGTATGTGTATCTACATCAATCAGATTCATACTGTCCCACTAGAACTATATTTTACAGATTGCTTGAAACACTCCCTCTTTGTGAGGTCCCAACTGCCCCAGCTTTGAATTGACAATGGCAAGACAACCACCAGTATCTGTTATTCATAATTACGTTTGTAGTTGTTCATGAGCTGGCCTCCATCCTTCCTAGGAAAGTAGCATCATCACACCACTCTTTTCAGCATTGTACTATTACTTCAATATCAACACCAACCATCAGGATACATGAAATGTATACTAAGCTTCTCCTCGTCTGTGTTCTGGCAGTAAAAAAAAAACATTAGTCATATCAGCACTAAATGAGAAAGTGGCCTTGTGTTATACATTTCCGTGTCTTCCCTTTTCTACCCTCTTGAGTCTGACTCATAAAGATTTTACTGTGACTTATTCTGTCAGTACTCCTGACTTACTCCTTGTAAAACATTGGATTATAAATTGGGGTAGGGGACTACCCATCTCAAGAAACAATCACAATCCTTGTCAGGGTGAACCCTCAAAATCACGAAATAAACTAAAGCTCAACCCTTTAGTAGCGATGGCACAGGGCAGACAGGTTTAACTTAGGGCAATGTGTAGAGCATTTATGCAGTACCAAAACAGTAATAAAGCCAAAATGCAAAACAATAAAACTCCCAAACAGGATTAGAAAAATAGAATAACACTTAATGGACAACATTACATCCAAATGACGAAAGTCCAATACGGAAAACCGGAGATATATATTTTTAAAGTTTTAAGTATACATAGCACCAAGAAGCACCAAGTGCCAATGGTAGTCAATGGTCGCAGTAGACTAGGCCTAGTCTGATCAAGATAAATCCCCGGTCGGAGACGCCAACCAGGTTTGTTCTAGTCAGAGATTTATCTTCTGTCTATAGTCCTTTAAGTTCCAAACCTACATTAGCACACTTCCCACTGGATCACCCTTCTAAAGCCCCCCAGGGCCTCAGGGGAGGTACTAAGAAACTCACAGGCTATCAGACAGAGGCCAACAGCATATTCCAGTCCGGGTCCAGTTGCCACTGGTCATATGGACAGTTGCAGGAAAGGAATTTTGAATTGGAGGTCAGACTTATGACCCTCGGAGTCCACTTCTTTGTCTTTAGTACAAGAGGCTTGCAGGTCCAGTTCTTCAGATCCCCCATCAGGTCACAGACAGCAGGTCCAGTCCTCCTCTGGTCTTCCTCGGATCTAGCAGTATTCTGAAGTGGGTGCATGGAGATGCCTCATTTATACTTGGCATGAACTAGTGGGTGGGAATAAATCCTGGTCATAACCTAACCAATGGGGTAAAAGTTCCCAAGGCCACCCCTACCCACTTTGGTCATTTTTAAGATGGCAAGGTCTTTGGCCATACTAAACTTGGGCTGAATAGCAGTGCAAAAATCAAAAAAGTGAACAGATAAAAAGAGTGCGAAAAGTAGTATAAACAAATTACTACTAATGAGTAGGTTAGGACCTAACACACTCATTAGTAGTCATTTGTTTATACTACTTTTCGCACTCTTTTTATGTCTTGGGAGTGAAGAGGTGCACATTAAAGTTTCTCACCCCTTCACTATCCAATTTTACCTGTTAATACACATCTGTTCACTTTTTAGATTTTTGCACTGCTATTCAGTTGAAACCCAACACCCTTACATACCATATAAATCACTGGGACTCACAGGTTAGATTAGGCCTATCCATCTGCCAATCCGCTGTGGGTATACAGTTCTACCTTCATGGAGTGAAGGATCCCAGATGATGAAGGGCGTTCTCGGTCGATGACTGATGGGAATTTTTTCACAAAGAATAAATACCCTAGGTGTGATTTCATTGGTCCAGTGGATAAGTTGAGTTTATTCCATCTTCTTCCACACAGATACTTAGTTTGTAGTTCCCTTTTTGATTGACCCACTGCTACTTTTTTGTTAGTTAGATTACCCTACAAGGATTCTGGCAGATTCACCCACCCTAGGCACACTAAAAGAGGGAGCGCTAAGTAGGAGCACAACTATATCTGTACATATATGCAAGCATGTACTCTATGTAAAAGCACAATGGTTGAATTGTTCACTTTCTTTACCATTCTTGATATGCTGATTACTTTGTTCTGTTTCCTTCTATTAATTATTGCAGTGCACATATTTTACACAAGAATATTCTTACTTAAATAAATATTGAAATGCCAATTCGAGTATTTCTTCTGTCTCTCTTTGGGCATGCATGACTTACCAAACAAAAGGGTTCTAGATCTGTTTTCAGTATTTCCTTGGGGAGTCAAGGTTTTTATGTTCTGAAATTGCACTTGCTACTTGTTACCTTACTAGGTTAGGGGTACAGATGGTGCACTGTGAGCTAGCCAGGGCCAAATTATCCTTTACTTGTGTGTAGAATCAATTATGCACAGCTTTGAGGTTTTTCGTTATCCAACAAATGCAGTTTTACTGAGAAAGTATGAACCGCCCAACAAGATAAGTCAAGCAGGATTTCCATCTTCAACAGGATTTGACACTGCAGTGTCAAAAAGAATGGTCACAGTCCCCACCCTGCATATTCTGTGAAATTCAGACTGACCTTTCAGGTTAGTCTATTGTTTGCTCCTGGCAGGAATTTCACATCTTTTTCAAACACCTATTTAAATGATAATTACTGTCTGGAAGAAGTTGGATTGCAAATAAAAATTATCCCAAGGAATTTCAGGCAGTGAAAAGGTAATTTTCTAAAAGTTACTTTTCCTTAATATTGATTAAAAATCTGACTTCACCATTGAATTTAATTTTGAATAGCTATTAAAAAAAGTTGGTCGTCATTTTTCTAGATTCTCCCATTCCTGAGATACAGTATTACAAATTTAATCAGTACTCTAGTGTTCTACATAGGAGATATAGGCCTGCCACAGTGAAAAGTAGCTTTTTGGAGGTAGTCACCCTAAGGACATGTTAAAATTAAGATTCTATGTGTCTTAATTTTAAAACTCGGAGGAGGAGCTTAGCGCGCACCCAAGATGGTCGCGTGAGCTCAGAGCTCCCGGACCTTCGCCCCCTCCATCGACTATCCTGCATCTAATCCTGATTTGGACGACGGGCTTCTGTGGTCGTGAACCTGCTGATCATTTATCCGTTGGCGGATTTCGCTTTGGTCTCCGGGAACCTGAGATATGGCTTTTTGAATATTTGCGGCCTGCTCCATGGCACTGCCCCGGATTTGCCTACTCTGCCAGCCAGGTAGTAATTGAATAACAACGGCCTGCGTTAACCTCCCTTGCCCGGTCTCCTACTTTCGGTTTCGATTTTGATGAGCCTACGTCATTGACCCTGCCTTGGTCGCCCGGGCTGCTTGCTTCACTCATTTATTCGCAACATCGCTTGGAGATCTGGACTTTCTTGCTCTTTGCCTAGTGACTGGTCCTCACTTTATTCCTGGAGCTTCTGCGGGCACATCGAGTGTAGCCATTTTTACTAGGTCTCAGACTACCCTCCGGGGCACACGACCTAAGATGGCCACCAAGCCTGAAGCGGAGAGGCGCAAGACCAGACCGGCAGCTCAAGGAGGTTCTGTCCAATCCAACGTCATGGACCGATATACCCTCACTAAGAGCTCTCCGAGCGGAATGGCTAAACCCCCGGCCGGCATTGAGGACGAATCCCTGCTGGGTGATGACCCGTCGTTGAAAGACGTCATGTGCGCCATTGCTGGGATGAAGGCCGCGATGGGACAACAGTATGAGGCCCTAACCCACAAGCTGGACACTGTTGCCATAGATGTCAATCTAATCAGGGCGGATCTTGCTAAAACCAACGAAAAGGTCAAGTCTCTCGACCTGAAGACTACTAGTCTCATCGCCGACGTCTCTGACCTACAGACGGAGGTCGGTAATCTGAGATCCGCCCGGGACTATCTCTCCCGTCGCTTGGACGATTTTGAGGGCCGAGCACGACGGAACAACGTCCGACTGGTCGGTGTCCCGGAGAAGACGGAATCGTCAGCTGTGGACCTACTGGTGGAGGACCTTGTCCTAAATCATTTAGCGCCCAAGGGCCTGAGCAAGTTCTTTGCAGTAGAACGGGCCCACCGTGTCCCGGGTGGCCCGCCCAAGCTGGGTGCCTCTCCGCGCCCCATCATTGCGCGGATTTTCAACTTTCGTGACAGGGATGTGATACTGCAGGCTTCCCGCACGTCAGGCCCCACGGAATATGAGAACGCTGCGGTCAGCTTTTATCCGGACTTCACCCAACAAGTCCAGAAGCAGCGGCTGGGATTTCAAGGAGTGAAGAAGAGACTGAGAGACAGGGACATGAAATATGCCATGCTTTTCCCGGCTAGATTGCGTATCGTCCACAATGATAGAACATTTTTCTTTGACCATCCTGAAGCGGCTAATGACTGGTTGGACTCGCTACCTACGGGACGTGGGAGGTTTGAACAATCGGAACCTTCCGGTGGAACGGAGGGCGGCCCGACGGAGCAGGAATAGGGAGCGACATCGGCTCCCGGACCAACGTTTTGACTTTCGGCAATGGTTCGATGCTATACTGATAATGATTGCAACTCCATTGTCTTACTGGGGTGTGGGTGAGGGGCGGGTGTGACTTCCTCCTCTGGGGTTCTTTTCGTAGATTAGTTGTATGTTAGGGCGACAGGCACGCTGCGAGTTGGGGTGGCTTTTGAGTCTAACGCAGGGGTGCGGGGTGGGGGTATGTTGTTGTTTTGGGGGGTTGGGAAGTTCAGGGGTGTGTTTCTTTGTTTTTTTCAAGGCATAATGCTGATGATCTTCTGTGTTGTGGTGTCGCGGCTGGCGTGGGGAGAGACTTGGGGTGGACTCTGGGATGGGGTGTAGGGGACTACGGATACTGTGTTGGAACGTCAATGGTTTGGGAGACAGAATTAAACGGGGAGTGGTCTTGCAATTACTGAGACGCTTGTCCCCTGATGTGGTTTTGCTTCAGGAGACGCACTTGCTGGGTAATACGTGCCACGCCATGAATAGGCGTGGCTATCGTCTCATTGCACACTCAGGTTTCACTTCTGGCTCCAGAGGGGTGGGCATTCTAATCCGGACCTCCCTCCCCCTCGCTGTTGACGACATTATACTTGATGATTGTGGGGCGTTGGGAGGGTAGGGTGGTTACACTGTTTTCTGTTTACATACCCCCAGGTCTTCAAACTACGACCTATGTGGATTTGGGAAGTGTGATTCTGGGAGTCCCCGAGGGTTTGCTTGTGGTAGGGGGAGACTTTAATTCAGTAGTATCTGGGATGTGTGATCGTTACCCTCCCCGAGTTCTCGCTAAGTTCCAATCCTGGCTTGGGGACTTCATGGAGGCGCTGGGGCTGACCGATTGTTGGCGATTACATCATCCTGGGCAACAACAGTATACCTTTCACTCTGGGGCCCACGGCAGCCTTTCGAGATTGGATTATGTTTTGATGCCCTCCTCCCAGACTTCCCGTATAGGGGAGGTGAAACATCTTGCCAGGGGTATTTCGGATCATTCCCCACTGTGGTTGGTTGTGAACGCACATGGGGGTTCGGAGGGTCGAGTGGCCCCGATCAACTCATGGTACCTCTGTGATCCCAAGATTAGAGCGGAACTACTTAAGACAATTGATCACTACTTTGCCGAAAATGTGGGGTCAGTATCCTCTTCTGTCTCCCTGTGGGAGGCGTACAAAACTGTAATTCGGGGGCAGGCCCTCTCGTCGATTGGCACTGTTAAGAGATGTAGACGAGAGGAGGTTGTTCGTCTTGAGACTGAAATTACCGTTCTTGAGGGAGAGTTGGATGCTGGAGTCTCCCCTGAGAGGCTTCATCTGTTGGACCTGAAACAACATCAGTACAGAGCTCTGGTGACTGATGCAGCGAAGGAGATGAGTCATCACCATGTTTGTCTGACTCAAAGCGGGACCTGCTGGAGGCTCCGCCTACGGCGGATGAAGTTGCGACCGCTATCCGTTCGATTCGCTCCGGGAAGGCCTCGGGCCCTAATGGACTCCCTATAGAACTCTACAAGCTTCGTCCGGATGTATTGGCACCGTATATGCACTCTATGTTTTTGGAATCACTGGCGGAAGGATTTCTTCCTCCTGACCAGAGATTGGCTTCCATAGTGGTTATACATAAAGAGGGTAAGCCACGTGACCGCTGTGAATCGTACAGGCCTATTTCCCTAATAAATGCTGAACCCAAGATCCTGGCCAAAGTTCTTGCTAATCGTCTGGTGGCTGTTATAGGCGATCTGGTTCATCCGGACCAGTCCGGTTTTATACCACATCGAAATACGGCACTTAATCTTCGGCGCTTGCATGGAGTCCTCGCGCGAGCCGGGACATTGAGAGAGTGGGCCATCTTGGCGTCCTTGGACGCCACCATGGCGTTGGACACGATTGAATGGCCCTATCTTTGGGCGGTTGTCTCCAAATTCGGGTTTGGGCCCACCTTTATCCGCTGGGTTCGATTGCTTAATGCTGATCCCTTAGCCCAGGTGGTGGTGAATGGACGTGTCTCGGCCTCCTTTGTTCTCGGTAGAGGTACGCGCCAGGGCTGTCCTCTGTCCCCACTCTTGTTTGCCCTTGCTTTAGAGCCACTGGCGGCTTGGCTGCGATGGGAACCATCCATGAAGGGTATTCGATGGTCTCCGGACTTTGAAGACCGTGTATCTTTGTATGCAGATGACATCCTTTTGTACCTCACATCGCCCCGACAGTCGTTAATCGTCCTTTTTGACGTTTTGACTTCTTTCCGTAAAAATACCGGCTTAGTTATAAATTGGTCTAAATCTTGCGTTTATGTTCTCTCCGGTGACGCTCCCCTCCTGCCCCGTGATTGTCCTATTCCGGTGGTACTAGATGGTTTCAAATATCTGGGAATTTTTGTCACCTTGGACCCCACACTTCGGTATGAGCGCAATCTGCTGCCCCCTCTCAGACGCCTTCGGGCGGCTGTCGGGACTTGGAGCAAGCTCCCCCTTTCTCCCTTGGGACGAGCTGCGTTGTTTAAGATGATGTCGCTCCCCCGATTCCTTTATGCCCTTCAAAACACGCTTGATGTAGTGCCAGCGGAATATTTTCGTGAGATTGAGAGTCTACAGCGGCAATTGTTATGGGGGGGCCGTCCTCGCATCGCCTTCTCGAAGCTTACACTCCCTTGGTACGATGGCGGCATCGCTCTCCCGGACATTCGTCGCTATTATTGGGCCTCTCAATTGGGGGCCATCAACCATGGCACCTACACTCCCCCACCAAACCCGGCTTTTGCGATGGACAGATGGTTGCTGCCCGGTGGGGACTACAATAGAGCTCTATATGCGAAATCAGCTGGTGACACTCTTACGGGCCCCACCAAAACAGCAGTGCAGGTGTGGCGTAGAGCTACAGCAGCCACGGGATGGGCCCATAGGCCGACCCGGGCTACCCCACTATATGCTTCGGATAAATTGGGCTCCCTTTGGCAATCGAAGGGATTTGATCGGTGGGACATGATCGGGATCAGTAGGGTAGATGACGTATGGATCAAGGGCAGGGTCAAGACGTTTGAGGAATTGAAAGTTGAGTATGGGCTGAATGATAAGGAATTCTTCAGATATGCGCAAGTCCGGCATGCGGTCTTGTCTGTTTTTCCACTAGGCTCGGACGTGCCGGAGGCATCCCCGCTCGAGGATCGGATTCTGGATGGTCACGTTCCTGATAGCACGATCTCGCTAATTTATAAAAAGTTGATCAATACCAGGACTGATCTACTAGATAGGCTTCGAGGGTTGTGGACCGGAGATGGTCTGGAACTCGATGATGAGGACTGGCAGTCCGCTATTTCTTCCCCGAAGGAAGTAGCTATCCCGGCACGTCTTCGGTTCGTCCAACTGAAAATTCTGCATAGGGTGTATGTGACCGGCCCACGTCTGGTTCGTATGGGATTTTCGATGGATGGCTTGTGTAGGCGTGGATGCGGTATGGTGGCTACGTTCCTTCATATTATCTGGGAATGCCCTGCTGTGATACGTTATTGGAACCGCGTGCATGAAGTAATGAGTGAGGTCACGGGAGTGCGCTTAATGCCTGAAGCGAGAAGATGCTTGTTGAATGTCTGGGAGCCGAATGACTACAATCGAGCGCAGCTCCGCTGGGCGACCTTGGGAAACATGGTAGCCAAGCGTGATATTGCCCAATTGTGGGGCGCTCAGAAGCCTCCGACACTTCTGGGATGGACACAAAACATGGATTGGTGCATGTTTCGAGAAAAAACTGTGTATGTTTCCCATGGCAAACCAAGCACATGGGGGAAAGTGTGGACCCAATGGAACGCATATCGTGGAGATATATGTACTCCCCCAATGTCTGAATTTGATGCTGACTTGTCTTCCTCCCAACCTGACGTTTCCTCCGCAGGAACATAGTTGTTTTGTATGTATTTTGGTCTCCTTTCCCCCCACCCCCCTCTCCCCCCCCAATTATTGATTGCACTACTGCTTGACTCCTCTATGTACCCCCCCACGGACCACGTGATGACACGTTTTAATGCACTGCCTTGTTTTGTATTGTTCTTTTGTTTTCTTGTTTTTAAAATCAATAAAAAAAATTCAATTTTAAAACTCATGCATTCATTCTTGTGGGCCTCAAGGCCTACATAGGGATGCCCTATTAATCATTAAACGGGAGGTTTGACTTGTCAAAAAAGGTTTATTTTGACAGGTCGAATTGTAGCTTTTCCACTGCTACAGTCAAACTACACAGGGACGACCTGTAACTATGTTTGCGGTGTCACTGTAGCTGATGGTACGTTACGTGTTGCAGTCCACTGGTGGCATTTAACTTCCAGGCCATGGGTACACTTTCTACCATATACCAGAGACTTATTGGAAGTAAATTCTGCCAATTAGGAATATTTCAATTCAACCATGTTAAAAGAGGGAGAAGAGACATTTTACTACTTGTTAGCAAGGGAGAGGTTTGCAGAGTTCTAAAACCAGCAACAATATAGGTTCCAGAGTGAGAAGAAAAATCCGGGATGACCATGCAAAAAATACAGATATCTTACATTCTTGAATTCCATTGGTAAGCAGGCGCACTCCAATTTCATATTAAGGATTTATTGATCAAGATTTAGCTGTGGCTTATTCTTGCAGAGCATCTGCATTTAAAGAAGCAGCCAGAGTAAGTCAGCAGTGCTTCTGGATTTTCCCTGAAAATGATGAGTAAGTCAAGAGTACAGCAAGACTCACGTCAGTCTTTGTGAATTGTCCCCTAGAATTCAGGGGCTTGATTTGCGAAGATTTTGCTATGATTAACTCTAACTAGAAATCAGGAGTAAGCCAGGAGTACTACTAGAGTAAGTCACCCTTACTCATAGCAAAATCCTTGTGACTCAGGCCCTGGGTCTGAATATTCCCAACTCTGGGGCTTAGCTATGGCTTGCTTATGATATACTAAATGCACTATTGTCCCATTTCACAAAGGGTGTGATTCATAAATATTTGGATACGAGTTGGTGTGACATACTCCAAACTTACCCTTCAAATTCAGTAGTAAGACCCGGGTACTCCTGTAAGATGCCTGGCTTACTTCTGGGATCTGGGTCACAAAGTTCTTGCTTGGACGTACTCTTCCATTACTCCACGCTTGCTCTAGTATTCCAAAGGTAATACCCCTGTCTTACTCCTGGAATTCAGGAGTACTCCAATAGTAAACCATACCTACTCAGAGCCAAGTCTTTGTGTCTCAGACCCAATGCGATGTGGTTGGGTGTGAAACTCTGCACCTGATGCACCTGTTTGCTGCAAACATAAATTATCCTCCCAGGGGAGGTAGGTTCACCTGTGTACCATGCTCTGTCCACACTTGGCGTGACAGTCCTAGCAGCCTGCCTTAAGTGCTTGTTTAACATAAACACGCTGGTGATCATTTCTAGTTAGCATGTCGTTGTTTTGAGTACTTTACAGGACAAGTGACTTCCTGCGAATGATAAACAGAGGGCGAGCCCTGAGAGCAGCAGGAAACCAAGGAAGCCAAAGTTAGCCTTTCGTGAGTGACAATTGCCACGTATTAATTAACAGCACCATTTTTCAGCTGTTGCCTGCCGTTTCCCCTGCATTTGCGGCGACAAGCATCCGCTGCAACCCATATTTATTTGGTTGCGTTTTCATCCGGGCAGGAGATGAATAATTTCTTCGACATGTTTCGGATATCGACAAACTCTTCGCACTCCAGCACCAGGTTTTTGATGGGCTCTGATAGAGTCTCCAGCGTCAGCAGCCAAGTGTCAATGAACGACATCCTGAACAACAGAAGCAAGGAGTAAGTAAAAATAACTCGCAATAAGTTAGAAACATTTACGTGTATTCATAGCCGGATGATGATTAGGGGCCGGTGGTCCATTCCAACACAAACATCTCTCTGCATGAATGTTGTATTTGTAAATTTGTCATATATATTTATATTTTTGGGTGTACATTCTGTGCTTGCTGTGTTTGATATTGCGTTCCTTTTACCTGCGTTGTTTTGATTCGATGGCCTGCTATTTTTGTTTGTTTCCATTTTTGTACCATTTCTCTCATGTAACGTAACAGTTTGTGTCACCCTTCATTTATTGTCAGCCACATTTTTAAAGAGCCCGTGGATGAAACAAAATAGCGTTGCAATGAAAAGTGGATCGAAACTGTCTTGTTTTGCAACTATTACCACTCTTGATAGTGTCAGCATCGTATGGGGCCACAGAAGGGTTTACAAGCCTCCTCTGTAATACCAACGTACTAGCCCAAGTCTTCCAAAGGCCAATTTACTGAGAAAAGTTATTTTCCTCGTGGCCTTCATGAAAAGGAGGACATTCCTAGGTGCCTTGGTGCAAGTCCATTGCAACAAACCAATCTGTTTATTTGGAATGTGCTTCTTCAATCACAAAATACTTAATAAATACAGAGACATAAATTCATTGTCAACGCATGTAAGAATCGTCTAGATGTTAAACAATGCAGCACAGTTTAAGGGACTGTCAAAAAAACGTAGGTGTAAGCAGGGTCACTGGAATTATGCGATTGTGTAGCCACGGACTTTTTCCGCATATTTACAGATGTTCCGCTTTATTCATATTCTGTTGCATATTATGCAGATTTTAACAAAAAAAATATTGTTTCTAGTTCAAACAGTTAAAAGTTACCAAAAACGCAGCAACACGTGTGTTGCGCTTTGGATGGCCCTTTGAAAAGGTTCACTGGTCCCCTTTCTGTTGCTCGTGGCTATATTTTGGTGTTAAACTGGTAATAATGAGGTGCAACCAATGGGCAGGCAGTGTTAGCAAATGTAAAAGTGTCCAGATAATAAAGTAATACTATCACAAAATGTGCCACATTACGTTGCATAATTTGCCTGTTCTTGCTGCACAATTTACTCAACCCTGCCGCATAATTTGCCCCTCCCCTGCTGTATACGTCCAGTGGCCCTGGGTTTAAGGTACATATATTATACACACGGGGTAGGAACAGTCTGCTATTACCTGCCTTGGTTGATGCCTGGGTCTACTCATGCATAGGTCACATCCTTAACTAGGATAGCATTGCTAGGTTCATATACCCCTTCTTATCATCCTAATTCCATAAGCAGCCATCTGAGCAGCACCTCTTCAGCCTATTGTATATGGATCAAAAAGCAAAGAAGTGTGCTAGGGTCTCACTACCGCCCCAAAAGAAGAAATCTTGTCTTTGGCAGTGTCGCCACCTGTCCAGAGCTGGCTTTAACACTGGTGGCGCCCTGTGCGACAATGCTTGTTAGTGCCCCCCAATGATCACCTCTGCCACGGATTCCCTCACCACCACCCTTTAACAGGGCCCCTCAAGTCTCCATAACCACTGTCTCTCAGATTCATTTCGTTTTATGGCACCACTCATACCTGTGTAAGGTGTCAGAACACTGTACATCACACATACGTTGCACAGAGACAATCATATGTGTGTAAACCAGTGTATAGGAAATCTTACATAAGACTGAGGCCTACAAGGTGTTGGAGTCACATGTTATCCATACTGGTAGGCTGTATAATATAAGAGTCCTTGGTCTGGAAAAGCACAAATTCAGAATTTAAAACGCAACATCATTGTTAGGGGTTCTCTTTCATGATAAGAATTGTTTTCTACCCCAATGAACCGTTTTCACAAAATTAGGATAATGAAAGACTGGGCAAAAAAACATATAGCCTGTAACATATACCTTGCAGTTTGCAGCAGCTCTAGGGGGACAGTTAATAGCTCAATGTTCTATATTAGGATTTTGACTTATAAACAACATGCAACAAAAGGAGCTGTCTTACAGAAGCAGTAACCCACTGACTTATTTACATTATATGCACTTCGTTATCTGCATGGTGCACGTTCTCAGCAGCAGGAATTTTAACCTCTGCGCTACCTTAGGATGAGTCAAAATTTCCACTAGACAAACCTGGTCTCTTTCGAGGAAGACGACTAATCACCAGACTTCTCTTGACATTTTAATTGATGTCTGAAAGTTGCTGGAGGCCAGGAACGAGGCATCAGGTGCTTTTAAAATGATAATACACATTTTCAAAAATGACGGCCCCACCCAAAGCCAATGCCGGTGCGGTTGAACCGATCACACACCCATGCACCTGTCCACCACTAAGGGTTCTGCATTCTCATCCCACTTAAACTGTATATACTGTGTCCGACCTTAACCAAGCAATTTTGGCAAGTTGGTACTCAAATCCTACAGAGATTTGTCCTCCAGGTGTACTGTAGCCAGGGCCACTGGGATTATGCTATTCTGTTGCCACATCCTTTTCCGCATAATTATGGATTTGCCGTATTTGCCACAAAATCCATTATCTGCTGCATAATCTGCAAATGTTAACAAAAAAAAATGTTTTAGGTCAAATGTATCAAAAGTTACTAAAATCATGGTTACTTGTTGCTGAGCAGTGAAAGGGCTGTGGAAAACGTTGACTGGTCATCTTTCAGATGCTTATTGCTGTATTTGGTTGTTAAACTAGTACCAATGAGGGCAAATCTTTGCCCATACTGTGTTGCATTATGCCACACAATTTGCCTTGTCACCTATTTTAATCAACCATGCCACATAATTTAGTCCTCCATTTCTGCATATTGCCTTTAGCCCTGACTATAGCCTTCTGACTTGTCCACCCTATCATTTAGAGATCTTTTTTCTTAGCCCTGTATGTCAATATTGTGACATCTTTCTTTGCAGAGAGCTCTGTGGACCCACAAACTAAACCAAACTCTGTCAGCTCTGCCTTAACCGCCACAGGGATTAGGATAGGATATCCCTTTCTGACTGCTTGTTCATGGTGGTCCGACTGCCATGAAAAGGCAGAAAAGAAGGGACTTTGGGGCCCCAAGCATGGCCTCCTTCCCCCTGGGCCACAGCTTAATGGCCTGGGGGCACATATAGTGCCCCCCCTCCCCGATCGGAGAGTTCTGGAAGGGTGATACCTTTTCAGGATATTAACTAGGTAGTGAGGGCTATGGCCATTGAGGGTTTTGGGAACTAGACAGTTGACCTTGAATGTTATACATTTTCTGACAGGGAGCCAGTGCAGAGCTCTCAAACTGGGAGCCGAGGAAGATCGAGGTGGTAGATTTAATATTAGTCTGGCCGCCGTGTTTTTTTAACCACAATTTTTGCTTCTACCCAAGATTTAGGTAGAACTCTCCCTTGAAGGTTGTTTGAACCTTCACTTGGTCAAAAACGTTTTATAAAATTCAGATTTATGATTTCCAATCAGACAAACTCACAAGGGCAGCTGACACCTCTTCCCATAATAACGGGACTTCTAGTTGTTCTTGTGTCTCCTTTGTCAGTGGCATTTCAGGCAGTGAACATAAATACTGCTTGACTGAATCTTGTTTTTGGGATTCTGAGCTCCCTATTCCTTCCATATACAGAGATTGGTAAAACTTCTGAAAAACCTCTTGTATCTCATTTGTACCATACACCATCCCCAATACTGGATCCATAATATGCGTAATCTCATTACGAACACATTCCTGCCGTGTTTGTATTGCCAATTGATGCCCTATTTGATCACTAAACTCATATATCTTTTCTTGATTGATAGCTATTCTCCCACTTGATTTTTTCACAAGAGGGTCCCCAATTGCAGCTTTTGCTAATGCTATCTCAACTTGGACATCTTCGACATTGTTCTCGTGTTGTACTGCTATAACAAGTTGTTCCTCTGATCGTGCTAATGTCTGGTACAACTTCTGGTCTTACACTTCTCGTTTTTCCCTTTTCTCAAGGAAAATTGAATTGTTTCCCCCGAACGGCTGCTTTGACAGAGTCTAAAACGACAAGTAGGGGCGCAGTCCCTACATTCCACTTCCGGAACTCCGGTATCCACGCTTTCATGTGCTCCCTATAACCCTCTTCCCACAAAAGGACTCTTTCAAAAGTCCAGACAGTCTTTTTTTGTATCATTCCAGTCATTGCTACTTCCAATACTAATGGATTTTGATCTGATAACAACCTAGGAAATCTGTTGATTTTACACTCTTGTTGTAATGAAGCTGATACTAAGAGATACTCTAATCTACAATGCTTAGAGTAAGGAGCAGAAAAATACGTAAAACCATGATCAAATGGCCTAGCTTTAGCCCAGACATCGATCAACCCATGTGTACCACATATATTTAACATTGACTGAAATACTTTGGGTGTCCTTCTCACATAATTTGAATATAATTCCCAATTATTTAGTAAGTTGATATTAAAGTCCCCACAGAGAATGATGGGTAATAGCCAGTGTGCTAGTTCATTATTCAACCAGTCCATTATTGAGCCATATATAGAACAGAGCATAAAAGAGACATTCCCCATAAGGCTGCACTTGGTAATAACCCACCTCATCATCGGGTCAGTGCGAGTTTGGGCAAACTGTAGCTTATTGTTCTGGGGTAGGATGGCAGCTCCTCGTGTGTGAGTCCCTTGAGTGGTCCCTGCTATAAATCTGAAACCCAGATTTTTTAGGAGACCAATTCTTGATTCTTCTATATGGGTTTCTTGCAGACAGGTGATATCTGCCTGCAATACTGTCTGTCCCTGCTAAACCCTTTGTCTTTTAAAAAAATATAATTTAACCTGCATATATTCAAAGTGGCAATTCAAAGTGCCTCTAGTCCTCTCACTGGATTTGCCATAAAATGCCATAACCTCTACACCCCTATACCACTGCGAAGAAGAGAAAAAAAAATATATATATATACTTCTCCAGATTTCCAGCCAGCAAACCCCGGTTTCCAAACCAATTAAAAATCACACCCTTCTATGCGCTAGGCCTTTCAGACTCCCTCTGTGGGTTTCATGCCATAAGTGGGAACCTATGGGGCAGTTGGATCTCCATGTCCCAGTCCCACTCGACTTGATCCTGAACAGCTTCACCATATATTCCCTGGTATCATCTCCCTCCACCCCTTCAGGGATCCCCCAAAATGTACCTTTTTCCTCAGTTGGTGGTTTTCCCGATCCTCTATTTTGGACATTGCATATGCTAGTGCTGCTCCCATGGATGCATTTTCTGCTTTCAATGATTCCATCTGTGCTTCCAAAGATTCTGTCCGATCCTATACCATTGTCAACCGCTCCACATTCTCTCCTCAAGTCTTATTTATTTTCCGCATCCCCCCTTTGCAGCTTCTTAGATGTGAGCCTAGCACGACGGCTTTTGCTCTGATTCTCTTCTTGCATTTGCTTCAACGATGAGAATATAGTAACAAGTGATGGCTCCTGATTTTCAGTAGGCATTCCTATTTCTGTTTTGTCTTGAAAGGATAATTGAGCATTAGAATAGTACCACTTAATTTGCTGCCTACTACTCCCGGACTTTTTTCTCCTCTTCTAAGTTTTAGTCCTTGACGTTTTCTTCCTTTGGGTAAGCTGGAGATCCTCCATGTTGCTATTTGAGTCGGAGGTGCCCTTGTTGCTTAATGAGGAGCTCTCTTGAATTGAGGAATCTGAATCGTCAGTAAGCAAAAATAAATGTATCCCCTTGTACTTCAGGGGATAGGGCTCCCAGCTGTTTATTATTAGTTTTCACCCAATCTGTCCAGCTGATTGTTTTAACTTTGATTGTGCCAGTTGGGTCATCCTTGTCTTCTTTTCCCATGGTTCCTGGTTTGACGGTGGTCTCATTACCCTCTGCAATCATGTTTGTAGTTGCACCTCCAACATCTTTCTCTCCTTCATTGTTTTGAATAGCTTGCTCCACATCCTTACTTCCATCATTTTCACTGTCAACTGTATTAAGGGATGAGAGGCTGTGAGTCTTTTCCAAAAGTGAGATGCTTTTTTTACCCATCGAAACAGTGGGTGTGACTAAGGATACGATTATGGGTTGGGAGGACCCACCTTCCATTTGTCCCAGTCTTGGGAGGTTCCTTGCTGACTGTTTCTTGCTCCCTGCCTGCGGTCGCTTAGGTTTGCCCAGACACTCCTTCTCCTTCTGTCGGCATGCCTCCACGGCAGACACCAACAGGCCAGACATGGCTCCACCTGCTGAAGCTCCGACTGTACTTGAGCTGGCAGCCCGAGTCTTAGTTTTCCCACCCCGCCATACTTTCCTCCGGCTGTAATACAGAAGACGGAACGAACACCCCACAGGAGTAACCACTCCCAAGAAATCCACAAGAAGCCGGTAGACAAACCGGCGGGCCACCTCCCAGCCTGCCTGGATCAAAAGACCCGATCTCCGACCAAGCCAGCAGGACGCCGTGTCACGGACCATAAGGAGAGCGAGGCGGTGCGGATCCGGTAAGTTAAGCAGTCGCCATCTTTACTCTCCGCCCACACTTACAGAGGCCAATACTATTTCCTGTGTGATATTATATTGGATGGTGGAATCTGGCTGTAAAAAGAACGCAGGAAGGTGTAAGCTTTTTCTTCCACACATGTCACAAAAAGAAACAAGCATTTGCAATGCAATCAGTCTCGCATTTCATAGAGTTTGAGCTACTGGCACTGTAAATTATAATGCCTTTTATTAATGTGTTGTTTTTAAAACAGATAAATAAAAGGCATTGTCATTTACAATGCCAATAGCTTAGACTCTCACAAATGTTGGACCTATGGCATTGCAAATGCATTTGTACTATAAATTTGTTTTAAAAGCATTAGGAGAGAGTGTGTCCTGTCTGACGACCTGCAGCTAATTTTCCCACTGGACTCAACTGACTCCGCCATGGAATTCCAGGCGACCATGCTGCACATTCAACGGTGGATGGAGCTGAACCACCTAAAACTCAATCCAGGGAAGACCGAGCTGGTACTCCCGGGCAAAAGCTTGGTCAGCTGGGGTCCCCATTACTGGCCGTCGACAATGGGATCTCCTCCCTCCCCCTCTCTCTCGGTGAAAAGCCTCGGGATCACCTTAAACTCTGACCTCTCCCTAAAAGGCCAAGTGGGAGCTGTGATTTCTGCCAGCTTCCATCAACTCCGCAAAATCAGAAAAATTGCTCATCTACTCACTCATTCTGCGCTCATTCAAGTGGTACTCGCCTGCTCCTGTCCCGACTGGACTTCTCTAATTCCATTTATCTAGGCCTCCCCCTGTTCTTGTCTAAACGCTTGCAAATTGTGCAAAACCATTGGCCAGATTGATCTTCAAGAACCGTGGTGGGAGCTCGGCGAAACCATTGCTGGCCACTCTCCACTGGTTACCCATAGCCCAACGGGTAATATTTAAAGTAGGATGCCTGGCCTTTAAGGCTCTCCACGGGAAAAGTCCCATGTTTATCAACATCTTCATCGTCAAGCATGAGCCTACTCGCAATCTTCGTTCTGCCCATCTGTCACTTCTTACCCTACCCTCCTTTAAAACGGAAGCATCAAGGTGGATGTCGCTTTGCTTTCCTTGCCCCAAAGGTGTGGAACTCTCTTCCCCTGTCGCTCAGAAAAGGTACCAACCTCATGGAGTTTCAGGGTGCCTTGAAGACCTGGCTATTCAAGCAAGCCTCGGGATAGGTTAACTGCTACCATTCTTTCCTCACCTCCAGCACCATGAAACCCTTGGGTGCCAGTGCGCTTAAAAAGTTCAGAATAACATAACATAACAGGCAGGGCAAAGCTTTTTGAGAAAATAGTGCTCTGGGGCTGTAATTAAAGCCTACTGAGTTACAACGCATGTAATGGATGTGTCTCCATGAGAGGTTACAAAATGGAACAAGGCGGTACTAAGGAGGGACTACTAAGCTTATTGACCAATGAATAGCCACAGTTTACAGTGGACAACGACACAAGCCAATGAAACATATGGGCGGGGAGTGGGTGGAGCTTTACGTCCCTACCTGAAAACAGCTTGACTCGCAGAGCAGCTTAAAAACAATGATACATTAAGCATACAATTTTGATGCTGCACCAAACGCTAATTTATATGCAAGATGAGTAGTTGTGAGCATCACAATGGATTGCCTAATATCTGTGAAAGTTAACATTCATTGATATGCTTTGGGGTATGTAAGTGGAATCCAAAACACATTTTCCTCATAGAAGAATGTGCATATATTACTTGTGTTAAAGTGAATGCATTGAAATGCATGTAGTCTGAAGCAAAAAGCCCAAATCACACAGAGGAATGAAATACGTATCTCGTTAAATGTACGTGTTGGATCATGCATAAGCTACATAGTAAAATTAACTCAAGTATAAAAGCAGCTTGGAAAAACAAGTTCTTAAATGAGAGATTTTAACTTTGATCTGTTAAAACTGAATTGTCACATTATACCTGCTGCTCTTTTGGCAGACTTTAAGAATAATTCGTTTTTTTGCTGGCACATCCGGGACTGCCAGTTGCAAATGCATATTCATACAGCCGAATTCATCTGTCCCTTTCTGTCTGGAAAACCACAGGATGACTAACCTAATATTCAGATGCAGCTTTAATGTGTAATGATAGTCGCGCCCTCCTCAGCCTATAGAGCATCTCACTTTACAAAAACGGAACCATCCTTATCCAAGCCTCTGACCACAATCTAATGTTGTTTGACAACTTTTTCCCGACATCATAAAGACAGTCACCAACTTCAGTGCCGCCCCACTTGGAGGAGCTGGCTCCTCAATAGTTCCCAAGACCGTGCAAATTCTATCTCCTGCCTCTCCACCACCAGCCACTAACCCTACATTTGTTCTGAAGGTCCCCCCTCTAGCTACCTCTAATCAAAATTACAATTCCACTGCATTGCCTGTGGTGAGCAAGACGCGACAGCACATTCATCAGGAGAGTCTACATGCTCCCCCTCCCTCACGGTTAGCTGGTTCTAACTCCCCTAGCCCCACCGATCACATAGCTGCCCAGACTCTTCCCAGGAGCCCTTCCCCCAGCCCAACCCACAATCCCGACCTGGTCCGACAGGCTGGCAAGGGTCGCCTGTTGTCCGTCCCCTCCTCCCCTTTCCTACACATCCCTTCGAGCACGCAGTTCCATTTCCCAGAATCCCCTTCCCCGGGGCCCACTCCCTCACCACCTGCCCTACCTCTCCCTTCCCCCACTAGCTATCCTCCGCCGCAAGGTCCCCAGGACCTAGCCTCACATATCCAATTCCCATACGTCATTAGAAGTTTGACTTAAGGAGATTGCACTCTGCCTACAACAACTTAAGGCAGAGGTGCACTTCCTATCACACTTCACTGAGAATTCCAGACTAAGCCGCTCCATTATGTCCAATCTCCATCTATGCATGCTCCCAGACTACGGTTGTACCCAGCTCCCTTCCCTCCCTATCTTAGGCGACCGCATCCCGAACCACTCACACACCCCACAGGTGGGCCTCCGCGCGGCACCCTAATAACATCTCTCGCCCCTCCAAATGTAGAGCCTCCCTGTCGGATAGTGCTATCCATTCTCTCCTACTTTCATATGATCTGGCACTTCCCTCCATCCCCATCAAACTTGCATCTAATTGAATTAAGCCCCACTGATCCCTTCAGGGTACCCAGCCAAACACTAGAACCTCAAATGAGAATAACCTCAAAATAGTCACCACAACTCTACCTCCACCAACTCACAACCCCGTTAGTGTCAAATGTGCGCTCCTTAACTGCAGATTGGCTGTTAAACACGCTGTGGATGTTGCCGATCTCATCCTTGTCCAGGATCTTGACCTTGTAATGTTGACGGAAACCTGATTAAAAGACTCAGCCGCTCCCATCTTGGACCTTTTAATGCTGCCCAACTTTGATATCATTAGGGTGGACAGAACGAGTGGTCAAGGGGGAGGCATTGCATGCCTACATCATAGTGATCTAACAGTGAAAATCATTCAGGCCGACCTCCTGCCGTCTTGTGAATACCTATGCATTGAAGTGACTGAGGGTAATAATTATTCTTGCAAACTGCACACGTTTTACCACCCTCCTTGCGACAACCTTCCCTTCACAGAACATATCATGGACATTATTTCTGCCACTGCAGATTTCCAGGGCACTCAGATCTTCCTGGGAGATTTCAACCTCCACTGGAAAGATGTAAACGATGTGGTGGTTAGTAGCCTTAAATCCTTCCTACTTAACCGTAACCTTTTCCAAATATGTGACAGCCCTATGCATATCAAAGGAGCCACTTTAGATCTTGTCATTGATAAGCCCAACTCTTTCCTCCTGGAGGTGATCCTCCCATGTAACTGGACAGACCACTATTGCATCACCTTCCTCTTCCTTGAATCGGTCAGAGCAAGCAGATCCCAACCTAAAAAACCCAAAACTTAAACAACAAAGGGGAGCTCAGGGTATAAGGCAAAAATGACTGCACCTATCAATATTCTGGTTTAAGTGGTCATAAAATCTGGGTGCTAAGGACCTGAAGCTCAATACCCCTAAGCTTCCAAGGGAATTCCCCACAGTTTACAATAAAATACAATGATCCAGCACTCCACAATAGAAAGTCAACAATGAGCAAGTATAGCAGAAATTAGAATTCATTCAGAAGATCTTTTTATAAATGTTCTTTATTCATATTCTTCACACGACCGTAGCCAACGCGTTTCATCTTAAAGGACTTCTTCAGGGCTACAAATAAGTATACAAAATATCCATTTTATTTACAATATTATTTACAAATTTACAATTTAAAAACATACACTCATATACAATCCTAATATATAAAATAAGTATCTTCTATACAATATTGAAGCCACTGTTGACCTGTTCTGACCGTGTTCATCACATGTATATAATACCTTATCAAACTAATACACTTTTATAAAGTCACCTGCTGACTGGACATATTAAATTACAAAAGTTTATTATATCTAAACATAATGCTAAATGAGGGTCATTTCTAATAAAATTCTCTTTTTCTAAGAACAATTATGTTTGTAAATAAAGTTGCAACCTAAAAAGAGGTTTTGATAAGACATCTATCCAGTGATGCATTCTTATTCCTAATATTTACATATATTGGAAACTTTAAGAACCCAAAACTGTTGAAAAGATGTTTACGGAACATGAACTCGCAAGACCTGTTGGCGCTTAGTGATAACATATTACCTCCCCTATGAACATGTCGGATGTCCATGACCTTACGGCCCACTATAACCACACAATGTTTAATGTACTTGACTCGGTGGCACCACTTCAGCTTAAAAGAGTGTCCTCTATACTCTCCAAACCATGGCTCAATGATAGTCTTAATGCTGAAAAAAGAAATTTAAGACTTGCAGAAAGGAAGTGACGATCGTATACCTCTCTTGAACATCTTTGCCACTTGAGATCCTTGCGAAGCATATACAATAAACGTATCAGAGGCTCGAAGGCCACCTTCTTCAGAACTCAACTTGATCAAGCAAAAAAAGTTCTAAAAACTGTTCGTACTCATCAAGACCCAAGCTAACAATCATCCTAACCTCTCAGCTCCATGTCAAAGGACACTGCCGAACTGTGAAGAATTTGCTGTTTTCTTCACTGAGAAGACTACTAAGATATAGACTGAATTACGCTCGTACTGAGATCACCTCTCGAATGGTCCACTGAACAACCTTCTCCACTCATAGTTGAATATTGCTGACCATATACAGCCCTTCCTCCCCAAAAACTATGCATCCTGGAGTCTGTTCTAAACCTTGGATGAATCCACTATTCGCAAATTGCTGTTGACTTTGAAACCTTCCAATCACTACAATGACCCTCCGCCACTGAACCTTTTCCCAGAAGTGAGATTCTCCTTACTAACACTCTGGACGATGATCGTCAATGCTTCACTTACGCAAGGTGCTATCCCGGATTGCCTTAAAGCAGGTCAAGTTACCCCAATCCTAAAGAAAGCAAATGCTAATCCCACAGACCTTCTTACCTTTCGCCCAATCACTAACATCCCCACCTTGGCAAAACTCCTGAAGAGATGTGTGCTCGCCCAACTGTGTCATCACATTGACCATTTCCAACTCCTGGACCACTACCAATCTGGTTTCCGCCAAGGCCATAGTACAGAGTCGGCGTTAACGCACATCGTGAATAATGTGCTGAGAATATTGGATTACAATAAGTCATGCCTATTGATCCTACTGGACCTTTCGTCAGCATTTGATACCATCAAAAATGATCACCTAATTGACCTCCTGGAACACAGGATGGGGCTGTATGGGCCTGTATTAAACTGGTTCTCTGTGTTCCTTCAGAACAGATACCAAAGCTTCAAGGTGAACCAATCGATGTCCCATCCTAAACCGGTTACCTTGGGGGTCCCCCAAGGTTCAGCACCGTCCCCCACGCACTTTAACCTGTTCATGGAGCCTCTGACAGAAATTCTAATATCATCCAGCATTCATTATCATATGTATGCGGACGATACCCAACTATACCTGAAGATAGCATCCCCCGAAGACATTCAGTCCCTCAACTCGGTTCTGATGGAAACTCAAAGCTGGTTGACACGTAATCACCTGAAGCTAAATGCTCTTAAAATCGAATTCTTACTGATCTCACCCCACAACCAATCCCTCATCATGGAACAATGGTTGAATCAGTTGACTCCTCTTAACTGTAGACCGCATCTCGTAGACTCAGCATCCTCTCTGGGTGTCATTCTAGACAAAAGCCTGAACATGCAGAAGCACATCAGTTCCCTCACCAAAAGAGCGAACTTCCAATTCAGCTTACTTAGGAAACTCAAACCCTTTCTCCCTGCTCATGACTTAAAGGTGGCAGTACAAGCATTAGTGATCTCAAAGCTGGACAGTGGAGCGCAACACTTTGCGGCCTGTCTAGAGTGAGGACGGCTCCTCTCAGGGCTACCCTCAATTCCACTGCTAGGCTCTTAACTGGCAAAACAAAATACCACCACATCTCTCCGGACTTGCGGGACCTGAATTAACTTCCATATGAAGCTCGGATATAGGTAAAAATTGCATGTATGGCTCACAAAGCCATCCACTTCAAGACCCTGCTGTACCTCACCCAGAAACTGGAGCTCTCCTGCCGTTCTAGAGCCTCCAGCAGTGCCAGAACCATTTTGCTACACCCACAAAAATTCAAGGAAAAAAAGACATATAACAGAGCCTTCTCTGGTTTCGCTCCAAGGATCTGGAACGCCCTTACCCCCGAAGTCAGGGTGAACCCTTCCACCGTCTTCTTCAAAACAGAAGTCAAAAGGCTCTTGATGAAGACATTTCTGCCTTAGCCTGGCCACTTCATCTGATTCTGGGTCCATAGACTTGACTTTGACCCAGCCACCTGGCTCTCGAGTTGGGCGGACAATTCTCGAATGTGATTTTGTCACTGTGTTGATTCTGTTGTGTTTGCTTTTCCCTCACTAGAATATTGGTCAATCTTAGATGTTTACTTTGTCGCTTTGTATAGTCTGTTTTGTTTGCTTATACCCTTATTGATGCATAATCTGTAAAGCGCTCTGATACCCTTGGTGGTCATGTTTGCGCTATATAAAACTTTCAAAATAAATAAATACATTTAATGTGCATGCCACAGGCATGACTGGTTGCAGGCAAAATATATATGGGGTAAAATACGCCCTACTGTACATTATAAGGATGCTGTAAGTCACTCAATGTTTATTCATGTTCGATTAATTTAAATCATTACATATGTGCAACTGTACGATGCAATTACATGTAAATACAATAACCAGCAATTATTATTAAAAGCTTATTAGAAGATGCAAAATGCAATCAATAATATTTCTAAAAAGAGCACAATGTCCTGTACACTGTGTTTAAAATTATTTTGTAATAAAGGGATGAAAAATGAGTCCATATAGTATTAAAAGTTTTCTGCTATAGAGGTTCATTTAGGGTTCTGGGAAAAGGGAAAAAAGTGCAAGGTGCAGGCTAGATGGTCCTAGTGCGGTTGTAGAGCGCAAGGTGCTTAACAAATGGATGAGTAAGGATGTTAGATTTGGCTGGATTTGTTTCATTGCCCCACTGAGAAGGGCCACAAAGATGGTACTGGAATATAAAAGGCATGGGCAGTACTCCTGTGGTGCACCGGGCCGCAGTCTCTGAGAGGGCTTTGCATGTGGCTCTTGCAGTAGGGTTTTTCTTTGTCAGGATCAGTTAGTCAAGGCCTATATTTTCTTCACCAGGAGTCTCACTGTTCCTAATCGTTTTCCGTCCAATGGACTGGGCTGTGCGTAGTGCGACTGAGATGATATTGATAGATTTCCCAAGCCGTGCATAAGACTGTGGGTAGTAAAGCACATGTTGAGTGCCTCCATGTAGCGTCTAAGGCTATTGCCTTGACAGAGAGGAAATAGGAGGCAACGTCAGTCATTGGCAAGGTGGGAACAGCTACACAGCAAGTTTGGCCAAGTCCTGGGATAGTAGTCGCAAGACATAGCCCATCTCTGAGTGTCCAAAGCGGATCAAAGTCAACAATTGGTAGCGCTCGAATTCTCATGTATGTGATTTTGTTTCTAGTCTAAGGACATAGTGGATATTTATAATACGGTTGGGTTTGCCCCTTAATGTAGGAAGCATCCAGAGCCGTGAAGAGTGGCCTGCGTTGGAGCCTTTCAATGTCTCTTTCAAATTAGGATTGGGTAATTTGCACATTCACTGTCTTTTTCCACATTGGCAGAGAGATGCTCGGATTGGTCAAACTTCTTGTTTCTATCTTCAGGAAGCTGATGGCTTGGAGCAGCTGTGAGTGTAATGGAGCGCATTAATCTGCAAATATTGTTTGTAGTTGAGTTTTGAGGGATGGAACTGGGTCACACAGGGTTCTGATCGAATATTTAATTCGGTCTCCTAGGCAGGAGAGGTCTGGGCTTGCCAGACTCAGCTCCAGCCTCAACCTGGCCCTCCTTGAGTGCCGAGGATAAGCAAATATTTTTTAAATGCCATTATTTGAAAATCCATGAGACACTTGCCAAGTTTCCCTAGGGAAGCTAAATGTCCATAGTTCAAAGCAGGCACTAGCTTCGCTCATAAAACGTATTATAGGTTATTGTATATTGTAAGTCAACAAGGAATTCGATGACATAGAGAGGAACAAGGCCGCAAATTTGGATTGCAATATCTTTATATTATACAGTCGGGGTGCTTTATCCCATATAATATTAAGGATACTATTGGTATTTTTATTAAGATTGATACCAAGCCAAGCATGTCAGGTCTAACATACAACATAAAAGTACAGAGGCACCGAGTTGCATAGCACTTTCATTGTTTTCATTTATTATTGCACAAGGTAAGTAAAAAGGCTAAAGGCCGTGGTGTAATATCCAGAAGCTTCTCAGTGTCTTTTGTTTAAAAAGTCCCCCTTGAAACAAACCAGCAAAGTTTAAATGTGGAAGAAATACTGCAGTCATTTTGCTTTCACACACAACTGCGTTGTCTAGTAGTATCTTTCAATTAAAAAATATCTGCTAAATGTATCACCTTTTGCATCTGCTCACAAATGGGTCGCCCTTGAAAGTAGCAGTCTTGGAATTTGATACTTATTGAATAGAATTGATACTACTTCGTTAAATTCCTTGCCATTCCAGCCAAGTTCCTTCTTTAGGGAACACCATAGATAACAATAAGAAAGACTGATGTGAAAATATGAATATTTCATACTTTAATGCACTGCTTGAGGTGGGTCTTTTCAACCAAAAGCACGGTCCATAAAATCTAGTGGCAAAAAGAAATAGTATTGTGGGCTGGAACAAAAACAGAAAGCAGTGTTTCTTTTTAAAATGCTGCACCTTTTGTAAATGAGGATTTTAGAAGCATTGTTTATGGTAATTGGCACAGCAGGGAAGGGCTCTTTCGTATGGGAGATAATTCACGGTCTCTTCCCAAAATTAACCTTCACGTTTGTTTTGTTTAGCTGCAAAGAATGTCTGGTCTGTTTTCATACCTAGCTATTTTCTTCTGACAGCGGAAAGAGGTAAGATGCCCTGTATGAAGTGTGACGTCAGAAGTCGCTGATTATACAGTATTACAAGCGTCTTCTGTGTTTTTCCTTAGTACAGGCACATTCTGGTGTTAGAACACGCCTGTAAGAAGGAGCTAAAACTAATGTTTTGTATAATCCGTTTTGGAACCCCTGTTGCCGAACGAATCGTACACATTTCCCAACGACCGATTACGATACCTGGAAACCGTTCGAGCAATCTAAATTGGTTGCCAATCGCATTCAGACAGCCCGAGTCTTTCAGAGCTAATTCGTACAGGTCTATGGACATGACTTCCAGACGAGCGATTAAGATGACCAATTCGGACAGCCGTTCTGTTTCAGTTTGCCCGACACGAAACTGCTGTTGGGAGCTATCTTTGGGGGCCCGTTGGCGGGCCCCCCTTCACCCAGAGGCGTACGAATGGGGCCCGTGGGCTACCCAAGGGATCCTCTTCCCAACCATGCACAATGTAGCAGGCACCATGGGGTGTCCGCCACAGGGTGCAAGGTATTCAATTTCTTGGTCGGAACACAGAGCCCCTATTGAAGCCAATGGCAGTGCGACCGAACGATGTTGGGTAGCATCGTAATTGGTCGTCCATACTCGCAGGACCCTATTTGTTCGGAAACGAGTCTGAGG